>NC_038245.2:15350708-15962498 GCF_000004515.6 Glycine max
GCACTAACCACACGATACAAAAATTGCAAGGGTGAGTTTATTATAAAGATCAACAAACACCAAATGACTATATTAGCAATAAAACAATAACAATAACCACAATCATTCTAAATAATTCATCAGTTCAACATACACTTAACAAACTAATCATCAACTTTTTCATATTCAAATCGATTATGCTCAGAATGATGCATGCACCTGACTCAACTCTAAAATGCAATATGGTATCATTCGTCAGGAAATAGCCTAAGCGTGTCCACATGACACTCTCACTTAGGAAAACTAGGAAGCAAGTATCAAGGTCACCCTGTCGTGCGCAGGCAACTTCCCCCCATGGTGATCAACCTGAGTGATGGAAGCTTGCTTGTGGGGCTTCTATGGAGGTTAGATCTTTGAGCTTCAATGAGGTCCTTTAATGGTGATTTTCCACCATGGAGATGCAGCGGAAAACAAAGGAGAAGAGGTGAGAGGAGGCACCATCCACTAGGGAATAAGCCATGGAAGAAGGAGCTTCACCACCAAGATGAGCCTTGGATAAGAAGCTTGGAGAGGATGCTTCAATGGAGGAAAATAAAGAGGGAGAGAAAGAGAGAGGGGGGAGCACGAAATTGAAGGAAGAAAAAGGGAGGGAAGTTGAACTTTGAGTTGTGTCTCACAAGACTCTCATTCATCAAAGTTACAACAAGTGTTACACAAGCTTCTATTTATAGACTAGGTAGCTTCCTTGAGAAGCTTTCTTGAGAAAACTTCCTTGAGAAGCTAGAGCTTAGCTACACACACCTCTCTCATAACTAAGCTCACCTCCTTGAGAAGCTTCCTTAAGAAGATTCCTAAAGAAGCTAGAGCTTAGCTACACATACCTCTCTAGTAGCTAAGCTCACCTCCTTGAGATGAGAAGCTAGAGCTTAGCTACACACCCCCTATAATAGCTAAGCTTACCCCCATGACAAAAAACATGAAAATACAAAAAAAAAATCCTTACTACAAAGACTACTTAAAATGCCCCGAAATACAAGGCTAAAACCCTATACTACTAGAATGGCCAAAATACAAGGCCCAAACGAAGGAAAAACCGATTCTAATATTTACAAAGATAAGCGGGCTCATACTTAGCCCATGGGCTCGAAATCAACCATAAGGCTCATGAGAACCCTAGGGCCTTCCCTTGGATCTCTAGCTCAATCTACTTGGAGTCTTCCACCCAATGGTATTATTAGGCACCAACTTGTGTGACCTCTTAATGGTTAGAAGGCTCCTTGGAGGTCAATCTTGTGATCTATCTCAATCCCAAAGAGAGAACATATTTCATACAAGATGCAAAATTTTAGATAAAACTTGTTCTCTCATTGTGGATAGTGGATCTTGTTGCAATTGTTGTAGCCCAAGATTAGTTTCCAAGTTGAACCTCACTATCATTCCCCACCCAAAACCTTATAAACTTCAATGGCTCAATGAGCAAGGGGAAATGATAGTTAACCAACAAGTGAAGGTACCTTTCTCCATTGGGACATATAAGGACGAAGTTAATTGTGATATAGTTCCCATGGAGGCAGGACATATTCTTTTAGGAAGGCCGTGGCAATTTGATAGGAAGATCATTTACAATGGCCTAACTAATGAGATTACCCTCACCCATCTTGGCACTAAATTTGTGTTGCATCCTCAAACACCTTCACAGGTGGCCAGAGATCAACTAACTATGAAAGATAAGAGGTATGAGGAAGAAAAACTAGAAAAACAAAAGAAAAAGAAGGATAGTAAGGCCTTGTCTTCAAAGGCCAAGGGGAAGGAAAAAGAGGAAAAGGATTCCTCCAAGAAGATTGTTAAGAAGGAAAATCATTTTGCAACAAAAGGTGATATTAAAAGAGCACTCCTTCTTAAACAATCTTTCTACCTTCTCTTATCAAGGGAAACATCCCTTAGCACTGCCACAATTCCTACATTTGAGACCTTACCCCCAAAGGTCCAAGAACTCTTACATGAATTTGGTGATATATTTTCCAAAGAGATACCCCCTGGGCTACCTCCTTTAAGGGGAATAGAACACCAAATAGATTTAGTCCCAGGAGCAAGCCTTCCTAATAGGCCAGCCTATAGGACTAACCCTCAGGAGACTAAGGAGATAGAGTCTCAGGTTAAAGAATTGTTGAAGAAGGGCTGGGTCCAAGAGAGCCTAAGCCCATGTGCTGTGCCAGTGTTGTTGGTGCCCAAAAAGGATGGTACGTGGAGAATGTGTACAGATTGCAGGGCCATCAACAACATCATTGTAAAGTATAGGCACCCCATTCCGAGACTTGATGATTTGCTTGATGAGTTGCATGGTGCCAATATCTTTTCAAAAATTGATCTTAAAAGTGGGTATCACCAAATCAGGATGAAAAAGGGTGATGAGTGGAAAACCGCTTTCAAGACCAAGTTTGGTTTGTATGAATGGCTAGTGATGCCTTTTGGGCTCACTAATGCACCAAGCACCTTTATGAGGCTTATGCATCATGTCTTAAGGGATTTCATAGGTAGATTTGTAGTTGCTTATTTTGATGATATTTTAGTGTATAGTAGGAGCATAGATGATCACTTAGGACATCTCAGGCAAGTTCTTTCAGTCCTTAGGAAAAACACCCTCTATGCAAATATAGAGAAGTGTACTTTTTGTGTAGACAATATAGTTTTCTTAGGGTTTGTAGTTGGTAGAAATGGGGTCCAAGTGGACCCTGAGAAAATCAAGGCCATCCAAGAATGGCCCACCCCAAAAAGTGTGGGAGATATTAGGAGCTTCCATGGGTTGGCAAGCTTCTATAGAAGGTTCGTTCCTAATTTCTCTACAATTGCATCACCTCTCAATGAGCTAGTAAAGAAGAATGTGGCATTTACCTGGGGTGAAAAACAAGAGCAAGCCTTTGCTTTGCTCAAAGAAAAGCTTACTAAGGCACCTGTTCTAGCTCTTCCTGACTTTTCTAAAACTTTTGAGCTTGAATGTGATGCCTCTGGAGTGGGAGTTGGAGCTGTTTTGTTACAAGGTGGGCACCCAATTGCTTATTTTAGTGAAAAAATTCATGGTGCCACCCTTAACTACCCCACCTATGATAAAGAGATTTATGCCTTAATAAGAGCACTCCGAACTTTGGAACATTACCTTGTTTCCAAGGAATTTGTCATTCATAGTGATCATCAATCACTTAAGTTCATTAGAGGGCAAAGCAAGTTAAACAAAAGGCATGCAAAATGGGTAGAGTACCTAGAGCAATTTCCATATGTTATCAAATACAAAAAGGGAAAAACAAATGTGGTAGCTGATGCCTTCTCTAGGAGACACATATTGTTTTGCTCCCTAGGAGCTCAAATTTTAGGATTTGATAACATTAGGGACTTGTATGCTTTAGATGTTCTCTCCCATTTACAAGAGTTGTGGGAAAAAGGCCCAAGATGGATACTATTTGGCTGAGGGGTATTTGTTCAAAGAGGGAAAGCTTTGCATACCCCAAGTAACCATCAGGAAATTACTTGTGAAGGAGAGCCATGAGGGTGGGCTCATGGGCCACTTTGGGATAGACAAGACCCTTGTCTTACTCAAAGAAAAGTTCTATTGGCCCCATATGAAGAAAGATGTCCATAAGCATTGCACTAGGTGTGTGGCTTGTTTACAAGCCAAGTCTAGGGTGATGCCTCATGGGCTATACACATCCTTACCCATTCCATCTGCACCTTGGGTAGACATTAGTATGGACTTTGTCCTTGGGCTCCCTAGAACCCAAAGAGGTGTAGACTCTATCTTTGTAGTGGTGGATAGGTTTAGCAAGATGGCACACTTTATACCATGCCACAAGGTGGATGATGCTTCCCATATCTCAAAACTCTTTTTTAGGGAAGTTGTGAGACTCCATGGTTTGCCTAGGATCATTGTGTCAGATAGAGATGCTAAGTTCCTTAGCCATTTCTGGAAAACATTATGGGCTAAGCTAGGAACTAAGCTTCTTTTCTCTACCACTTGTCATCCACAAACTGATGGGCAAACAGAGGTAGTGAATAGGTCTTTATCCACTCTTTTAAGGGCTCTTCTAAAAGGCAACCATAAGTCTTGGGATGAGTATCTTCCTCATGTAGAATTTGCCTACAACAGGGGGGTTCATAGAACCACCAAGCAATCCCTTTTTGAGGTTGTCTATGGGTTCAATCCCTTAACACCCTTAGACCTCATTCCCCTCCCACTTGACACTTCTTTTATACATAAAGAAGGGGAATCTAGGTCAGAGTTTGTAAAGAAGTTGCATGAGAGGGTTAAGACCCAAATAGAGAGCCAAACAAAGGTGTATTCAACTAAGGGCAATAGAGGAAGAAAGGAGCTAGTTCTTAATGAGGGGGACTGGGTTTGGCTCCATCTTAGGAAGGAAAGATTCCCTGCTGAAAGGAAATCCAAGCTCATCCCTAGAGGGGATGGACCTTTTCAGGTCTTGGTGAGGATCAATAATAATGCCTATAGGTTGGACCTCCCAAGAGAGTATGGAGTCAGCACCACTTTTAATATTTCTAATTTAATTCCTTTTGCAGGTGGTGCTGATATAGAGGAGGAGGAACCAACAGATTTGAGGTCAAATCCTCTTCAAGGGGGAGGGGATGATGCAATCCTCCCTAGGAAAGGACCAGTTACCAGAGCCATGAGCAAGAGGCTCCAAGAGGATTGGGCTAGAGTTGATAAAGAAGGTCTTAGGGTTCTCATGAACCTTAGGGTAGATTTTTGAGCCCATGGGCCAAGGTTGGGTCCACTCTTCTTTGTAAATAGTAGAAAAAAAAAACTAAAAAAAAAGACTCAACAAACCTCTAGCTTTGGCACTTGTGTTCACACTAATTTTCAATTGAAATTTCCAATTATAGAATAAATTTTGAGCCTAAACAACAAGCACACTTCCCTTTCACCTTTTTTTTGTCTGGATACTAATTTTCCTGCCAACTTGTGTGATTTTTCGTATTTTTTTCCTTTTATCCAAATCACTTGTTTCTTTTTTTCTAACTTTATTCCAGATGTCTAGAAAATTCAGTGAAACTTTTAGCTCTAAATTCGAAGTAACCAATTCTCAGTAATTTTTACAAGTTTGTATGTCCAAGCTGCCAGCACCAGCAATTTTTTTTTAAGCATGGTATATTGATTGCCTTGGGCTTACTTTCAACCTTCCTATGTATGTTGAACTCAGTAGTATTGTTTACCACAGTTTTAGGAGTTCAATATTCACTTAGGATCAACATTTCAGCCATCAATTCAATCACCAAAACTCAAATTCACAATAGACACAATCATAAGGAAACCTAAAAGTTCAAGAAAAGGTTCACAATCAAAGACTCTCTAAGAATTTTGCATGAATATGTTAAGGACTAATTAACATGAAAGATTTGACTCAAATCAAATAATAGGCTAAGAGAATTTCATACACTCATGAACAAATGAGTTAGACAAAGAAACAAGAAAATAAAATTCAGCACAACATAAGAAATCTTATGTGACAAGTTTCATGACTAGACATGACTTCTATGACAAAATTACAATAGGTGAACAAGTCACTCTAGATTTTTGAGGTTTTCTTCTATTTTAATATTTTTGTAAGAATTTTATGGTTTGAGTTTCAGCCACAAAAAATAACAAGAAAAAACTCAAAGGAACCTAAACTCTACACAATTCATGGTTCAAGAACAAGAACAAGAAATTTGAACCATAGAAAATCAAATCTAGCTTCTATAGCAAGTTTAATCGGTGGAAACTCTAAAAAATCATGTTAAAAACATTTAGCACAAGACATGTGAGGAGATACATGGATAAAAAATGAAGAAACAACAATGGAAGAGAAGGTAAAGCAAAAAATTAATGGAGGTTTAAGGAGCACCTACTTGAAGCTCTTGTGCTCTGATTACCGCTTGATGGAAGCTTGCTTGTGGGGCTTCTATAGAGGCTGGATCTTTGAGCTTCAATGAGGTCCTTTAATGGTGATTTTCCACCATGGAGATGCAGCAGAAGACAAAGGAGAAGAGGTGAGAGGAGGCGCCATCCACTAGGGAATAAGCCATGGAAGAAGGAGCTTCACCACCAAGATGAGCCTTGGATAAGAAGCTTAGAGAGGATGCTTCAATGGAGGAAAAGAAAAGAGGGAGAGAAAGAGAGAGGGGGGAGCACGAAATTGAAGGCAGAAAAAGGGAGAGAAGTTGAACTTTGAGTTGTGTCTCACAAGACTCTCATTCATCAAAGTTACAACAAGTGTTACACATGCTTTTATTTATAGACTAGGTAGCTTCCTTGAGAAGCTTTCTTGAGAAAACTTCCTTGAGAAGCTTCTTTGAGAAAACTTCCTTGAGAAGCTAGAGCTTAGCTACACACACCCCTCTCATAACTAAGCTCACCTCCTTGAGAAGCTTCCTTAAGAAGATTCCTAAAGAAGCTAGAGCTTAGCTACACATACCTCTCTAATAGCTAAGCTCACCTCCTTGAGATGAGAAGCTAGAGCTTAGCTACACACCCCCTATAATAGATAAGCTCACCCCCATGACAAAAAAACATGAAAATACAAAAACAAAGTCCTTACTACAAAGACTACTTAAAATGCCCCGAAATACAAGGCTAAAACCCTATACTACTAGAATGGCCAAAATACAAGGCCCAAACGAAGGAAAAACCGATTCTAATATTTACAAAGATAAGCGGGCTCATACTTAGCCCATGGGCTTGAAATCAACCCTAAGGCTCATGAGAACCCTAGGGCCTTCCCTTGGATCTCTAGCCCAATCTACTTGGAATCTTCTACCCAATGCCCTTGCGGGATAGGATTGCATCACTGAGTCTCAAGGAAGTTCTAAACCGAATGACATGCCCCCAAGTACATGTATTTTTCCTCATGAAAAAATACGAGTACTTACTAACAAAGTTTATACTATTTTCATGCAAAATAAAGTATGAAACATGAGCATCATCGATGCACTGACCATGAATAATTAAAGATTCTAAGTCATCCCCTTCTTTCTCTAGGGATTCTTAAAACTCTTTAAACATTATATTTCCCCCTCCAAGGATATCCAACATGGTCATTGCACCACCCATGTACATACACAACATACAGCATCACAATGACATCATCTCATCTCAATGTCATTATCAACATCAATATCATATCATCTCAATATTATCATCAAAATTAATATCACCTCATCTCGACATCATCATCAACATCACAAGCAATCACATTCCACATACATACATATAAATTCATGTCTGGGATTCACATTCCCTAGGTCTTCCGACAACATAAACCTAATACAACAACAATCCATAATATCACGAGACTGATATTTTAAGGAAAATACTAAATTAGAGAGGAGAACTATGGGATTCAAAACAAACTCTTATGTCCATTTAAAATTTAATAAAGAAGTAAATAGAAGAACAAATATAAAATTTTGGGCAGAGTCTCCTCTATAATTAAGACTTTTCCCAAAAATTTCAATCATTACAACAACAACATTATTGAAAATTTCAATCATCAATAACAAATATATCACATCTCATTAGTTAAAAGCACAATTTTTTTTTTAAAACCAGCATGCACATCAATAACAAATATATCACATCCCAATAGTTAAAAACACAATTTTTCTTGAAAACCAGTATGCACAGGGATAGACATACATCCCCATAATTGGATTCCTTGCCCCAACTATGGTATCAAAAGATGTAAACAAAAAATAAACTTCCCTCACCTATCTATATCTCTTTGTTAGTTCCTTGCGGCGTTGTTCTAAGATCTCTTAGGTTCACGTCCGTTAGTTCAAATGCAGAGCTCTATATACCAAATCAAAGATAACTTAGTATAGATTTCAAAGACAAGGTTAATATCAAATTTTGGGGTTAAATACCCATTCAATTTCAAAAGGGACTAAAGGGGTGTTTTGAGATCCATATCAAAGAGACGTTATTCTGAAATTCTGATCACGCCACTATGACTAGGGTTCATCAAATGCTACGAAAACAAAGTCTATTTTATAAAAAGGAAACTTTTGCAATGTCTCATTTCCAAGGGTTTTTCAAAGGAAGTGTAAAAACATCCAATAATGGTACCCAAGTCATAAGAGATGTAAATATAGGCTCAAACTAACTAGGAGAAGGCTAAGAAATCACGGTTACCTTGAAGAAACCGCGAAAGGAGGATTGGAGGCTTCATTCTCTACCGAATCCTCGAGTTGAGTTTTGATGATTCTGCTCCAATTAAACTATTCTTCTTCGTGTGGTGGTCCGGTAGCAAGCAAAGGCAGCTCATGGCTGCTTGTGGCGGTCACTGGTGGTGGAGAAGGAGGTTGGGGGTGTTGGGGGAGGGTTTAGGGGAAGAAATGGAGATAAAAATGGTTGTTTTACACTATTAGATGTAATTGTAGCCTGAAAGACTCGCCCAGGCAAAATTTGGCTCACCTGCGCAAGCTGATCTAGCTCAAATTTGCCTGGGCAAAATTTGGCTTGCCTGGGTGAATTCTACTCCAACAAATTTTACCGCTTCAGTGAAAATATCATATATCCTACTCCACATTTTATGTGACAAATCCCAACGGTCAAAACATCCAGAATTGAGTTGCAAGCCTAGAGACGAAACATGAAGGTGATCCAACTGTTAACGAATCCAGGATCATAGTTTTAGTGGAATAGGTTTAGGTAAAACTTGAAATCTCATAATTTCAACCTAAGTCAATAAAAGTCCACATAACTCAATATCCACATCAAGCAAATCACACATGGCTAACTCAAAAAATACCTTAACTCATCCAAATTAATCAAGTAATCAAATAACACAAGAAAAACATCAAACATCTATTTTTAGTTATCAAAATTTCAAGGCGTTACAAGAACTCTCAACTTTTTGGGCTGGATCTTGGCCAGTGGCTATAAAGATGGCAGAAACAATGTTACTAGCATGAGCATTAAACCCACCAATAGCATCGGAGACAACAGAACCAACAAGGTTTTTGAGCATGTTAAGCTGTACCAGGGCAGACACGTTGGTCTTCAATACCTTCTGCACTAATTCTTCTTTGATAATTGCTTCACAAACAACCAATTTCCCACGTCCCTCGATCCAATTCACCGCAGTAGGTTTCTTGTCTGAACAATAATTTCCTAAAGGAGGAAGTCAGTAAACAACCATCACATTTTGGTCTAATCCTCCCAATAAAACAATTTTAGCATGCCCTGATTATAGACAGAACCATATTTTTAAGTAAGCTAAAAATTAACACAAATCAGACAATTTTTATTTGATGAGATGTTATTGGAATTTTTAATTTTTGCATCAGATTCAGATAAATCATTCAATGGTTTAATTAACCTAACATAATAGCATGGTAATATTGCACCACTCAGTATAAGAGGTGAACCATTCTAGATGTGACTACAGCCACCTTAAAAAGCATGGTGAAGTTATCATGACTGCCATGGAATGAGATATCTGGTTCCCAAATTTATGGTTCTAAAGGAGTGGAAAAATTGATGATAACCGAAATTTCAATTTTACTTCACCATTCCTCAAGCTCAAACAGATCATTTTACCAAATTGTCCACTAAAAGGATAAGTTCATTGGTATTTTGTCTCCCCCCTCCTTTTATTTTACTCTCGAAAATTTTATGAACTATAGCAAAACAAAATTTATTATAGAGATTGGCCTTTACTAATTCCTTCATAATGAAGCAAAAAAAAAAGCCTAATAGTGGGGATTTTGATAGTTTGCATGAAGTCCTAAGTTTAAATCTCATTATCGCTATTGTACAATGAGATAGAAGCTTAATGGAAACAATGGGCATAAAGACCAAAAACAATGTAGGGGTTTATTATTTTCTTCCTTGGATGAATTCTACTTCACAAAAAATAACTGGATAAAAGAAACAAAAATTAAAAACCAAGGATGGTAAATGCATTTAAAAAATTTCATGAGTATTACCATTTGTTGTATAACTTGTAACGGCTAATGAGTAATGACTTATTTCTAGCCAAGAACATATTTACCCTTACTCCCAAAGTCACACATACACAAAGAAAATGCATTCACATATTTTCAAGCCCCCGTCATAGATTAGAAGGTACAATAATTCACCCCTTCAAATAAATAGTAGTAATTCTCAACTACTTCCAAGCCATGCAAACTGACATTTTAATTGCATAATATTTGATAAATAATTTCATTGCACATGTAAAAGCAGAGTTGTAGTACTTGTCTATGCCCAATGTTTTTGCGATAGTGTTTCTTCCTTTTATATTTGAAGACGATTACTTTGGGTTCTAGACCCTGCAATAAAAATAAAATGGTTAAGGTAGAAGTTTTTTCTTTTAATCCTATATCTGGAGAAAGGAAACAAAAAGAAAGAGGTGTACCTTCTCTTTCAGTGTTGCATATACTACAACATTTGTTACAATTGGTTTCCCAATGTAGCAAGATGTATCAGTGCCAACAAGTAAAACCTTGTGTAAGGCAATCTGTCGTTCCAAACAACTAAAATTAAACTAATAGTAAAATAAGATTTGAAAATCACAATAGGTATTCATCTAATATAATCACGTTAACTGGTGTCACCCCTAACCACTTGTAAATGATTTCATTCTGTAGCTTAGGCAAAATTTCCTAAAAAATACTTTTGTATAGGAAACCTTAAAATTACAGGTAGGAGTCATGGTTCAGATCATTAATCAAACTCAATTATATATTGACATCATATACGTATAATCAGGTAAATTTTCATGATAATCAATCTTCCAAAAAAGGGAATAGAGCATTCATATTTTCGCAAGCATCATACGAGCCAAAAGTTTAAAACATCTAAATTGTCAGTTTGTTACATATATGTTTTATGGTGACTACCAATTATACCACAATAATAACAACATATGGTATTTTACTCCCCAAAAATTGAGATGTTGTGATTCATGTGTTTATGCATATATAAAAACTATACTGGCATTCACCATTATTCAGTTAATTATTATTAAGTTGCCATCACATTCAAATGGAAGAAAATTTTAGCAGCAATGTCTACAGAGAAAGTGGTGGTAGTAAGCTAATGATAGTCAAAATAAAATACATAAAACAAGTAATGACTGAGTTTAAAGAATGACGCAAAATTGTGGCTGATGAGCTACAAAAAAGGGTAACCTATATCTTGGCTTGTTGAGCCATGCTAATTTGAAGAATTACATCATTTTTAACTAGAATTTGAACATGTTTCTACATATAAAATTGAAATTCCATAGTGTTGGATCAAGTGGCCTCGAAATAATTAAGAAGGGGGGATTGAATTAATTATGAACGTGTCTTGACTAATTAAAAATTATCCTTCTTAATGTTACTAGATTCAATTAGGCTTTACAACTAAGTTATGAGAAAGTAAAGAACAGAAAAAATAACTTAGACAAAAGTAAAGCAAAAATAAAAAGTACACAGCGGAAATTAAAGAATGTAGGGAAGAAGAAGACAAACACAAGATTTATACTGGTTCGACAACAACCCGTGCCTACATCCAGTCCCCAAGCAACCACCGGTTCTTGAGATTTCCAATAACCTTGTAAAATCCTTTACAAGCAAAGATCCACAAGGGATGTACCCTCCCTTGTTCTCTTTGAACAACCAAGTGGATGTACGCTCCACTTGAACTGATCCACAAGAGATGTACCCTCTCTTGTTCTCAGTATCACAACCCAAGTAGATGTACGCTCTACTTGTACCACAAAGGATGTACGCTCCAATGTGTTAAGACAAAGAATTCTTAGGCGATTAGTCCCTTGAATCTTTGTAAGGGGAAACAAAAGATATCTCAGGCAGTTAGTCCTTTGAAATCTTTTGTTTAAAGGGAAAGGGAAGAATCAAAAGAATTATCAGGCGGTTAGTCCTTTGAATCTTTTGTCAATAGGGAGAAGGGAGAATCAAAAGAATTCTCAGGCGGTTAGTCCTTTGAACCTTTCGGCAAGAGGAAGAAGGGATGAAAAGATAGCACACTTTTGTTTTCTACAGAATTTCCACTTGCAGAAAAAACAAAGTTTTGAAACAAAGTTTAGAAAGCTTTTTGGCATAGAAAAAGCAATGGGCAATGGTTAGAGAAAGATTGTGAAAAATAATTGTTTGGAAGAATATCATACATATTAAACGTGTGCCAAAGTCATGCTTTTATAGACTCTTCATGTCTGGTCAAAGAAACCATTGGAAGAGTTGTGACTTTAGAGAAAACCATGTTAAGAGTTATAACTATTTACTTTTTCTTCAAAATTGTTCACTGGTAATCGATTACCACAAAGGTGTAATCGATTACACAATGTGTTTTATGAAAATTTGTGACTCTTCACAATTGGATTTGAATTCCAACGTTCAAATTCACTTGTAATCGATTACTAATATAGTGTAATCGATTACACTATTTGAAAATCATTTTGGAATGTTGCAAACCATTTGAAAACCAAATTGGTCACTGGTAATCAATTACTGATAACTGGTAATCGATTATCAGAGAGTAATCACTCTGGTAACTTAGAAAATTTGAGAAAATTCTTTTGTAAAACAAAACTATGCTATTTGGTTTTTGAAAAAATCTTTTAATACTTATCCTATATGAAGTCTTGACTTTTTGATTCTTGATTTCTTCTTTTGAATCTTGAATCTTGGATTGGATTCTTAATGCTTGATCTTGAAGTCTTGAATCAATCACTTGGGCTTTTGGCATCATCAAAATTGCTTGGTTCATCATCATGAAGCTTGCTTCTACACATAGCACTTCAAATTTTCTTACCCAATAAGAAAAAAAAAAGAAAAAAAAGGGAAGTTAATATTTTAAATGGGAGGTGTGATTGAAGAAAGTGATTGTGTCAAAGATGTTTTTGTTTTGGTGTGATTTCCCAAGACTTTGATTTAGGGGTACTTGAAATTTGGTCTAACCATCTAAGTTTAATAAAGTACTCAGATTCATATGCTTGAGGTAATATTATACCACTCCTAACATAAGCAAGTTATGGAAACTTATGCAAAATGGTAGAGACAATTGATAGTTAGATAACTCTTTAATATAATTTACAACAAAACATTTGTTAATGGTGTTAAGAGATTTGTTTCAAACTTCTTGATATTCCTTTTACCATCATCTTTGTAACATCTAAAATAGATGAACTTCTGATAATGATTGGGATAATGGTTTCAGTCACATGGCAAGTGCTCATTGTTGCAGTTCTTGCTATAGTGGCCTCAAAATATGATCAGGTAATTTTTTTCCTAGCCCTGCTCAAATGTAGTAATGATTGTTTTGTTATTTTACCTGTGCTTTTTTTTGGATGAAGGGCTATTATCAAGCCTCTGGTAGAGAAATTATACAGATCAATGGAACTACTAAAGCTCTTATGAATTTTACAACTGAGACATCACTTGGTGGAATTACTATCAGAGCTTTCAACATGGCTAACAGATTTTTCAAAACCTACCTTAATCTTGTTGACGCAAGTGCCACACTGTTCTTTCATTCCAATGCTGCTATCAAACGGTTATTTCTAAGGATTAAATTAATTCACAATTTGATACTCTTCATTGCAGCTTTGCTACTTGTTCTACTTCCAAAGGGATATGTGGCCCCTGGTATTGTTATTCAATCATTACTCAACAAAATTAGCGTATATTACATTCTCATGTTATGTTCATATATTCGAATTTATTTCTTGCTTATAATTTCTAGCAATTTTTTGGGTTTGTCTAGTTACAGGCCTTATAGGAGTTTCTCTCTCTCATGCTTTTTCATTCACAACAACTGTAGTTTATCTGACTCAAATGTTTTGTAACTTATCAAACTATGTAATCTTTGTTGAAAGAATCAAGCAATTCATTCACATACCAGCAGAGCCTAGTGCAATTGTAGAGGATAATAGACCACCACATTTTTTGCCTTCCAAGGGTAGAATAGATCTCCAATCTCTAGAGGTAACAAACTAACCAAATATATACTTATGTGATTGCGTCTCTTTTCCACCTTTATCCATGTTCATGACAAATGAATTCAAGTCTGATTCTCTGATGTAGCTCCAAGTAGAGCTTGTTGGCCTTAGATCTTCTTCATCAATGAAGTCCTTTGCTTCTTGAAATTCAATAATTATGATTAGTGAATTTCAGCTATGGTTTAGTCCACTAATCCAAGATCAAGTCCAAGATTCTCCACCAAGTGTGCTTAGGTGTCATGAGGCATGTAAAGCATGAAGGACATGCACAAAGTGTGACTATATGATGAGGCAATAGGGTGTAGCAAGCAAATGCTCACCTCCCCCTTAGGTTGGTCCAAAAATTAATTGGATTGGGCTTCTCCCAATTCAATTCAATTTCTCTCCCAACACACACATCAAATAGTGTACTTAATGCATATGAAATTACAAAACTATCCCTAATACAAAAACTAGTCTATGTGCCCTAAAATA
Organism: Glycine max; assembly: GCF_000004515.6. Classification (NCBI taxonomy): domain Eukaryota; kingdom Viridiplantae; phylum Streptophyta; class Magnoliopsida; order Fabales; family Fabaceae; genus Glycine; species Glycine max. Next base: position 15,365,153 of record NC_038245.2, read on the forward strand.
CAAGGGCTGAAAAATCCTACATTACTAGGTACCCTCCCTACACTAAGGAGCCCTAAATACAAGACCCAAAAATAATGAAATCCTAATTTAATATGTACAAAGATAAGTGGGCTCATACTTAGCCTATGGGCCCAAAATCTACCCTAAGGCTCATGAGCACCCTAGGGTCTTCTCCAGCATCTCTGGTCCAATCTTCTTGGAGTCTTCTATCCAATGCCCTTGGGGAGTATGATTGCATCATTCTCTATACAACAATTTCAGATTAGATATCAGCCAAATGCTCCATTAGTTCTTAAGGGCATCTCTTATAATTGCTTTGTTTCGCTTAGTTGAGCCTACCAGAGGTGGCATTCTTATTGATGGTATTAATATATGCTCAATAGGGCTAAAAGATTTGAGAACAAAGCTAAGCATCATTCCTCAAGAACCAACTCTTTTCAAGGGCAGTATTCAAAAGAACTTGGACCCTCTATGTCTATACTCTGATTATGAAATATGGAAGGTAAATCAACTGGCTCTACAATTGAAAAAACATGTAATAAAGTGAATTGTTTTTCTCTACTGCTATTCACTAAGCAAAGGTTTTGTGGGCTTTCATTTTTACAGGCTTTAGAGAAATGTCAGCTGAAGGCAACAATTAGTAGTCTACCAAATCTCTTGGACAGTTGTGGTGTCTTAAATCTGTGAACTTGAAGCATACTCAAAGTCACAATAAGCAAACTCTATATTAATTGATAGGGCCAGTTACATGAATCAATCAATAAATATAGTTAGTTCCTTCAAATTATTTGCAAAACTGTATTGTCGATCCATACCATTTTGTGTAATTTGGAATGATCCCGTCACATATAAGATGTGATCTTATGTCATTTATTGATTGGTGTCTCCCATTTCCACTTTTAACACATGGACAGAAAAATTTCCCATGCAAAGATAGTGCATTAAGCTGAGTAAATTGGAGGAATTGTTCACCATTTCCATACACGTCACTAATGTGTGATGCTTTCATCCAACTTCGATCCGTGTTTCCCCTTTGCTATGACACTTCATAAAGTTATCTGACATGCATGTAAACCTTACTTTTTTCATTAGAGGTGTGGCTCTATCCCATTTAGGAAGACATTTTTTTATAGTAGATTGAATAGTACAAGTTACTTGTATTTTCTAAATTTGCCAAAATTTTGGCAGCATTTCGCATAGGTTCCCAAGTACACGAGATGAAAGTAGTGACATGTCATCATCCACCACATTCAACTATGCACTCAGAGAACAAAGTGAAATGCACTATACCAAAATATCATCAAATTTAAGAAAAGGCAATTAACCTATACGTATGAATCTACTATAAAAAAATGAGTCTTTCCAAACTGTCCAAACGGATAATTCAAGATTCAATACATCGATTAATGCAAACTCTCTATATTAATCGTTGTATAGATTCTCAAATGAGAAACTAAGGTTCACTCGCAATGCACATAACTGCTTATATAATACAATAGTCATATATCAACAACCATGTAATAATCACCGGTGTGAGTCAAACAAATACATACCTTGAAATATGGTCACTAACAATAGCAACGAGTGCGATGAGAGCAGTGGTATGTTCTACACACAGTCAATATTGAAGTACACTGGTCGTAAAAGAAGAATTAACTTCCTAAGTTTTTGTCAAAAACTTATACCTACAACCAAAAAACATTGTTCGAGATTGAAACCTAATTAAGGTTAAATAATGTAAACCAAATTCTTTTTTCAATTGCTTGTGTAAGGCCAAGCCAATATAGTCAAACAAATAAAATGAAAAACAAAACAAATACACTAGCATATAAGTGCAAGAATGCATTATAAACATGTCATGTGACTACAAACGCGATGATTAAGGAATGAAGTAGAGAGTAAGAGAAAAAAATATGAGCCAAATCCCAAGGTCGTGTTTCCCCTAAATACATTTTTTCATCAAATGGAGATCATATAAACATCCCATGTGACTTGCAACTTGTTGTTTGTATATCAAAATATGTTTGAATACAACGATACATGAGTGTAGTTCAACATTAATTAATGGGAGCATACAACACTGGAGGTGTGGCCGTAGGTACCTTTTTAGTATGGTTTGGTGCCTTAATTCGGTGTGGAAGTTAACATGATCCAGAAGACCAGCCACATGAACATCTGATCAAAAAACTTCCTATGGATTTCAATTGTATCATGGATTAATTGTTTGTGTGTAATTGTACTTTTTTTATATGTGATTTTGTATATTTTTTTATCAAATGGTACATAAGTGTTGTTACAAAAGTTGGAATTATGTAATTCATGGTGGCTATAAACAGATGATTGCCTAATTAAACATTGACTTTTGTGTAATTTTCTTGTTTTCTATCTGTTAAATCCCACAAGTGATACATACATAGAGTTTAATTTTAATAAATTGTTGGAGGTTCTTCAGTCAATTGTGACTAGGATTGGGTGTTGCTGCCAACTAAATTTAAGTTGACAAAATTAAATATTGATTTAAATGTACTAAGTTTGATAATTTTATAGAATTTTCCTAGAAAGAAATAAGATTTAATCCTAGTTAATCAGGCTTTAATTCTCACCCTCATGGTGAAATTGTTGTCAACCATATTAGTCATGCTATACGTATTATTATTATTTTCAATTCAGTGATTTGGGATTGTATAAACTGTTGGAAATAGTTAATTGCAGGTGAAACATGATGACACTAGTGGAACCAAACGGTCTCAAGAGTGCACATTCTGTAAAAGAGGCTTGACAAATGCTCAGGCTTCAGGGGGCCATATGAATATCCATAGGAATGACAGAAAGAGAGGAGATCAAGGTCTCCAAATTGGCCCAAATCATATTAATGATAACATTCATCAAGTCAAGAGAGAAAATCAGAAAGAGAGTGAATTGGACTTGGAGGTCAGACTTGGCCATGATCCATACTGAGAAACGACTATTTTATAATTTAAGGTAATAATTAGCGTTTCTTTTTATGTGTTTAATTGGATAGGTCTTTATATGATTCTACAAGACATTACTTGAAGCACATATCAAAATCTTAGATGAAAATCCGTGGGTAAATTTCTTTTCTCCTAAGACATGTATAACAAATGGAAGTATTTGAAAGTTGATATCAGATTCTTTATATATCAGGTTGGATGCCTACAAACTAAGGTACTATGTCAAAAATGAAAACTAATAGTGAGGTAGTGAGCTACATAAATTTTATTGTTGTAGTTTACTATATATTTACGTAAGAAGTAGGAGTACTAAAGAAAAAGGCAGCTATATGCTTATAACCTTCGCGTGTGCATTTGATAGTTGAATATATATATATATATATATAATTGGAGCAACAATAACCTAGGTTTTTCTTCCTTTGCTTGTATTTCTTATGTGTGTTTATTCTTCTTGAATAAGATACAATTAACAATGTTTAGTGTTACATTCAATTTATGATACTAATTGTACTTTACTTGCCTTCCTGTGTTTCTTTTCACCCAATTGTACCATTCAAGTTTTATAAGGCAATATATCATGTTGTGTGAGTTTAAGTTTGCAATAGCACATGTTTTTTCGTTTAATTTTGAATTCTAATCAAGATTAATTCATACTAATCGCAGGTTTGTTTTGATTCGTAGACAAGATCACAATACATTCTCTCATATGCTTCCTTGTCAAACATTGTAATTGAACTACATATCAATCACACTGCACATCAGCACATGCTATGACTGTCATTGACTAGCTAGGTTTGAATTTATTAGGGTGAATTAAAGTACCTCTAGTCCTACTTTGTAGAATCAATCAGCACTAGCATTAGATTTTTTCTCTCATATTTCAGAAGATCACAGCAGCATAATAAGTAATGAAGCCAAGGACAAGAAAACAACCTTAAGCAATTGAGAAATCTAAGTACAGGAGGGGAGTTCCTTAGAGAGCTATTGAAATTATGAACCTCCTTTCAATTGGGACCATAAATAGACTTAATTGTGTTCATACAACAACTGCAAGAAAGAAAGAAGATTGAAACAAGTTGATGAAGGTAGCTATTGCCTCAGTGTGTGTATATATATATTATATTTATATTTATATATATATATATATGCTAGAGCTGAATGAAGGTAAAATGAACAATTGAAACAAGTTCATGAAGCTAGCTATTGGCTCGGTAACTTCATATATGGGGAAAGGCTACAAAATAAATAATTGGTGTGATATTAAGGAAATTGAATTATGATTACTCGAGGAACCAAGAATGAAGGGAGAAGCAAGGTAGTTAACTAGCACATAAATGAACAACAAGAATGAAAGAAAGTGAGAGAGTGAAGGATTTTTGTGTGCAAAAAATTTGGGAGCGGTCTACTTATTTAGAATGGCACATGGACTCACATGGTTCTTGCTTTGCACAGAACGAAGTCTCTCCATATGCACTACAAAACAAAGACACAAAAACCCCACTATAAATGTTGTGACATGACTCCACCTCTAAAAGAAGGGTACTCTTTTCCCTTTGCTCCTCCAGCCATGGTCTCCCCTACAACCATTATTAAAACCCGTTTTCCCTTGACTTCAAATCAACACAGCTCATCCTACTCCTACTACTCCATTGCAAGCACTGTACTAAAGAATCAATTGTTCTCTTATCATCTCATGTGTTTACACCAATAATAATAAAATTGAAGAAAATTTCACTCAATTGGATGAACAGAGTGGGTTGTCATAAATCCTGAAACCTGTCTTCAATTCCTACTAGCACAACATTTTATTTTATTCAATTTTAATCTTAATTGTGTGGTTAAATTTAATTTTATTCAATTTTAACAAGAAGGCTAGGCAGACCATTTAGGCATATATTTATATTAACTTGAAATTCTTGAGATATACATAGCAGCTTCCACCGAGCAGATTCAAAGAAATAGGCTTCAAAAGATATACACCATAAAGTAAAGCTAACGTGATTAAAAGAAAAATGGTTTCAGATGGACATGGGGTTCTCAGAACAAAGAATGTAGATCAAAGTCCACATTGTTTCTCTTAATCTTTCTAACCTAAATTCAATATCGGTGGTATCAACAACATTGAAACATGATGACATATGTTCAATATGATCAAACTATGCAAAAGCTTGCAAAGGTTAATACACTACCTGACATGGAGGATGACATTCGTCGTTGGCTGCAGCACCTAAACTCAAAAGGGACCACACCCCTCAAAACTAATTGTTTATAAGTTTCCTATAAGCACCACCAGAAAAACATATGTTTCATACTACATAACTTACACTGACTAAATATAAATAGAAATGGTAGAGCTTCCAAGTTCACAACTCCAGTTTTTAACTTCAATAACTTAATCTTATAGTAACATCTCGCACCTATGCACATGTGATGCAGCTAGAGTTATTTCCGAAAATAAGACACTCATACAAACTTGGGAGGTTGACGTCGGTTGAAAACAACCATAACAGAGGAAAACTTGTCACAGTTCGATGACATGGCAACGCGACGAGGATGACACGTACGACGGCCGGTGACTGACGGAGACCGTGACCACAGTGAGGGCACAACCAAGATGCAAACAAAAAGCTGCGGGACAGAGGGTGATTGAGAGAAAGAAATTAAAGGGTTCACGTGTCCTTAAATGACGCGTAGAACGACTTTGTTCTTATAAAATGTTGTAGAATTGTCATTTCTACGACGATTATCCTTGACCCGTCGTTGTACGCATCATTTGAAGATGGTTTTTGTAACACCGTCTTTGTTTACAAACACCGTAATTACAAAAATGACAAGTGCTTCCTAAAATGATATTTTTTTTAGTAGTGTTGATTAACACTTTCTTTCTTTTAATATGTTTTAGTTTGCTTACAATTAATAATTGACACTTTTTGTGTAGGTAAAGAGGAGAATGTTCTTATGGCAATGCATCATCCAATAAAGTTGTTGAGGAAGAGGGATTGAAAACGGAAAAGATAATCACCTATTACTTTAACATCACATAGCAACTAATTATGGACATAATCTTACTCTGTCTTTTTTATAATTTTTTTATGATCTCTTTGCATTTTTTTTCGTTTCTTATTTTGATATTGTGTTGTTACATTTTGATAATTATTGTTCAAGTTTTGCAAACATATCTTTCTATTTTTTCTTTTACTACTACTATATTATCATTGCTTATTATTTATTAAATTTCTTCTTTGTTATAATTTTTTATAATTTTTTATGTACTTTACTTCACATAAAAGATTTTTCTACTTCATTTTATTCTTTTGTTTACACATATTGATTATATAATTCATTTTATACTGATTTTTTTACAAATCTGATTATTTTTAAAAATTATTATTACAACATATACTAAAAAAATACATAAAAATTAATTTTTATTCATTTTTCTCCTAAATTAAGAATATATAAGTCATGTCTATTTTTTTTCCTTTATTATGCTTATATTAGTTTTTAAAACTTTAACATTATAATTTTTAGGTCTTATGAATTTAGACCTTAATATTAATAATAATAATAATTTATTTTATAACCATTAATTATAAGACATTATGTTTTTATATAATTTCATATCATAAAAATGATAAGCATCCATTAAATATCTAATATATATATATATATATATATATATATATATATATATATATATATATATATATATATATTCAACAATAATGAAATTAATTATAAAATTAAAGTTTTCTTTTTTACTCTACCTAGAATGAAATTAATCCTTGTAATAAAAATTATTTTAAAATGATAAATATTAATCGTTTATTCAAAATGACTAAAACAATCATTTAAAAATAATTAGCAGTTGTATTTAAATAATAAAAACAACACTATTTCAAAAACAAAAACATAAAAAAAATATTTTTTAAAAAAATCTTTAAAAAATTTAAAATCAAACAAAAAAAAACAAATGATGTTAACATAATATTTATAATAATGACCAAACAAACATTGAATTTAAAAATGATAAATTTATATTTATATATATTTTTTAAATAATAAATATAAATTTGTTATATCTATAAAACATGCAATAATAATAAGACTAATATTGTTAATCATAATGTCTTTTTTAATTTAATAAAAAAATAAAAATAGTAACATGTAATAATATTAAAAAAAAGAGTAACACCTATAAATAATGTTTTAAAGATAAATAATACTTATATCAATTAAATTATAAGATTTATAGATTTATAACTTTAAAACTCAGCAAGTAATGAAATACAAATTAAACAATAATATATAATAAACAAATCTCATTTGCATTGATAGACAATATTCAATTTAACCCATAATAAGGTTAACTAATTAAAAACTTCAAAAATATAATATAAATAAAACTAATATTTTTAAAATGATTAAAATATCATTTAAAAAATTAATTTTTGCATTGAAAATATTTAAAAATTATTAATTATCAACACACAAAATTCAAGTACATATAAACATAATATTCATAATAACAAAAATGAATACTTAAACTTAAACATTTATAGATTTATATTGATTATATTTTTTAATTTATACATTTTATATAGATGTTACTATTAATAATTAGAAAAATAAAAAATAAAAATGAATTTCATTAGATTCAATACTTTTAGACAAACAACGTAACTCATCGATTAAGGATGTAATTAGTTATTTTTTTCAATTTTAATATAATTATATTTAATATGCTATTAAATATTTTAAAAATATATTTATTAATGTACATATGCAGTTTTATATAAATACTAACTAAAAATATAAAATTTAATCAAACCCATGCATGGCCGGATTTAACATTTTACTATTTTACACACACACACAAGTCTATTTTTTGAGTTGATTACTTCTAAGTTATATTTCATGAACAACAACATTAATTAAGAAAAAATATTTTATTATTGCTGAAAAGTATAGTATGATATACTTATATATATATATATATATATATATATATATATATATATATATATATATATATATATATATATATATATATAAAAGTAATTTTATAAAAATGTAATTAAATTTAAAATAATTTACATTTAAAACTACATATTTTAAAGTAACTAATCTATTTTTAAATCGTGAGATGTGAACATTACTAGCTAGCTATATCATTTACTTAATCAACAATAATGTACATTTAATGAAATTAATTATATTAAAATTATTATTTAATGATATTAAAACAAAGAATAAACCTGTTTTTAAATTAAATATTATTTATAGCTATTAATTTATATTAATCTATATTACTGTTTTCAAATTGGCCATTAAGATAATGTGGATTGTATCCTCTAATTTTTCTCTACATAAACTTGAGTCAAATGTTATGGACGGAGTATTTTATTTACTCTTATTTTAGTAGTTTCTCTTATTATAATCCTTTATCTTTTGAAATTTGATTTTAGACTTATATATCAAACTTTAGATAGATGTACTATATATCACCAACATCCATTACTAGAAAATAAGTCTTCTACGTCGGTTATTTAGGACTTTTAATATACATTATTAACTGATGTTGAAAGTAACGACGTTGAAAGTATTATCGTTAACATCGATTTTTGAAAATCGATGTTAACGTAAAATAACAACATCGGTTATTTAAATGTTATATAATAAGAATTACACAAAAAAAGGTATATATGTTCATACGAGCCTTGGCAGTTAACATCGGTTTTATATAAAAATCGATGTTAACTACCAAAGTTAACATCGGTTTTTGTAGAAAACCAATGTTAACTTCCAAAAAGTTAACATCGGTTTTCAACAAAACCGATGTTAACCGCCAATGTTAACATTGATTTTTTAAATAATCGATGTTGTTATCATATGTTAACGTTGGCAGTTAACATTGAATTTTTTAAAAACCGATGTTGTTTGTGTAGTTTAACATCAGTTTTTTAAAAAATCGATGTTGTTATTAGGAATTTTTTTAATACACTGTCTGTTTTTTCAATAAACCTCAAAATTAACCTACAAATTTTAAATCAGACTACACAGCATAACAACTATAATTTGCATTCTGTTTTGAAACAGTTTTTAGCGGAAAAATTCCATGACAAATTTATTAATAACTATGAATAAAGAATATTCACTGTTAAGGAAACATGAATTGTAAAAAATGTAAAGCAAACTAGTAAACTAAAATTACAAATTTGCCTAACATCCTAAGTTTCATTTCTAACTTTTGTGGAAGCAATGACTTCCAAGATTATTTTGATGATGCCAAAGAATCAAGAGTTAAACAAATTCTAAAGATTCAAGAATCAAGTTTCAAGAATCAAGATTCAAGAACAATCAAGATCAAGATTCAAGACTCAAGATTCAAGAATCAAGAGAAGACTCAATCAAGATAAGTACTAAAAACGTTTTTCAAAACATTGAGTAGCACAAGAATTTTTCACAAAATCATTACCAAAGAGTTTTACTCTCTGGTAATCGATTACCAAAAGGTAGTAATCGATTACCAGTAGCCAACATTATTTTCAAAGTTGTAATCGATTACCATAATCATGTAATCGATTACCAATGTTTTAAAATGTTATATTTCAAATTTCAAGAGTCACAACTAGTGATAAAACATTTTCAAATCATTTTAAACTTGTGTAATCGATTACACAATACTTGTAATCGATTACCAGAGTTTCTAAACATTTTGATTTTCAAAATTTAAACATGAAGAGTCACATCTGTTGATGTGTAATCGATTACACCTTGATGGTAATCGATTACTAGTGATTGATTTTGAAAAATAAATTTCCAAAAGTCACAATTCTCAAAGTGACTTGTTTTTGAAGACTTTTTCAAAAGTCAAAACTTTTTTAAGTGACTAGTTTTCAAAAGAGTCATAATTTTTAAAAGGTGACTAGTTTTAAAGAAATTGTCAAGAGTCACAGACTTTAAACTAGAGTCATCAAGTGATTATAAATATGTGACCATCGCATGAATTTCCTAACAAGTTTCAGAACAAGTTTTTTACAGAAATTTCTGATTCATTTCTCAACTTCTTTCTAAGAGTTTTTGTTCAATACTTTCTCTTCCAAGAAAAGTTCATTGTTCAAAAACTTGTGATATTCTTCTTCTTCATTCACTTCTTCCTTTGCCAAAAGAATAAAAGGACTAACCGCCTGAATTCTTTTGTGTCTCCCTTCTCTCTTTCTAAGAGAATTCAAATGACTAACCGCCTGAGAATTCTTTTGATTCTTCCCTTCCCCTTAAACAAAAGATTTCAAAGGACTAACCGCCTGAGAAATCTTTTGTTTCCCCTTACAAATATTCAAAGGACTAACCGCCTAAGAATTCTTTGTCCCAACACATTGGAGGGTACATCCTTTGCGGTACAAGTAGAGGGTACATCTACTTGGGGGTTGTTATACTGAGAACAAGAGAGGGTACATCTCTTGTGGATCAATTCAAGTGGAGGGTACATCCACTTGGTTATTCAAAGAGAACAAGGGAGGGTACATCCCTTGTGGATCTTTGGCTTGTAAAGGATTTTACAAGGTTGAAAGAAATCTCAAGAACCGGTTGGTTGCTTGGGGACTGGATGTAGGCACGGATTGTGGCCGAACCAGTATAAATCTTGTGTTTGTCTTCTTCTTCCCTACACTCTTTAATTTCCACTATGTACTTTTAATTGCCGCTTTACTTTTGGGTAAGTTATTATTCTTTACTTTCTTAACTTAGTAGTAAAAGTCTAATTGAATCTAGTAACATTAAAAAGGTTAAATTTTAATTAGTCAAGACACATTAATAATTAATTGAACCCCCCTTCTTAATTATTCTGAGGCCACTTGATCCAACAAGTGGTATCAGAGCAGGTTTCTTGTAGAAAGTTTAACAACTTCAAGATAAATGGCCTCTTTAAATTCTCTATTTTTCAAAAGTATTTTCAGGAATAGGTCAAATTTGAAATCATTTCAAGATTATGATGAAGAGCAAGCCAACTTATGTCTCATGACAAAATCTCATGAGAATAACAAGGAAGAATCTATAAGGAAGAAGTGGTACATCGACAGTGGATGTTCCAAGCATATGACGGGAGATGTATCTAAGTTTACAACCATTTCCCCTGAGAAAGGTGGGCATGTTACATACGGTGACAACAACAAAGGCAAAATCATTGGAGTCAGCAAAATAGGTACGAGTTCCTCTACTCCTATTGAAAATGTGCTACTTGTAGAAGGTTTAAAGCATAGCCTATTAAGTGTTAGTCAATTATGTTATAGAGGATATAAAGTATCTTTTGATTCTGAAAAATGTGTTATCAAGCATGAACATGATAAAGATATTGAGCATATAGGGTTCAGAGAAAATAATGTTTACATGATTGATCTGAAACAAAAGTCTGAAAATGATAGATGCTTTCTAAGTAAAGATAGTGATCCTTGGTTATGGCATAAGAGAATTGCTCACATTAACATGGATCATCTAAATAGATTACTCTCAAAAGACCTAGTTGTTGGTTTACCAAAATTAAAGTTTGAAAAAGATAAATTATGTGATGCATGCTAAAAAGGTAAACAAACAAAAATATCTTTTAAATCTAAAAATATTGTCTCTAACACTCAACCATTACAACTATTGCATATGGATCTGTTTGGACCCTCTAGGGTCATGAGTTTTGGTGGTAGTTACTATGCCTTAGTAATTGTTGATGACTATTCTAGATATACTTGGACTTTATTTCTTACTCACAAAAATGATGCATTTCATGCATTTAGAAGACTTGCCAAAGTCATCCAAAACAAGAAAAATCTCAAAATTATCTCCATTAGAAGTGATCATGGAGGTGAATTTGAAAACAATGATTTTGAAATGTTTTGTGATGAACATGGCATAGAACACAACTTTTCTGCACCTAGGACACCCCAACAAAACGGTGTAGTAGAAAGGAAAAATAGATCTTTAGAAGAAATCACTAGAACCCTTCTAAATGACACTCCACTTCCAAAATATTTTTGGACAGAATCTGTCAACAACACATGTTATATTATGAATAGAGCCTTAATAAGACTCATTCTTAAGAAAACCCCATATGAATTGTTTAACAATAGAAAACCAAACATTGCTCATTTACATATTTTTGGATGTAAATGTTTTGTCCTAAACAATGGTAAAGAAAGCCTAGGTAAATTTGATGCTAAGGCGGATGAGGGCATCTTCCTTGGTTATTCCCTACATAGCAAAGCCTTTAGGATATACAACAAAAGAACCATGACAATTGAGGAATCAATACATGTTACTTTTGATGAAACTAATATTACCTCTCCGAGAAAGGAATTTCTTGATGATATTGTAGATTCTTTGGAAGATACGCACAATCAAGAAAGGAATCTAAAAAGGAAGAGAAATGAAGATAATAAGGATGTTCAAGACGACATAGCCCAAGAAAATGATGGTCTTCCCAAAGAATGGAAAACCTCAAGAAATCATCCTCTTGACAATATCATCGGAGATATCTCAAAAGGGGTAACAACTAGACACTCTCTTAAAGATTTATGCAATAACATGACATTTGTTTCTATGATAGAACCTAAAAACTTTAAAGAAGCCATAATAGATGATCAATGGATAGTTGCTATGCAAGAAGGGTTAAATCAATTTGAGAGAAATAATGTTTGGGAACTAGTTGAGAAACCACATAACTACCCCATTATAGGAACTAAGTGGGTATTTAGAAATAAACTAGATGAAAATGGTATAGTAATTAGAAATAAAGTTAGACTAGTTGCAAAAGGGTACAACCAAGAAGAAGGGATAGACTATGAAGAAACCTTTGCACCCATAGCTAGATTAGAAGCCATTAGGATGCTTTTAGCTTATGCATCTATTATGAACTTCAAACTATATCAAATGGATGTCAAGAGTGCCTTCTTAAATGGTCTAATCCAAGAGGAAGTATATGTAGAACAACCTCCCGGGTTTGAAGACTCAAAAAATTAGATCATGTCTATAGGTTAAAGAAAGCACTTTATGGGTTAAAACAAGCACCTAGGGCTTGGTATGAAAGATTAAGTAAATTCCTATTAGAAAAGAATTTCATTTGAGGAAAGGTAGATACCACCTTATTCATAAAGAAGAAGGATAATGACATCTTATTGGTACAAATTTATGTTGATGATATAATCTTTGGATCTACTAATGAATCTTTGTGCAAGGAGTTTTCTATTGAAATGCAAAGTGAGTTTCAGATGTCCATGATGGGTGAGTTAAATTACTTTCTTGGATTACAAATCAAAAAAACAAATGATGGGATCTTTGTCAACCAAGCAAAATATTGTAAAGAACTCATCAAGAAATTCGGAATGGAGAACTCAAAACATGTGGCTACTCCTATGAGCACTGGTTGCTACCTTGATAAAGATGAGTCCAGTCAACCCATTGATGAAAAGCAATATAGAGGTATGATTGGATCTCTACTTTACTTATCTGTAAGTAGGCCAGATATTATGGTTAGTGTATGCATGTGTGCAAGATTTCAATCAAATCCAAAGTTTTCACATCTAACTGTAGTAAAAAGGATCATAAGATATCTCTTAGGAACAGTAAACTTACAATTATGGTATGCTAAAAATTTTGTATGCAATTTAGTAGGATACTCAGATTTAGATTTTGCTGGATCCAAAACAGATAGGAAGAGTACTAGTGGCACATGTCAATTCATAGGATCTGCTCTTGTTTCTTGGCACAGCAAGAAGCAAAATAGTGTAGCATCATCCATAGCCGAAGCAGAATACATCTCTGCTGGTAGTTGTTCTGCATAAATCCTGTGGATGAAACAACAACTATCTGATTATGGGATTGTACTAGACCATATCCCCATAAAATGTGACAACACAAGCGCCATAAATATATCTAAGAACCCAGTTCTCCACTCTAGAACCAAGCACATATAAATTAGGCATCATTTTCTTAGAGATCATGTCCTAAAAGGTGACTGTGTTCTAGAATTTGTAGATACCAAAAATCAACTCGTAGATATCTTCAAAAAACCACTATCCAAAGATTCCTTCTACACCATTAGAAGAGAATTAGGACTTCTAGATGTCAGTGACTTAGACAAATGATTTATTTTATGTTATGATGACTTATGACTTGTTTAATACACATGCTTGTATTATGTTCTGTGAATGATTTATGACATTACGTTATTTATTCTCCGAACATAGGTTATGTGTTAAGTATTTGGTACTTACTTAATTATGACTGAACTTGATGTTTTTATGTATTTTGCACTTAGATGTTTATGTTTTATGCTTAGACTTGGTTATTTTGATGATATATGACTGAGTGGTATATATTCAATTTGGTTTTATTCAAATTATGCTTTATGAATGTTTTTAAATTATTCATGATTTACGCACTTTGGCCTTTTTGATGTTGCCAAAGGGGGAGAGAAAAATGGGTATTTTAGAAATCAAGATATTATTTTTTTAAACTTTAAAATTAAGCATAAATTCAAAAAGAAAGGGGGAGAAAGGGATCAGTGAACGGTAGAACAAAACTTGTATGCATTCTCTTGATTTCAGGATTGTCATCATCAAAAAGGGGGAGATTGTGGAAGCAATGACTTCCAAGATTATTTTGATGATGCCAAAGAATCAAGAGTTAAGCAAATTCCAAAGATTCAAGAATCAAGAGAAGACTCAATCAAGATAAATACTAAAAACGTTTTTCAAAACATTGAGTAGCACAAGAATTTTTCACAAAATCATTACCAAAGAGTTTTACTCTCTGGTAATCGATTACCAGAAGGTAGTAATCGATTACCAGTAGCCAGCATTGTTTTCAAAACTGATTTACAAAGCTGTAATCGATTTCCATAATCATGAAATCGATTACATGTTTTGAAATGTTAGATTTCAAATTTCAAGAGTCACAACTAGTGATAAAACATTTTCAAATCATTTTAAACTTGTGTAATCGATTACACAATACTTGTAATCGATTACCAGAGTTTCTAAACGTTTTGATTTTCAAAATTTAAACATGAAGAGTCACATCTGTTGATGTGTAATCGATTACACCTTTTTGGTAATCGATTACTAGTGATTGATTTTGAAAAATAAATTTCCAAAAGTCACAATTCTCAAAGTGACTTGTTTCTGAATATTTTTCAAAAGTCACAACTTTTTAAGTGACTTGTTTTCAAAAGAGTCACAATTTTTAAAAGGTGACTAGTTTTAAAGAAATTGCCAAGAGTCACAAACTTTAAACTTGAGTCATCAAGTGATTATAAATATGTGACCGTGGCATGAATTTCATAACAAGTTTCAGAACAAGTTTTTTACATAAATTTCTGATTCATTTCTCAACTTCTTTCTAAGAGTTTTTGTTCAATACTTTCTCTTCCAAGAAAAGTTCATTGTTCAAAAACTTATGTTATTCTTCTTCTTCATTCACTTCTCCCTTTGCCAAAAGAATAGAAGGACTAACCGCCTGAATTCTTTTGTGTCTCCCTTCTTTCTTTCTAAGAGAATTCAAAGGACTAAGCGCCTGAGAATTCTTTTGATTCTTCCGTTCCCCTTAAACAAAAGATTTCAAAGGACTAACTGCCTGAGATATCTTTTGTTTCCCCTTACAAAGATTCAAAGGACTAACCGCCTAAGAATTCTTTGTCCCAACACATTGGAGGGTACATCCTTTGTGGTACAAGTAGAGGGTACATCTACTTGGGGGTTGTTATACTGAGAACAAGAGAGGGTACATCTCTTGTGGATCAATTCAAGTGGAGGGTACATCCACTTGGTTATTCAAAGAGAACAAGGGAGGGTACATCCCTTGTGGATCTTTGGCTTGTAAAGGATTTTACAAGGTTGAAAGAAATCTCAAGAACCGGTTGGTTGCTTGGGGACTAGATGTAGGCACGGATTGTGGCCGAACCAGTATAAATCTTGTGTTTGTCTTCTTCTTCCCTACACTCTTTAATTTCCGCTGTGTACTTTTAATTGCCACTTTACTTTTGGTTAAGTTATTGTTCTTTACTTTCTTAACTTAGTATTAAAAGTCTAGTTGAATCTAGTAACATTAAGAAGGTTAAATTTTAATTAGTCAAGGCACATTAATAATTAATTCAACCCCTCCTTCTTAATTATTCTAAGGCCAATTGATCCAACAACTTTGAGATAATACTTTGCCCACTTGATGCGCAACACCTTTTATCTCTCTAATTCCAATGGTCTAGCATCATTAAAATACTGCATGATAAAATAAAACATAAGTTAATAATATAATACCAATCATAACAAAACCAAATTTGTTTGAAATAAACAATTACTGTTTCCCAATTATTCTTGAAACTTCCTAAGATTATAGTTGACATCCAGTGCATCATGTAATAGTCACACTCAGTGCTTCCTTTTTGTCCATTACACTAAATACATAATGAAATTTAGATATTCAACGTTAACTACAAATTAGTCTACACAGACATAAAATATGTATAAGTATAAGCATTGTCTAAATCACTTAGTTTAACAACAATCCACCTAACACTGTTGAATACAAGGAACACTAAAATATTGATGTTGCTGACTAATCCTAATGCAAATGTATTGAAAAACAACACTGACCTATTAATTATTCCTTTTAGATTGTTGTCTAGCCTATTATGCAACGAACAAAACCAGACGACAAGATTTTCCTTAGGCAAAATGACGACCATTTGCCAATGTGCACTGTAGTGGATACCAATATAGGTTATTATAGTATTATACATTATTTAAATTCATTTGTTCAGTTTAACTTACCCATTCAAGTAGGCTCCTAGGTACACATCCCATTTTGAATTCTACATGCAGTTCTTCATGTAACTTTCTTATTCAAATTGTGATTGCCTAGATCTCTGGATGGATTGTGGCTCGAGGAATCCATACACATCAGCATTCCCCGCTCGCATACTTGTCTCAGTCATGTGCCTATTGTTGTTAAGACAAATTAAATTATGTATGAATTTAAAACAATAATCTAAATTGACTTACAGAATCCACAATTGTATAACAGAGATGCTAAGACATTGACCACCGTGTGCTATTTCAGACAGATCTTCATGTTTTATGTACAAGGGAAAGTCTTCATTAAACACCCCGAACACGGTAGCATCCCACATAACCTGCAATGGCTTTAGAAAAAGTTGTGGGATGGTCAATGTCATCAGATATAGGGATCATCGACCTCATGATCCGGCCTATCTGCAGGTTTTGCTGGTCCCACAGCTCCCTGTTTATCCAACATAGTTAATTAACATAATTTAAGTATAGTGAACAATTTAATTGAAAAAAGAATCAATTAATGACACTAAATACATGTTCTGATAGATGCTTGACGAGATGTGTCGGCCAAGCAAGGAAGGTGTTAAGTGTCTGCCCCACTAACTTAAACTCTTTAGTGGGTACAGGAATGGGAGCATCTGCATCTTTAACCTCCTCAACACCGACCTTCACTTGATCGTGCAACAAAGGGATGTTGTGAATGGTTGTGGATCCCTCATAAACTCTTCCTAGGGTAACCTAGCGAGGAGGATTTTCTTCGATGTACAACCCGTATTTGTCTGAGTCACCCGTGTTTGGATCGTTCCCTGAGGGATCAACACAACTCTCCTTTGTGCTGACATGAGCAGGTGAAGGACCAACCTCAGGCTCAGGAGGCAATGCAAGTCCCTGGGATTGCATTTGTGACTAAAACTGGGACTATATCTGGCTGAAGGATAACAGTTGTCGAGTCACTTTTTCTGTGATCGACTCCTCCAGCTGGTCCCTGATTTGTTGATTTAGCTACTCTAGGTCTTCAGGAGCCATGGAGGAAGATGTGCGGGAGGTCCTTGGATCCAGTCCAAAGTATTGCTTGATCGTCACACTGGCTCCAGCAGCACACACACGACTGGGGTGTTCAGGTTGCCCAATGGCAGCAATCAGTACATCCTGACGTCCATGGGCAACAAAGGAACCCTGTGACGCCTACTTCTCCAACGAATACTATAAAGAACACATTTATTGGTTTACTCAATCACACAATAAACATAAATAATTACAATTATTAATTGAAAGTGACTTACAATCTTGTCAGCAATTTGCTTTGCTGCCTCAGACATCATCTAGCCAGTTTTCTTCATGCGGGCCATCTTTCATTTGACGTGTCGTCTGATAGGAGAAGGAGGATCAATCACGGTGTATGTGCTTTCGGATTGAGCAGCATCCTATAGTTTTTTCTTTGTCTTCTCATCCATCAGCTTTTTTTCTAAATATTCATAACCCCCACGAGACAACACGTGGGGGGCAGTGTTTTGCTTCTGGATGGCCTATGCTTTTTTTTGTACATCCTGCAAAAATTCAACATTAATGAAACTCATCATTACAATGTATTATAATAAGTGAATTTAAAGTTGAAAACAATGAAAATCACAAATTAGATACCTCCCACGAAGGGTCTCTGCGGCTCTGACAAAATTGGGCCCATTTCTCCTTGTTAATGTCGTACTTTTGGCATACAGTGTCGTCGACACTTTCCTTGTCGTCTGCAAGTGCCCATTTCGAAGTCAAATCAGACTTGAATTGTCTCCATCGCTCCCCCACAATCTGAAGTATTTTCCTTTTTGTCCTCTGATCATATACTTCAGGGATATCAAATTCAGCCTGACAAATGAAAAATTACATTATATTGTTACTAAATTACAATTTTATTATCAATGAATAAAATCAAATATTTAACTAAAATACCTGAATATCCTCCCATATCAAATCCTTCTGAGCAGCAGAGACTTGCTTCCAATTCTCGTATGTGACATCGACCTTATCACGAGCGACGATCCCCAAATATGTTCTTAACTTCTTACTGTGGGGACAGTCGGCCTTCTCGGTCATAGGATCGACATGGACCAACGATCTCTCTGCCCCAACTGGTCTAGTCGCCAATGCTCTTAGCCTTGTGACATTTCTTGTGCGCTTTAAGGTAGATGGTGACGATGATGCTGCACCAATCGGAGGAAGAGAGTTGGGTGGTGTAGCCATTTGCCTGTAAAGAAAAAAACATTAGTTAATTAACATTATGACAAAACTAAATAAGTTATGTAAACGAATGGACTGAAATGAAATACATATGAAAATTACATTAGACGATGTTAATTAATTCTCCTTCATCATGATCATTACGATTAGCATGAACGTCGTCAGCTTCTTCTTCTTCGACGATGTTAGGCGACATTTGTGTGGACAAAGGACTAACATAAGTATCAATGTATGAATCATCATCTTCAACATTAACACCAATTCTTTTCCCATGTAGAACCACTGACCACCTTTCATCACAAGGGTCTTGAACATAAAATACCTGTTTAGCTTGTTCTGCCATGATGAAAAGGCCATTCTGGTAAGCAAGTTTCTTTAGATCTACCAACGTAAATCCTACATCATCAATACGCACACCGGTGTTGTTATCAACCCATTTACATTTGAAAACACAGACAGTAAATTTGACATAGTTAAGCTCCCAAATTTCTTCAATGAACCCAAAGTAAGGGATGGAAGCTACACAGGGATTGTCATCATGTACACTGGCGAAGTGTTGAGATTCGGCCCTTAGGGTGATGTTCGATCACGGCAAGTGCACCAGATCACGCAAGTAGTATAAAACGGTAAGAACCGAGTATCGAACTCTCAGGGAACTTGTGTTACTTAGTAAAGCTACTTCAGTGAATAGGTGTCTAGTATAAAAAGAGATGTGTTTACTATGAACAGGTGTGTAAACTAACTATTAAAAAGTAAAATCATGTGAGTAATGATGTGTAAAGACAAGTAGACAACACGTTGGTCTTCCTAATAGGTGTCTGATGTTATAAGGATATTCTCTACTTAACAATGCTCATGTGTTCTATGGTGTCTCCTGAAATGCTAAACCCTGATTCCTCATGATAGTCTACCATAATCCTGATCAGGCATCATCCGCAGATTCCTCTTGTTGGACTAAACTCGACCAGAACCGCATTAAGACAAACATACAACAACTAGGTTATCGTACCTTGATCCCTCGTGATAATACGATAAACTAGCCCCGTCCTATCAAGTTCTAAGAATTAGACCTATTTCCACTATTGAATGATCCTAAAAACACATGCATCTACGTGATCAAGGCAAAAGCATGGTAAAATGAAGTTCTGATAGCACAGTGAACACACAAAACATCATTAAATAGATATGCAGGTATTTACATCAAGTACCTACAAGGAAGAACCAACAGAGGATTTAGCTCTTCCTAACTGGGAAGCTTCCTTTACAACAAAAGAAGAAAAAGATGAAGGATTGAAGAAATACACGTGGTGGGGATGTCTCCTCCACCTCTAGGACCTCACAATCACTCACAAACTCATCTCAAGCTCTCAGGATGGCTTCCCTTTCAAGCTTAGTTCTCTGTAGGTCTTCACACAGCAAAATCTCTCAAACTCTCTAGAACTTGGACCTTTCTCTCTCTAGAAAACCCTAGACATGCAAAAGCTTCAAGAAAAGACCCAAACTCCCCTCCAAAATCTGATTTCAGGCTTAATAGGTGGCTTTGTTTGTGCTTGCATGCTTAGCACAATTTTGAACCGCTTAGCACTCATTAGTGGATTTCGGCTTAGCGTGTGCTTTTCTCGCTTAGCGGATGGATTGAAGCGGTGCGCTTCGCTGGATGACCCTTCGCTTAGCGCAAATGCACAACTCATCCTTCTTCCAGATTCTTCCTCGTGCTCAGCCGAGGAGTGTTGCACTCAGCGGATGGCTCGCTAAGCCAGAAGATTGGCTTAGCGAGAGGGTGAAAATCAGCACTTCACAACTTGCCTAATTAACCTGAAATTGAGAGAAAATGATTATTAAACACACAAAATGGACATACTAAGTATTTATTACCTATCTTTAACAAAAAGTAATTACAATACTATAAAACAACCATAAATTGGAGGAGTTTCATATAATTTACACAGGTTTTATACACAAAAGTTAGTCGTATTCATCGACTAACAGGTGACCCCACTATTTTGCATTGTACTTTTCTCATCTTGTGCTCTTGTATAAAAGGAATACTTGTTTATATCGTATCTTTACCAAGTTATAACATTTCTTTTAGGCCCATCTGCTAGCTTTCTTAATGTTTCAGAAGCATTATCATCAACAAAGATTGTATCTTTAAACCAATCTAGGAAAGTCTTGTTATGCTTTTTCAAGACCCAATTCTTCGACATTTTTGGATTACTTTCTTTCACTAAACCTTCATGCCGAAGTCTATATGGCAAAACTTCATTACTGTTATTCAACACATACAAGTGAGCTTGTAACAAATCTTCTATAGTTTGAGTGATAATATGCAGTCCTCTTGAACCCTTACCGCCCACTTTTTCGTCATGCCGAGACTCGGGAAGCCCAACAGGTTTATCCTTTTCAATGTACTCTGAACAAAATTCAATGGCTTCTTCTGCAATGTACCTTTCAACAATAGATGCTTTCGGACAATGTAGATTCTTGGTATACCCTTTTAAGATCTTCATGTATAGCTCAACCGGGTACATCCATTGCAAATAAACTAGACCACAACATTTGATTTCTCTGACTAGATGAACAATTAAGTGAACCATGATGTCAAAGAAAGCAGGCGTAAAATACATCTCCAACTGACACAGTATAATAGCAGTCTCATTTTCCAGCTCATCTAACTTCATAAGATCAAGGACTTTGCTACATATGGCATTGAAGAAAAAGCACAAGCGAGTTATGGCTATCCTAACTTTGTTAGGCAAAATGTCTCGTATGGCCACGGCTAACAATTGTTGCATCAAGACGTGACAATCGTGAGACTTTAACCCTACCAACTTAAGATCCTTCAACTGCACAAGGCTCTTGATATTTGAAAAGTATCCTTGTGGGACAAGTTGGAGGCAAGTATATTTTTTTACCATCAAACCTTGGATGCAATTGCGATCGTATACCCATCTTAGCTAGATATTGACCAGCATTCAAACCATATTTCGTCTAGCCTTGAAAGTTAAGGAGTGTCCCAATGACACTATCACATACATTTTTCTCCACATGCATAACATCAATATAATGTCTAATATCTAGATCAGACCAATACAAAAGATCAAACAAAATCGACCCCTTCTTCCATATGTAAGTCTTACTTTTTTCCTTCTTTTGGGTCTTTCCAAATATAGTATTCAGGTGTTGAACCCGCTGGAAGACCTGCTCACCAGTCAACGGTATCGGCGCAGTTTCATGCTCTTGACTTCCATTAAATGCTTTTTTCAATCGGCTGTAGGGGTGATGAGGTTTTAGAAAACGTCAATGCCATATGGATTCATTCCATCACTGGCTAGTCCAAGCCTAAGATTTCTTGCCTCTTTGCCGAAATCCGGAAACAAACGATCTATCTTCTTCCACTGCGAGGAATCAGCCAGATGACGGAGTATTCCATCGCAGTTTCTCCCATTTGCATGCCATTAAGGTCTTTTGCATCGTCTCCATTAGCAAGCAGGCGCTTAAACCTTGGAATGATGGGAAGATACCACAACACCTTTGCTGGGGGGCCCTTCATTGAGTTTTCGTCACTACTACACTTGTCATCATCCTTCACTTTGTACCGTGATACCCCACACCTAGGGCACTTGGGCTTTTCTTGAAATTCATGTTTGTACAATATGTAATCATTCGGGCAAGCATGAATCTTCTGATACTCCATACTCATCGGACACAGTATCTTCTTGGCCTGATAGTAACTTTTAGGCAATGTGTTTTCCTCTGGAAGCATATTGTGCACTACTTGAAGCAGTGAACTAAAACTTTTGTCACTCCACCCATATCTAGCCTTGACATTAACCAAACTTAACACCACCGACAATAGCGTCAACGAATTCTTGCACCCCAAATACAAAGGTTTCTTTGAATCAATTTGCAATGTATCATACATAGGGGCGTGTGCTTGCTAAAAAGACTCTTGTCCAAGGTCATGAATCATATCCTCCAAGTGATCTCCCATTTCTACATCAAACGGTTTATATTGGGACCCACTCTACATGTCTGTCAATTCACCATACCATATCCACGTTGTATAAGTCTTCTTAATTCCATCACACAACAGATGCTCCCGTATGTCATCGACTTTTTGGCGTCTCCTGTTCAAACAATTTATGCACGAACAAAGAAAATTTTCGTTTTCATCTGGTCGACTTCTTTCTGAAGCAAATTGTAGGAACTGTTCCACGCCTTCCTCATATGCAGGGCTCATGCGACTTTCATTCATCCAACTATGATTCATCTAAATAATAACTCTATGATACTCACAAAGTTATTCCATGCATCAAATTCTCACTTTTTCATTATAGGTGTGGTCCTATACCATTCACGAAGACATTTTTTTATGGTAGCTTCATACATCAAGGTTAAGTCTCTTTTGTTAAATTTGACAAAATTTTGGCAGCATTTCGCATTGGTCTCCAAGTATAGGACATGAAATCGGTGAGATTATTTCCCCGATAATCAAGTATGCACTCAAAGAACAACTAGAAATGCATTGTACCAAAATTTCATCAAATTGAACAAAAATTCTTAACCTTGACGCACAAATCTACCATAAAAATATAAGTCTCCACAAACTGTCCAAACGAACAATTCAAGATTGAATACAACGTGATGTGCCATCATTTTCTTCTATTTCTTAAACTCTTTTTGCACCATTTTAATTACTGATTAGTCTTAATTGTCAAATTAATCAGGTAGTTTTATTATTTGGACTCATTTAGCTAATTTGATGTTTTTAATCTAATTTCAGGAATTAATGAAACATTGGGCTTAATCCGGATTATGGTTGTGGACTTGAAGAGGGCAAATAAAGCAGCGCTTACCTTAGTTAATTTCTAATTAGGAGATTGCAATTTTATTTTATGTAGTTCAGTGTTTATTTCGTTTTGGGCCAGAATAATGTAATAGAGCCCAATGACTTTGAGTGACTCTTTTAAATAGCAACCTTCGGATTCGTGCAAGGCTATTCTGTTAGACTATTATTCAGAGCATAGGGTTTATGTTTTACGTTTTTCTGTTCAAATGTTACTGTTCACGTAATGCAATTTTCTATTTTCTGCTTCTAATTATAATTTCGTTCTTGTTTCTTCTTCTGCTTTCATTTACGTTTCTGCTTTTATTGAATCTATGGAAGGCTAAGTTTTCTGGTGTTGTTTCCTTCTGAGGAAGAACTTCAACTCTCTTCGAGGTTCTGTTTATAATGTAGCTTCCTGGCAGTTTTCCCTTCACCAATTAACCCACATTCGTTAATATTAATCTGTGCATGCTTCATGTTCGATTAATTGCCTCTGAGCCTAACTTGCGTTCATGCTTAATAGACGAAGGGTTAATTGGTGTATGTGTTGCCTAATCACGTATTGACAGCCCTAAGTTGGTTTTCGCTTAGTAAATTGAAATAGGGTTGGATTAAGTGGTTAACTGTTAGGGACGAATCCTCCATAACCTAGGACAAGAGAGTGGCTTCTGAATCAGAGGAAACAACCCATTTTTAATACTATTAATTTCGTATTCTAGTTCGCTTATTCTTTATTTCACAAAACAAACAATCCCCCCCCCCCCCAATCGCTACTGTTACTGCAAGTGTATTATGAACATTTGGTTTATCATTGCTCGTTGGGAAACGACCTAGGATCACTTCCTAGTTACTGCATTTTCATGTTTATTTGATTCGGGTACGACCTCGATCACAACGATTAATGCAAACTATCCACAAGAACCATTGTATCCAATCTTAAACGGGAATCTAAGGTTCACAAAGGACTAACATTAACTATATGCACAACAATAGTCATTAATCGCATAAAACAACATAAAAAAAGGGCATGGTTTGCATTCATACCTCTAATAATGGTCAGTAATAGTCTCCAACAATGAATATCGTGACTGACGATGCTTCAAACCAAATGATAAATGTCTCGGAGCTTAGCAACAAACAAGGGTTCAGTCTATTATTGCTCAGTTGTCATTAATACTCTACCTACCATGTAACATAATTTTGGGAAAGCAGACTATGTCTTACAATAGCAGTGTAGTATTTAATTCAATAAGCAATATCATTTTCTTCCTTTAGTTCTTTAACTAATGACCAAGTATACTAATTAGCAAGTCCCTTATGATTATAATATCTATGTATTAATAATATTTTACTATTATGATCTTCTTTTTCAGATGCAAACTATTTGACAAATGGGCATTTAGACTCTGCCATAGACTAGATTCCTGGCTTGACGAACATCACTCTAAGGGACCTTGCTGACATCTATCATACCACAAATCCAAATGATATAGTTTTGGTTCATCCTTTTTGAATTTGGAAAAACTGGTGAATGAATTGTTGTTTGTCAAGACTTAGGCTACAAGAAAATAAGTTGACATTGGTTAGCTAATTTTGACTTCCAAGCTTGCAAGAATGCTATAACTGATGATTGTAATATCGTTGTTGGAACTTATAACACTGTCACCTCCACGTGTCAAGAAGAGGTTGCCCTTGCTAAATGCTACAAATAGCTCTTCTTCAAAGGGACAGAAAGCACTTCTTAAATTTCCTAACAGTGTTGAGTCTTTTTGTTTTGGGGTAAAATGAAAAAATTGTTAATGATTTTGTTAATTACTTTTTTCAAGCAAAACAAAACCTGCAGAGCAAATTAATGGCAGCAGACATTCCAACTATGCTTGAATGTCACACACATGACATGGCCTATTCGAATGCAAATTGCCATAGAGACAACTATTGCATTGGCCTATCTCCATACTTCTAACATCATCCACCGTGATGTCAAAACCAACAACATTGTACTTGACATTAATGTTTCGGTTAAGGTAGCAGATTTTGGGCTTTCAAGATTGCTCCCCAATGATGTAAGCCATGTCTCCATAGCTCCACAAGGGTTTCTGGGGTATCTTGACCCTCAATATTTCCAATTCTACAGGCTCACGGACAAGAGTGATGTGTATAGCTTTGGGGTTGTACTTATTAAGCTGATATCATCCATGCCGGCAGTTGATGCAGCCAGGGAAAGAGATGAAGTTAACTTGGCAAATCTTTCCATGAAAAAGATTCAAAAAGGAAAGCTTAGTGAGCTTGTAGACCCATCCTTTGGGTTTGAGTCAAACCAAGTAGTTAAAAGGATGCTAACTTCAGTAGCAGGGTTGGCCTTTCGGTGTGTGCAAAGAGACAATGAATTAAGGCCTTCTATGGATGAAGTTCTGGAAGCTCTCAATAAATTATGAGTCTGAGAATCTAGAGAAAGAAGATGATGATGGTGTTATCTCTTCCACTTCATCCAGCGAAGTACATCCACCCCAACCAGCTTCACAGGACTCGGGTCAAGTTGGAATTTTAATGAATAATAAGCTACCAACTTCACCGAATTCCTTGACTGAGAAACTGGAAAGTGAATCTAACACGCCCAGTGCCAGCAAAGAAGAAACCAAACATACTACTACTTGTCATATTACTACTTTTTTTAATGTCACACACTAAAATTAATGGCAACAGACATTCCCACCAAACAAAACTCTGTACAAAGTCATGTGTAGCTAAGCTATATGTACCAAAGTTTTCTTCTAGAAAAATATGAGAAATAGTAAATTGCATGTTATTAATTACTGTCGCAACGTGCCCTTCGCGGGCGAGCGAAGGCAAGGCTCACGGGTGCGCTTTCCAAAGGAGGAAAGATGCGCGGAGTCGCCACCAACGTTTATTTGTGGAAAACGTCGGAAAAACCAAAGGAAACCGGTCAAAAAGAAAATTCTAAGTTCGGGAGATGTATTTACGTTTGAGGAAGGTATTAGCACCTCTCACGTTTATCTTAAAGGACAACAGCCTATTTTTTAGAATTGTGAAAATTGTGTTACCTTAACTTTTATTTCTTTTTATTTTTTGAGGTCGACAAAAGCGGGGCTTTTGCTCCTACGTATCCTCCTTTCGAGAGGGAATCAGACCTACGTAGTTCTTTCTTAAGCGTGAATCAAGCGATTCTTTTTACTTGAGAGGTGATCATTTTAAGGCGTTGGACCTTAAAAATGATCCATTTTACTTGTTAAGAAACTGAAATGATAAATTTTCAAAACCCTATTTTTGTGGACGAGCATGACTAGGCGAGTTGATTTTAGCCTTAGTTTCAATTGAGTTATTAGTCAATTCAATTAAGAATGAGAAATCCCAAAGAGAAAACGTCCGATTGTTTTTTCGCTTTATTTTACTAAAAGGCATTTTTTGATTATTATATTATTATTTTACCTCTTTTTTGATTTCCAACGTGGTTACGGCACAACCGAACGGTCGGAATTCATTTTAACCGAAATTAACGGATGATACAATTCAAACGATCGGTGGAAATTTATTTTATTTTTAGATTAGGCGAGAAATGACTTAAATAAATGGCTTAAGCACGTCAAAAGGGGGTATAAAAAGCAAATGAAAACGAGAATAAAAATACATGAAACAAAATGTGGACCACCACGAGTACATAGAATGAATTGAAAAGCTCAGTTTGAAGTACTTACCCGTTGAAGACTGAAGAAAACGAAGAACGAACGATGAATATTTGAAGAACGATCGAGAATCTTCGCGTAATTACTCACGGAAACGTTGCGGAAACGTTACGGAAGCGCCTCGGCTTGGATTTTCTTCACAGAAACAATTTTCCTCAGCAAATTTAAAAGAATACGAAATGCCAAGAAGGCTTAGCCCTTTTCTTCTTCACTCCTCCCCTATTTATAGCAAAATAGGGGAGGAGCTTGCCACCCAGCTCGCCCAGGCGAGCAAGGTTGCTTCCTCCAGAAGCAACAGCCTTCTGGAGGAAGGATCTGAAAGGCCCAAGTGGGCCTGATTGCTATTTGCACCCCCTTTTTACTAAATGCACCCCCATTCTATTTTTTTTGGTAATTCTTTTTCCGTAACGTTACGAAACTTTACGAATTTCGTAACGATACTTATTTTCCTTCCGCAAGGTTACGAATCCTTACGGATTATGCATTTACTCCTTTTTTAGCTTTTGAAGAAGTTACGGAAACTCACGGATTGCGCAAAAACACCTCTTTTCAATTTCTGCCACATTACGGAATTTCACGGATCGCGCAAGCCTGCTTCCTTTTGATTTTTGACCCGTCTCGGGACTTCATTTATTTTGCAACAAAGGACGCCAAGTATCTCCAAGCGGCTAACCAAAGGTTGCATGTCATCAAGTAATAATCCCCGGACGAAATTAATTGAACCATGTGCATACTTACCTATGTCATGACGGTACAGACCAACCGATACATCTGCAGGGGGAGATTGGCATTGTGGTCGTCGGGTAGAATGTTACTAAATAGCAACGTCATCCATATCCATGTAAAAGTGGTCATGTTGGTGCGCATGATCCACACTCGTCTTTTTGCAGCGGCACAGGTGAAATCTTGCCACGGTATGCATAGTAGATGCGTGATAGCCTCCCTCTCTGGATGTGCTCGCACAATTGGTCGCCCTCTAATATCAGGGGGTGGCCCAGGAACGGATAAAAGGAAACTACTGGCCCCTTAACCGAGAGCGCAAGTCTCGGTGAAGCATCTAAGGGCAAAGGACCTTATATTCTCCTAAGGTGTGGATATGGAGCACATTGAAAATGAGGACGCGTAGCCCTCTAAAGGCGAGGGCGTGCAGCCCTCTGCAGGCGAGGATGTGCAGTCCTCTGATGGCGAGGACATATAGTCCTCTAAAGGTGATAGCTACTAGTACCCAAGGGTCCACCTTTATGAGAAAGCAAGAGATCGACTCATCGAGAGGGTCGGTCATCCACCAAGATTGGACACGAGATGTAGGAAATCTATGCAGTTAACATGATTTTTAGGGATGCAAACTCATGCAACCTTTGTCGTGAAATTTGGTAATGTTGACCTCATATGAAACAATGCAATGCAATGGAAAGTTGTACAATGTTCATGACATTCTTTCCCTATTTTGTGATTTTGATTTTGATTTAATCTTTTTGGAAAACACAGATTGACTGTCCTTTTGAAAAAGGTGATAATTCATGCAACCTTATCCTATCTTTTGCAAATCTCTCAGGGAACTCCCTTAGAGTGTATGTTTTGTTTGATTTAGTCACTTGACCATTTTGGAGTGACGGCAATGGAGCCGTTTGACGTTTAATCAATCTATTGAAATTCCAGGGTTTGTCTCCCCCTCCCCCTTTTTCTCTGTTAAAAAACATCGACGGGTGAGAACTTTTGATCTGCCCCTATGTTCACTTGAGGCTCATGCACGATGCCCCTCATTGCCCCAGTGTAAGGCTTTGAGGTACCAATTGTTATCTTTTGTCATGACCTTGTAGCTGGGACCCTATTGGGTGAAAACTTCTAATCTGCCCCTAGGTTCGCTTGAGGTTTTTGCATGGTGCCTTTCATTGCCCTAGTGTAGGGCTTTGAGGTACAATCGTTGTCTTTCGTCATGACCTTGTAACAAGGAACCTATTGGGTGAGAACTTCTAATCTGCCCCTAGGTTCGTTTGAGGTTTATGCATGGGGCCTTTCATTGCCCCAGTGTAGGGCTTAGAGGTACCAATTGTTGTCTTGTTTTCACAACCTCGCAGTGAGGAAGAATGAAAGATGCAGTTGATTCTTGCAAAAAGAATTTTCTAAGGACGAGAAATAGTTGAAGGATCTTTCAGTTGATGGATTAAGTCAAATGAATCCTATGTAGAAGCAAGATGTTTTGATGTCTTGATGATGCTAAAGGATCAAGTGCTTCTAAGTTTTACTCAAGACAAGAATCCAAGAAAGTCAAGATATATGATCAAGTTTGATCTCTTAGAATCTTTAGGAAGAAGTTTCCAAATTGAAAACAAACAAAAGGTTTGACCAAAGAATTCTATCATTTCAAATTGAGATTTGCTCTCTGGTAATCGATTACCAGTAGCTGAAAATGTTTATAACAGCCACTAGAAATTTGAATTCAAAATTTATAATGTGTAATTGATTACACATGGATGGTAATTGATTACCAGCAGTTTATTGAACGTTTTAATTCAAATTTTTAAAACCTGTAATCGATTACACAAGTCTTGTAATCGATTACCAGAGGGGATTTTCAGAAAATAATTTCCAAAAGTCACATCTATCAAATGTTTTATGAATGGCCATCAAAGGTCTATTTATATGTGACTTGGAAACACGAATTTAAAGAGAGTTTTCATTGCCCAAAAAGTTTTATCCTCTCAAAAGATTAAGAGTTTTTCTAAACTGAAATGTCTTTATCCTCTCAAAAAGATTCCTTGGTCAACCACTTGCATATTCAATAAGGAATTTTGATTGATCTTCATTTTACAATCTATCTCTTTTAAGAGAGATTTCTTCTTTTCTTCATCTTATTTCTGAAAAGGGATTAAGAGACCGTGGGTCTCTTGTTGTAGGGGATTCTTGAACACAAAGGAAGGGTTGTCCCTGTGTGCATCGTTAATCCGAAAAGAGAGTGAAAGTTTAATTGGGGAATAATCTTCATATCTTAATTCAACCCCCCCTTTTTCTTAAGCTAACTGAGGCCATTTATCCAACATCCTATTCTTGATAACTCACTTCTCTCTAAAAAGACAAACTTTCCGGAATGATAAAATGAGCTCACATGAACGTCTTGAAAACACAGTCAATCAAATGCCTTTTTTTTGAAATTTTTATTTTTATTTTTATTTTTATTCTGAAACTTATTTGTTTTGAACTTTATTTGTTGTTTTACGTCAACCCCACCAACGCGCAAGACGAGTAATCTCTGATTGAACGGTCTTGGAAGTCCAAACTCAGGAGCACAGGTCGCTTGAGCAAACAGACCAATGGCTTGCATCCACATTCCGGTGAAAGTTGAATAAGCAAAGATGCGTTTGTGAGAGGATGAGGGACAAAGATATCAACTTTATCCATTTCATTTAACATTGTAACTGTGGTTTACAATAATGGTACAAACTTGAAAATCCTGATGAGTCATTTAGAGACATCTAACAACAACTTTCAAAATTGCCCCATGTGTGGCATCTCTAGTTAATGTCGGGATTTACACGCGATTCTCCTCAAATTTCAGCCAGCCCATATCAATTAGACCTTGCACCTTACGCTTCAGAGCCCTACAATGCTCAATGGAACGCCCCGGGGCTTCTCCGTGACAAGCACACGTTGCGTTCGAGTCGTATTCTTGGAGAAATGGAGGTTGATGAACCTCGGCTAGGGTTATGGCTACCATTGAATTATCAAGTAGATATAGGAGCAAGCCAGCATAGGACACTGGAATTGGGGTGAATTCTAAGGCTTTCTCGCTGCAAAATTCATTTCTTGGTTGGTGTTTTGGTTTACGCTAAAGGTGGTGTTTGTCATTGGAAGTGTGGTAGGTAGGCTTTGTGGTTGATTTTAGGGATGGACTTTGTGGATAACTGGGCGGTGGGTAAGGAGAAGGTTTGTTATTGGCTGAGTAATGACATTGTTGGGTTGGTGGGAAACTTGGCTATATTGGAATGGCAGTCACAGCACGGGCTTCTCCTTCCTCCTCACCCTCTTCATTTGCCCTAGTTTTTTTGGCATTTATCAAAGTATGATGATCAGATTTGCCTCTTTTTAGACTCACTTTGATCCTTTTGTCGGTAAAGACCATATCATCAAAGCTTGAAGATGTGTAGTCCACCATCTTTCATAGTAGAATACTGGTAATGTGTCTACTATTATTGTCATCATTTTTTTTTCCGTCATTGAGGTGCCACTTGAGCTGCCAGGTCTCTCCACCTTTGGGCGTATTCTTTTGAAGGATTCGTGCCCCCTTTTTGCACATGTTTTGTAGTTGCATCCTATCCAAAGTCATTATACTGACACTGCCTAACGAAGGCAACCATTAGGTCCTTCCAAGCATGGGCTCGGGAAGGTTCCAAGTTAGTGTACCAGGTAACAGTTACCCCCAGTAAGACTTCCTTGGAAGGAATGTATCAGCAATTTCTCATTTTTTGCGTATGCCCCCATCTTCCGACAATACATCTTTAGATGGTTCTCGAGGCAAGTAGTCCCCTTGTACTTGTCAAAGTCCAGCACCTTGAACTTGGGAGGGGTGATGATATTGGGTACTAGGAATAACTCTTCTAGGTTAGCAAAGGCATAATCTTCACCTCCTTCAATGGCCCTGAGCCTTTCCTCTAGATGATCCAACTTTCCCATTTTTGCCATAGCATGAGGGTTTTTACTTGTTGTGGAATGCAAGAGGTGTAGCTGGGGGTGATACTGAGGGCCTTCCGAAGTGTTTTCAAGGGGTATACCACCAACTGCTTGCCCTTCAGTGGCATATCCGAGCCAAGGCTCGAAGTCGGCTAGATTGTGATGGGGAAATTCATGTGTCTCCCCCACGGTTTAAGAGACATGTGCATGATCAGTTTAGGGTTGTTGGCTCTCAATGGGTATAGGAGTGGAGTTATTGACATTCTTATTGGGAGTGTACGCCACATTGGGTGGCGTATAGTTGAGAGGCAAACCATATGGCGGGAAGGCGTGCTCGTTTTGAATTTGCACATCATGGGGACCGCCCCTACTTCCCAAATCTTTGCCTACCATATCTAAGGTTGGATGATTCATTTGTTTGAGGCCAGATGGGGGCATCGGGTTCACCTTAGCAACAATGCTGGTAGTGGCAACTGCAACCGCATTGGCTTCCATTATCTTCTTCACGCTCATCATGGCCTCCATCATTGTGGCCATTTGCTCTTTCATGGCCTCCATGTTGGGCCTTCATCTGCTCTTGCACCTCCTCTACTTCATCCATTACTCTAGTTCTAGCACGGGTTCGGTAAGGGCACCGTAAAGCGTGTTCTTTTCTTTTTTATAACAATGATTAAGTTTTTCTTTTTTTTTTCAAGGAAAGAATGTAATGAGCAATGCAACCAATGACCAACATGGATGTATGCGAATGATGCACAGTTGAAGTATTGCGAATTTTTACGCAGGATATGGGGTTGAATCAATTTAGATTTTCAACATGGTCCATGACATCTTCGTCAAGGTGAAACTGGAAGTAACAAGGACATTAACAGCCCTAAATGTGTTTGGCAGTAGACGAAGCAGCGATGTAACACGATCTTTTGCCCAATTTTTTTCAAGATGGTTACTTCCATACTTCAACTTGACTCGATGAACCTTTTCGTAAAAGCACGAGCTTGGTTCAACCCCATAACCCAGGGAATGGCAATTTTGATCGCCAATACTTCAACAACATTTCATAGGGATGAAAGACTCGAGAATACGCATGCTATGCATGGAAAATGTAATTATGAGATTGAGATGCTCGAAGAGACATCCTTTCTTAATTAACCACGCATTAGGTACCATGCTCAATCATTTTGTTTTGTTGTTTGTGTTTTTTTTTTTAATTTTAAAAATGGGTTTATGATCCCAACATGGTTGGCTCATGGTACCTAACACATGCAACTAAGAATGCATCATGAATTTTCATGCTTCCCTTTTTGTGTTTTTGTTTTGTAGAGGAAAATACAAGGATCATGTATGAGCAAACATGTAGAACAAAAAGTATGTTGAACGTATATGCATGATGATGCAATGACTCATGCAAAATGGGAATGTGATAACGGACAAATGCAAGAACGATATGTTCATTATGATGCTGAAGAGATGTTTATGTGGTGCATGATATGAATGCATTTACGGACACGAGAGCCCGGAAAATTATCTCTCCTTATTGCGCATTTGGGGGGCGCAGTGCCCCATGTGTGCAGTTAAGAAGACGATATGGATCTTCCGGATTCCCATGACAAAAGACGAGACCCACATACAACGCATGTGTGACGGTATGATGCAGATGCGCATGCATGAAACGGAAAGAAAACAACACAAAGGGGTAATTCATACATACGAGGCCGCAGAGATCCAATTTTAATGCTACGTTTTGGGCATAATGGTGCCTCGACGTAGCATTAAAAAGGTTACATATTACTCTAAAGAAACCAAACATCACTAGCAAAAACTATAAACTAGTGCTATTTACCAAAAATGCATGAGAACGAATGGCACGGAGCGTGTTTGCTCTTTGCCCCTATTTGGGAACCTATAGGACAATATCTAGGGGTCTCTAATAACTACTTCCCCAACAATTCATAACTCACACGGCTGTTTTCTAGAGGTATCATCACTCAAGATAATAATATTGTGGCGGTATGGAATACCAGCGACAACACATTATAAAGAGAGAAAGCTCTAGACGAGGTTTCCCTATTATCAAGCAAGTCGGAGACCTAGCATGATGATAGATTCACCTCCACTCCTTAAATTCCCATGAACCCGGTTGTAGGGCCCCTTTTTTACTCAAACCCGTGGGTGCTTAGAATGCAGTGTAAAGAATGCAAAATAGACAACAGTTATTTACATTTTACACAGTTCAACAAATGCACACACGAAGTTTCACAATTCCACATTTCTTAAAAATAGGCCTAACTCACAAAAGGGTCCCCAGTGGAGTCGCCAACTGTCGCAACGTGCCCTTTGCGGGCGAGCGAAAGCGAGGCTCACGGGTGCGCTTTCCAAAGGAGGAAAGATGCGCGGAGTCGCCACCAACGTTTATTTGTGGAAAACGTTGGAAAAACCGAAGGAAACCGGTCAAAAAGAAAATTCTAAGTTCGGGAGTTGTATTTACGTTTGAGGAAGGTATTAGCACCTCTCACGTTTGTCTCAAAGGACAACAGCCTATTTTTTAGAATTGTGAAAATTGTGTTACCTTAACTTTTATTTCTTTTTATTTTTTGAGGTCGACAAAAGCGGGGCTTTTGCTCCTACGTACCCTCCTTTGGAGAGGGAATCAGACCTACGTAGTTCTTTCTTAAGCGTGAATCAAGCGATTCTTTTTACTTGAGAGGTGATCATTTTAAGGCGTTGGACCTTAAAAATGATCCATTTTACTTGGTAAGAAACTGAAATGATAAATTTTCAAAACCCTATTTTTGTGGACGAGCTTGACTAGGCGAGTTGATTTTAGCCTTAGTTTCACTTTAGTTATTAGTCAATTCAATTAAGAATGAGAAATCCCAAAGAGAAAGCGTCCGATTGTTTTTTTCGCTTTATTTTACTAAAAGGCATTTTTTTATTATTATATTATTATTTTACCTCTTTTTTGATTTCCAACGTGGTTACGGCACAACCGAACGGTCGGAATTCATTTTAACCGAAATTAACGGATGATACAATTCAAACGATCGGTGAAAATTTATTTTATTTTTAGATTAGGCGAGAAATGACTTAAATAAATGACTTAAGCACGTCAAAAGGGGGTATAAAAAGCAAATGAAAACGAGAATAAAAATACATGAAACAAAATGTGGACCACCACGGGTACATAGAATGAATTGAAAAGCTCGGTTTGACGTACTTACCCATTGAAGACTGAAGAAAACGAAGAACGAACGATGAATATTTGAAGAACGATCGAGAATCTTCGCGTAATTACTCACGGAAACGTTGCGGAAACGTTACGAAAGCGCCTCGGCTTGGATTTTCTTCACGGAAACAATTTTCCTCAGCAAATTTAAGAGAATACGAAATGCCAAGAAGGCTGAACCCTTTTCTTCTTCACTCCTCCCCCTATTTATAGCAAAATAGGGGAGGAGCTTGCCACCCAGCTCGCCCAGGCGAGCAAGGTTGCTTCCTCCAGAAGCAACAGCCTTCTGGAGGAAGGATCTGGAAGGCCCAAGTGGGCCAGATTGCTATTTGCACCCCCTTTTTACTAAATGCACCCCCCTTCTATTTTTTTTGGTAATTCTTTTTCTGTAACGTTACGAAACTTTACGAATTTCGTAACGATACTTATTTTCCTTCCGCAAGGTTACGAATCCTTACAGATTATGCATTTACTCCTTTTTTAGCTTTTGAAGAAGTTACGGAAACTCACGGATTGCGTAAAAACACCTCTTTTCAATTTCCGCCACATTACGGAATTTCACGGATCGCGCAAGCCTGCTTCCTTTTGATTTTTGACCCGTCTCGGGACTTCATTTATTGTGCAACAAAGGACGCCAAGTATCTCAAAGCGGCTAACCAAAGGTTGCATGTCATCAAGTAATAATCCCCGGACGAAATTAGGGTATGACAATTACTAATCAAAACTAAATTGTTGTTCCACATGCTTTTAAGTTCCCAATAGACAATAGGGGGGATTTGAAGGCTGAAACAAAAGTTTGAGAGTCAGATCCAAGCCACAATTTTCACTAACCCTTGGTATGAGCTAACTCAATTGCATGAATAGTTAGTTGTTGAAATTTCAGCATGAAGGACAGTAGCTATGCCAATATTAATTGCAAAACAACCCAATGCAGCTCCTAAAGAATTCGTGAATTTCCACCACAAGCTGCAAATCCAACAGATACATGAGTTGCACCATTTGTATTAACTGGTTTGATTTTAGGAGTTGGACCAGTTTTCCCCGTGACATGGAAAGATTGAAGAATTTGGAAATCGATCATGGATAAAGTCATATGCCTAGTAGATAGATTGCCAACAAGGTTTGTATGAGTTGTAATCAAGTTAATTTGTGACCTGTTTAGTAGCAAAAGAATGATCAAGGATTTTGCTTTTCAAATCCGAGTAGCAAAAGGACATTGTATAACTAGAGAGAGTTCAAAATTCCGAATATAACTATAGAAGTCCATAAGTGATCTCATTCCTAGCTAGGATAAGAAAAAAAGGAAAACGGGAAGACGAGGTGCTCAAATTAATGGTTGATGAAGATAACTTGATTCTGCAAAATTGCAACAACCTGCACTACACCTAAACGTGAGAATTTTAGGACCAGAAGTGGTTGATGATGGCCCTCCAAACAACTACTTTAATATAATTATTATATGCTTTTATAAGAAAAGTCTTTCTTAGATTTTTCACTGTGATTTACTCCTATCATTTCTACATAATAAGCATCGAAAGGGACTCACGTTTCCTCTATCTTACTATTATTCCATCCCAAGCTGTCCAATCCTTCTCACTTTCTAACTTTTCCACCCCACTATGACTACCACTTCTTAATCTCATTATGCATGGAACAAATATCCTTCCTATTAACATTTAAATTTTTCTAATCAAATGCAAGTGATTTATCTTCCCTTAAACTCAACAACCCAATGTTCTATTTAGACCTTAATTTAGAGACGTTCTACTTCACAGCATTGACTAACAAACAATGAGAGAGTGTGTGTGGGTGGCTATTAGAATTTAATTATTAGTAGGTTCACATGG
Source organism: Glycine max (assembly GCF_000004515.6). NCBI lineage: Eukaryota > Viridiplantae > Streptophyta > Magnoliopsida > Fabales > Fabaceae > Glycine > Glycine max. The sequence continues at coordinate 15,402,459 of NC_038245.2, forward strand.
GGACACAGTAAATGCACACATCATATGGTAATCTTGATCAATGGGACATATAACTACACTGGAATTCGCTGCCACTTAGCCTTTAGAACAGTAAATAAACAGACCAGATGTACTAAAATGAAAAAAAGTTACTACATTTACGTTCAAAACACTGCACATCATATCATATAATTACAATGTCAGTATTGCTTGTGTAAAAATCATTTACTATTAGTTTTTCCATTTCCAGAGATTATCAGAGAATCTTGACTCTTCAAACCATATAAAAATAAAACTAGATATGTCCGAAGCTTCATAGAAAAATGTACCTGCAGATTCCTCCTTTGGGACTGTAGGGCTATTTTTAATTGGCAAATGCTTAGTAGTTTAATTATATTATATTATCTAACTCAATTTTATAAGGGAACCATAGTGTGCACGTTTCATTCATTCATGTTACAGTTATTGATCATTCATGTCATAAATTTATGTCACATGCCAATTCCAAATCCGAGTAACAAAAGGACATTGTATAAACAGTATAACAACACCTTCACCAAAGATTCTTACTTACATAATCACTTTAATTCAAGTATTTCATATTTTTTACACTATTTTTCATCTCAGTTAAACAACCTTACTTTTCATTTCTTTTCACACATCCTTACCAAATGCAGTCTAAAGTTAATCATAAACCTCCATCTATATAGTATAGGGATGGGAGGGGGATTCCTAGACGTCCTTTTAGGAGCTCATGTTAGGTTTTGGGCCCACCATTTATACCAATCTGTCGTGACTACCTTAAAATATTGCCTCAAATGCTATAATTGACTTTATCACTTTAACATGGTGGAACTGAAAAAAAATGCTTTCTTAGGAGGTACGAAATAAAATTGGAACATTGGACATGACTCAAATATCTTACAGTCCACTCAGACAAAGACAACATGGTCCTCTACCTCTAGCTTTGGAACCCTAAGAACAAGCTACTAACCACACATTGTTGGACCTAGCCCAGCTTCACTTGGTGCCATAAAAAGAAATGTTACTAGATGCCAATTACACACCAAAGATTGCAGATTTTGGGCTTTCCAAGCTTTTGAACAAAGATCATACTAGAACAAGCACTAATTTAAGAGAGACAATGGGATACATTGCACCTGAATGGCTAAGGAATGCACCAATAACTGCCAAAGTTGACAAATACAATTTTGGGGCTAAGGAATGCACCGTACTTCCGGTGTATGTTTGTGATAACACTATGCAACCCTTAGGGGAGTTGCTATCATAGCAATTACATCAAAACATTCAAACAATGCATCAGTACCAGCAATCAATGCATTGCAATTCACATACCTAAACTAGTATGAAAGATTCAAAAAATGAAAAAATGGGATACCTGAAAAATGGCCAAGAAACCAGAAAAAGCAAGGCAGACAATATATGAACCAACTTTCTACTCAGACCCTGCCCAATCAATTTTCACTAACCCAATCAGTCACATCATAGCTAAGCACCAACACACAAATCAAAAGTGTACTAGTTAATTTTAGTTAACCAACAAAATATGATAAGTAACTTGCAGAATATCTATTGAATTATAAATTCATGGCATACTCCAAGGTAGTTTTACATAAATAATCCCAACATGTTCTAAGAATGGAGAAATTTAAAGCACTTGTCTACAGTGAGATCTGTAACATAAGATCAAAACGTAAGGTCACAAAAGCTTCAAGTTTAGCCGACATACATAATGAACATTGAATCAAAACCAAGGACTATCTGGAACACAAATGGACGAAAGTGATATCTAGTACACTTAATCTCACTATTGCATCAAGTGTGTTTTAGAATTGAGTAAATGTTCTTAATCACACATGTGTTTCCTTATTATTTAAAAAGAAAATACAACTACATTTTTTACAGACTATCTATTAGAGATACTAAAATTATTTCTCTTTAGAAGTAAGCTGGTGATTAGATTCAGCCAGTAGTCCAACAACAATATAATATTCAGATCAATACACAACACTAAAAGGCAATTGAGATGGTGGCACACAATTTTGATGAGAATGTCAGTTAGTCATCTTTAGTGGTTTGGAATTTGATGAAAAGGACAATATACATGGCACGAGTGTCTAACAACTTTTTTTCCCTTCTTTGTATTGCCTCTTTGAATGGATACATGAGATCAGTGCATAGAAGGGAAAAACATAAAAAATAGGACCAGAATTGTTCAGTCCATTAAAAGATATAAAAACAAAGCACACAACTATACACATTAATCCTTCAATATTTCTAGATAATAGAACATGTATTGAAACATACATCTTTAACTAATTATCAGGTATAAGTATAAATAATTATTAGCATTTCTGCTAATCTTAATTTTAAGATAGAAACCAACTACAGTGTAAATAATTATTGATAATACAACATTACGCTACCTCAATCAAAATGAGACCAAGTGCAGTGGTCACAAGTATTGGAACACTACGCTACCTTAATCAAAATGAACAACACTACACTACGCTACCCATTATTCTACTTTTGGAAACTCCGCCAAAACAACAGTGGTCACAAGTATTGGAACAGCGCACTCAAAGTGATAAGTGGTCGCCATGGTGCCCTAGTTTTACAACAGACATTAAGCATTCAAAGGACTACAAAGTGAGCACGACTTACCTCAATCAAAATGAGACCCTGTGAGCATGAGTGACCACGAGACAAAATGTACCTGAGATGACCACGAGTTCCCCAATCCTTGCAGGAGAAACAAACAAAGGTCCTTGGGTTAACCACGAGTTCCCCAAACAGACCTAGGTGTTCAATAGAACAAGAGAGCTTAGACGAAACGTACCTAGGTAAGGTGGCGATGGAGAAGAAAAAGAGAGTTGTCACAAATGGCATGACCATTCTCCCTAAAGCTCAAAGTAGAGAAAGAGTATCATAAAAAATGCTCAATCATATATTAGTGTTGCACGAATTTATTTATATTATATAATTTTTATATTTTAAATTAATTATTTTAGTCTGTTTTATTTTTATTCTGTAGTTTCTGGTTTATCTTTTCATTTTAGTGCTTTACTGTTAGCGTTATTTGTTTCTATTTCTCTTTGGGTCAATTTTTTTCTAATTTTTATTAGATTATTTAATATCTATAATTTCATAATTTAATATAATTGAGATAAGTAAAAGAAAATTTACATAGACATACAAAAATATATTTCAATAATATCTATTATTCATTTTATTGATGTTATGACTTTTTCCACATAATTATATATATATATATATATATATATATATATATATATATATATATATATATATAAAGGCCTAGAGATATCATAATAGAGACGTGGCATCTCAACAACGTTCTAGAAAAATACTTGCGAAAGAAGCTCAGGAGGGCATATAGTAAAAAATTCACATGATTTCATTAGTACAGTCTCACGACAAGACTGTCGGCAATGTGTTAGGGTTATCCAGTCTTGCAAGGATACTCCAACCCGAGGGATCAACATGAGCTACACGGAGATTCCAAACTAGATACCCCAAGGATAGAGTCATACTTCAACTCATTCATGCCCTCCCTGGTTAAGCTCGACCACATCTCCTGTCTTAAAAATGTATGCACATTATGATGCATGATCACAGAGGATGCACATGGTTCCACTTATCACATCACATGGAAAATCATATCCCACTTGTACTAAGTTCTCTAAACATTTAAAATCTTACTCATGTACCATGGTATCAACATCTCGTACACATAAGAATTACACATTACATGTCACACTGTAGAAGCAAAAAATACAAGAAAGGGGAATGAATTGTGTTTTTAGAAATTTTTAACTTTACTTAGATCAAAAACATGTTTATCGCCTTATGTGGATTTTACTGAAAACAAAAAGAGATCTTTTGAGAAAATCTCTATTAAGCGATGGAAAAACAATTTTGTTAACATATATAAGAACTAAAAACAAATTCAAACCCTTTGTTAGTCAACACAAATAAAAAGTAGTCAAAAAATAACAAGTTATACTAATTCTTCTCTACCCCGAGACTACATCTAGTTTTTGGCAACCCACCAAGTTTTCACTAATTTATCAAAGGTTACAAAGTATTCTTCTCTTACAAAGGCAAGCTCTACCCCAAGCTTGACATAACCCATTATTTTTTGTCCTACCAAGCCATTGTTGGCTCTAAAAAATTAACACAAGATATGTTGGAAGATTGCACAATGACTAATATGTGATCGTCTTACATACGGATATATCACTCAGCACTTTAGTCTTTTCTCTCAAGGTTTACAAGGTGTTTTGAGAGCTTAGTATCTATAAAAAAATTTATATAAAAAAAACTTTTTACAAAAAATAATGAATGAATAATTCATCACAAGAGAGTTTGTGTCTTATTTCTTCAAAGTTTCTTCTGTATATAGCCTTCATCTTCAAGTATTCGTTGTCTCAAAATGGATTCTTCACTTTGTTCTTCGTTTGAAGACTTGAACCCGTTGGAGCATTTAATGCTTGCATCAAATGTGCATCCTTTCTTCATGCAAAGTCCATGCTGATAGGCTAGCACATTTTGTACTTCATGAGGAAAGTCACTCCTTTCATCATAGCAGGTATGCACCAGTAGAGTGCACCTTTTGATGAGGATTAGCACTTCTAGATTGTGGATTTCATTTATTCTTCATAGGACTTTGACAAATCCTAGGAGAATTGTTTTTGGATGAAATAATCCCATAGCAGACTATTAAATGAAGGTTTTAAATGTTTTACTTAAATGTTATGTCAAATCGTTTTATATATGTATCGTCTGAAAATACAGACTTAGTGATACAAACCATGATCTGATAACACATCAGACACAGCTTTTACCATTAGTATTTATTTTCATCCAATCAAAATAATTAGGAGTCTTGATTTATCTTTAAGACATAAATGTCTTTTGACTTAACACACACTCAGTTCAATATACATAAAATCATGTTCATAGTCAAAAGGAACTTTCGAAACATAATTCAATAAAAACCATCCTTAAGCACACTTGACTAAGTAATACACTATTCAATCCATCCAAATTCTATATCATTTTCCTATTATGACAATTATATATTAACTGTAGAAGCAAAGACTTTTTCTTTGATATTTTGATGATGCCATATGATCATGATGATTTGATGAAAATGCGCTTCTCAAGTTTAATTCAAGACAACGATCCAAGAATACAAGATACAACATCAAGAAGATCTCTAGTATTTTAGGAAGGGAATTCCTAATTGAAATAGCAAAAGATGTGGCCAAGAAATTTAAGTTAAAAAGTCTTTTTCAAGAAATTTAAGTTAGAAAGTCTTTTTCAAGAGATTTACTCTCTGGTAATCGATTATCAGAGGATGTAATCGATTACCAGTGGCCAAAATGGTTTACAACAGCTATTAGAAATTTGAATTCAAATTTTACACTGTGTAATCGATTACACAATATTGGTAATCGATTACCAGCAGTTAATAAATATTTTAATTCAAATTTTAAAGCCTGTAATCGATTACACCAATATTGTAATCGATTACTAGAGGAGATTTTCAGAAAATAACTTCCAAGAGTCACATCTATTCAAATGGTTTATGAATGGCCATCAAAGGTCTATTTATATGTGACTTGGAAACATGAATTGGAAGAGAGTTTCTATTGCCCAAAAATTTTTATCCTCTCAAAAGATTAAGAGAGTTTTTCTGAACTGAAATGTCTCATCCTCTCAAAAAGATTCATTGGTCAAACAGTTGCATATTCAATAAGGAATTTTGATTGATCTTCATTGTACAATGTATCTCTTTCAAGAGAGATTTCTTCTTCTCTTCTTCTTACTTCTGAAAAGGGATTAAGAGACCGAGGGTCTCTTGTTGTAAAGGATTCCTGAACACAAGGGAAGGGTTGTCCCTGTGTGGTTCAGACTTTGTAAAAGGAGTTTTACAAAGAGAGTGGAAAATCTCAAGTGGGTTGCTTGAGGACTGGACGTAGGCACGGGAAGTGGCTGAACCAGTATAAATCAAGTTTTCATTTCTCTCTTCCCTTAAACTTCTTTTATTTATTGTTATTTATCTTTGGCTTGAAAGAAGTTTATTTTGAATTGTCTATTGAGTAATTCATGTTAAGGGTGCATTGTTAATCTAAAAAGAGAGAGTGAAATTTTAATTGAGGAATAGTCTTTGTATCTTAATTCAATCCCCTTCTTAAGATAACTGAGGCCATTTGTCTAACAAGTGGTATCAGAGCAGGATTCTTGTATAAAGTTTAAAAACTTCAAGAATAGATATGGCCTCATCCAACCTTCCATTTCCTGAGGGAAATTCTATTAATAGGCCTCTTATGTTCAATGGCGAGGGTTATCACTATTGGAAAGCCCGAATGCAGATCCTTATTGAAGCCATAGATTTAAATATATGGGAAGCCATTGAAGTTGGTCCCTTTATTCCTACAAAGGTAGTGGGAAATGCAACTATAGAAAAACCAAGAGAAGAATGGAATGATGATGAAAGAAGAAAGGTTCAATACAATTTAATGGCCAAAAATATAATCACTTCTGCATTAGGCATGGATGAATATTTTAGAGTCTCAAATTGTAAAAATGCAAAAGAAATGTGGGATACATTGCAAGTAACCTATGAAGGCACAACTGATGTCAAGAGATCTAGAATAAACACTCTCACACATGAATATAAACTGTTCAGAATGTTTCAATATGAGACCATAGAAGATATGCAGAAGAGATTTACTCATATAGTTAATCATCTTGCATCATTGGGAAAAATATTTCCTGATGAAGATCTTATTAACAAAGTGTTGAGATGTTTAAGCAGGCAATGGCAACCAAAAGTAACAGCAATTGCAAAATCAAGAGATCTCACTAATATGTCTCTTGTCACTTTCTTTGGAAACTTCAAGAACATGAAATGGAACTTATGAGACTCCATCAACATGAAGAGAATGATATAAAGAGAAAAGGAATAGCACTCAGAGTCTCATCATCTTTTATTCAAGAAGAAAGTGACAAAGAGGACTTGACTGAAATAGAAGAAGATGATGATGATTTCAGATTCTTTGTGAAAAGGTTCAATAAATTTATGAGAAACAAAAGAAATTAAAGGGAATCAAACATCATTACAAAGAAGAAAGAAGAAGATTCCTCCTTAGCCCCAACATGCTACGAAAGCAATCAATCTGGGCACATGAGATTCGATTGTCTTGTCTTTAAAAGAAGAATTGAAAAATCCGACAAGAGGAATCTCAAAGAAAAGAAAGAAAAGAAAGCATAAATCACTTGGAAAGATAATGACACAAGTTCTTCAAGTGATTCAGAAAAATAAAATCATAAATATGGGTATCATGATGAAAGATTATGAAAACGGAGAAGAGCAAGGTCGATACATTGATAGCAATTTCTCCAAACACATGGCATACATCAAAGTTCATTCATATTTATCCCCAAGATAAATGGATATGTGATTTATGGAGACAACAAACAAAGGCCACTTGATCAACAAGCCCAACAAGTAATATCAAATGATACCAACAGGTCACTTGTCTTTGATTGATTACTTTTGATGATTTTTGTCTATGATTGTTAACTTTTGATTGAGTTTTGATTCTTGTTTTCTGCTTAAATATTTGATTGTCATTGATGATTTTGATTGATAGTTATGTTGATTGTCTTTGATAATTTTTTTTTATTATGTTTTGATGATTGCTTTTGTTTGATTGTGTTTAATTGTAAGTATTTGATTATGTTTGATTGGTGTGTGTTAATTGTGTGATTAATACTTGTTTGATTGAAATAAATAAGTATTAGTATTGATGATTGATAGTGTTAGATGTATTTAGCATAGACATAGGTAATTTTTAGGGGAACTAGCCTAGTTTGTGTTCTGGTAATCGATTACCATTCAATGTAATCGATTACACAAGAACAGATAGCCTGTAATCGATTACAACAGCCTGTAATCGATTACCAGAAGGCTTACTACTCCTGTAATCGATTACCAAACCTTGTAATTGATTACATCACGTCCTCCTCTATAAATACTTATGAAAACCAATCACGCTGCGCAGCCACCATCTCCTCTTCGTGCCTCATTCATCCCTAATCTTCAAACCCTCATATCTTCCTCAATTCTTAACCAAAACACGTCCCGTAAAACCCAATCTTCATCTTTTTCACTCTTCTTTCGTTTCCACCGATTAAAATTCGCTAAAACTTCATCAAATGGCAGAATCTTTGAAGAAGCGAAAGGGATCATCCTCCACCACCGCTGCTGCTAGCCATCGCCACCACAAACCATCTGAAGCACCCACAGCACCTATTCATCCTTCCTTATCATCTCCAAGATCATCCACTCTGTTTTCTTCAGATGATCAACGTCTACGGTACCTTTCTCAATTTTCTTCTAGGATCATTCTAGACCCTAAGTACCTAGACATAGATTTCTTCAATGATGAGACATTTGACTGTTATCAAGTGTTTCAAAACTCTGGATTGATTGATTTCATGTCTTTAAAATTGCCTTACTATCCTGAACTTGTTAAAGTCTTTTACAACAATTTAAAAATTCAAGATGGTATTATTTCTTCTGAGGTGCATGGTATTTCCATGATCATTGATCAATCGTTGTTCTTTTCATTGACAAAGTTACCCAGTCAAGGTGCACCTTTTGAGGGCACCATTGTTGATGACTGGAAATTCGATTATTCTAGTCATGATGCTCGCCGTATGGTTTGTAATGACCAGGCTGAAATGACCGGTAGATTGTTGGTCGGATCATTGACCTTTGATAATCGCATCATGAACTATATTATTGTTAGAATTTTGCTTCCCCGGTCTTCAAATTTGGCTCAAGCCTCTGAGGAGGACTTGATTTTGATGTGGTCTTTCCTTACTGGTCGTCAGATCAACTGGGCTCACTTGGTTCGATACCGGATGCATAAGGCATTACGGGCCAATGCACCTCTTCCATATCCTCAATTGGTCACCCTTTTTCTCCTTCATTTTCAAATTCCTCTTGATGATGAACCTTTTGTTCAAGTCAAGCGTTCCTTTGCTATAGGTCCTGGTGCAGTCACTTCATTTGGTTACCGTACGGATCGTAATGGTCAATGGCTGAAGAAAGATGCACTTCCTCCACAAGATGAGCACACTCATTCTCCTCCTCCTCAGCGAGATGATTCAGCCCTTATGACTGAAGTTCTTTCAGAGTTACAGGGTCTTCGCACTTATGTTGGTGAACGTTTTGATTCTTTGGATAATCGCTTTGCAGGAATGGATATCCATCTCACACAGCTTGAAGAAGATGTGGGATATATTCGTCACAGCTTCGATCTTCCACCACCACCACCACCTTCTTAGTGTTTAGTTTATAATTCCCTTTTCTTATAAGCTGTGCATTTGGCTATGATCTTTAGGCTATCATTTTCTGCACTTTAGTTATCTTTTGGTATTTAGACTTTAGTCTTTTATGATTGGATTCTATGTGGTTTTTGAATTATGACTGTTTGGATTATATTTTTCACTTCCGAATGCTTTAATTATTTTGGTTATAACTTATTTATGTTTCGCTTATATTTGGTTATGACTTATGCTTGATTTTGTCCACTTCACTATATTATCTTGTATTGATTACCATGCACTTTGGCTTTTTGATGTTGCCAAAGGGGGAGAGAAATGGGGTGGTATAGAAGCTTGTATAGAAGATTAGAAATCAAGTGATCATCAATTCCAAAACATAGGGGGAGTATAAAATGAGTGAACGCAATATATCATGCATATACATTACTTGTATCTTGATTTCAGGAATTAAATTGTCATCATCAAAAAGGGGGAGATTGTAGAAGCAAAGACTTTGTCTTTGATGTTTTGATGATGCCATATGATCGTGATGATTTGATGAAAATGAGCTTCTCAAGTTTAATTCAAGACAACGATCCAAGAATACAAGATACAACATCAAGAAGATCTCTAGTATTTTAGGAAGGGAATTCCTAATTGAAATAGCAAAAGATTTGGCCAAGAAATTTAAGTTAAAAAGTCTTTTTCAAGAGATTTACTCTCTGGTAATCGATTATCAGAGGATGTAATCGATTACCAGTGGCCAAAATGGTTTATAACAGCTATTAGAAATTTGAATTCAAATTTTACACTGTGTAATCGATTACACAATATTGGTAATCGATTACCAGCAGTTAATAAACGTTTTAATTCAAATTTTAAAGCCTGTAATCGATTACACAAATATTGTAATCGATTACCAGAGGAGATTTTCAGAAAATAACTTCCAAGAGTCACATCTATTCAAATGGTTTATGAATGGCCATCAAAGGTCTATTTATATGTGACTTGGAAACACGAATTGGAAGAGAGTTTCTATTGCCCAAAAAGTTTTATCCTCTCAAATGATTAAGAGAGTTTTTCTGATCTGAAATGTCTCATCCTCTCAAAAAGATTCCTTGGTCAAACAGTTGCATATTCAATAAGGAATTTTTATTGATCTTCATTGTACAATGTATCTCTTTCAAGAGAGATTTCTTCTTCTCTTCTTCTTACTTTTGAAAAGGGATTAAGAGACCGAGGGTCTCTTGTTGTAAAGGATTCCTGAACACAAGGGAAGGGTTGTCCCTGTGTGGTTCAGACTTTGTAAAAGGAGTTTTACAAAGAGAGTGGAAAATCTCAAGTGGGTTACTTGAGGACTGGACGTAGGCACAGGAAGTGGCCGAACCAGTATAAATCAAGTTTGCATTTCTCTCTTCCCTTAAACTTCTTTTATTTATTGTTATTTATCTTTGGCTTGAAAGAAGTTTATTTTGAATTGTCTTTTGAGTAATTCATGTTAAGGGTGCATTGTTAATCTAAAAAGAGAGAGTGAAATTTTAATTGGGGAATAGTCTTTGTATCTTAATTCAACCCCCCTTCTTAAGATAACTGAGGTCATTTGTCTAACATTAACACCTATAGTTTGTATATCCTTTTTTAAGTTCTTGGGGTATTGCCTCCATTATTACTTTTATGCTCCTATGACCTCTGTACAGTGTACATTATACATCTAGAGTTAGTATTAATACAAACAATAAAATTTATGTTTGATGAGCTATCAGATCATCATCTGTATCTCTACGTCTATATTTTCAGATGATACATTTATTAGAAAATCTGGCATAGCATTTTAGTAGTACATTTAAGACCTTCATTCAATACTCTGTAGATTCTTTCATGCAAAAAAATTCTTCTAGGATTCGTCAAAGTCCTATGAAGAATAAATGGAATCCACAGTCTAGAAGATGTTAATCCTCATCAAAAGGCACACTTTGTTGTTACAGACCTGCTACAATGAAAGAAGTGACTTCCCTATTGAAGTACAAGACACATTAACCTATCAACATGAACTTTGCATGAAGAAGGAACGTCCACTTAATGCAAGCATTAAATGCTCCAATAGGCTCAAGACTTCAAACCAAGAGTAAAGTGAAGAATTCAACCGTTGAGAGACAACAAATACTTGAAGATGAAGGCTACATATAGAAGAAGCTTTGAAGAAACAAGTCACAAATTATCTACGCGAACATATTTTTTCATTCTTTCTTTTAAAGCTTTTTGTAAATCTTTGTATAGATACTAAGCTCTCAAAACACTTTGTATACCTTGAGAGAAAGGACTAATAGTGATTAGTGTGCAAACTTCCAACAAATCTTGTTGATTTGCTTAGAGCCAACAATGACTTGGTAGGACAAAGAATATTTGGTTTAAGTCAAGCTTTGAGTGGAGCTTACATGTGTAAGAGCCAGAAGTGACAATGAAAAATATTTGTAACTTTGGTAAGCTAGTGGAAACTTGGTGGGTTGCCAAGAACTGGATGTAGTCTCAAGTTTGAGATGAACCAATATAATTCTTTATGTGCTTTATTTGATTGCTTTAACTAACAAAGGGTTTGAATTTGTTTATCGATCTTATATAGGTTTATCTACATCAAACGATAAATGTGTTTCCACCTTAGAAAAGTTTTTAAATTTCTAAAAGCACAATTCAACCCCCTTCTTGTGTTATTTGCTTTTACAACTCTTTAAATAGTAAGTTACTTAATGTTACAACTCTTACTGTCTTGTGGTAACTCCACTTTCCTTACTTTTACTCACAAACACTTACCTTACGTCAATCTATGCTCAAAGATAATATTCGTTATGGCCAATACTCACATAGTGTCATTCTAGATATATCTCTCATCATGCCCTTAAAGCTACACCCCATACCATTACAAGTTACCACAACAGTTTAACATACATATACATATACATATACATATACATTATTAAAATTATGGATAAAATCATTTACACATAACATAAGTACAACACAAGCCACACATGGCATCCATTTCCTAAACCACACAAGTTAGACAATTCACAAAAATGCACATTGCAATGCGATGTTGATTTCTCTTTTCTCATATGCATGTGGTACCATAAAACCACTTGCGAAAGAAGCTTAGTAGGACATGTAGAAATGAACCCACATGATTCCATTAGTACCTCTCACCAAGAGAAGACTGTTGGCAGTGCATCAGGGTTACCCAATCTTGCAAGGATACTCTAACCCAAGGGATCAACATGAGCCACACATAGATTTCAAACTGAATACCCAAAGGACAAAGTCATACTTCAACTCATTCATGTCATCTTCTGTTAAGCTCGACCACATCCCCCATCTTAAAAACATATGCACATTTATGATGCATGATCACATAGGATGCACATGGTTCCACTTATCACATCTCATGGAGAATCCTATACCACATGAACTAGGTTCTCTAAACATTCCAAATCTTACTCATGTACCATGGCATCAACATCTCATACACATAAGAATCACACATTATGAGTCACACACATTTTAATATACATTAAATCATGTTCATAGTCAAAAGGAACAACATTTCCAAACATAATTCAATCACAATCATCCTTTAGCACACTTGACTAAGTAATACACTATTCAATCCATCCAAATTCAATATCATATTCCTATTATGGAAATTATCTACTAAAACCTATAGTTTGTATATCATTTCTTAAGTTCTTGGGGATATTACCTCCTATATTTACTTTTATGCTCCTATGACTTTTGTACGGTGTACATGATATATCTAGAGTTATACTAACTCAATAAAGCTTATTCCTATCTTGTTTCAAAGATAAGACAATTATCTACAACTTATATGTTTACCTATAAAGCTAGTTCATTCATCTATTGTGCCTAAATTAGGAAGAACATAAGCTGATTGCACAATCTTGATAGCTTGACCTTTGTTCACTAATTGTTTTATATAAAGAGTTACATGTCGAAATAAGGTGAAACCAAAATTCATTTGTTAGCTAACATCTATGGCTATATTTCTTATGAGACATCTAAGCCTAATTTGGTCATCTTTATAACTCGTTTTTCACATTAAAATCATGTCACTGCTTAGTCTTTTCACATCTCCTAATTCTCATATTATTCTCCTAAGTTAAGACAAGACCTTTAGTTTCTAAGATAAGATAAAACACTTAAATCCTAAGATAAAATATCTAGAGCTACAACATAATCAGTTTATCATCCCATACTACAAAACATAATTTTTCATAGTATTCCTAACCCGTCCAATTAAATATAAATGGGAAGAATAAAAACATACACCAACAACAAAATGAGACAATAACTTAAGAAGGACCGGGGAAACACTCACATGAAAAGCATAGAGATCTCTACAAAAAAAAAAAAAAAGATATTTACAATGGACTAATTCCCATGGATAAAATTTTGTCAGAAATATTGGACTTTTCGACAAATTTTTTCGAAGGATTAAATTCCATCGAAAAGTTTAGAGTTTGACTACTTGGAGACGGTTAAAATAATTTATAATAGAGAAAATTAATAACATAAAAGATAATTTAATATTAATTTAAAAACTTAAAAAAATAAAAAATTTTACTTTTAAAATATTCAATTTAATATTGTTATAACCATTTTATTTCTCAATACTCATTGATCCAATTATGTAACCTCCATTTTAACATTTTAGAGTTATTAGATGAAACTCTAACATCATAGTAGTTGTTATTATTTAATGTGATATAACATTTATGAAAGATTATTAATTTTTAAAACAATGCTTTACTATTGTTATAATTGTTGTCTTTATTATTTTAGAAAACTAATAAAATAAGAGATAGTGTAGTATTAATTTAAAAATTGATTTTCTTAAAAAAAATATTTACTTTTAGAAATTAATAATTTAATAATTATTTAATATAATAAATTTCATATTATTAAACATAACTTATGAAAATATACTGCTTATTTTACAAAAGTACTATCACGTGCATAATTTACAATATTTTGAATTTTTATCAAATATTTAAAAATACATAAATAGGTATATTAAAAAATTAATTTGAAAAATTATAAGTTAAAAGAAATTATATTTTTTATAATATTTTACTATTTTACACACACATAAGTCTTTTTTTTTAGTTAATTACTTTTAAATTATATTTCATGAACAATAATATTAATTAAGAAAAAATATTTTATTATTGATGAAAAGTATAGTATGATATATATATATATATATATATATATATATAAAAGTAATTTTATAAAAATTTAATAAAATTTAAAATAATTTACATTTAAAACTACATATTTTAAAGTAAGTAATCTATTTTTAAAACAATTTATAAATAACATTTTAACTCATGAGACGTGAAGATTACTGTATTGTTTACTCAATCAACAGTAATGTACATTTAATGAAATTAATTATATTAAAATTATTATTTAATTATATTAAAACAAATAATAAATCTTTTTAAAAATTGGCCATTAAAATAGTGTGGATTGTATCCTCTAATTTCTCTCCATATAAATTTGAGTTGAATATTATGAGATTAAGTATCTTATTTACTCTTATTTTAGTAGTTTATCTGATTATAATCCTCTGACTTTTAAAATTTGATTAGACTTACATATCAAACTTTTGATAGGTGTACTATATATGTATCATCAACATGGCATGATCATGCTCCGTAAAGCTCAAAGTAGAGAAAGAGTATCATAAATAATGCTCGATTTTATACCAATGTTGCACGAATTTATTTATATTATATAATTTTTAATTTAAATTAATTATTTTAGTCTCTTTTATTTTTATTTTGTAGTTTTTGATTTATCTTTTCATTTCAGTGCTTTACGTACTGTTATTGTTATCTGTTTCTATTTTTCTTTGGATCAATTTGTTTTCTAATTTATATCAGTTTATTTAATATTAAATATATCATAACATTACTTTAATATCTATAATTTCATAATTGAATCGAGATAAGTAAAAAGAATTACATAGACATAAAAAATAGATTTCAATAATATCTATTATTCATTTTATGACATTTTTCACTTAACTTATATATATAGAAAGAGAGAATAGAGACATAAGAGACATCAAGAGACTTGACATCCCAACAACGTTGTTGGCGTTCCAAGATCTATTAATCACAAGCCTAGCAATCTAAAATATTATTAATAAAAAAGAAAAAAAAACTTAGGTGGACGAACACCAATACCCAAGGAAACAACATCAACAACAAAAATGAAAATCAGGTAGACTATATATGTTTCTGAAGAAAACTTCCCAAATGAAAGAAGGAATGGTATCCCACCAAGTAAACTCCACTCCACTCTCAACCCCATGGGAGGCCAGTTTATCAGCACAACGCGATTACCTTCTCGAAAAAAATGGGACACCTGCAAACGTGGAAACCTCCTAATACAACTTCCCCATCTACTACGAAGCGACCAAGGAACAATGTTATGATTAGTAACAGCGTTCACTACCAAACGAGAATCGCATTTCAACCAAATAAAAAGGCAACCACTATCCACAGCATGCTCTATAGCCATTATGACAACCATAAGCTCAAAGTAAAACGTTGTTGAACTCCAAGATAAGCAGAGAACCCAAAGACGCACTGATGTTGTGTATGTGCTAAAAAAAATTTATTAACATTAATTAATTATTAAATAACGTTGATAATTTTTTGTTGCAATAGAAAATTTTGTTAAAAACATTTTCTAAATAAAAAAAAGTATATTTTATTATTGACGAAAAGTATATTAGATTAAAAGTATATATATATGATTTTACATAGTCATTTTTAAATCACGTGACATGAGACTTATTTTTAAATAATTTTAAATTAGGTTTTACTAAATTTTCAATAACTAATGTTTTGGTCTCAATTAATTGAAACATGTAACCGTTCCTAAAATGAAATATAAAAAATTGTAACAGACAAGTATTAAAAAAATTCCAATAACCATTATTTTGATGTCAATAATAATTAAAAGAGATAATAAATTTAAGGTTTAATTACAAAATTTGTCCCTTTATTTTGTCTATTACACATCTTTCTATTTTTTAATTTACTATTTGAGTCTCCTTATATTTTAAAATAGGTTATCTTAATAGTTGACTAATTGTTGAAGTAAACTCTTTTACCACTATACCAACTTGCTCCTTTAAACATTTGATGTCAAATATAATATTAATATAAGTTTTATCCGAAAATAGTTCAAAATTCAAATTTTATTTTTTTAATTTATTATATTATCTTTTAAAATATAATATATAAGATTAAATTTTCACATAAATTAGAATATGTATATTTATATAAGTTTTATTATTTTATATATTATATTTATCTCTTAAAATAATGTTTGTGATTTAGTGATGATATTTTTTATTTATATTAAGATATTCATGTTATTTATTATAATATAGATAAAAAAAATAATGTCAACAAATTACTTACATAAATATTTTTAAAAATATAAAATATTGTCATTTTATTTAATTATGTATCTTTACTATATAATTTAATTCTTTAAAAAAATTTGGCACCTGATAAATAAAGTTAAATATAAATAAAAAATAATATTATAATGAATAACAAGAATATCTTAATATAGGTAAAAATAATACTATCATTAAATCACATATATAAATATTAAAAAGATAATAAAATATTCTCATTTTATGAAATTATAATTTATGTAAAAAATATGCATTAAAGATAAAAATTTTGTTATATATTTTCTTTATAAAATAAGTTTTGAATAGTGTGATATAAATACATAAGATTATAAGAATATAATATATAAAATAAAAATAAAGCTTATATAAGGATACATACTTTAATTTATGTGAAAATATAATTTAATCTTATATATTATATTTTGAAAGATAATATATAAGACTATAAAAATATACTAAATTAAAAAACAATAAAATTTGAATTTTGAATTATTTTTACATAAAATTTATATTAATATTATATTTTACGCTAAATATTCAAATGAGCACTTTGATGTAGTTGTAAAAGAGTGTGTTTCTTACTTCAAGATCATGGTTTTAGTACTTCCTTAAGCATTTTTCTAATTCTTATTTTTTAAGAAAATATTGGTCAATTTTCTAGTCTAATAAATATTTAAAATTTAACCATCAGTCAACTATAAAAATCATTTATGAGGACTAAGATAGTGTATTTTGAAATATAAGAAGACTTAAATAGTGAATTAAAAAACATGGGGACCGATGTAGTGTAATGACCAAAATAGGAGAACAAATTTTGCAATTAAGCCTAAAAATTTAAAATAGTCTTCTAAAATTTGTAACAAATCACTATTAAAAAAGTAATCTTATATATACAGGGGTTATAAAAATTAACTTTTAAAATCAAATTTACTAACAAATTGAATATAAAAAATATTTTTATTATCAAATTCATGCACAAATTTAATGAAAAATTATATCTAATGAATATAGCTAAATTAAACCTAACAATTAATGATTTAAAGTTATTATATTTACTCATGAAATAAATTTCTAACAAACCGTGAACTTTACATTTTTTTTTATAGAAACGTTTAGAACATATGATTTTACTCAAAAAATTTAGTATAACATCTTACGTTATAAATAATTATTATAGTTTTTATAAGTTATTTGTTCTTTATTTGTAAAAAAAAAAATTTATTTTTATATATAAATAAATATTAAATACAAATATAAAATCTAATCTATATCAATAAACTTCACTTGAAACTTTTGCAACTATTAGATCAAAACTTACATTCTATAATAGTCGTTGATTTGAGAAAACAATCTAAAACCTAAAACTTGATCGCTGATCAAAATCTAAATCTATATGATTCTTGATTTCAATCAATTGTTAGACACAAGATTATCAATCCATCACTGACAACCCAAACATCTTTTAAGATTATGATGAAAACAAATATATAAATTTATATTAAGAATTTTGTTGCATGTAAGTCAATAGGTTTGATGACAAGAAGCAACACCAAGTGAGACTTATCCATAAATGCAAACCTCGTCTACTGGAAGCAGGAAGTATACTCGTCCAGTCCATCCAAGCACCAATTCAAATACATAAATTTATTTGAATATATCAGTTTATGCTATTATACGTGATTGTATTTAAAAGGTACATATCTATGAACTCATCTTATATTTTATTTTATGTATCTAACAACCATATTAAGTTATGAATGACAATTATGGAAAATTTTGATTCTATAAGACAAAGTCGTGCAATATCTACTTATTGAAGGAAACAAGATCAACAACAATCATATTATTCAACACTGAAGATACTCTCCATAATTACGAGTCTCTCTACATAAATGGGGCATCAAGGATTTGAAGTATTATGAAGAAAAACAAGCATTGAAAAGCAAAAAGTCGTAAATCAGGAAAAGAGAGAAGAGAACAACAATTGTAGAGAAAAATACTAAGCTTTAGAGAGTTTATCCTTTGTAATATACAAAGTTTCATTGAGAGATTAAGAACTTCATTATGCATTCACTCTTTGAGTGTTGTAAAGAATTTATGATTCTAAAACCAAACTTCCGTTTGTGAAAGCCAAGAGTGACTTAGTGATTAAATAATACTTGAGTGTTCTTAGATTGAAGGGAAGCCTAAGGGTTGTGTCAGTAGTGACATTAAGAATACTTGTAAGGCAAAAGTGATAGAAAAAAACATTTGTTGTAATCGAGTTTGATTAGTGAAAGTTGGTAAAGGAAAAATAGATGTAACTCAGGTTAAGTGAACCAATATAAAATGAAGTATTTTTAGTGCTCTTCTTAGCTTGTTAAAGTGTTTTTTATGTCCATCATTGACACATTTTGCACACAAGGTTTTCACTGAAAAATAATTTATATATATGTCATTTGACGACAGTACACCTATGCTTAAAAAAACTTATCTCGGTCACTAGACGAGAGATCTATGCTTAAGAAAACTTATCTCAGTCACTCTATGAGAGTATTTATAAACTGGTCTATTTAATAAATATCTTCCTTTTCGAAAGGATTTTATATTTTGATTAACACATTATTTAACTCCCCATTCTAGTATGATTTATTATATTTCATCAATTTGATATAATATTATTGGAGGATTAAATAGCTCACATTAATGATCTTTAATCTTTATTATACAATTTATGTACATTTTTTATATAACTAATAAACATAGTATGCTAAAGTATTTGATAAATAAACAATATCTAATTCATCGAAAATATCTATTTAGATTATTGGATTGAAAATCTAATTTACCAACAATCATTAATTTGATTTAATAACTGTTTAGCATAATTTAATATTTGTGGTCCATTGGATTAAAATTCTAATTTTCTAACCGCCCTTGATTTTATATACTATGTCTATAGACATATATAATAATTTACTATTTAATTTCTATATTAAAATATTAATTTTAAAAAATTATATAATAAATAAAATATTATTATATTATGATTAAAAGTAATGTTTAATTTAGTAATCAAGATTTGAATAAATCTATATTTATCTATATATGTTATATACTATATGTAAAGGAAACTTATAATTTTATCACTTGTTGGATCAAAATTTTAATTTGACAACATTTTATTTGATTCAATATATATTAAATTGACTTGAATGTTTGTGAGTAGTTAGATGGAGATTTTAATTTTACAATAATCATTGGTTTGATCCAATATAATCTAACGATAATGCAGAATTTTTGTATAGTAATATATATAATAATTAATTTGAATAAAATTATTTTTAAAAATGGATTATACTCATTCATATATAACAATAATAATAATAATTAGATAGTATAGTAATATAAAATTAAAAATTAAATTATATATATTATATAGATATAATGTATTATTTTAAAACAAATTAAATAATAAATTATCAACAAATTAAATAATATGTGCATATAGATATTCTGTAAACAAAAAGTTATATTATATTCTGAAATAGAGGAGAATAAACGTGTAAAAATAATTAGAAGTAATTAAAAATGATTTAATGTGTTTATTATTGTGTATATATAATCAGAACTAATGAAGTTATATTACGTGTAAAAAACGATTTTTAATTAGTAATCGTATTATTACACAAGTTATACAAGAATTTTAAACAGTCTGACAGAAACGGATTCCACCATTCAAATTTATCTAATAAATCATGGTTTTTAATTGTCATAATTAGATGGGAGTTACGCGTTTTAAACCAAAATATGATCATGTACAACTTTTCCAATTCAATTTTAAACTAATTCAAACAAAATATTGGATTTAAACACGTTATAGATAGGGGTGGGAATAGGCCAAGTCCACGTACAGGAGCCTACGACCTAGCCTACATAAAGCTTTGTCTGAACTGGCCTATTAATTAAAAAGTTAGGTTCAGGCTTTTTTAAAAGCCTATTAAATTAAATAGACCAGGCTTAGGCTTATTAAAAAGTCATATAAGCCTGATAGGTCGGCCTCTATATATATATATATATATATATATATATATATATATATTATTTTTTGGGTATCAATATATAATATTATTTTTTTGATATAATTAATTTTTTTTGAAACTATCAGACTTTGATTACACATTACTGCTACATAACTTCTATTCAAATCTTCCACTTTTTTATCTTTACATGTGTTTCTTATTCTTCTTCATTTTTTTAGATTTTTACATGTGATGAAAGATTGCTTGAGAAGTTTCTATACAGGCTGGATCTTTGAGTTTCACTAAGGTCCATCAACGGTGATTTTTAGCCATGAAGTTGCAGCGGAAGATAGAGGAAAAGAGGAGAGAGGATATGTCATCCACTAGGAAAAACTTCACTACCAAGAAAGTGTCTTGGATAAGAAGCTTAGAGAGAAAGCTTCAACGGAGGAAGAGAATGAGGGAGAGAGAAAGAGGCATGGAAAATTGAAGGAAGAAAGGGAGAGAAGTTGAACTTTAAAGTGTGTCTCACAACACTCTCATTCATCAAAGTTGTGACAAGTGTTACACATGTTTCTATTTATAGCCTAGGTCACTAACTAAGTGAATTTGTGAATTTCATTTACATTTCATGTAAATCTAAGAGGAATATTCCAAGGATATGTCAAAGGCATCTTAGCATATTACAAGAATATACCAAAGACATCTTAGCATATTCCCTTTAGATGCTACAAGAATGAAAGGTGCGACTCTAGTGGAAAAGAATATGTCACAAGAATATGCCAAAAGAATATTCTAAGAATATGCCAAAGGCATCTTAATATATTCCTTGAGAAACTAGAGGGGGGAAACTACACACACCCCTTCAATAGCTAAACTCACCCCATGCCAAAATACATGAAAATACAAAAAGTTCATACTACAAAGACTACTCAAAATATCCTGAAATACAAGGTTAAAATCCTATACTACTACGGTACCCTTAACTTGTAGGGTAGGGTGCCCTTAACTAAAATGGTTGAAATATAAGGCCCAAAAAAGAAATACTTATTCTAATATTTACAAAGGAAAGTGGGCTCATAATTAGCCCATGGGTCAAAAATTTATCCTAAGGCTCATGAGAACTCTAGGGCCTTCTCCTGCATCTCTGGTCCAATCTTCTTGAAATCT
This sequence comes from Glycine max, assembly GCF_000004515.6. Lineage (NCBI taxonomy): Eukaryota > Viridiplantae > Streptophyta > Magnoliopsida > Fabales > Fabaceae > Glycine > Glycine max. Next base: position 15,424,509 of record NC_038245.2, read on the forward strand.
TTTATCCAATGTACTTGGGGGATAGTATTGCATCATCCCCTCCCCCTTGAAAAAGATTTGACCTTAAATCCAGAGGTTCTTGAAACTCTGGGCTTCTTCCATCGCCACCAGTAAAAAGAATAAAAACATATATATTAGTGGTGTTGAGTATCTTAGGGTAGGGTAAGGTCTGAAAACCCCTTTCTTGGGCATCTTCCCATGAGGGAACATGGTTCCTCACCAACTCAATAAGTGGTGCTACAAGTATAGAAAAATATGGGACAAACTTTTTGTAAAAGTTTGTTAAGTCATGGAAGCCCTAAATTTCCCTTATACTTGGTGGAGTGGGCCAAATTTCTCTTAGGATCTGTGGGAACCCCTTGATCACTATTTAAAAAATTAAGGAAAGTAATACAATAAAACATACCTTTTTCTGTATTTTCTTGTTGATTATTCCTACAAAAAAGTATGATAAACCTAAGGAGTCCCATATGAGCATCGGGATTTGTATTGAAACCAGAAATAAGAACAAACCTACCTAATGAGTTCATGTGTACACGAATCATGAAGATGTTAGGTGCATGAGTGATTTTACAAAAGAGGGTTGCACCACTCAACATATTCATCATATTACCTATTTTAGGGATTTGGTGCCTAATAATATCTATTTTGGGCACCAACAAAGCACAAGGATTTAAGCTCTTACAAACGAAACCCTCATCCAACAACTCATTTATTAGAGGAATAACCTCAAGCCTAAGAGGTGTGGCAGTGTTAACAAGTGTCCTTCTACAAAGGAGAAGATGTGGAGGTTGTTTAAGAAGGGAAGTTTCTTTAATGTTTGTCTTTATTGCAAAATAATTTTCCTTCTTAGCTAACCTCTTGGAGGAGACACTTACCTCCTTACACTCCTCCTTAACCATTAAAGGTTATCCTTCCTCTTGGCTATTATAAATGTCTTGGCCCCTCATAATCATGGTTTTCTTGGTGGGACATTGAGAAGTAATGTGTCATCTTCCAAGACATTTAAAGTAATTTATAGAGCTAGTCTTCTCTTGCATACTAGCCTTACGGGGTTATTTTTCTATTGTCTTCCCCTTATAATCTTTGGGCTTAGAAGGTGTCACCCCTAAGATGTCTTGACATTGTTCTTTCTTTGGATAAGAGTGAGAGCCATAAGATTTTGAAGTAGACTTCCTTTTAAGTTATTATTACTCTACCGTTATTTCCCAATCTAAGTAAGCCTCTACATTGTCCTTCCATGGATGTATGGTAGGTTAATGTTAGCCTCTTGAGGCTTTCTTTCCTTTTCTCTCCTATGGAAGTGAGGTCTAAGATGTGACCTATGTCTTCCTTCATAATAGTCATGAAGTTCTTCACTTAGGCTCTTGCAAGAGTTATGACTACTATAGGAGACATTTTTATTTTCTTAACTCTTTTAGTATTTTCCTTCTTTCTTCTTCCCTTATTTGTTCCCTCTCATCTTAATTTTTTTTTACCCTCTCTTTTCCTTTTTCTTTTCTTTCTATTTTTTCTTTCCATAACTTGAGGGAACTCAACTCATCTAAGATTCTAGATAGAAGGTCCTTATGACTAGTACCCTCGCCATTAACACTAGATGAATGATGACTCATGTTGGTTCCTAAGTTATGGTTCTTTCTTGTTGGGGGTTTGCAAAAAGGTAAAAGCTAGGGTTCCAAAAGAACTTTAGATAATTGTGATAAGCACGAAGAAATTATTATGCAATAACAAGATAAACTAGGCGTGACTAGTAAAGAAAATAAGTTATGAAAGTAAGCAAGAAATTAAAGTGCAAGAAATGTAAACTAGGCGGATCCTAAGAGTGTTTGGATGACTACATCTAAGGTTCCCAACAAAACACTCACTATCCTAAGGGAAACTTGCCTAAAATTATTACACACAAATGAAAGTTTGGTAACCTATTGGAGGCTCCCAACACACTTCCAATGAAAGACCTTTTTGTTACAAAATTTGAAAGCAATAAAGGTAAGTAAATTGTCAATTACAAAGTTACAAAAAGTCCTAAATTTCGGTGGTTGTTCTCTCTTTGGTGTTTCACTCAATTTGGAGTGCTTCTTAGTCCAATAGCTCTTAAGGTGGTTGGCCCCTTGCTTCTTGACTCAATTCTTCAATGGATGGTATCAATCCTCCTTTCCAATTCCCTATATGGCAACTCACAAACAAGGAAACAAAGAGACAAGCAATAACCAAAAACCAAAAATGAAATGAAAGCTAAACCAATAGAGTTTTAACAAGACAAATTTTCAAGGATTATTCAACAATTAAAGAAATGAAAAACACATAAAATCAAGCTAGGACTCAAAGAGAAACCTAAAATGACTCTAGAGTAGAGTAAAAAAACTATAAAAAAAAAGACTCAAGAAACCTCTAGTTTTGGCATTTGTTTTCACACTACTTTTCAATTTAAATTTCAAAACTAAGATTGGTATAAAATAATCACTATTTATAGAACAAAATTTGAGCCAAAACAACAAGCACACTTCCTTTTTACTTTTTTTTATTCTTCATGGACACTGATTTTTCTGCCAACTTGTATAATTTTTCTTATTTTTTCCTTTTATTCAAATCACTTGGTTCTTTTTTTCTAACTTTTTTTTAAAATGTCTAGAAAATTTAGTAAAAGTTTTAGCTCAAAATTCATAGTGAGCAATTCCCAGTAATTTTTACAAGTTCATATGTTCTAGATGCCAACACCAGCGATTTTCAGACTTCGAATTTTTAAGCATGGTATATTGATTGCCTTAGGCTTACTTTAAACTTTCCTATGTATGTTAAACTCACTAGGCTTGTTTACCACAATTTTAGGAGTTCAGTATACACTTAGGATCAAAATTTCAGCCAACAATTCAATCACCAAAACTCAAATTCACAATAGACACAATCATAAGGAAACCTAAAAGTTCAAGAAAAGGTTCACAATCAAAGACTCTCTAAGAATTATACATGAACATGTTAAGGACTAATTAACATGCAAGATTTGAATCAAATCAAATAATAGGCTAAAAAATTTCATACACTCATGAACAAATGAGTTAGACAAAGAAAGAAGAAAAATAAAATTCAACACAACATAAGGAATATCATGTGACAAGTTTCATGACTAGACATGACTTCTATGACAAAACTACAATAGGTGAACATGTCACTCTAGATTTTTGAGGTTTTCTTCTACTTTAATGTTTTTGTAAGAATTTTATGGTTTAAGTTTCAGCCACCAATGAAAAATAGCAAGACAAAACTCAAAGGAACCTAAACTCAACATAATTCATGGTTCAAGAACAAGAACAAGAAATCTGAACCATAGGAAATCAAATCTAGCTTCTATAGCAAGTTTAATCAGTGGAAATTCTAAAAAAATCATGTTAAAAATATTTAGAACAAGACATGTGAGGAGATACATGGAGAAAAATGAAGAAACAACAATTGAGGAGAAGGTAAAGCTAAAAATTAATGGAGGTTTAAGGAGCACCTACTTGAAGCTTTTGTGCTCTGATACCACTTGATGGAAGCTTACTTAAGAAGCTTCTATGGAGGCTAGATCTTTGAGTTTCACTAAGGTCCTTCAATGGTGATTTTTATCCATTAAGTTGCAGCGAAAGATAAAGGAGAAAATGAGAGATAAGGTGTCATCCACTAGGGAATAAGCCATGGAAGTAGAAGCTATTGGACAAGTGGTATCTACAAGAAACCTGCTCTAATACCACTTATTGGACAAGTGGCCTCAGAAATTTTAAGAAGGGGGGGTTGAATTAAGATTTTGTTGACTATCCTAATTGAAAATTTCTCTTTCTTAGATATTCCCTATATTCAATTATTTCTTTAATTGTAAGTTACTCGAATAACAAATAAGGAGAAGTAAACTTAAAGAAATATAAACACAACAGAAAGTAAAAGAGATTAAGGAAAGAGAGAATGCAAAACCGAATTTATACTGGTTCGGCCATAACCCGTGCCTACGTCTAGTCTCCAAGCAACCCACTTGAGATTTTCACTATCCTTGTAAAATCCTTTACAAGCAATGAACCACAAAGGATTTCCCTCCTTTGTGTTCATTGATTACAACCAAGAAGTTATTCCCACTTCTTGCAATGAACCCCAAGGAATGTTGGTCCCTTGTGTCTAGTGATAAAAACCAAGAATTTATACCCACTTCTTGTAATGAACCCAAAAGATGTTGGTCTTTTGTGTCCAGTGATCAACCAAGAAGCAAATCCTACTTCTTGCAATGAACCCAAGAAACGTTGGTCCCTTGTGTTTAGTGTTTGCAACCAAGAAGACATTCTCTTGAAAACAGTCAACAAGAGTAGGTCTCTTGAAAAGCTTTTTGTAAGAATGGAGGAGAGGAAGAAAATAGAATAGTACAAGTTTTTGCCCAATGAACTTTTCTTGACAAAGCAAGTGTTGAACAAAAAGCTCTTAGAAAGAAGTTGAGAAATCTGTGTTAATCAGTGTTTTGAATTTCGTGTCATGGCCATATATTTATAGTCATTTGATGGCTCTTGAAGAAACCATGTTAAAAGTTGTGACTTTTGGCAATTTCTTCAAAACCAGTCACTTTAAAAAAGTTGTGACTCTTGGCAATTTCTTCAAAAACCAGTCAATTTAAAAGTTGTGACTCTTGGCAATTTTTCAAAACCAGTCACTTTAAAAGTCGTGACTCTTGGTAATTTTTCAAAACCAGTCACTTTAAAAGTTGTGACTCTTTTTCAAAACCAGTCACTGGTAATCGATTACCATTATGGTGTAATCGATTACACAGTTTATTTTATCAAAAGTTGTGACTCTTCATGTTGAGGTTTGAAATCCAACATTCAAAAACCACTGGTAATCGATTACAAATATTGTGTAATCGCTTACACTATTTTGAAAATATTTTGTCACAAGTTGTGACTCTTGAGATTTGAAATTCAATGTTCAAAAACATTGGTAATCGATTACATGTCCATGGTAATCGATTACTACTTTGTAAAACAGTTATAAAACTGTTTTGGGCTTCGGGTAATCAATTACTGCCTTATGGTAATCGATTACCAGAGAGTAAAAACTCTGGTATAAGATTTTTCTTTGAAAAATTCTTTTGGACAAATTGTGTTATTCAATCTTTTCTTTGAAAAATTCTTTTTATACTTATCGTGATGCTTTTCTTGAGGTTCTTGTATATCTTGAGTCTTCTCTTAAATCTTCACTTGAATCTTGATTATTGATTGAATGACTCTTTGATTCTTGAAATTTGCTTGAATCTTGATTCTTGACTTGAGACTTTGGCATCATCAAAATAAGCTTGGAAGCTTTGCTTCCACATAAGCTTCAACACCAAGAAAGTGTCTTGGATAAGAAGCTTAGAGAGGAAACTTCAATGGAGGAAGAGAACGAGGGAGAAAGAGAAAGTGGCATGCAAAATTGAAGGAAGAAAGGGAGAGAAGTTGAACTTTGAAGTATGTCTCACAACACTCTCATTCATCAAAATTGTGACAAATGTTACACATGTTTTTATTTATAGCCTAGGTCACTAACTAAATGAAATGTGAATTTCATTTACATTTCATGTGAATCTAAGAGGAATATTCTAAGAATATGTCAAAGGCATCTTAGCATATTCTCTTTAGATGCCACAAGAATGAAAGGTGTGACTCTAGCACATGGGAAATGAATATGTCACAAGAATATGCCAAACCAAGAGTATGTCAAAGACATCTTAGCATATTCCTTGAGAAGCTAGAGGGGGAAAACTACACACCCCTCCAATAGCTAAGCCCACCCCATGCCAAAATACATGAAAATATAAAAAATTCTCTACTACAAAGACTACTCAAAATATCCTGAAATACAAGGCTAAAACCCTATACTACTAGGGTACCCTTAACTTGTAGGGTAGGGTGCCCTTAACTAAAATGACCAAAGTATAAGGCCCAAAAGAAGGAATACATATTCTAATGTTTACAAAGGAAAGTGGGTTCATAATTAGTCAATGCGCTCAAAATCTATCCTACGGCTCATGAGAATCCTAGGGCCTTCTCGTGTATATCTGAGCTAATCTTCTTAGAGTCTTTTATGCAGTACCCTTGGGAGTAGAATTGCATCAACATGTTTCTTCTCTTCTACTTTTTTTTAGTTTAAATAATTTCACCAACTAAGTATAATTTTAAAATTATGAATACTTATTTTTTAGGTGAAGTATATTTAAATATTCATTTCATATTAGAATCAATATTCTTTACCTAAAACTTATCTTTTTAATAAAGTTTAAAAAATATTTTTTATTGTTTGATTATTTAATTTGTTCAAAACATACGTATATGATCCGTCAAAAAATGTGCACCCTTAATTTATTTTCTCAAATAAAGAGGTCATTAAACCTTATAACATTTAAAATTGAGGTTATATAATTGTTAAATTGATAAATTAATTTGCTATTAAAAATAATTAAGCAATGGTTTAAATATTTTTTTTTAAAAATATCACTTAAATTTATAACAGTCAAGTATTAAATGGTTTTTTCTTATAAAAAGGTATTAAATATATTTCAAAAGTATTTTTAAACCATAATTAAACTTGTAACAATTTTGTTTTGGACAGAATTAAATTTGTAACAGATAAGTATTCACATTAAAAATTAATTATTAGTATACATTTTTTCTGAATAATAATAATATTGATAATATAAATAGAGTTTCACATTGAAAAATCCTACTTACGTTAAAACTAGAATTATAATCCTTATTCATAAATAATTTTAAAAATAACAAGAAATGATAATATAATTATTGTGTGAATAATAATAATAATAATAATAATAATAATAATAATAATAATAATAATAATAATAATAATAATAATAATAATAATAATAATAATAATAATAATAATAATAATAATGTTTAAATTTATGCCACGATGACGTTAACGAACTCAAAACTTCAACAATATTAAAAAATTCAAATTAATATCTTTAAATTGATTAAAAAAATATTTTAAAGTAATTAAAAAATATGGATTTTGAATATAAAAAACACGTGCTATTCAAACAAATTTAATATAAATCTTTATTTTTATAATAAATACATATAAAATTAATTATGAAAAAATAATATAAATCTTGATTTGTTAAAATTGTAACTGAAACTATATTAACATAATATCTCAAAAAATAAACTCAAAATTAAATAATTATATATTCATATTTAGCATACTTACACTCTTTTTGAATTTATATATTTCATATAGCTATTTCATAAATATTACAACTTAGAGAAAAAAAATTATAGTAAATTTAATTAGGTTAAATATTTCTTTTTAAAGATAGCATAGGTTCAGTTACAATTTTAATAAATCAATTTTTTAATTTTAATATAATTATATTTAATATATTACTTAAAATTTATTATAAAATAAAATTCAAAACCTTTTAAAATTATCTTAAAATCAATATTATGTATCCTTACATATAATCATGAAGTGATAAATAATTTTAAAAGAATATTTTAAACTATTATTGTAATTATATGTTTTCTTGATATAGTAAAAGGTTGATAAATGTAATTACAGTATATTTTAAATACTAAATATAAATATATTTTTCAAACAAATGCTAATGTATTATTTTTTTATAGTATTTAAAATATTAAAAAAGAGAGATGACCATTAATCTTTTTTAATATTTTAGTAACAATGCTATAAAAAAATTATAATAACAATAATAATGATAATAATTCTTACTTTTGAAACTTTAAAAATTAAAATAAAATAATCAATAATGTAATATTAATTTAAAATATAATTTTAATGCTTTTATTTTACAGTTTAAGCACATATCTAAAATCTCTATTAATTATATGTATTATAAAAAGCCAGATATTTTAAAATTTTATGTTTTTCTAAAAACCAGATATTTGAAAAAAAATTAATTTATTGGCTCTTAAATTTATGAAATAAATACATTTTATTAAATATTTGAAAAATTCAAATAATTTATATCGATTGGTTGCTGATAATATGATTTTTATTATCATGTTATAGTATTTAACCATAAAAATATGAAGTGTGTGTGTGCATTAAATTTATTTTGCATTGTGTATATTAACATTTAACATTATGTTTGCATTAAATTTTTGCAGCCTCAAAGAAATCACCAATCAAAATTGACACATCAATATATGTGATATTTCACAAATCAATACCAACAATGAATTATAGATCAATTTAAATATCTCTCCAAATACATAATATATATTCACGTAACAAAAAAAATATACGTGAAATATTAATTTCAAAATTTCTAAACATCTAAATAAAAATGTCACAATATATAAGTGTATATTATGTGAACAATTTCACACTGAAAAGTGTCGAGCCTAATCATTTTATAAATTATACAAAATATCATTCCACTTAAAATAAATGAACTTACTAACATTTAGTCGGACACATTTTTATGAATTGAACATTTGATATACTTAATTACACCAAAGTCATCAATTCATAGAAAAAGATGCCACAAGTAATGTAGGATGCAACATGTACAATTACTTTTGTCGCCACAAAATTTTCAAATCATATCCCCTCTTGCCCTTCGTTCCTCTCCAACCAACAATATTGCTTGTGAGTATGCAACTATTTATATTTAATAGAAAAGGCTACTTTATAATATGAATCATATGTGTCCACCATACCATTGGAGCATAGCATAAATTATTGAAAACACCAAAAAAATAAAATGAAAATCAGAAGAAAATAAAGAAACATGTGCATTATACCTAAGTTGAGTCAAATGAACCTTCTTCTAACATATCTTCTTAAAACATGTGCATCCACTCTTTTTCGCACCATCATGCACAATTATTCCTAAAGTAAAAAAGTGTTTGTTTGAGCAGTAAAATGTGAGAACATATCAAGTTAGTACAAAATGGGAGATAAATAATGTTGAATCATCATCCTCTTTTCTAACTCAACATTGTATCTACACACATAAAAAATTACAAGTATACAAATGAAACCATATAAGTGGAAGTAAAATAAAAGATGATGAAATTTAAGTAACTAAAATTTAGTGAGACTGGTAGAAAAACTAAAGAAATCTAAAGAATAAAAATGGAGTATTTTGGACAGTGATCCTACATCAATGGTTGTTATTGAAAAAAATGCCAAAATGTTGTACTTAATAAATGTAAAATCTAAAGTTAAAAGAAGAAGGATAATTTAAAACTTTTGAACAAATAAAAGCATTCTAAATTAGAAGGAATAGATTGATTAAGGAAAATGATAGCCGAGTAAAATGTAGAATCATGGAATGAAATGCCAATCTTAAAACTGACCTTAAGAGCCTACACAACTTGGGAAAACTGAAACTTGAGAGTGAGGGAGACAGAATCAGAAAAGGTGCGGTTACGTCCTTTTATTTGTCATTTATTTATCTATTAAACAATTTTCCCCCCAAAATAATTGGATAAATTAAGTGCGTTTATGTAATTACTAAAAAATAAAATGATGTTAAACAAAAATGTACACAAAAAACAAGTGTCAAAATGTATTTCTTTTATATAATATTTTAGGTCAAATTACTCATTTGATCCCTATAGTTTCGTACCTTTTAATCTCTATAGCTTGAAAGTGATTTTTTTAGTCCAATAATTTACATTTTAATCCTCTTTTAGTTTTTATAGTCTAAAAGTGATCTTTTTAGTCTTTATATTTTATATTTTAATTTTCTTTTAGTTCCTATAGTTTGAGAGTGATATTTTAGTTTCGTATTTTATTTACCTTTTAATCCTTATTAAAAAAAAATATATAAAAATAATTAGTTATAAATTAGTTATAAATTATCAATTATGTTTTATTACAAATTATCTTATGATAAATTAATTACAAATTATTTGATAATATTTTTATAGTTAATTATAATTGATAATATTACTCATATTTTAATGATAAGGACTAAAATAAAATTAAAATATAAAATATATAAACTAAAAAAACTAATTTCAAACTATAAAGATTAAAAAAAAATAAAAATTATAAAAACTAAAAAAATCATTTATTAAGATGTAAATCAACAAATCACTCTTAAACCAATATTTCATTACGGTTTCATTATTTCTGAAGAGCCAAATCCTTGATGGATCCAAGTATAGTCTCAATACAACACACAACCAAATTCATTCTACCTTCCTTCGCATCACGAGCGGTTTTGCGTTCCCTCGTATACTCTACTGCTGATCACACTTCGCTCCTCGCTTAATTCCTCATTTCCCCGTTATTACACGAGAAATGATCCACCAAAAAAGTTTAGCCGACTGATCCTTCGAACTTCGAAACCTTTAAAACTTGACACCTACTAATTCATTTCATTTAACTTGTAATTTTTTTTTTTGTTTCAAATTTACCCGAGCAACTCTCTCTCTCCCTCTCTCTTGGAAGCTACTGTCTAACCATTTTTTTTTTTTACTCCTTTTGCTTTTGTGCGGCGCCACCAACCCTAAACTTTGACACCTCCAACGAGCAAAGAAAGGGGAAAGAGATATGAGCGGAAAGAAGGGATGGCGGCGGTGGTGCGAGCGGCGGTGATGAGGCGGTGCGAGTGGTGGCGTGAGCAGCGGCGAAGCGAGATAGAGGAAAGGGAAAATAAAGGGGGCTACACGGATGTTTTCCGGCGACCTGGACTACGATTGCGAGGGTTCGTGGCGGCGCTGGCAGCGGTGCTTTGGCTAACGGATCCAGAGCGGCGGCGACAGATGCAGGCGGAGGAACATTGGGTTTCTTAAATGTTGATTCTGAAGTTTATTTATGAATGCAACATTATCAACAAAAATTCATTAGGAACAACAACACATTATAACAACATAACTTTTGATCGATGTCGTAGGATGCAAAAATGATCCATTAGGCTTTGATTGATTTGGTTTCTTCAGCCGATGTCGAAGGGGTGCGCGTGCGTGTGAGAAACGAAGGGGGAGAGGAGTGTGTGGTAGACTAGTGAAAAAGGGGTAAAATTGGATAGAAAAGCTAAGTGAGAAGGGCAAATTTGGAAGGAAAAGCCTTTTATAAAGTGGTTGCCAACTGTTGCGTTTTTAATTAGATCGCCTGATAGCGTCGTGGTCTTTAGCATTTCTCACCGACTGCGAAGGGAGAGCGAATAAAAAAAGGCAAATCAAATTCGAGAGAAGGAGAGAATTTAGAGAGGGAAAGGATGAAGATCACGGCGTTGTTGGTGCTTAAATGCACGGGCGAGGGATCCGATCCGGTGATTCTGGCAAACGCTTCCGATGTCAGCCACTTCGGCTACTTCCAGCGTTCCAGCGTTAAGGAATTCATCGTTTTCGTTGGTCGTACAGTCGCCAGTCGCACTCCTCAGGGCCAACGCCAATCCGTACAACACGAAGGTCCTTCTTTTAGGGTTTCTTTTGACTGCTTGTTGGGTTATTTTCCTATGGTTTTGGTTGATCCGCATTGGTTTCTTACTTTTGTGTTGGGTTGTAATAGAAATCATAAATTGTTTGAAAGTTGGGATGATGATAATAATAATAATAATAATAATAATAATAATAATAATAATAATATAACCGTTTTGATATCTTGGTTTTGCCGGTTCGATTTCTTTTTGTTGCAAAATTGTGTAAGTTTGAAAACTTATTTATTTATTTATTTTATGTTTGCAGAGTACAAGGTGCACACATACAACAGGAATGGTCTTTGCGCGTTGGGATTTATGGATGATCATTACCCGATTCGGAGTGCGTTTTCTCTTCTCAATCAGGTGAGACTCAGATAACCGTTTATTGGTTCAGTGCTATATTGTATATTTGTATTCATGGAATTTTGTTGCTTCCTTTGTGTCTATAAGGAACTTTTTTCATTGTTGTGAAAAATTAGGAAGATATTGGTTATGAGGGTGCATGATAGAATAACTCTATTATGCCTCTGGTATTGCTTAGGATGCTATAGTTGTGTAATTTTGTGTTCTATCTATTTAATTTTATGGAGATTCTCTTGGAAGAGGCTCAACTCTTGTTTTCTTTTCCTCATTTTATCATTGTTTACTATCTTGGCATGATCGTGTAAAGTAACGATTCAGTTCCTTACAAAAAAAGCTGCGACTGAATCATCTATATTTTTTTGCTGCAAAGAAGAAATATGGAAGATGAAAGGACCAGGGAGGTGAGAAATATTAGGATAGGTCAGGTCTATGTGGTGGGTGGGGGGAGGAAATAAATGCAGTCATTAATGAAAAAATAGCTTGGAATCAGTTATATCTAAGCTTGCCAAACTTGAGAGCCTACATAAACTGGGAGCTTCGGTAGACTCAACTCAAAAAAGAGCTAATTATAATTTAAATCATTTGATCCCTAAGTGTTACATTTATGTTGGCTTCAAAAACAATGCATTAGCAACATAAAACACTGTCAATGTGGGGTCATTTAGGGGCTAAAGTACATCTGATTTCAATCTCAGTGACTTGCTTCTTGATTTGTTGATTTGTTGACTTGAGTTTATGTAAGTTCACATGAGTTTAATGAGTTCATTTAGAAATAGTTTGACAGTGAGTTAACTCATTTTCTTTACCTAAAATCATAAATTCGTAATAGTGTATGAGTTAACTTGCGATTTTTTTTTAACAGTAGGAATCCAAGATAGGTTCCAAGGGATTTGCAACAGTTCACACACGTTGCTCAACCTACTGAGCTAGACCCCCTTGGTACTTGAGAGTTTGACTACATGGGTTATATCAACTAGTGTAAGTGTATAGTGAAGAAAGAAGGCTGTAATTAATAGAGATGTTGGTTGGGAAGGGAAAGTCCGCAGAAAAAAGAAAAGAAAAAGATAATAATAATAAATAAAAACACAAATAAAAAAAAATGTTAAATTTTTATGGGTCAATTAAGTTTTTAGTCCTCAAATTATGGGGTTTTGAATTTTTGGTCCCTAAACTATTTTTTTTTTAAAATTTGGTCCCTAAAGAATTTTTCATTATTAAAAATAGTCCCTACCATTAATGTCTTCCATTAAGTGATGAAGTGTCATGAAACAAGATAGATTAAATGTCACGTGTATGCCACATATATGTCGCGTAAGTTTTATTATATTTAGGTAAATAATTAGCATATTATGTTATTAAAATGCAAAAGGGAAATAGAAGAGCCATTGTTGAACTCTAACGTTCCAAGCACCCATGAACGTACAACAACTACCCATGAGGAGATCTGGGCCACGGAGCGGCAATTCATCCACCTCATCTACAATTTATGGTGATATTCATGACCACTTGTAGACAACTTAGTACTTAATAGAGATTATTAACGGTAGATAATATTTATAATAACGAAAAATTGTTTAAGGACCAAATAATTTAAAAAAATAGTTTAGGGGTCAAAAATTCAAAACCCCTATAGTTTGAGGACTAAAAACTTAATTAGCCCAATTTTTATTTATTTGTAATTCATAATTTGTAACACTTGCAAAAATATTTATTATTTTAAAAAATTTAAATTAGGAAAATATATGATATTATGATGTAATTTTAAATGTTACTATTTATATTAAAGTGCATATGAACATACCAGGTGTGTATATCCCCCATGCACCACATATTACACATGGTAAAATAACAATTACTCATACCCATATCCGGACCTGTACAACAGAGTAGTCAATAGTGTACTATGTACTATGTAACTATGTTTTGTAAGCTCAAGTGTCTTGTTTTAGTGAGAATTCCATGTCTATAGAATGATTGCATGCAAGTTTCCATGGGCTTGATGGCAGACAAAGGAGGGTTAAGTATTGCGCTAAGCAAGTCACATATTTGCCTTTTGGTCTTATGAAACTCGGAAGTAATTGAAATAATTGACAGTAATCATTTGTCAGATTAGAATAGCTGTGTTGTATCAGATAGTCTTAGTCTAATGCATGCTAATGTTTTATTAGACGGTAACAAAATACGTTGTCATGCAGGTAATAGATGAATATCAAAAAAACTTTGGCGAGTCATGGAGAAATGCTCAGGAAGACAGTACTCAACCATGGCCCTATTTGAATGAAGCTCTGGCAAAATTCCAGGCATATAAATACCCCTTTTTATGTTGTCTGGCAAAACAATTGTTTGATTTTCTAAATTGTGTTACATTCTGCTAACCTTTTTACACAAGTATGACTCAAACCCCTTTATCTGTTCCTGTCAAATCTTCAGGATCCTGCAGAGGCAGACAAGTTGATGAAAATCCAGAGAGAGTTGGATGAAACCAAAATCATCCTTGTAAGAACACAATACTTCATATTTGCAAAACAGTATATGGGTTCCCTTCATCTTTTGTCTTCTAAAGTTACTTCTCTTTAAGACATTCTGTGCCATGTAGTTGTTCAATTTTAAACGCAATGGTTATATGCTGGTAATTTTTTAAACTAAATGTCTGTTTGAGAAGTTTGCATTGGTATAAAAATACATTTAGTTGTAGTGTGTGGTTGGATTAGTGGTGACTTGAACTCACCATGATTTTTGGAAGCAAAAAATAGAAAAAATCACGGTGAGTTCATCACAAAAGCAACAATTTGTTGCTTCCAAAACTCATGGTGAGTTCAACTCACCACCGATTCAAACACACACTTTGATGACAATCCCAGCAGCATGCAAGTCAAGCTTCACTCCTGTGAAGCCAAATGTAACGTACCATTGCAAATTTATCCTTTTCTAGCGTTGTGGTATGATATCCTAGATTTTACATTATGTCTGTCCACGAGTCATCAATAATTTTGTAGCTATTAGTTTTTTTTTTCCAGATTTGTTGCTGTTTCTTATTGATGTACTTGGTTATGTTACATTAATTGTGGTAGTCTTGATTTGTCCATTCTATGCTGGTTGACGGGTTTTGTTCATTTCTTCCTACACAATTGGCTTGTTTAGGTTCTCTGGTTTTCTGGTGTGTAGATTTTTTTCACCTTATGATGTCTTTCTGTTTATAAACAGCATAAAACTATTGATAGTGTGCTAGCTAGAGGGGAGAAGCTGGATAGTTTAGTTGAGAAGAGTTCTGATCTGAGTGCCGCTTCGCAGGTACACCTAAACATCCTTTATACAACTTTGCATTTGGAACTAGTATACTCACAGTCAGACATCTATTATTTGCGTTACTCTTTTTTCAGTTACTAAAGTGTGGTTACGGTCACATAATTGAGCATGCATGATGAATGTTTTGTGTAGTTTTTGTGATTAATGTCTCTTTGCTTGTTGCAAAACTTTTAGCTATGCTTTTGTTTTGGTGATCATACAAAATGATTTATGAACCACCTGTGATAACATTTTAACATTGCCAATTTGGGACTTTGTTTTGTACAATATACATCTGTGCTATTGGGTTTTTGAGTCTATATACCTCATAATGTGCTTTCCTCTAAACTGCTAATAATAGATTACTACCACTGGTAAGGTTATGGTGTTATAAATATTGCTCAGGACTCCACATTTTTTGTCTTAACTCTTAAACTATTGTCATGTCTGTGTGATGATTATTAAGTAGTATACATGATTAAGAGGAAGGATACTCTTGGGGAGGGTCATGGGTATTGACTCATAATCAATATTCGATATCTATTTAACTAAGTCAACACTATCGTTGATTGAAGTTTTACTTCCTCACTTGTTCTTATGTATAATTATATTACACTCTATTACATTGTATGTTTTTTATTTTCCCATTTTTTTTGCCAATATGAAATACTAAATAAAAATTGAAATTCTGTAGGTTCTTTATTTATTCCATGCCTTTCTTGCCTTTGGTTTCAATCTTTTCTTGCATAGGTGGTATATACTCTAGTAAACTTGCAAAGTTGTGTCCATTATTTATGCTTCTAATTATTTCAATGTTTTCCTTTTTGTTATTTATTTTGATATTTAATTATTGAATGAAACACTATTTTGGTCCCGAAAGATTTGAGATTGGTCACTTTGGTCCTTGAAAGATAGAAATCCATTTTCTTTCCTAAAATATTGAAATGTCAATTACTTTAATTTTCAGGGACATTGAGGTTAAAAAAGAGTAAATTGATGACACTTCTTTCAAGCCAAAAATAATGTTTTTTGGTATAATTTGAAAATGTCATCTTTGTGGTGACCGACCTCAAATCTATCAGAAACAAATACGGTGTTTTACTCTTTATAATTTGTCAGTTTTTGGTTGCCCAATCAATATTTCTAGTATTGCTAATTTGCTATGAAGTATGACTTGTTTTGATACACCATATTTGGCTGGTTTTCTGGAAGATCACTTTCTGTTAACCATTAATGGAATTTTATTTGTTCACTAACTTGATGCTGGCGTTTGAAACAGATGTTCTACAAACAGGCCAAGAAAACCAATCAGTGTTGTACCATATTGTAATCAAGCTTCCAAGTCTTTCATTATGCAGCGTGCTCACTTGAATCCTGTTCCGACATGGAGACTGTTGGATAGGATAAAATAGCTTCATATGTCTATATCACTCCATTGTTTGCTTGGTTAAAATTATGTGATTTACCACGATACATGTACTGTCTTACCGTGTTGACAAATTCAAATTCCCATTTACCTTGTTGTGATGTTGACTGATAATTTATAGTATGCATAAATTATTGTTTTGGTGGAGTCATTCCATGTTAATTTGTTGTTGAATATTGACAGATTGTCATGTACCCTCACGGTCCCTGCATTTGTTATTTATTTTCTTGACCTTGGAGTGGTTCTTGCGTATTACTTTGTCATCCTATCCAAACAACAAAAAATACTAGGTAACTAATTAGAACTTGAATTTAGTGATGTGATGCCCTTGTCACCAAAATATTACAACAAACGACGAAAGTAAGAATTAAAATAGCTGTGAGGTTGGATGCTCTAGCGTGAGACTCACGAAGCATCCCCTGAAGCTTTCGTGTCTACATCTTTAGCAAAGCAAACAAAAGGATCGTAAATGATTTTTATTTTTGATTGATAAAATATCTGTTAAAGCATAATGGTAAAGATAATTATTTTTTGATGATTGGTTTTTTTTATTTCCGTAATTAATATTCGGATACTGCTGAATCCCTCTATTATCTATCTCTTGAAACCCTTGCATTTTTTGTTGTCTTAAAAACTAAGATAAAAATGTTACTTTTTCATTCACATTTTTTTCCCTTTTAACTTCGTTCCTTCTGGATTGGATATATCGGTTTCTGTGTTGTTTAGATTAATTTATTTTCCTTTTATCCATAAAGGTATATTCTACTAAGTAGAAATATGACCGTTTAGAGATAAATCTATCAACTAAATTAAAATTATACATACTATTATGACTAATTATGGAAGGGGAAATTAAATGCTAAAAATATTTACAAGATAATTATAAAAGATATGTTAGTAAATATAAAAATCTGAAATAATCAGTTAGGTAATATATTTACAAGATAAAATTGAAATTAAAATTTTAAATAGGAGTGAGATATCAATCAAATCTTACAGATATGCTACATATTTGAATTTTTAATTTCAGAAGATAAGAGATATTTATCATCTAACCTATAACTAACTACCTAAATCTAATCTAAAATATATACACATACTCTCTTTACTCTAATTATTATCTATTAATCTATCTACACACATTAAAATCAGTTTACAATCATCTATAACTATTTATAATCATTTATTAGTCTATTTACAAATATTTACAAGTTCTTAATAAAAAAAAATCTATTTATTCTCCGGCTATGATGCAAAAAACTTGTTAGGATTTTATTTAATGTTAGATTCAAATTCAACTTATAAACCAAGTGTAACCTAAGCATGATGCATCAATTGAACTATCGTCCTGGTCGTCTCCCAAAGGAATAAAAGAGGGATTTCATGTAATTATTTAACTAAGAATTGAATTTTTGTATTTTTGTTTTGTGATTGTCACAAAATAAATACATAAAATAAATTACAATAAAAATTAAATGAATAAAATAATTAAGTAAAGATCAAAATATTAGACTTGGATGGTGACGTCGATCTTGATGAATGAATGTATAGGTTTAGACTTGAAATTCGCTGGATCCATTACGTTCACAATTCTCTACTCATCTCTCTTGGTCATCCCCAATTACTAATGTAATTCCACCCCAACTCCGCATGGTCGCAGGTTCTAAATTACTTGTCCCAATCCCTTAGATATACCGACACAAGCAATCAACATTAATGGTGGAGAATTAGTGAGACTTAACCAAGATTATTCTATTCTTAGAGATAATCTCAATTAAGTACTTGATTCATGTTCGGGTTTCAACAAGGCTCGCCAAAGCGCAAGTCAATTTCTGAATTCATCTATAAAATGATCAATCAAATAAAAAAAACTCAAGATAAAGTATTGAATTGATAGAATTAAAGCGAAACAAGGTTCACCCTTTCCTTTCCTAGGTGGAAGAAATTACACTCATGAAAATAATACAACGAATCCTAGAGTGTCTAATGGAATAATGGAGGCGTCTAGTAGGTGGAATTCTAAAATATAATTCTAAGAACTGCTTGTGACTTCTACACTGTTACCATGAATGTCTAGCCTCTTATTTGT
Organism: Glycine max; assembly: GCF_000004515.6. NCBI lineage: Eukaryota > Viridiplantae > Streptophyta > Magnoliopsida > Fabales > Fabaceae > Glycine > Glycine max. The sequence continues at coordinate 15,443,079 of NC_038245.2, forward strand.
AGAATTATAGCTAGGTTTAATTAAGGAGATAATCACAAGAAATTACTAACAAACAATATCTCTAATTAATTCAAGTAATTATCTTCTTCTTTAATTGATCTATCCTTGAAAAATATCTTGCTCTTGGTTTTCCTAGCTTTTATCTTTAATTTTTGCAATTTCTCCTTTCAAAACTTTATGCTAATTTTGGGCCTTTAGAGCTTTGGTTAGAATGATCTATTTTTGCTGAAAGACTATAAAAAATTCATTAAAAATAACTAAAACATAAATTCTACCTAAGACAAAGTAAAAATTGAATTTAAATCTAATTTGATTCAAAACAAGGCCTAAAGTTAACTAAAATGCCAAATAAACATCACAAAATGCATATGAAAATTCAATAAATTTGATGCTTATCACTTGCCCTATCATATCTTGCACTTGATCCCTAGTAGCAGTGGTGGGTTGTGCATAGTTCAGAGGAGTAGGACCTGAGTTGGTGGAGTAGACAATGACAACATCAGGTTCGCCCTTGTCTCTAGAAGTAGCCTCATTTGAAGTTATTGACTGCTTGGATGCAGGTTCTATAACATTGTGTTCAACTTCATAAGCTATGGTTGCATTAGATGCTTTAGGAGTTTCGTTCATGACACCAGTGTTGGTAAGATCAATGATGACCCCACATACAATGGTTTCGTCCACAACTTTAGCAAATGCTTCAGCTTGGATTGAGGCAACATCTTTCATAGTAACAACAACAATTTCTTCTTCTTCAGCCTTTCTCTTTTGCCGAGCTTCATGGAACTGAGTCACATGAGCTAGCATTTGGTCTTCAGTCATTTTCTTTAGATTATAAGTGTCTTCATATTGAACAATAGGAAGTTTGAGGAGTCATTGAATAAACGAGTAACTGTTAGCATCGTTTGTGAAGTAAACACAAGCATCATCAAATTGGTACTTCCTAACAAGACATAACACTTGATCGACGTCGCGATGCTCAACATTGTCACTTCCATCATAATCAAAAGTGGAGGCTTTTTGAAAGTCCATCCACATAGTTTGATTCTAGAAGGTCCTAGCATCATAAGCATAAGGAAAGCGAACTAGCTTCTTCCCACTGAACAATAAGCTCCAATTGCAAGGGAAGTTGAAAATCTCCACCTTCATTTTTCTTGAGGGCTGATAAAGATTGCCAAATCGTTCCAAAACAAATAAAACTAGGATTAATTCTGCATTACATGAATAACCTAGGTCGACTCAGAGATACAATCCAATTTGGTTCCGACTTCAATCCATTTATAAACAGCAGGGGTATTTCAACAAACAATTTGCAGGCAATTGAAAGAAATGCAAAAACATAGAAACAAAAGTGCAAAATCTAAAATAGAAATAGAGTTTTGAAAGCAGAATATGAAACAATTTTAATAGCATCAATCCAGTTCACCAAATCCAAGCAATTCAAATTATCACAGTTCTAAAGATAATGATCATATTGTGAAAGTTTAGTCAATGTCATTAGAGGTAGTTCAATTGAATTAATCCCTAAATTCATTGAGATCACAAATCAGATTGAAATATCATCCAATCAGTCTGTGATTTGATTTGAATTAGGAAATGAATCCATAACCTGATTCGTTTCCAATCCTAAGCTCATTCATAATCATGAAAATCAAAAATAGGATTGAAGAAGAAGATGAACATTCACACAAAATTTGAAATACTAAACCAGAACTCAAATTCCTCCTTACTTGGATTGGATCCTTGGATTAATTGATTGTTTAGCCTTCCATAGTCATCACCAGTGGAAGAACAAAAAAATTTAAGCAAGAAAAAGGAAGAATGGAGTTGAAGAGAGGAAGAAAGATGAAGAACAATTGAAAGAAAAAAAGAGAAAATAGTTTGATCTTAAAACTAGTACAAAAAGTTTGTAAATTCTGTTTTGTACAAAATGAAACTAACTTTCTAACTAACTAACTAATTAACTACACTAATATATACTATGAATAATTAGAAGTAAAGGATGTACCTTGATTAGGCCCAACTAATCTATCTAATTAAGCTAATTACACAATACAAAGCCCAATTTTGCAGCCCAAAATCGAAAATCCAAGTGCAGAGGCTCTGACTTCCAAGCCTAATATAGCCGTCAAAACGATAGAATTGGCCCAAGCTTATTTCTGACAAAAATGTATCTCTTTTCCTTATTTTCCAGGGACTACTCATATACTCCATTTACAATTCTGTAGCGTTCTATAAGTCTTACACAAGACAGATAAGTCAAGTAAGCACAAAATAAAAAAAAAAAAGCAACAATTATCAATTAAGCCCAATCATTTGCCTAAGACCAAAACTGAGTTAAGGTGAGAAAATAAAAGTCAAATAAGCTAAGAAGAATGGAAAAATACTAAACTAAAAATACTTAATCAAGGGCATCTCTTTGTTGTATTATAGCTTGAACCCCTTGTTTTTGGCAGCATCCCAAACCAGTAGGCGTGGACTCACTTTGTTGGCAACCATGTTTATATCAATGGGTGTTAGAGATAGGGGAGCAACATAAAGATCAAGACTAAGAAGTGTTTTGACTTTTGCATGCCCAACTCCTTATTGAGTGACATTTGTATTGGTTGTTGCTTATTATCCTTAGTCTATTTGTGTGTACATCATGCATCATCATATAGAAGTAGGAAGATAGTTTCCTATACTAGGTAGATATTTTGTGCTATATAATTCATTGGTTTAATCGATTACCACTGTGTGTAATCGATTACATAAGTCTTTGAGAACTTTGTAGAGAGATCATAGCTCTAGTTTAATCGATTACTATATATTTGTAATTGATTACACAGTTCATATTGAGACCATGTCTATTTTCTTGGGTCTCTGGTTTAATCGACTATGAGGATATAGTAATCGATTACATCATTCTTGAAAGTTTTCCAATAAGTGATCAAGAACACTTTAATCGATTAAATCAAGAATGTAATCGATTACATTGTTCTTGAATGTTTTTTAGGATTAGGCAAAAACACTTTAATCGATTAATTGGGAAAACTAATCGATTACTTTCACAAACTAATCAATTACATTGCCAATTTAATCGATTACATGTGGTTATAATTGTTTTCTCTATATATACCCACCTTGTATTCTCACTTTCAACAAGCTTTGAACAAACTTTTACAACTCATAAACTTTAGTTTTTGGTTCTTGGAGATTTCTTAGCAAAGTTTCTCTGAAAGTTATGTGATTATTGAGTTGCAAACACATTTGAGATAAAGAGAGGTCCATTCAATCAAGTCTTTTGTTCTTGCATTTGAATGTAAAGGTTGTATCTCTCCTTGACTATGTTTCATATGGTTTTTACACATTGTTACTGCATGTGCAAGCGTTTTAGTGCATGCTAGAATAGGTGTTTATAATTTGAAGCTAAGAGTAGGTTTCTCTTAGGCTTAGATTCACTAAGGACCCTGGGTTGGGTGCCTAAGTTTCATTTTCTAGGTAGAATTTGAAATTGCTTGTAAAACTCACATTGCCTATTGAAAATCTAATTCAGGTTGAATTAGATAACTAGATTAACTTTGATATACATACGTAATATGAATATTTAAATCACATAGCAATTATCTAATTTCCCCCTCTTTTATTGCTTTTTTTTTTGTGTCAAAACATTAGGAATTTAGCTTCTTCTGAGTTTTTATCTAGTAGATGCTAAAGTTAGTTAATTTACAGTGTTTTAGGTTGTATTTTTTTTTTTTTTTGTATAATTACACAGTAGGAGGCCTGGAAGAGGGTTGAAGAACTGGAGCAGTGCACTTAGCACGTCAACAACTTCTCAGTGTGAGGACCAACCTAGAGGCTAGGCTTAGCGTGTATTTGGCGGCTTAGTGCACAATCACTTATACCAGTTGGACTTTGCATGTGCGCTCAGCGCACACGTGTAGGCTTAGTGCACAGTTAATGTCAAAAAACATGTCTGTGCTGCATTTTAAAGGGGAAAAAGGGAGAAACTTGAAGAAAGGTAGTTTTTGGGACCAAATGAGGAGCTAGGGCACGAGAGAAGAGGGAAAACCCACTCACTTGGGGATCCTTTTCTCCATTTTATTCCATTCTCTTCTACACCTCTTGTTTCCTTTTTGTATTGTCATGAGAGGCTAAACCACCCATTGTTGGGAGCTTAACAACCAAACACTCTTAATGTAATGATTCTAACTATCTATTTAATGTATTTTGATATTATTGTCTCTTTTCTATGCTTAATATCATGTTTATGGTTTGATCACCCATGCTCATGTAGTGTTATAGGGTTTATGAATTAAAAAATATTTATCTCCTAAGAACTTGAAAAGAGCATCTAGGTAATCCATGTCTAGGGATAGAATGGTATTATTTAGCCTTATTTATGCATCTTTATTCTTAAAGCAAATTATTTGATGCAACTCTTAAAGGATTAGGAGTGAAATTAGTTAATTTAGGTTCTTTCATATGAGGGATCTTGGTTAGGGTAGGTTAGCGGATGAAGGTAATAATCATAATAATGATAAATAGTGAAAAATCCTTAATGTTGCGTTAAGAGTAGTTTCGGTAGGCCGAGTCCCAACATGTTCTATAATTTTGCTTCAACCGACAACTCACCCTTAGAGTGTTTGTCTTCTGTCTCTTTAACACACTTTATTTAATTATCTTTATTTATGTCCAATTTTACATTCCATATAATTATTCGACCAATATCAAATTTAATTCATTCATTGCTTAAAGTTGAACATATACAAACTGAGTATAGTCAAAGTCCCTGTGAACTCGACCTTACAGTTTTAAAATACTACTTGGAAAAATTGGTATACTTGCCAAGGAGTTAACATGTTTTTGGCGCCGTTGCCGGGGACTTTGTAATGTAGCTCCATGTAGAGCTGGTAGGCCTTTGATCTTCTTCATCATTGGAGTTGATGTAGCTCCATGTGGAGCTTGTAGCCCTTCGATCTTCTTCATCAATAAAGTCCTTTGTTTCTTGAAGATCAATGGTAGCAGAATGGAGAAGGAGGAAAGGTGATTGGAGACACCACTTCAAGGAGAAGATGAGTCAAGAACAAGCTCACCACCATAGGAAGCCATGGATAAGAGCTTCAAGGTAGGAGAGGATGAGTGGAGGGAGAGAGAGGGGGGGTGGGCACGAAATTTATGCCTCAAATGAGGTACGAAATTTGAAGTTTAATTTCTCAAATGATAAAATTTGAAAAAATGCACACACAAGGCCTTTATTTATAGCCTAAGTGTCACTCAAAATTAGAGGGAAATTTGAATTTCTATTCAAATTTCACTTGAATTTGAATTTGCGGAGCCAAATTTGGAGCCAAAATTTCACTAATTATGATTAGTGAATTTCAGCTATGGTTCAACCCACTAATCCAAGATCAAGTCCAAGATTCTCCACTAAGTGTGCTTAGGTGTCATGAGACATGTGAAGCATGAAGGACATGCACAAAGTGTGAGTATATGATGTGGCAATGGGGTGTAGCAAGCAAATGCTCACCTCCCCCTTAGGCTGGTCAAATTTAATTGGATGGGCTTCTCCCAATTCAATTAAATTTCTTTCCCAACACACACATCAAATAGTGCACTTAATGCATGTGAAATTACAAAACTACTCCTAATACACAAACTAGTCTAGGTGGCATAAAATACAAGGGCTGAAAAATCTTACATTACTAGGGTACCCTCCCTACACTATGTAGTCCTAAATACAAGGCCCAAAAATAATGAAACCCTAATCTAATATGTACAAAGATAAGTGGGCTCATACTTAGCCCATGGGCCCATAATCTACCCTAAGACTCATGAGAATCTTAGGCCCTTCTCCTGCATCTCTGGCCCAATCTTTGTAGAGTTATCTATCTAATGCCCTTAGGGGGTAGGATTACATCACCCCCTCCCCCTTGAAAAGGATTTGACCTCAATTCCAGAGGTTCTTGAAACTCTGGGCTTCTTCCCTCAACACTTGTAAAAAGAATAAAAACATATATATTAGTGGTCTTGGGTATGTTAGAGTAAGGTAAGGTCTGAAAACCCCATTTCCTGGGCTTTTTCCCATAAGGAAACATGGTTCCTCACAAACTCAATGAGCGGTGCTACAAGTATAGAAAAATATGGGACAAACGTTTTGTAAAAGTTTGTTAAGTCATGGAAGCCCCAAATTTCCATTATACTTGGTGGAGTGGGCCATTTAGGAAGGACCTTTATTCTCTTAGGGTCCATTGGAACCCTTTGATCACTATTTAAAAAATTAGGGAAAGTAATGCAATGAAACACACCTTTTTTTTTGTATTTTCATGTTGATTACTCCAACCAAAAAGTACAACAAACCCAAGGTGTCCCATATGAGCACCTAGGTTTGTATTGAGACAAAAAATAAGACCAAACCTACCTAAAGAGTCCCTATGTACGCAAATCATGAAGATGTTCAGTGCATGGATGATTTTACAAAAGAGTGTTACACCACTCAACACATTTATCATACCACCTATTTTAGGGATTTGGTGCCTAATAATACCTATTTTGGACACCAACAAAGCACAAGGATTTAAGCTCTTATGAACCAAACCCTCATCCAACAACTCCTTTACTTAAGGAATAACCTCAAGCCCAAGAGGTGTGGTAGTGCTAACAAGTGTCCTTTTACAAAGGAGAAGATGTGGAGGTTGTCTAAGAAATGAAGTTTCTTTAATGTTTGTCTTTATTGCAAAATGACTTTCCTTCTTAGCTAATCTCTTAGAGTAGACACTTACCTCCTTACACTCCTCCTTAACCATTAAAGGTTGTTCTTCTTTTCTTTTTCTATTCTTTTGCTCATCCCTTTTGAATTTTATTTGTACTTGATCCCTGGCCAGTTGTGAAGGTGTAAAGGGAACAAGTTTGAACTTTTTGCTTCCATAGGTGAGGGTTATTTCATTGGTGAGACCATTATGGATTGCTTTCTTGTCAAATTTCCATGGTCTACCAAACAAAATGTGCCCTGCTTCCATAGGGATCATATCATATAAAACTTTATCACAATAGCCTCTTATAGAAAAGGGTATCTTTATTTGTTGATTGACTATCATTTCCCATTGCTCATTGAGCCATTGAAGCTTGTAAGGCTTAGGGTGGGAAATGATAGTGAGACTCAACTTGGATACTAACCTTGTGCTACAACAATTACAACAAGACCCACTATCCACAATGAGATAAATTTTTTTGTTTAAAACCTTGCATCCTGTATGAAAGATGCTCTCTCTTTGGGTTTGGGTTAGGTCACAAGATTGACTCCCAAGGAGCCTTCTCACTATTAGAAGATCACCTTCTCCATCGGGGTAAACCTCTTCAATATGCTCATCAACCTTGGCTTCACCCTCACTTCCACTTGAGGAAGGAAAAGAAGTAGCCTCCTCTTGGCTACTATAGATGTCTTGACCCCTCATGATCACGGTTTTCATTGTGGGGGCATTGAGAAGCAATATGGCCTTTCCCAATACATTTGAAGCACTTGATGTTACTAGTTCTATCTTGTGAACTAGCCTTGGAGTGATTTCCTCTATGTTTTTACCCTTATCATCCTTTGGCTTAGAAGGTGGTATTCCTAACACACTTGGAGCTTGGTCCTTCTTTGTATAAGAGTAAGAGGTAGAGTTTTTAGAAGACGACTTTCTCTTTAATTGTTGCTCTACCCTTATACAAAGTTGAACTAGCTCATCTAGGTCCCTATATGGAAGGAGTTCAGCCTTGTTTCTTACTTCCATATTTAAACTACTTAGGAACCTAGCAATGCTTGTTCTTTCATCCTCCCTAAGTCCAACTCTTAAAAGGAGTAGTTCCATTTGTTGCCTATATTCTTTGACACTCATAATCCCTTGTCTATGCCTCTGGAGCTTGTCCATAAGCTCCCTTTCATAGTAGGAAGCAATGTGCCTTTTCCTAAGGGCACTCTTAAGATCATTCCAATACTCTATTGGAGGATCCCCATGAATCCTTCTTTCCCTAACAAGGGAAGTCCACCAATAGAGGGCATACCCTTGAAAGCTAAGGGTAGCCAATGGAACTTTTCTCTCTTCACTAATATGATGGAAAGAAAAGAATTGTTCAACCTTCATTTCCCAATCTAGGTAGGCCTCAACATTATCTTTTCCATGGAAATATGAGAGGCTAATGTTAACCTCTTGAGGCTTTCTATCCTTTTCTCTTTTTTGGGAGTGATGTTTAGCATGTGACCTATGCCACCCTCCATAATAGTCGCTAATTTTTTCACTTAAACTCTTGCAAGAGAAATGACTAATAGGAGGCATGTTTCTCTTTTTTTTCATTTCTTTCATTATTTTTCTTCTTTCTTCCTCTCTTATTTTCTCTCTTTCATCTTGACTTATTTCTTCCACTTTTTTCCCTTTTATTTTCTCTCTTGTTTTTCTTTCCATAACTTAAGGGATCTCAACTCATCTAATATCCTATACAAGGGGTCCTTAGGAGTAGAACCCTCACCATTAACACTAGACGAAGAATGAAGACTCATGTTGGTTCCTAAGTTGTGGTTCTTTCTTGTTGGGGGTTTGAAAACAAAAGGTAAAAGAAAATATGTTTGAAACTAGCCAAAATAAACAGTAAAAGAGGTGTGCAAGACAAGGTAAAAACTAATTGGTAAAAAGAAAGATATCTAGGCGATTTGACAATGGATGGTAAAGGAAATTTAAAACAAGCTAGACAGTTTCCTATATAAAGGCTTGGATGACCCTTTGGAGGTCCTAACTGGCTCTTCACTTAGTCTCCATGGTTTACAGTAAGCTATTACACAGAAATAGAGGTTTGGGTGGTCTCTTGGAGACTCCCCATACACCCTCAAAGAATGTCCAAATACAAGGAACTGCAATAGAAAAAAAAATTCAACACTCAATTGTTCTATTATAACAAATTTAACAAAGCAATTAAGGTCTTCAAATTTGTCTTCCATGATTGTTTGTTTTCTCAAGTGTTTCACTCAAAATTTGGTGAGGCTTTGGTTGCTTCAAATCCAATGGTGCTCCTAGGGTGGTGTTAACCTCCAAGACTAAAAAATCTTGCACCAATTTCCTCTTCCAATCCTTATTGTAGGCAACACTTAAACACAAAAAAAAGTAGAAGACAAGAAGGAAACCAAAAGATGAAATGAAAGCTAAACCAAAAGGAAATTTAACATGACATTAATTCAATGAGATTCCAGGAAAAGTAAAGCAAAAGGACAACCCCACAAGCCAAGGGGGATCACAAAGGAAGTCCTAGAATTACACTAGATTAGATTAACAAATCAAAAACAAGACTCAAAGCAAAATTCAGGTTATGTCAATTTGGCAACACATCTAAAAGATGAAAAACTCCAAGAAGTCAAATAGGCTTGTAATACAACTCAAAATAATGAACAATTTTCAAGCAAATCAATCATACACATTTTTTTTTTTGATTTTTTGTTTTTGTTCTGGATGTGTATTTTGATGTTAATCTTTATCACCTTTTCTTGCTAATTTCTTTATCATTTTTGTTCATTCTGTTTCCATTGTTTTCGCCCATATATCTATTTTATTCATTTAAAATTTTAGCTCAAAAACTCAAAGTATTCAAGCCATAGAGGAGTTAAGAAGATAGTGTGCCATAACTGACAACAATTGAAATTTCAACCTAGAAATCAAGAGTAGTGTTTATGTTGCTTAAGGCTTGGATAGTTACAATTTGTGTTTGCTTATGCTCAATTGTCTTGGATAACACAATTCAAGAGAGCTTAAGAATTATTTTGATTCACAAATCCAGCCACAACTCAGCACCACAACTCAATTTCTTCATAGGCATCATATAGAAAACTTAGAAAACAAGAAAAGTTCAACAACAAGACTACTTCTAGGAATTGATTTAGAACATGTTATGAACTAAATAACATGCATGAATTAGAACCAAAATTCAAATGATAGGCTAAAAATTGAAAGAATACATAAACAAATGTATCTAGAATTCAATCAACAAAATCAAAATTCAGCACAAACTTAGAACATAATGTGACAATTATTATGACTAAACATGACTCTAGGACAACATGAATGAAGTGATTTACACTTCGATTTTTGTGTTTTCTTTTATAATCAATATTTTGCAAGAAAATTGAGATCTAAAGGTTCAACACAAGAAGATTATGACTGAAAAATGATAGAACCTAAAATCAACACAAAAACACGATTCAAGAGTAGATCTATACAATTTGAACCATAGATATGCAAGAACAAGTGTAGATCTAAGATTTAATCGGTTTATTTTTTTAATCTACTCTAAACAACACTAAACCACAAGACAATGGAGATGGAGAAGCCGATGAAGAAAAATGAATTAAAGTGAATTGACGGAACAAAATTAGAGGAAGCAAAAGAACATCACCTAGATGGAGATGCTCTAATACCACATAATGTAGCTCCATGTAGAGCTTGTAGGCCTTGGATCTTCTTTATTAATGGAGTCTTTTGCTTCTTGAAGATCAATGGCTGCAGAATGGAGAAAGAGGAAAGCTGATTGGAGACGCCACTTCTAGGAAAAGATGAGTCAAGAACAAACTCCCACCATAGGAAGCCATGGATAAGAACTTGAAGGTAGGAGAAGATGAGTGGAGGGAGAGGGACAGGAGGGAAAAAAATTTTGGGAGAGAGAAGAGGGAGAATGAAGTCTAAAATTTGAAGTCTAATTTCTCAAATGATCAAAGTTGAAAAAATGCACATACAAGGCCTCTATTTATAGCCTAAGTGTCACACAAAATTAGAGGGAAATTTGAATTTTTGTTCAAATTTCACTTGAATTTGAAATTGAATTTGTGGAGCCAAATTTGGAGCCAAAATTTCACGAATAATGATTAGTGAATTTAAGCTATGGTTCAATCCACTAATCCAAGATCAAGTCCAAGATTCTCCACTAAGTGTGCTTAGGTGTCATGAGGCATGTAAAACATGAAGGACATGCACAAAGTGTGAGTATATGATGTGGCAATGAGGTGTAGCAAGCAAATGCTCACCTGCCCCTTAGGTTGGTCTGAAATTTAATTAGATTGGGCTTCTCCCAATTCAATTAAATTTCTCTCTCAACACACACATCAAATAGTGCACTTAATGCATGTGAAATTACAAAACTACCCTTAATACATACTAGTCTAGGTGTCCTAAAATACAAGGACTGAAAAGTCCTACATTACTAGGGTACCCTCCCTACATATGGATCCTAAATACAAGGCCCAAAAATAAGAAAATCTTAATTTAATATGTAAAAAGATAAGGGGGCTCATATTTAGCCCTTGAGCCCAAAATTTACCTTAAGACTAATAAGACCCTTAGGTTTTTTTCTTGCTTTTTTGGCCCATTTTTTTTTTATTTTTTTTTTTAATGTTTTTGGGGGGGGGGGGGGGGGGTAGGACTGCATCACTTTGTCCTTTGTACTCAGTAGTTTGTATATCTTTATTTTAAATATCAATTCTTTATTCTTTGATTTTTTATCTAAAAAAATAAAAAAGTGTGTTTTTCTTGTGAGTCTATGCTTGCAGGGTGGAACCTTTGAGGAAATTGATCCATGGAAGATATTTTGAGTAGTATGCTCAGACAATGAAGGCTTCTCAGTAACCAATTAAAGATGTTGTTTGAGCATGCTGAAATCATGCAATTAGGGGTCAGTCACCCACAACCTGTCAATTGTGATTTTTGTGGGAAAGAGCATTTCAATTATAATTGTCATCTTTTCTCCATGGAAAATTCTTGGTGGGAGCAAGGGTTACACCCTTACAATCAATATGAAGAAGAAAGACTCTCTAATCTTGAGAATGTGTAGATGCAATTCATGGAAACATCCCAAGCTAGCTTCAAAGCCAATCGAAACTCAATTTAAAATCTGGAAATTCAAGTTGGTAAACTAGTAAAAGAAGTGGCGGAAATACCTTTTTTGGTCACAAGGGAAGAATACTTTGTAGAGGTTAAAGCACATGAGGAGAGTCTTGTAAAAGAGCATGATGCAAGAGAAAAAGATGAAGAAAAAAAAGAAAAAGGTAAGGAAAGAACACAACAACAATGGGAGAAGTGCTCACAAGTAGAAATTCAACAAGAAAGCCCTCTCCAAGTCAATACCCCTCCTCATCAATTGATTGGCAAGGAATATGGCCTGTCAAGCTAGTGACATTAAAGAAGCGCTTACTGGGAGGCAACTCAGGATTTCTACCTTTTTTCTCCTCTTTTCTGTGACTTGTTTAATAATTGTGTTAGTTGATTTGCGTGTTGATGTTTGCTGTTGTGTTGATGTTAGGTTGATTTTGGTTATGCCCATGACTCTATGAATATTTGTGTTAGTTGATTTGAGTGCAAATGTTTGTTGTTGTTTGCTGTCTGATTATGCTATGTGCTCAGCGTGTATGTGTGCGCTTAGCACACACATGCTGTTTTGATAGTTGCGCTAAGTGTGCAATTGCAAGCTAAGCGTGCATGGGCAGCAGGCTAAGCTTGCATTGTGCTAAGCCTAAAGAACTCCCTGTTTTGAAATATTTTGTATTTGGGCTAAGCGCGCAAGGGCAGCTGGCTAAGCTTGCATGTCGCGTTAAACCTAAAAACATCTTTGTTTTGTAATATCTCAAATTGGGCTAAGCGTGCAGGCACAGGCTAAGCGAGTCATGCATTCCCGGTAAGCCTGTGGTGCTCGCTAAGCGGATTTTGCAGGAAATTTCCTCCTGCAAAACTCTCTAAGCCCTATGTGGCATGCTAAGCCCAATAATATCTCTGAAGTTGCAATTTCATTTTTGGGCTTAGCGCACAAGTTTGGGCTTAGTGCGCAAAAAAAAAAATCAAAATTTCTTGTACTTCTATTTTGGTATGTCTCCTACGCAGCAAGCTTAGTGCGCACTTACACGCTAAGCCTTAGTGTTCCTCAATGTTTGTATTTTTGTGTTGGGCTAAGCGCCAGTTGCACGCTAAGCCTAATAAGCTTACTGTTCTTTTTTGTTGTCAATTGGGCTACATTTTGGTTAACTTTTATAGTTAACACATTTTGAGGCATGTTTTGGTTGAATTGATTGCATGACCGAGACATTGTGTACTGGTTATTAATGTTGTGAAATTTCTGATTTTTGAGTGAGCACGCGTTGTTGTTGGGTGATGGTTTTGTGAATTAAATGCGTGTGAGTGAGTTGGTTAGCTTGCATGACAGGAAATTGTGGATGAAAAACTAAATGCTTCACATTACCGTGTGAGTTGTGTGCACCTTAATGGCATGAGAACAACTGATTTCATTTTCTTGATTTTGCATGATTCTTGAATTTCTTGGGTGCATACATGATGTGGATATGATCAAGGCCTTGTTGTTTATTTTAATTTCAGCCACTTAACCAAATAGATAATCCCATTGTAAATGAATGACTAAATCCCTTGCACCCTCTTGAGCCTAAGTGTAAATGAATGTGTCATTGAACCCTAAGCTAAATGCAGATGCTATCTTTGGCACCTTATCTTAGGATATAGGAGAGAATTGTTATGGATCAAGACAAATTTGTTCCAAATTTTGGGGAGTGTTTTGGGTAAATTTTGTTCCAGGGATGTGAGAAACAGGCACACAGAGAACCAGAACTACATTCTTTTGTAGTGCCTATTATTGTCTTAAAAAATGGAAATATGAGCTGAAAGCAAACATGTACAAAAAAAAACTTTGTGTGCTGTTAATTGTGGCATGTCAATAAAGGTTGGGAGGTCAAAGAAAAAAGTGGTTCTTTAAGTAGATAAGGAATGGGTGAATGCTCTCCTAGAACCTAAGTGCTTGAATCCTAGAAAAGCCATGATTTTCTTGTTAGCCTAGCCATGTTACAAGCCTAATAAAGTACTTAGCGATCCATATTGTGTGTGTGCGATTGCATTGAATGAGATGATGTGCAAATATAAGAATTATAACTTCAGTCGGTTTAAATGAAATACACATAACTGGAATACTTATGTGCTTGAGAGAAACACTAGCCTTGTGAGGAGTGGAGCATAGTTGATCTGTCTTTGATACCTGTCATACTTGCTAACCTATTTTAATCTCTAAATGCATTCTTTGCATGATTCCATCATGAAAACCACGACAAGTGTGAACTTGAGGGTTGGAAGCTGAAATTGTTAAAAAATTGTGCAACTATCTCAGTTGTTGTGATTGGTTACATCCTGAACATTGCCATTGATCTAACTTAGTGTATATCAGTTTACTTTTGCTAGAGGACAAGAAAAGCTTTAGATTTGGGGGATTTTGATAATTGTTATGCATACATAATTTCTATATTTAAATCACATAGCAATTATCTAATTTTCCTCTCTTTTGTTGCTTCTTTTGTGTCAAAACATTAGGAATTTAGCTTCTTCTGAGTTTTTATCCAGTAGATGCGAAAGTTAGTTAATTTGTAGTGTTTTTGGTTGTATTTTTTTTCTTTTTTGTAGAATTAGACAACAAGAGGTCTGGAAGAGGGTTGAAGAACTAAAGTAGCGCGCTCAGTGCATCAACAATCACTCAGCACGAGGAGCCAACCTAGAGGCCAGGCTTAGCGCATATTTGGCAACTTAGCAAGCATCTAGTGGCTTAACCCGCATTTGGCGGCTTAGTCTGCATCTGGTGGCCTAGTGCGCATCTAGTGGCTTAGCGTGTGGTCACTTATGCCAGCTAGACTTTGCAAGTGTGCTCAGCATGCATGTGTAGGAAAAGCCAACAATCAATGTCAAAAAACATGACTGTGTTGCGTTTTAAAGGGGAAAAAGGTAGAAACTTAAAGAAAGACAATTTTTGGGACCAAATGAGGAACTAGGGCACGAGAGAAGAGGGAGAACCCACTCACTTGGGGACCCTTTCCTCCATTTTCTTCCATTCTCTTCCACACCTCTTGTTTCCTTTTTGTAATAGTAAGCCTCTCATGACAATGAGAGGCTAAACCACCCATTGTTGGGAGCTCAACAACCAAACACTTTTGATGTAATGATTCTAACTATCTATTTAATGCTATTTTGATATTGTTGTCTTTTTTGTGTGCTTAATATCATGTTTATGGTTTGATCACCCATGCTCATGTACTGTTATAGGGTTTATGCATTGGAAAATGTTTATCTCCTAAGAACTTGAAAAAAGTAGCTAGGTAATCCATGTCTAGGGATAGAATGGTATTATTTAGCCTTATTTATGCATTTATATTCTTAAAGCAAATTATTTGAAGTAATTCTTAAGGGATTAGGAGTTAAATTAGGTAATTTAGGCTCTTTCACATGAGGGATCATGGTTAGGGTAGGGTAGCAGATAAAGGTAATAATCAAAATAACGATAAATAGTGAAAAATCCTTAATGTTGCGTCAAGAGTAGTTTCGGTAGGCCGAGTCCCAACACGTTTCGTAATTCTATTTCAACTGACAACTCATCCCTTGAGTTTTTGTGTTCTATCTCTTTAATGTGTTATGCTTAATTATCTTTATTTATGTCAAATTTTACATTCTGTATCATTATTCGACCAATATCGAATTTAATTCCTTAATTGCTTAAAATTGGACATACACAAACTCTGAGTACAGTCAAAGTTCCTGTGGACTCGACACTCGGTCTTACCATTTTAATATACTACTTGGACAAATTGGTATACTTGCCAAGGAGTTAACAAGCTTCTCTAGAAATAGAGTGAACTAGTATAAATCTTGTTCTCTATCTTCTTTTTAACTCTCATCTCTATTGCATTCTTTGTCAATTTGCTGAGTTTCAAAGATATTTCAAATTGTTGCACTTTAACGAAACGGTGCTATGTTCGGGTGATTGATTCAATATTGTTTTAAAAGAAAGTTGTGATATGATCCTTTGGGCAACAAAAGTTTTAAAACTCTATTTTTGAGTATTTGATTTTACACCAGTTCACCCCCCCTCTTGGTTTGGTTAGTCCTGTTGTCTTTTTTTTTTTTTTTTTTTTTTTTCAGAGGGTAGGCAGTGGCTTGATCTCTTATGTACATTTGTTCATGCAGTTTACCAATAGATGAACGGTCTTTCTGAGAGAGATTGAAATCAGATGGATGCACTAGTAAGAGTTTGGTGATTGGCATCCACAAATGCACTTTCTTCTGAAACTCACTCTTTTGGGGTTCCACTTCTTGTGAAAGGTCCTTTCTGTGTTTTTCATACAGATCCCTAGAGATGCTGCTTTGTGAGCTCTTTTTATCCCTGAACTTCTGAAGACTTTACCATGCTTTTATGGGGGATACCTCAGTTGATGGATGAACTTGTTGCTGAGTATCGGGTGCAAGCCAGTGAGAGGGCATCTTGATAACATTGGGCTCCACTGGACATGTCCATTATGGATGAGGAAGATGAACTATGACATTTGCTGGTAGAGCCTTAAAGGCCTTAGATAGAGTTTGCTCATAGTCATGCTTTGTCCATGTAGGTGCTTGGACAATGATTGTTTCTATTTCAATAGGTTCAACATATATAAACTCAAAGTAAGGGGTTTGAAATGTAGGATTACCCTTAATGAATGCTAGAAGAAGCTCCTAGATTTTGTTAAAGGTTCCCTTGGAGCAGCCTTTCGGAATCTGTCAAGATGAATGGGTGATGGAGATGGACATGGTTGTGTAGAGGAAGCATGTTTGTGGAAAGGAGAGATATGAGTTTGGATCCTTCTTGTTCTTAGTGAAGGAGACTATCCACTCCTTGTCACCAATCTTGGGGTTGGCTTTGGTTGCCCTCTTCTTGATACATCTTGGAATTTCTAAGAAGATTCTCCATTAAGTGAAAAAGAACAAACTTGTGGAGGTTGGATAGAGTTGTTTTAGAACCTGCTTTGTGTAGAACAATCTTATTCAGAATGTTGGCCCAAATCTTTGCTTCACGTAGACACCTAGTTGCCTTTACTATAGTATTGTTGGGCAACATAACTTTGACTCCCAGAACCTTGGATGCTATTGTCTTCTTGTTGACAAACTTAACATGCCTTCAGGAGGTTCTGATGAGAGCAAGGTATATAGTTTGTTGCTCATTAAAGAAATGGCTGGCACAATAGAATAAGAGTCTCATTAAGCTTTAAACCTACTTTTTCGAGTTCCTGAATGTTGAAAAAGTGTTCTACATGAATGGATGGTTCAATGTCTGTGTGGATAGTGGTGATTTCCAGGGTTGGGACAATCTCGACAGCAGGGGAGTTAGAGGTAACCATTGCAAAAAGTTTGAGAACTAGGATTTAAATTTCAGAGAGGAAGATGAAGTGTTTCAAAGTAGTGAGTAATGCCAAGAGTTTCAACATTTTAAGGTTTTGTAATGGGTTTTTTGGCTTTTTCAAAAACAATCATTAAGTCCACTTTCCAAAATTGACTCAACAATTAGTGTTACAACGTTTCGTTATGAAAAATACTGTGTTTTATATAATAATAATAATAATAATAATAATAATAATAATAATAATAATAAATGCATGATATGTCGTCCATATATTGAACGTTGTGAGTGTGTGTTAAATTTCATTGGACGATATATCCTTGGATGTAAAAGTGGACGAGATAAAGAGATTAAATCATTTATTAATAGAAATCATTTCAAGTTGACTTCTTAACATAATCAACCTTTCTTAAGTTAATGGTTTTGTAAAGATGTCAACAAGCTGATCATCAGTGGGTATGTACTGTAAGTCCACTGTCCCATTCTAAACATGATCTCTTATAAAATGATGTTTAATTTCTACATGTTTACCCTAGAATGTAGTGTTAGATTTTTCAAAAGATTATAGTAGCTTTATTGTCACCATAGATGGGAGTTTTACTCACAAATACTGTGGTCTTCAAGCTTATTCTTTATCTAGAGTAGTTGAGCACAACAACTTACTACTGACATATATTCGACTTTAGTAGTGGACAATGTAGTTGAGCCTTGCATCTTGCATATTCATGTTACTAAGTTAGCACCGATAAAGTAATAGCTTCCACTAGTGCTTTTTCTTTCAACTTTATCACCAACATAGTCAACATCATAATAGCTTGTAAGTCTGAAACTTTCTCTTCTTTTGAACATAAGACCAAGATTAGAAGTTCCAATTAAATATCTACAAATATGTTTAATTTTAGTTAGGTGAACTTCCCTTTGTTCTTTTTGAAATCTTGCACATAGATAAACATTGAACATAATATCAGAAATGGATGCAGTGAGATAGACCAGTGAGTTGCATCCACTTTTTTTGATCCTTGTCCAATCCAAGGTATGTCATGGTGTGCATTGGAGTCTTCATTTCTTTTCATCGCCCATGTTGAATTTCTTCAGCAATTCTTTCACATACTTAGTTTGATGAATGTAGATGCATTTGGCTTTTTGTTTTATTTGTAATCCAAGAAAGAATTTCATCTCTCCCATCATGCTCATTTCAATTTTTGTCTGCATAAGCATAGAAAAATCTTCATAAAGCATTTCATTAGTAGCACCGAAAATTATATCGTCCACATATACTTACTCTAATAAAAATTGAGAATCTTAGTTTTTGCGAAAGAGTGTTGTGTCAACCTTTCCTCCCTCAAAGCCATTTTTCAAGAGAAATGAACTTAGTTTTTCGTACCAAGGTCTAGGAGCTTGCTTAAGTCCATATTGTTGAGCTTTAAAACTTGTTAAGGAAGGGTTTCATTTTAATACCCCGGAGGTTGTCAACATAAACTTCTTCTTGGATTATGTCATTTAGAAATGCGCTTTTTATGTCCATTTGATAAAACTTCATATTGTTATAAACTACAAATGAAAGTAAGAAGCGTATTGCCTCTAAATGAGCTATAGGTGCATAAGTTTCTTTGTAGTCTATACCTTCTTATTATGAGTATCCTTTAGCAACTAACCTTGCTTTGTTTCACACAACATTACCATTTTCGTCCAGTTTGTTGCGAAAGACCCACTTCACTCCAACAACTTTCTTTCCTTTTGCCGATTCAACTAACTTCCAAACATCATTCTTCTGCAACTGATGAAGCTCTTCTTGCATTGCTTTAACCTAGTTGTCATCTTGCATTGCATCATGTCATACCCTAATTTCGTCCGGGGACCATTGTTTTTCGACATGCGACCTTCGTTTGACCACCTTAAAATGTTTAACATCCATCGTTGTGGAATCCGTAAAGTTTCGAGATGTTTCGAGTGTATTTAGCAAAGTGGGGTGTGTGTAAATAAACTGTTACACTCTAATGTCATCTGAGGACCATTGTTGATCGCTTCGGAAGGCTTAACACTTATCGCGGTGGAATTCGTAAAGTTTCGTGAGATTTCGGAAAGAAAACGGCCAAAAACACAAAAATTGGGGGGGGGGTGAACTTATCAAGATAGGGGTGTAAATAGAAATTCAAATCTAGGCCCTTCCGAAACATTTTGGAAGTTGGGTTGCTTGAGGAGGAAGCAACTAGGCGGCAAGCTCCTCCACGTTGTTGAAAAATGGTTTCCGTGGCTTCTGTAATGCTTCGTAAAATTTCTGAAAACCTTGGGTAAGCGTATTTCACTTAACATTGGTGAAAGGGAAGAGAAAAAAAAAGATGAAAATCAAATCAGAAACACTTCCGTAAGGCTTTCGTAACTTTTCCATAAAGTACGAAAAGGGGGGTGAACTTAGTAATTGGGGTGCACTTAGAAATCTTCCTCAAGAAGCCTCTGGCGGCAAACACCTCCCTTTTTCCCTATAAATAGGGGAGGGGGGGGGGCTGTTTCAAAAGGTTCATGACCCCTTGGCTATTCTTTTCGGCTGTTTTGGGAGAAAAAATTTGTTTTCGTGAAGAAAATCCAAGCCGAGGTGCTTCCGTAAGCGATTATGTGGAAATTCTTCATCGTTCTTCACCGTTCTTCGTTCTTTCTTCGTCGTTCTTCGGTCTTTAACCGGTAAGTTCCCGAAATCGAATCTTTCAATTCATTCTATGCACCCTTAGTGGCCCTTACTTGTTTTGTGTACTTTCACTTCCATTTCGCTTACTTTCAGTTTTCTTTTCTTCCGCTTTAACGAGCTTTTAACCGTTTATTTAAGCCATTTTCTCACCTAATAAATGATAAAATGAATTTCAACCGATCATTTGTGTTGTAATCTCGTTTAGTCAATGTTATAACAAAATCTAACCGATCGTTCACGCTGTAACCTCGGTTAAATAAAAAAGGCAAAATAATAATAAAATAATCAAAATATCTTGGAAAAAAAAATAAGAAAATAATCAAAATATTTTTGAATGAAATAATAAAAAAAATCAATCGGACATTTTTTCTTTGGAAGTTTTCTTGAATGAATTGACTAATAACCAAAGTGAAACTAAGGCTAAAATCAACTCACAAATCAAGCTTTGCCCGCAAAAATTACTAAAAACCATTTTAAGGTCCAACGCCTTAAACGGTCCTCTTTGCTTTTTATCGGTTAACATGGACCGTTCAAAAGCATAAAATCAACATGTAACTTTACTGCTTTTGCAAGAACTACGTAGGTCTGATTTCCTCATGACAATTGAGGATACGTAGGAGCAAAAGCCCCGCTTTTGTCGACCACCCCAAGAGATCGTTAATGGTCCAACGCCTTAACGTTTCTCTCCTTTCAAAAACCAAGAGATCTTTAATGGTCCAACGCCTTAATGTTTCTCTCCTTTCAAAACCAAGAGATCGTTAATGGTCCAATGCCTTAACTTTTCTCTCCTTTCCAAAAATCAAAAGATCGTTTAATGGTCCAACGCCTTAAATGACTTTTGTTCAGTTAAAATCGATCTTTTGGAAAAGGATCAAAACAACTTAACCAATGTTTAGTTTTGAAAGAACTACATAGGTCTGATTTCCTCATTGCAATTGAGAATACGTAGGAGCGAGGGAAACACCCTTATCGACCACTAAAAGATAAAAAATACAAAAAACATAAAAAGCATAAAAACACATAAAAAAGGGAAAATAAAACATTTTGAAGTCATATTTGCACACTTGATTAAAGGCTGCCGTCCCTTGTGACGGACGTGTGGGGTGCTAATACCTTCCCCGTGCGTAAAAAACAACTCCCGAACCTTTCACGATTAAAGTTCATAGACCACACCTTTTCCGGTTTTTCTGACGTTTTCCTTGAATAAACGTTGGTGGCGACTCCACGCATTTTCCTTTATTGGAAGACGCACCCGTGAGCCTCGCATCACCCTCCCGTCGAAGGGTAGGTTGCGACAGTTGGCGACTCCACATGGGATTGTTTTTAGAGAGTTAAGCCTTCTAATCTCGTGCAATATCATGACTTCCTCTTTTGTCGGTTCCCTTTTATTTCTCTTACGTTCTTGTATATAACTTTTTGATGCTTTTAGTGTGTTTTTGAAATGTATGCATGAGATAGATATTTATTCATTTGATGCACACAAGCACCAACACTATTTGTACACACGGTGAGATGAAAAGGGACCCTATACCCGGGTCCATGGGAACATAAGGAGTGGAGGTGAATCTGTGGTCATGCTGGGTCTCTGACTTGCTTGATAACAGTGAACCCTCCCTCATCTAGAGTTTTTCTCTTTGATAACATATTGTTGCTGGTAGTCCCTACTGCCGCAATATGTTTTTTTCGAAGGGGATGATACCTCTAGAAACCATCAAGAGAGATATGACCACCTTGGGAATTATCACTAAAAGCCTTTTAGTTCCTCCCGTTAAGGTCCCTAAAATAAGGGCACGAAGGAACACGCTGCGTGCCTTTTAAACACTGCCATGCATATAACCTGAATGTCATGTACGCCTTTGCTGTATGATTATTTGAGGATATTGCCATGCTATGTACATCCCCTTGTTCCACTTTTGCGCATCTGCATCATGTCATCACGCATGCGTTGTATGTTGGTCTCGTCTTTTGTCACGGGAAGCTGGAAGGTACATATCACCTTTTTAACTGCACACATGGGGCACTGCGCCCCTGAATGCGCAAGTAAGAAGAGAGGATTTTCCGGGCTCTTGTGTTCGTAAATGCATTCATATCATGCATCGCATAAGCATCTCTCCATGGCATCGTAATGGACGTATCGTTCCTGCATTTGTCACTTATCATTTCATGCATTTCATTTTGCATAAGTCATTTCATCACCATGCATCTGCATCTACCATGATTTTTGCATACCTTTTATTTTCATGTTTACTCATGCATGATCCTTGCATTTTCCTCTGCAAAACAAAAACAAAAAAAAGGAAGCATCAAAATTCACACTGCATTCTTAGTTTCATGTGTTAGGTACCATGATCCAACCATGTTGGGATCATAAACCTATTTCCAAAAAAAAAAGAAAAAAAAAACAAAACAAAATGATTGAGCATGGTACCTAATGCGTGGTTAACTAGGAAATGATGTTTCTTCGGGCATCTCAATCTCATAATTACATTTTCCATGCATAACATACGTATTCCCGAGTCTTTCATCTCTATGAAATGTTGTCAAAGTATTGGCTATCAAAATTGCCATTCCTTGGGTTGTGGGGTTGAACTAAGCTCATGCTTTTATGAAAAGGTTCATCAAGTCAAATTGAAGTATGGAAGTAACCACCATGCAAAAATTGGGAAAAAAGATGGATCGAGTTACATCGCTGCTTCGTCTACTGCCAAACACATTTAGGACTATTGATGTCCTTGTTACTTCCAGTTTCACCTTGACAAAGATGTCATGGACCATGTTGAAAATCTAAATTGATTCAACCCTATGTCCTGCGTACAAATTCGTAATACTTCAACTGTGCATCATTAACATACATCCATGATTTTCATTGGTTGCATTGCTCATTGCATTCTTGCCTTGAAAAAAAAATGAACTTAATCATTGTTATCAAAAGGAAAGAACACGCTTTATGACACCCTTACCGAACCCGTGCTAGAGCTAGAGTAATGGGTGAAGTAGAGGAGGTGCAAGGGTAGATGAAGGCTGAAATGGAGGCCATGAAACACTTTATGACACCCTTACCGAACCCGTGCTAGAGCTAGAGTAATGGGTGAAGTAGAGGAGGTGCAAGAGTAGATGAAGGCTGACATGGAGGCCATGAAAGAGCAACTGGCCACAATGATGAAGGCCATGATGTGCATGAAGAAGATAATGGAAGCCAATGCGGTTACAGTTGCCGCTAACAGCACTATTTCTAAGGTGAACCCGATGCCCCCATCTGGCCTCAACCAAATGAATCATCCAACCTCAACTATGGTAGGCAAAGATTTGGGAAGTACGGGCGGCCCCCATTTTGCGCAAATTCAAAACAAGCACGCCTTCCCGCCATATGGCTTGCCTCCAAACTATACACCACCTAATGTAGCGTACACTCCCAGTGAGAATGTCAATAAACTCCACTCCCATACTCATTAAGAGCCGACAACTCCAAACTGATCATGCACATGTCTCTCAAACTGTGGGGGAGACACATGAAATTCCCCACCACAATCTAGCCGACTTCGAGCCTTGCCTCAGATATGCCACTGAAAGGCAAGTAGTTGGTGGTATACTCCTACAAAACACTTTGGAGGGCCCTCAATTTCGCCCCCAACCACAACCCTTGCATTCCACAACAGGTAAAATCCCTCCTATTATGGAAGGAATGGGAAAAGTTGGATCATCTAGAGGAAAGGCTCAGGGTCGTTGAAGGAGGTAGAGATTATGCCTTTACCGACGTAGAAGAGTTGCTCCTAGTACCCAAATATGGTCATTCCCAAGTTCAAGGTGCCGGACTTTGACAAGTACAAGGGGACTAGTTGCCCCAAGAACCATCTAAAGATGTATTGTCGGAAGATGGGAAAAGATGAGAAACTGCTGATACATTTCTTCCAAGAAAGTCTTATTGGGGTAGCTGTTACCTGGTACACTAACTTGAAACCTTCCCAAGTCCATTCTTGGAAAGACCTAATGGTTGCCTTCGTTGGGCAGTATTAGTACAATTCTGATATGGCTTCGGATAGGATGCAACTATAGAACATGTGCAAAAAGGGGCACGAATCTTTCAAAGAATACGCCCTAAGTTGGAGAGACCTGGCAACTCAAGTGGCACCTCTAATGACGAAGAAATAGATGATCACAATAATAGTAGACACATTACCAGTGTTTTACTATGAAAAATGGTGGGGGTACACACCTTCAAGCTTTACGGATTTGGTCTTCACCGACGAAAGGATCAAAGTGGGTATGGAAAAAGGCAAATCTGATCATCCTGCATTGATGAATAC
The DNA here is from genome assembly GCF_000004515.6 of Glycine max. Taxonomy (NCBI): domain Eukaryota; kingdom Viridiplantae; phylum Streptophyta; class Magnoliopsida; order Fabales; family Fabaceae; genus Glycine; species Glycine max. Next base: position 15,467,241 of record NC_038245.2, read on the forward strand.
GAAAATTGGGGCAAATGAAAAGGATGAGAATGAGGGAGAAACCTTTGCTATGACTGCCATTCCTACACGGTCAAATTTCCTGTCAGCCCAACAATGTCATTACTCAGCCAATAACAGTTCCTCTCACCCAATAATCCACAAAGGCCATCCCCAATCATCCACAAAGCCTGCCCGCTGCACATCCAGTGCCAAAACACCAACCAAAAAGGAATTTTGTAGCAAAAAGCCTGTAGGATTCACCCCAAATTCTAGTGTCATATGCCAACTTGCTCTTATATCTACTTGATAATGCAATGGAAGCCATAACCCCTGCCAGGGTTCCTCAACCTCCATTTTTCCGAGGATACGACTCGAACGCAACATGTGCATATCATGGAGGAGTTCTGGGACATTCCATGGAGCACTGTATGACCTCGAAGTGTAAGGTGCAAAGTCTAATTGATGCGGGCTGGCTGAAATTCGAGGAGAATCGCTTGTTGAATCCTAACATTTATAAGCGACACCACACATGGGGCAATTTTGAAAGCTGTTGTTAGATGTCTCTAATGACTCATCAGGATTTTCAAGTTTATGCCATTATTGTAAACCACAATTACAATGCTAAATAGAATGGGTAGATTTGACATCTTTGTCCCTCATTCTCTCGTAATTACATCTTTGCTTCCACTAGAATGTGGGTGTGTCACAACCTACCCTTCGGCGGGAGGGCGATGCGAGGCTCACGGGTGTGTCTTCCAAGAAAGGAAAATGCGCAGAGTCACCACCAACGTTTATTCGAGGAAAACGTCGAAAAAACCGGAAAGGTGTGGTTTATGAACTTTAAGCGTGAAAGGTTCGGGAGTTGTTTTTATGCACGAGGAAGGTATTAGCACCCCACGCATCCGTCACAAGGGACGACAACCTTTAATCAAGTGTGCAAATATGACTTCAAAATGTTTTATTTTCCCTTTTTATGTCTTTTTGTGTTTTTATGCTTTTTATGTTTTTTTGTACTTTTTATCTTTTTGTGGTCGACAAGGGTGTTTCCTTCGCTCCTACGTATCCTCAATTGCAATGAGGAAATCAGACCTACGTAGTTCTTTGAGAACTAAACGTTGGTTAAGTTGTTTTTATCTTTTTCGCAAGATATATTTTAACTGAACAAAAGGTCATTTAAGGCGTTGGACCATTAAACGATCTTTTGATTTTGAAAGGAGAGAAACGTTAAGGCGTTGGACCATTAACGATCTCTTGGTTTTTGAAAGTAGAGAAATGTTAAGGCGTTGGACCATTAACGATCCCTTGGGGTGGTCGACAAAAGCGAGGCTTTTGCTCCTACGTATCCTCAATTGCGATGAGGAAATCAGACCTACGTAGTTCTTGCAAAAGCGGTAAAGTTACATGTTAATTTTATGCTTTTGAATGGTCCATGTTAACGGATAAAAGCAAAGAGGACCGTTTAAGGCATTGGACCTTAAAACGGTCTTTAGTGATTTTTGCGTAAAAAGCTTAATTTGTGAGTTGATTTTAGCCTTAGTTTCACTTTGGTTATTAGTCAATTCATTCAAGGAAACTTCCAAAGAAAAATGTCCGATTGATTTTTTTGATTATTTTATTCAAAGATATTTTGATTATTTTATTATTATTTTGCCCCTTTTTTGGTTTTAACCAAGATTACTGCGTGAACGATCTGTTGGATTTTATTTTAACAGTGATTAAACAAGATTACAACACAAATGATCGGTTGAAATTCATTTTATTATTTATTAGGTGAGAAAACGGCTTAAATAAATGGTTAAAGTGATGTAAGCTCCATTGGAGCTTGTAGGCCTAGGATCTTCTTCATCAATGGATTCCTTTGCTTCTTGAAAGATGAATGGCAGTGGAATGGAGAAGTAAGAGAGAGAGGAGACGCCACTTCAAGGAGAAGATGAGTCTAGAAGAAGCTCACCACCATAAGAGGCCATGGATAAGAGCTTGGAGGAAGAAGGAGATGAATGAAGGGAGGGGGAGAGAAGAGCACGAAATTTTATGCTCTAAAAGAGCTCTGAAATCTGAAGTTTAATATTCAAATGATCAAAGTTGAAAAAAATGCACACACATGACCTCTATTTATAGCCTAAGTGTCACACAAAATTGGAGGGAAATTTGAATTTCAATCTAAATTTCACTTGAATTTGAAATTGAATTTGTGGAGCCAAACTTTGGAGCCAAAATTTCACTAATTATGATTAGTGAATTTTAGTTATGGTTCAGCTCACTAATCCAAGATCAATTCCAAGATTCTCCACTAAGTGTGCTTAGGTGTCATGAGGCATGTAAAGCATGAAGGACATGCATAAAGTATGACTATATGATGTGGCAATGGGGGTGTAGTAAGCAAATGCTCACCTCCCCTCTAAAATTTAATTGGATTGGGCTTCAACCAATTCAATTAAATTTATTTCCAACTACACACATCAAATATTCTCTTAGTGCATGTGAAATTACAAAACTACCCCTAATACAAAAACTAGTCTAGGTGCCCTAAAATACAAGGGCTGAAAAATCCTATATTTCTAGGGTACCCTACCTACATTATGGAGCCCTAAATACAAGGACCAAATATAATGACATCCTAGTCTATTATGTACAAAGATAATTGGACCCAACATTGGCCCATGGGCTCAGAAATCTGCCCTGAGGTTCATGAGAACCCTAGGGCCTTCTTCAGCAGCTCTAGCCCAATCCTCTTGGAGCCTCTTGCTCATGGCTCTAGTGACTGGTCCTTTCCTTGGGAGGATTGCATCATAAAGCACGTTAAAAGGGGGTACGGAAAACAAACAAAATGAAAATAAAAGTACGCGAAACAAGTGGGGACCACTAAGGGTGCATAGAATGAATTGAAAGATTCAATTTCGGGAACTTACCAGTTGAAGACTGAAGAACGACGAAGAACGAACGAAGAACGATGAAGAAGATGAAGAACGGTGAAGAATGATGAAGAATCTTCATGAAATCGCTCACGGAAACGTCTCAGAAGTGTTACGGAAGCACCTCGGCTTGGATTTTTTCCACGGAAACAATTTTCCTCACTAATTTCGAGAGAATCCTAAAATACCAGAAGGGCTAAACAATTTACTCTGCCCTCTTTCCCCTATTTATAGGAGAAAAAAGGGAGGTGGTTGCCACCCAGCTCGCCTAGGCGAGCTGGGTTGCTTCCACCAGAAGGCACCGCCTTCTTTTGGAACCCCCTGGAAGGCCCAAGTGGGCCCGATTGCTATTTGCACCCCCTTTTACTAAATACACCCCTTTGTGTTTTTTTGTTGATTCCTTTCCGAAACGTTACGGAACTTTACGGATTACGTAACGACACCCATTTTCTTTCTAGAATGTTGCGAAACTTTACAGATTACACAATAATGCTCTTTTGACTTCCAGAATGTTGCAGAACTTTACGGATTGCACAACAATGCTTCTTTTCGACTTCCGGAATGTCGCGGAACTTTATGTTGGATCGAGTGGCCTCAGAATAATTAAGAAGGGGGTTGAATTAATTATTCCTAAACCTTTTCTAATTAAAAAATTACTCTTCTAAGGCTTTTACTAAATTGTTAAGAGAATGAGGAGTAAAAGAGAAACTTAACAGAAAGTAAAAGCGAAAATTAAATGCACAACGGAAAGTAAAAGACTAGGGAAGAAGGGGACAAACACACAAGAGTTTTTATACTGGTTCGGCAACAACCCGTGCCTAAATCCAGTCCCCAAGCGACCTGCGGTCCTTGAGATTTCTTTCAACCTTGTAAAAATCCTTTTACAAGCATAGATCCACAAGGGATGTACCCTCCCTTGTTCTCTTTGAAACCCTAGTGGATGTACCCTCCACTAGAGCTGATCCACAAGAGATGTACCCTTTCTTGTTCTCCGTCAAACCCAAGTAGATGTACCCTCTACTTGTACCACAAAGGATGTACCCTCCAATGTGTTAAGACAAAGATCTCAGGCTGTTAAACCTTTGATACTTTGTGAATGGGAATACAAAAGAATTCTCAGGCAGTTAGTCCTTTGAACACTTTTGTATAAGGGAATGGGAAGAATCAAAAGAATTCTCAAACTATGTCGTTTTGAATTCTTTGACAAGGGAGAAGGGAGACACAAAAGAATTCAGGCGGTTAGTCCTTTGTTCTTTTGGAAAAGAGAGAAGAGAGACACAAAAAGAATTCAGGCGGTTAGTCCTTGGCGAATTCTTTTTGGCAAAGGGAGAAGAGAATGAAAAGATGAATAGCACAAGTTTTCAAGGTTTAGAAAAACTAGAAAACTTCAAAAAGCTTTTTGGTACAAAGAAGAAGAAGAAGTTCAAAGAGATTCAAGGCTTGTAAAGGATTGTAAGAGATTGATTGAAAAGTATTCAAGATTGAATGAATGTAAAAGTGTAAAACAAAGCCTTGCTTTTATAGACTCCTCATGTCTGGTCAAGAATACCTTTTAGAAGAGTTATAACTTTTAGAAAAACTTAAAACCAATTTGAAAAAGTCAAAAACCTTTTAAAGAGTTACATCTTTTGATTTATTCAGAAACAGTCACTGGTAATCGATTACCAAATCAGTCTAATTGATTACACAAGGCTTTTTATGTGAAAGGATGTGATTCTTCACATTTGAATTTGAATTTCAACGTTCAAAGGCACTTGTAATCAATTACCAAAACACTGTAATCGATTACAACTTTTTGTAAATTCAATTTGAAAACTTTTTCAAAACAATTTTGCTACTGGTAATCGATTACAACAATCTGGTAATCGATTACCAGAGAGTAAAAACTCTTTGGTAAACATGTTTTGAGAAAAATCATGTGCTACCTAGTTTTTGAGAAAAACTTTTTATACTTATCTTGATTAAGCCTTCTCTTGATTCTTGAATCTTGAGTCTTGAATCTTGATCTTGATTTTTGAGATCTTGAACCTTGAATCTTGATTCTTGACTCTTAACTTTCTTCTTGAGTCTTGAATTCTTCTTGATTCTTATCTTGAACTCTTGAATTGTTCTTGATTCACTTGAGTTGTTCTTTGATTGATATTTGATTCACTTGAGTTGTTCTTTGGTTGATCTTTGAGCTTTTTGTCATCACCTTTGTCATCATCTTTTGTTATCATCAAAACACCTTTGAATCACCTTTGATTCACCATGAAGCTTTGTTTGTACACTTTACGAATTACCTAACGATGGGTGTTAAGTACCTCGAGGTGGTCAAGCGAAGGTTGCATGCCACCAAAGAATGGTCCCCGGACGAAATTAAGGTATGACAATTGCCCTTCTTTACTTATCTTTTATTGGAGATAAAAGCGAAGTAAAGATAAGACACCAATTTCGTTTGAGCGGAACATCATTCAGCCGGTCAATATCCCAACCAGCGGAACCTATCATTCAAAAAGAAAGAAAAGGCGTCAGAAGCGTTAACAAAACTTCAGTGTCTTGAAAGCGATAAAATGAGATAACCACGAAGTTTGCACACGCTATTGAACTTGATCGTCCCCACCCAGCAGAGAAGAATTTTGTGCATCGTTGGGCTTGAATGTCTCCTGACGACTAGAGTAAACCTGCAAAAAATTTGAAAATAATCAGAATCGAACGACCAACATCATCCTGATACCGTCGAATTCGTTCGCCTCGGTTGACGAAAGGTGTGGATGACCATAAGGTATCTCCGCCTGCCACCTGACTCGCTGTCCCTGGATGACAAAAGGTGCAGAAGACAATGTTAGTCTCTGCGCGTCAACGGGCTCGTTTGCCCCTAGTTGATGAAAGGTGCGGATAACCATACGGTACCCCCGCATGTCACCTGACTTCATGGGTCAGGATGACAAAAGGTGCAGAAGACGACGTTAGTCTCTGCGTGTCAACAGGCTTGTTTGCCCCTGGTTGATGAAAGGTTCGGATAACCATACGGTACCCCCGCATGTCACCTAACTTCATGGGTCAGGATGACAGAAACCGTTTGTACGGATAACTGTTTGGGTATCTCTGTACGTCACCTGACTTCACGGGTCAGGATGACAAAAACCGTTTGTACGGATAACCGCTTGGGTATCTCCGTAGGTCACCTGACTTCACGGGTCAAGATGACAGAAAGCGCGGAAGATGATGTAAATCTCCGCGTGTCAACGGGTTCATTGGCCCTCAATTGACAAAGGGTGTAGAACACGACGTTAGTCTCTGCATGCTACCAGACTCTGAGTCTGACGGATATCAAAAGAGTGCTTATACGGATAACCACTTGGTTATCTTCGCTTGACACCTAACTTCACGGGTTAGGATCAACAGAAATCGTTTGTGTAGATAATCACTTGGGTATCTCTGCACGTCACCTGACTTCACGGGCCAGGATGACAGAAACCAGTTGTACGGATAACCGCTTGGGTATCTCTGTACGTCACCTGACTTCATGGGTCAGGATGACAGAAAGCGCGGAAGATGATGTAAATCTCTACGTGTCAACGGGTTCATTGGCCCTCGATTGACAAAGGGTGCAGAACACGACGTTAGTCTCTGCATGCTACCGGACTCTGAGTCTGACGGATAGCAAAAGAGTGTTTATACGGATAACCACTTGGGTATCTCCGCCTGCCACCTAACTTCACGAGTTAGGATCAACAAAAATCGTTTGTGCGGATAATCACTTTGGTATCTCTGCACGTCACCTGACTTCAAGGGTCAGGATGACAGAAGGTGGGGTGGTCGACAAAAGTGAGGCTTTTGCTCCTACGTATCCTCCATCTGTGATGAGGAACTCAGACCTATGTAGTTCTTTCTTTTGTGATGTGCGAGACTAAAATAGTCTCTACCGGGAGATGCTGACATCTCCGAAAAGGGTGCAGATGACCACATTGGCCTCTGCTTGTCAATCGAACTTGGGGTCTCCAAATGACGAGGTGCGGATAACCGGAAGGTGTCTTCGCATGCTACCAGACTCTTGGGTCATGATAGAAAATGGTGGGGTGGTCGATAAAAGCGAGATTTTGCTCCTACGTATCCTCCATTTGTGATGAGGAACTCAGACCTACGTAGTTCTTTCTTTTGTGAGACTAAATAGTCTCAATGTTCTTTCACTAAAATGCGAACATGCTTTAGTAAAGAAACAAAACCTCCAACTGATCAGAGCAACATATGATTTTTTTGATGAAAAACAATGTGTCTATTGGGGAAGGAGAGTATGTTGATGAAATTTTCTTATAACCATAAATGAGATTTCGGATGTTAGCGTTTGTTCCTAAACGACCATTTAGAGGAAACACTGGGCCCGACAGAATAGAAGAAAATCACTCGAAGTGTATCAATCTCACACTGGTAAGTGTTTTATCCTAATTCCGAACCATAGATATGTCATGAGTTAATTTTGCGAATCATTTCCTATCAAATCAAAGATTACGTGCGTGATCATGGATCAATAGGACTTTTTTGGGAATGGTGTTTTGGTGAGGAATTTGGCTCTGAGTGTTTGGGCCTTTTTCCTTTTCTGTTTTTGTTTAGTACGGGGCGAGAAAGTCGCTAGCGCACAAGATTTTGGTTGGCAATCAAAGGGAGAGGACCACTTCGGGTCGTGGTTTCCTTTCTTTCCTTATTTGGGGGTGAAAATTCTGTATTGTTCAAATATTGTCGGGTCCAAGGACCTTTCTGTATATTTCTTTTGTTTTCTTCCGATCTTTGATAGGGAATTTTCTTTCTTTTTTGCTTTCCCCCAATATTTGATTGAGAATTTTCTTCTTTGCTTTCCTCCGATCTTTGATCGGGAACTCTTCTCATTTTTTGTTTTCTTTCGAGGGCAGGGTTTATGGTAAGTTGGGATTTTGGCTCAAGGCTTGTAGAACGACTGGACATGATATATGTCAGGATGTTGGTTTGGCCTGCGGTTCAGGGAAAAAGGAGATGTCCCACATTATTTCCATAATACACATGCAACACTGATGATTAGGAAATTTTACGCAAAACTGGTCATGCATGCACCCATGTGGACACTCAGGCATTAAGTTTTTTATGGTCATGTGACACTAGGGCTCAAGATTTATTTCCTATTTTAGTCAACCCAATGCTCCCAAAACATGTTCTTTTATTAATTCACGCATTCATTCGAGTCCATTTGGGGCGTTCGGGAAAATTTTTCACAGCATTCACCCTTCAGGTGTAGATACTGCTCCACGCCCAATGGCCTAGCCGAATCGGCTTGCCGAGGTGGCGGTGGTGCACCCGCATCCTGATGTGCGTCGCCCTGCGCCTACCTAGGCGTGCAGCACTTCTCGATGAAGGCTCGGGTGATCGGTGGTCAGATTACCTTGCTGGGGGTGACAGGAACTCCGTAGGACTGGCAGAGGCTTGTGATCAGAGCCGGAAACCCCAGGGCCCTGTTGGACTTCTCTGGGTCCAGAGGATGCCTAGTAGGCGCCATTCCTGCAAACAAATAAATGGCATCAGCAATAACCTGGGCCACGTGAACGCTCATCTATGTCAGGATGACATACACCAACTGGCACTTAGGCAAAGGGAGGTCGGAGTTATGGTCGCTAGGCAAGACATTGTTGAGCAGCAGTGTCATCCATATCTGGGTCAAGGTAGTCATGCTGGTGCGCATGATCCGCACCCGCCTCTTTGCAGCGGTCCGGGTGAAATCCTGCCCCGGTATGCACAATAGCTGGGCGATGGCTTCCTCATCAAAACCGTTTTCTTGGCTCCTCCTCTGGCTGAATTCACACTGCTGGTCTTCCTCCAAAATCAGCGGGTCGCCCAAGAACTAGCTGATGGCATCTGCATCAAAGGGAACCCAGTGACCCCTCACCCATGAGCACATGTCCCGAACCCCCTCCTCAGTGGGCTAGGCATTGGCATAAAATTTTATGACTATCTCCGGGTCGAATTTAGCCATAGGGGTCACTAGTCGTGGCCAATGCCTGCGAGCTATCTCTCCCTGGAAGTCAGGGTACTCGTCTTCCATGAGCTGGACACGCCTCTCCCTGTGGAATGACCATCCCTTGATGGCCTCGAAGCGCTGCTGGTGCTTGGCACTCTGGAAACAGTGACTATCAAACTCTGAGGCGGCACTGGAGCCTTCTCCAGTGGCGTCCCTTCTAGACCTCTTCGTGGAGAGTTTCTTCGGAGCCATTCCTACGAAAAAATAACATTCAGGAAGTTAGTTCAAGAAAACCAATTAAAATAAAAGCCAAATCAAGCAAAGATGGCGTACACTTTTTTCCAACAAAATGCGAATATCAACGTGAATTTTAAAAGAAAAACTTACACATTGACGCATGGGTTTTCCTAGGACATACATACATTTACACACATCTTTCCTTTGGTGAACGACATTTTATGAGATGCACCTACTTTTGTTTGCAAAGAATTTTCTTATGCTATATGCAAAACTATCCAACATACATATTTTGCAAGGCACCTTGCCTACTTATCTAAACATACACACATATTTGCAAAGCATTTTTGCCACCTATCTACTCCACATACATATTTGCAAGGCATTTTGCTACCTATCTACTCCATTTGAACGACATTTTTGCTATATGTTCACATTCTATTCACATATATGGTCATACACTTGAGAGGCAGCTTCATGCTATGTACGTTCACACATATTTACACTCATTTGAAAAGCAATTTCATGTTTACACATTCATTGGAAAGGCAATTTTTGTATTACTAATTCATATTTTTGAAAGGCAATTTCATGTCATATATTCCTATTTTGAGAAGAATTTTCGTGCCATACTCAACATACATGCACACTTGCAAAGAACTCGGCTACCTACTCTATATACCCATGTACATGGTGAACAACATTTTCACACCATCTAGGTACAAAGAAATCATCATGGTATAGCCCAAACCAAGTGTTGGCCTAAAAGGGAAACCTCACCAACATGCTCTCATTTTCATGCTTTCTTGCACCCCAAAAACAAAAGCTTGAGTTCCTATGACTAAGTCACAATTGGGCATTTACCCTAACTTTCACAAGCTGCCCACGCATCCAAAAATGGCAACCATGTATGCACAAACCAATTCCATAAGCAAAATTCACAAATTTATGCGCGAATGCCATTGAGGCATTTCACCGCACACTTGGTGGGCGCACTTTTGGGTATAAACAGGAAGGGAATGGGGGCAATGTGGCCTGCCCAATCATTTCAGAACACGACCTAGGTCTAAGGCCATCCCCTACAACCCTCCAATTCAGACAAACAAGCGTAAATCCAAGCATACATTGTCTCATGAAATTGGCAAAGATTGAACAACTAAGGCACTAAAACACATCAATGGAGGGCCAAAGAATTAAGGGGGAGTGCACTTACCTGTAAGGAGTGAATTAAAGTGCAAAATGGGGAGCAAAAAACCAACAATGGAAGCTTGGGGGGCTGCTATTCCTGCTGTTTCCGTGAGCAATGGGGTTCTTGAGTGAGGGGGGCGGGGGGAGTTTTGGGTGAAGAAAACTCACCCCCCAGCCCCTTTTCATCTACCTCGTGCAGGGGGTGCTTGCCCAGGCGAGCTAACCCTGTGCTTTTTTTTTTGAAAAAAATACGCGCTCTCTTTGGGTCGGTGTTTGCTTACTCGAAGCCTATAGGGTAAGTTAGGCATCTGATCATCATCTTAAAGAAACAACAATAATAATAGGTAGGAATTTAAAGGATACTAGGCTGCCTCCCAGGAGGGCTTCTCGATCGTCCGGAGCTGGACGCGGGACAACGATCTGTTGATCACGGGCCTAGCGCCCATTCGTGCCCGTCCCCGAGTACCTGAAAGTAGGAAATAACATTGCGCAACACATCATGGTCACGCTACCACTTACCTCGATTCATCTCTATATTGGATTTGGCGCGGTATTTGACCATTGCTTAAAGCGATCCTGTCCCGGTCATAAGATAACAAAATATGCATGTACATGCGTATGCATGAGTATTTTCAAACGTAATAATTCTTTAACAAAAACTTGTCTGGTTCAGTCTTAATTAAGCGCTTGGGGCACCCCTATGGACTGAGCGAAAAGGGCTCGGGTCATTTAAAGACTACGCATCTTTTAAGGCACAAAGCGAGGATCAGAACAACGAAACCCCAATCCTACGTTCCTTAAAAGACTGCGATGAGAAAATTAAAGAGGATAGGAATCCCTAGGGGAAACCACAGAAAATAAAAAACATGCAGCGACTTCCTTAATTGCCCTAGGTCTTAAGCGTAGTATCGCTTGACAACGTCGGAGTTCACGGGTTAAGGTAGTTCCTCATCATCCATGTTGGCGAGCACAAGGGCCCCTCCAGAGAAAGCCCTTTTTACGACGAAAGGCCCTTCATAGTTCGGGGCCCATTTTCCCCTATTGTCTTTCAGAGCTTGGGAGACTTTCTTCAGTACCAGGTCCCCTTCGCTGAACCTGCGCGAGCGTACCTTCTTGTCAAAAGAGTTCTTCACTCGTTTATGATATAAACGCCCGTGGCTCATGGCGGCCAGACGCTTGCCTTCTATGAGATTAAGCTGATCGAAACGTGCTTGGGCCCACTCCGACTCCTTTAATCTGGACTCCGCCAAGATTCTTAATGATAGGACTTCCACCTCAAACGGTAGCACAACATCCATTCCGTATACCAAAGAAAACGGCGTTGCCTCGGTTGATGTGCGCACTGAGGTTCGGTAACCATGTAGTGCGAATGGGAGCATCTCGTGCCAATCCTTGTATGACACGGTCATCTTCTGGATAATCTTCTTGATATTTTTGTTGGCTGCCTCCACTGCTCCCTTCATCTTGGGCCTGTAGGGTGTGGAATTGTGGTGTTGGATCTTAAACTCCTCGCACATTTCCCCCATCATCTTGTTATTCAAGTTGGTGCCGTTGTCCGTGATAATCTTCCTCAGCAAACTATACCGGTAGATAATCTCCCTCTTGTTGAACCTGACCACCACACTCCTCGTGACGCTAGCGTACGAAGCAGCTTCGACCCACTTGGTGAAGTAATCGATCGCCACTAGGATGAAACGATGTCCGTTCGCAGCTTTGGGCTCTATGGCCCCAATCACATCTATTCCCCACATGGAAAATGGCCATGGTGCGGCCAAAACATTTAGAGGCAAGGGCAGAGCGTTGACATTGTCCGCAAACGTCTGGCATTTGTGACACTTCCTGACATGGAGACAACAATCGCTCTCTATGGTGAGACAATAGTAGCCCACCCATAAGATCTTCCTAGCCATGGCGTGCCCGTTTGCGTGCGTACCGAAAGAGCCCTCATGGACCTCCCCCAGCATGCTCTCAGCTTCTTTAGCATTCACGCATCGGAGCAAAACCATGTCATGGTTTCTCTTGTATAGTATGCTTTTGCTCAAGAAGAAACCGGACGCCAATCTCCTTAATGTCCTCTTGTCGTTGTGGGAAGCCTTCGGTGGGTACTCTTTGCTTTCAATGTATCGCTTGATATCGAAATACCAAGGCTTACCGTCCCGCTCCTCTTCCACCAAACAACAATGTGCGGGTTTGCCGCGACACCTGAACTCAATGTACGGTAGGTCTCCGTGCGGTGTCAGCTAGAACATGGATGCTAAAGTGGCAAGCGCATCCGCCATTTGATTTTCCTCTCGAGGAACATGATGGAAGGAGATCTCATCAAAGAACTCAGCCAATTCCTTGATATAGGCCTGGTAGGGTATCAGTTTGTGATCCCTAGTCTCCCATTCTCCTCTCAGCTGGTGAATCACCAGCGCCGAGTCTCCGCACACCTTGAGTAGCTTGACGTTGAAGTCAATTGCTGCCTGGACACCCAGAGCGCATGCTTCATATTTAGCCATGTTATTGGTGCAGTTGAACCCCAGCCTGGCCGTGAAAGGTATACATTGATTGTCCGGAGAGACCAATGCTGCCCCAATGCCATGGCCTAGAACATTTGATGCCCCATCAAACCACACGATCCACTTGTCCTTGTCCTTGTCTAGCTTCTCTTCAAATGAGGCCATGATGTCCTCATCCGGGAACTCGGGATGCATGGGTTGATAATCATTGAGAGGTTGCTGAGTCAAATAGTCTGCCAAGACGCTTCCTTTTATTGCCTTTTGGGTGACAGACTATATCGAACTCGAATAGCAAAACCTACCACCGAGCGATCTGCCCCGTGAGAGCAGGCTTCTCAAAGATGTACTTGACCGGGTCCATGTTGGATATCAGCCAGGTGGTTTGGCTCAGCATGTACTATCTTAAACGGTGGGACGCCCAGACTAAAGCACAACATGTCCTTTCCAGCAGGGAGTAGTTCATCTCACAGGCTGTGAACTTCTTACTCAAGTAGTAGACGACTCGCTCTCTTTTCCCAGACTCATCATGTTGTCCCAGCATGCACCTCATTGACTCGTCCAAAATCATCATGTACAAGATGAGAGGTCTCCCGGGCACTGGCGGCATAAGCACGGGAGGGTTCATGAGGCACTATTTGATCTTTCCAAACGCCTCTTGACAGTCCTCATTCTAGTGGATGGATTGGTTCTTGCGTGAGAGCTTGAACAACGGCTCACAGATAACAGTGAGCTATGATATGAATCTGGCAATGTAGTTCAAACGCCCTAGGAAACCTCGAACCTGTTTCACGGTACGTGGTTCTGGCATCTCAAGGATGGCTTTTACCTTTTCGGGGTCCACCTCTATTCCTTTCTAACTTACGATGAAACCCAGTAATTTTCCTGACTTGACCCTGAAGGTGCACTTAGCGGGGTTCAACCTCAATCGATACTTCCTAAGCCTTTCGAACAACTTCTACAGATTGACAAGGTGTTCCTCCTTAGTTTTAGAGTTGGCGATCATGTCATCTACATATACATTGATTTCTTGGTGCATCATGTCGTGGAACAAAGCCACCATAGCCCGTTGATAGGTTACCCCGACGTTCTTGAGCCCAAAAGACATCACTTTATAGCAGAACGTCCCCCACAGGGTGACGAAAGTGGTCTTTTCCATATCCTCTGACGCCATCTTTATCTGATTGTAGCTAGAGAAATTGTCCATGAAGGAAAACAAAGCGAAATTGGCCATATTATCCACGAGGACATTGATGTGCGGCAGAGGGAAATTGTCTTTGGGACTGGCTCGATTTAGGTTCCGATAATCCACACACATTCATACCTCCCCATCCTTCTTAGGGACTGGTACAATGTTGGCAACCCATTCCGGGTATCGAGCGACAGCCAGAAAGCCATCTTCAAATTGTTTCTTTACTTTTTCTTTTATTTTCAGGGACGTCTCAGGCTTCATCCTCCTCAGTTTTTGTTTTATCGGGGAACACTCAGGATTTAGAGGTAACTTTTGCTGTACGATGTCAGAACTCAAACCGGACATATCTTGGTACGACCAGGCAAAGATGTCTTGGTAGTCTTTCAGCAGAGCCATTAATTCTTTATGGACGGGTGCGGTCATACCCGTGCCTACTTTTACTTCCTTTTTCCCACTGCCGGTTCCTAAGTCTACGAGTTCTGTCTCTTCTTGATGCGGCCTCATCTCTCGGTCCTCCTGAGCGATTATCCTCTCCAGCTCTGGGGGAAGCCCTACATCTTCGTCCTCTTCATTCTTCATCTGACTTGCTTCTTGCTCGAAATCGATGGCTGGGTCCCCGGTATTAGTACCTTCGCGGGACTCGTCGTTGGATCCGTATCGTTTTAAGCGTAACAAGGAAATAAACATGCAAATGAATGAGAATGGGTAGAGGCGCAGGAACAAATGAAGAAAGATCTTTATATTATAACTTCAAGAACAAAAGACATAATGCCTTAACAAAAGGAAACTCTAAAGTCTAGGCCCAAACGTAGAGTTTTAAAGCTACAAAAGGTTACATTATGGCTTGTCGCGTAAACGTCTGGGCATTCCTCCACCCGCCAATTTCCTAGTTGGAAACCGGGAGGGCATGGCTGTACCAAATCCGATCTCCTCGAGGAGTCATCATCGCATATCGCGGTGACTTGACCTTCACGTCTTAAACCCACACTTATGAAGCTCCTATTGATGTGGCACGATGGGGCCTTTTTGGCTCACTGTCCCAATCGCAGGCCTTGGCCTTTGTTCTTCCTTTCTGAGATATTTTTCCTTATGTCAGCCTGCGTAGGTTTATAGCCTAACCCAAACTTCCTGCGGTTTCCTCTGGTGCTTACCAGGCTGGTCCTGCTGCCGTTGTTCTTGC
The DNA here is from genome assembly GCF_000004515.6 of Glycine max. Taxonomy (NCBI): domain Eukaryota; kingdom Viridiplantae; phylum Streptophyta; class Magnoliopsida; order Fabales; family Fabaceae; genus Glycine; species Glycine max. The sequence goes on from NC_038245.2 coordinate 15,482,392, forward strand.
CCAAACCCATTCCAGGCTCGTAGCCGTGCCCCAACATCACCTGGGCCACCATCATTGCCGCATTGGACAGGCGGGGCTGCCTAGAGAGGGAATCTACGGAGGCGATGCTTACTACATCAAAAGATTGGAAAGCCATTTCCAATGACTCCTCCGCGACTTCCACGTATGGGATAGAGGAAGGAAAACTTACCAGGATGTCTTCCTCACCTGATACTATGACCAAATGTCCTTCCACTACAAACTTCAGCTTTTGGTGGAGTATGGAGGGGACGACTCCCACTGAGTGGATCCATGGACGCCCCAAAAGACAGTTGTAGGCCGGGTTGATATCCATCACTTGGAATGTAACTAGGCAGGTATGAGGCCCTATCTGTACTTGGAGGTCGATCTCTCCCCTTACCTCTCGGCAGCTGCCGTCGAAGGCACGGACCACCATGGAACTTGGCCCTAGATGGGAAGTGTTAAATGACAATTTCTCCAACGTGCTTTTGGGCATCATGTTCAGGCTTGAGCCATTGTCGATGAGTACTTTGGCCATAACGTGTTCCATGCATTTGACTGACACATGTAAAGCCCTGTTATGTGCTCTCCCCTCGACGGGGATTTCCTCTTCAGTGTTGGCTATGATGTTATTGACGATTCCCCCAAAGCCTTCTACAGAGATGTCTTGGGCTACGTGAGCTTCATTCAAGACCTTTACCAGCAAAGCTTGATGAGGCTCAGAGCTCATGAGCAATTCCAGAAGGGAGACTCTACCTGGGGTCTTGTTGAGTTGTTCAATGACTTTGAACTCGCTTTGTTGGATAATGCGGAGGAACTCGCCGGCCTCCTCGAGTGATACCTCCCTCGGAAAGATCCTTCGTCGGAACATCCTCGTTCGGTGCGGGGATCACTTTGACATTTTGTCCTTTGGTCATCCTTGCTTTCCCTTTAGTGTTTGTGGGCTGTATCGGTAGGCTAGGGGGTGCGAACACGCGATCGCTACGGGTTATGCCGCTCAGCCCGGTGATATTGGTCACTTTGGCCGATAGTGAGCTGATGTCGGTAGCTTCTTCCTTCCTATCGCCCGGAGGGGCATTCCTCCACAGAACTGCGCGGCTGTTCTCGTAAGGAAACAAAATAGATCTACCGCCCAATACTGCCGAAGGGTGTTGAGGTCTTTGGGGAGCCATGTCCCTGGTGAAGTGTAATACCAAGGGTTTAGGCTTTTTAGGTCCTTCTTCATTTGCCGATTGCATGTATACATGTTGTTCCTCCTCCCTCTCACTGTCGACCTCAAGCCAGGCTTGGTCTATCATCCGTTGTAATAGATCTCTTACTGCCGAACATGTTTCCATGTCATGGAGTACACCCGGAAGCATTAAGCAAGAATCTTCTCTGTGCCCGTCGCAGGGAATTATGCCCGCCTTTTGCAAGGCTTTGTAGATAAACCTTCTGGGGGTTGTTATGTCCTTCAAAAGCTTGGGCCCGTGTGACCTACTCACCTCGATGGCATTAACCGCCCCCCTCCATGATTGGCAAGCGGGTTTGTTTTTATGTTGGGCCCGTCCTCTTGAAAAGTCAACCACCCGGCCTCTATCAAGCTTTGGACCTTGCTTTTCAAGGCCAAGCACTGTTCGATCGAGTGGCCTGGGGTCCCCCCATGGTATGCGCAGGTCGTGCTAGGGTTATACCATTTTGGGAATGGAGACTGGAAGATCTTTCCCGGGACCACGACGACCAATTGGTTGGCGATGAGAGATGGTAAGAGTTCCCCATATGTCATTGGGATCGGGGCAAAAATTTGTGCCCGCCTTGGCGAAAAGTTCCTTGCCGTGTTTGCGCCAAAGTGAACATTGGCCGGGTGAGGCCGAGTCGGAGCTGGAGCCCGAAGAGCTCCCCCCTGTGGGGGTGTGGGCGCCCTTGGTTGGGTGTGTGCTGTATCGGAAGAGGCCTCGGCGCGAGCCAAAAAACTCGGGTGATGTTGTGCATATTGGTGGGTATCGTGGGGGGTTTGTGGTGGCTTGGGCCATGCAGGTGTTGAAGTGACGGTATGGGCATCTCCCTCTTTCTTCTTTGCCCAGCTATTTCGGTCCTCCTACTGCAGGCACCTATCGGGGAGACGTAATCAAACTTTCCCCTTTTCAAACCCACCTCGATCCTTTCTCCGACGAAGACCAAGTCTGCGAAGCTGGAAGGCATGTAGCCCACTAATTTCTCATAGTAAAATACAGGCAAGGTATCCACCATCATAGTAACCATTTCCCTCTCGACCATGGGAGGGGTTACTTGCGTTGCCAGGTCCCTCCAACGCTGAGCGTATTCTTTAAAGGACTCGCTTTCCCGTTTAATCATGTTTTGCAACTGAGTCCGGTCGGGAGCCATGTCAAAGTTGTACTGATACTGCCTAAGGAAGGCGGTAATTAGATCCTTCTAGGTGCGGATGCGGGAAGCTTCTAGATTAGTGTACCAGATGACTGCTGCCCCGGCTAAGCTATCTTGAAAGAAATGCATCAATAACTTCTCGTCCCTGGAATACGCACCCATCTTGCGACAATACATTTTTAGGTGATTCTTAGGACAAGTCGTCCCTTTGTACCTATTGAAGTCAGGTACTTTGAACTTCAGAGGGATGACGACGTCCGGTACCAGGCATAGGTCAGTCATGTCTGCAAACAGATAATCACTGAACCCTTCAACAACCCTCAATCTTTCTTCAATGAGATAGAGTTTCACCTTTCCTTCCGCTGCCCGGGGTGGCCCTCCCGCGGACAGAAACATTGGCTGCATTGGGTGGTTTCGAGGTTCTCCCGTGATGTTGGGTTGAGGTAGTGCATTGGGCGCTAGTCCCTCGGCGGGAAACGGGGAGTAGGAGTCGACATCTCCCTGAGCATGCTCTCGATGATCCTTGTGGACCTCGTCAGGATGTCGAGGAGGCTCCCCTTCGAGGATGAGGGGAGGAACGTGACCCGTGTCGTCACGTATGACTGGTGGTGTGTAATTAGGTGGTAAACCGTTGGGGTAAGTTCCTCGGTTGTACCCTGGATGTGGGTTGCTGATGTGCCCCGGTGTGCTTCTCTCTCGTCCCACCATGTTTGGAATAGGGTGGTGCGCGACAGTTGGGAGAGTCGGGTCTTCTTCGGCAGCCGAACTAACAGCGGCGGCGGTGGCCGCGTTACTCTCCATTAGTTGTTTCATTCCCAGCATGGCATCCATCATGGAAGCCATGTGTTCTTTCAAAGCCCACATGCCGGCTTTCATCTATTCCTGTACTTCCTCTACCCATCGTCCTAGATTTGGATCTGGTGCGATAGGGATGCCTTGGGGGCGTTTAGTTATGGCGTCTTTCCTAAAAAGACCAAATGTGAGGAGTACGTAATGAGAAATGAATGTATGCTAGAGATGGAATGTGGGAGTGATCTGATTCGCACTGTTTTTCTTTGGAGTAAAATCATGGGATAAACTCATTTTATTTAGAAAGTTATAACTAGTCAAGATCTGAGCGACAATATAAACTCCCTAACGACTCCTAATTATATGGGCCATCAAGTCTATCATGTGCTGACAATAGCGGAGGAGCCCGCGGATCTCCTCGGGGGCGAAGTAGGTGTCTGCCATAGCTTTGGCCTTTGCCAGCAATCGGGGAAGTTTTTGACTCTCGTTCAAAGTAAGAGCAAACCGGTCCATCCACATTGTTGCTTCTTGATGTAATGAGTCAATCACCCTTCCTCTAGCCTCCTTTTCCGCGTACACTCGGGCGTATTCGTCCGCCACTTTGTGCTCGTGGGCCGTGGCTAGAGTTAATTCTTATTGGTACTTGCCGATGATGGCTAACATGTTTGTTTCGGTCTCGCATAACCGCTGAGACAAACTACTCTTGGACCTTAGGCAAACCCTCAATTCATCCTTCAGAATCTAACCGTCTACTCTCGATTGGTCCCTTTCCTCTCTTCGGAGCTTAAGCTCGCTGTTACTGCCCCACAGAGCCCTTCGAAATTTGTTCCGACCATGTTCTTCCTTACGGGCCCTCTTGGTCTCTTGCTCCAGGGCCTTGGTGGTGGCTATATTGATGTCTCTTAGTTCGGTGTTCTCCTTTCGGATCCTAATAGCTGCTGACTTGAACTTTTCTTTGACTGTTTGGGATTTCTCAAGTTCTGTCTTGAGGGCCTATACCTCTTCGTCTTCTTCCGGAGTTTCAACCTCCATCCCCTTAGTGGTCCTCAAACTCGGGAGCCAATCCAGATCTTGTGCGTAGGCTTTCAACCACCTATGGTAACCGCCGATGGGCCCGTTGCTACTCCCCCTAAGTTCCTTGTCCTTCCTTTGCAACATTTCACATGCCTTGTGGACCCTCTGAAGCATCCTCGCGTTGGTGCTATTGAAACCTCGTGTAATAAAAGGTATGAGGCCTTCCTCTGATGGCGCCCCTCTCATGGGGTAACCAAGTTGTCTTATAGCGAGGACGGAATTGTAATTGATGCAACCCCTCGTCCCCATCAAGGGAACATTTGGAAATTTCCCACACGAAATAAGAATCCCGGTTCTTCCTTCCTTCCTATCGCAACATGCCCTTTTGCGGGCATGCGAGGCGAGGCTCACGGGTGCGCTTTCCAAAGGAGGAAAGATGCGCGGAGTCGCCACCAACGTTTATTTGTGGGAAACGTCGGAAAAACCAAAGGAAACCGGTCAAAATGAAAATTCTAAGTTCGGGAGTTGTATTTACGTTTGAGGAAGGTATTAGCACCTCTCACGTTTGTCTCAAAGGACAACAACCTATTTATTAGAATTGTGAAATTGTGTTATTTTACCTTTTATTTCCTTTTTTATTTTTGAGGTCGACAAAAGCGGGGCTCTTGCTCCTACGTACCCTCCATCGAAGAGGAAATCAGACCTACGTAGTTCTTCCTTAAGGGTGAATCAAACGATTCTTTTTACTTGGAAGGTGATCATTTTAAGGCGTTGGACCTTAAAAATGATCCATTTACTTGGTAAGAAAACTGAGATATTGAACTTTTCAAATCCTTTTTTTGTGACTTTTTTGTGGACGAGCTTGACTTTACGAGTTGATTTTAGCCTTAATTTCACTTTAGTTATTAGTCAATTCAATTAAGAACGAGAAGTCCCAAAGAGAAACATCCTATTGATTTTTCCGCCTTATTTTACTAAAAGAGTATTTTTTGATTATTATATTATTATTTTACCTCTTTTTTGATTTCCCATGTGGTTATGGCACGACCGAACGGTCGGAATTCATTTTAACTGAAATTAACGGATATTACAAATCAAATGATCGGTGGAAATTTATTTTATTTTTGATCAGGCGAGAAATGACTTAAATAAATTACTGAAACACGTCAAAAGGGGGTACGGAAAGTAAATGAAATGAGAATAAAAGTACCCAAAAAAAATGGGGACCACCACGGGTACATAGAATGAATTGAAAAGCTCGATTTGGAAACTTATCCGTTGAAGAACGAAGAACGGATGAAGAACGGAGGAAAACCTTCACGGATTTGCTTACGGAAACATCTCGGAAGCGTTTACAGAAGCACCTCGACTTGGATTTGCTTCACGAAAACAATTTTTTTCACCCAAAACAGTTGAAATACATCACCAGGGGGATCCGGGACCCTTAGAACAACCCCCTTAAGCCTATTTATAGGAAAAAGGGGAAGGAGGTTGCCGCCCAGCTCGCCCAGGCAAGCTCAGCTCGCCCAGGCGGAAGCAATGCAGCTCCAAAAAATCATTCTGGAAGGCCCAATTCAAAATTTCGAAATTGCTATTTGCACCTCCCAATAAGTTCACCCCCTTTTTTCGTAATTTACGAAAAAGTTACGGAAGCCTTGCGGAAGCATATAGGACTTGATTTTCTTCTCTTTTTTCTCTTCCCTATCACCCGTATTAAGTGAAATATGCTTATTTAGGGTTATGGGAATTTTACAAAAGCATTACGGGTGTCCTGGAAGCCAAGGAATCCCATTTTTTAACAAAACGGGGTAGGTGGTTGCCACCTAGCTCGCCCAGGCGAGCTAGGTTGCTTCCACCTTAAGCAAGAAATTGCCCAGAAACCTCTAGAAGGGCCCAGATTCGAAAATTACTATTTGCACCCCCCATTTTACTAAATACACCCCTTTCCCCCTTTTTTTGCTGATTCTTTTTCCGTAACGTTACGAAACTTTACGAATTTCGTAATGACACTTATTTTCTTTCTGTAAGGTTACGGAACCTTACGGATCTTGTATTTACTCTTTTTTAGCTTTCGAAAAAGTTACGGAAACTCACGGATTGCGTAACAATACTTCCTTTTGGTTTCCGTCACATTACGGAATTTCACGGATTGCGTAACCACGCTTCCTTTTGATTTCCGGCGCGTCTCGAAACTTCACATATTGTGCAACACAGGGTGCCAAGTATCTTGAAGCGGCCAATCAAAGGTTGCATGTCATTAAGTAATAATCCCCGGACGAAATTAGTGTATGACAGTTGCCCCTCTTTACTTACCTTTTATCGGAGATAAGAGGAAAGCAAAGATAAGACACTGATTTCGTCCGTCTTGCCCTTTCCGTGATTAGTCTATGACGACTCTCGTCTCTACTCCTTCTTTTTTCTGCACAACACAAAACAAAATACAAACAACAACAAAAACAACAATAATATAATATACATATATACATGTTTGGCGAAGGAATCAATTGGGAAAATAACAAAGACCACATTTCCCAGTCAAGAGGATCCGCACTTGACGGTGGAGGACACATGAACAGCGCTAGACAATCAATTCATGGGGCTCCGAATAAAAGGCGAGAATGGAGAATTGCACTAGGCAATCACTACGCATGGCTCCAAACTCGTTGGTGGTGGAATCAATCGGGAAAATAACAAAGACCACATTTCCCAGTCAAGAGGGTCCGCAATTGACGGTGAAGAACATATTGGAGAATGGAGGATTGCACTAGGCAATCATTACGCATAGCTCCAAACTCGTTGGTGGAGGAATCAATTGGGAAAATAACAAAGAGAAGGGTTGTCCCTGTGTGGTTCAGACTTTTTAAAAAGAGTTTTACAAAGAGAGTGGAAAATCTCAAGTGGGTTGCTTGAGGACTGGACGTAGGCACAGGAAGTGGCCGAACCAGTATAAATCAAGTTTGCATTCCTCTCTTCCCTTAAACTTCTTTTATTTATTGTTATTTATCTTTTGCTTTAAAGAAGTTTATTTTGAATTGTCTTTTGAGCAATTCATGTTAAGGGTGCATTGTTAATCCAAAAAGAGAGAGTGAAAGTTTAATTGGGGAATAGTCTTTGTATCTTAATTCAACCCCCCTTCTTACGACAACTGAGGCCATTTGTCCAACATCCTATTCTTGATAACTCACTTCTCTCTAAAAAGACAAACTTTTCGGAATGATAAAATGAGGTCACATGAACGTCTTGAAAACACAGTCAATCAAATGTTTTTTTTTCTTTTTTCTTTTATATATTTTTTTTTATTTTGAAACTTATTTGTTTTGAACTTTACTCATTGTTTTACGGCACCCCCAGCAACGTGCAAGACGAGTAATCTCTGATTGAACGATCTTGGTAGTCAACACCCAGGAACGCAGGTCGTTTTGAGCAAACAAATCAATGGCTTGCACCCATATTCCATTGGAAGTAGAGATGTAATTATGAGAGGATGAGGGACAAAGATGCCAAATTTATCCATTTATTTAGCGTTGTAACAGTGGCATAAATTTGAAAATCCTGATGAGTCATTAGACACATCTAACAACAGCTTTCAAAATTGCCCCATGTGTGGTGTCGCTTGTCAATGTTAGGATTTACACGCGATTCTTCTTAAATTTCAGCCAGCCCGCATCAATTGGACCTTGCACCTTACGCTTTGAGGTCATACAATGCTCAATGGAATGCCCCGGGGCTTCTTCATGACAAGCACACGTTGCGTTCGAGTCGTAACCTCGGAAAAATGGAGGTTGAGGAAACCTAGCAGGGGTTATGGCTACCATTGCATTATCAAGTGGATATGGGAGCAAGTCAGCATAGGACACCAGAATTGGGGTGAATTCTACAGGTTTTTTTTTTTTTTTTTTTTTTGCAAAACTCATTTCTTGGTTGGTGCTTCAGTTCGTGCTAAAGGTGGTGTTCGTCATTGGAAGTGCGGTAGATAGACTTTGTGGTTGATTTAGGGATGGCCTTTGTGGATAACTGGGCGGTGGGTAAGGAGAAGGTTTGTTATTGGCTGAGTAATGACATTGTTGGGTTGGTGGGAAACTTGGCTGTATAGGAATGGCAGTCACAGCATGGGCTTCTCCCTCATTTTCACCCTCTTCATTTGCCCTAGTTTTTTTTTGCATTTATCAAAGCATGATGATCAGATTTGCCTCTTTTTAGACCCACTTTGATCCTTTCGTCGGTGAAGACCATATCATCAAAGCTTGAAGGTGTGTAGCCCACCATCTTTTCATAGTAGAATACTGGTAATGTGTCTACTATCATTGTCATCATTTTTTTCTCCGTCATTGAGGTGCTACTTGAGCTGCCAGGTCTCTCCACCTTTGGGCGTATTCTTTTGAAAGATTCGTGCCCCCTTTTTGCACATGTTCTGTAGTTGCATCCTATCCAAAGACATTATACTGACACTGCCTAACGAAGGCAACCACTAGGTCCTTCCAAGAATGGACTCGGGAAGGTTCCAAGTTAGTGTACCAGGTAACAGCTACCCCAGTAAGACTTTCTTGGAAGGAATGTATCAGCAACTCCTCATCTTTTGCGTATGCCCCCATCTTCCGATAATACATCTTTAGATGGTTCTTGGGGCAAGTAGTCCCCTTGTACTTGTCAAAGTCCAGCACCTTGAACTTGGGAGGGGTGATGATATTGGGTACTAGGAACAACTCTTCTAGGTTAGCAAAGGCATAATCTTCACCTCCTTCGATGGCCCTGAGCCTTTCCTCTAGATGATCCAACTTTCCCATTTCTGCCATAGCATGAGGGTTTTTACTTGTTGTGGAATGCAAGAGGTGTAGCTGGGGGTGATACTGAGGGCCCTCCAAAGGGTTTTGTAGGGGTGTACCACCAATTGCTTGCCCTTCAGTGGCATATCCGAGGCAAGGCTCGAAGTCGGCTAGATTGTGGTGGGGAATTTCATGTGTCTCCCCCACGGTTTAAGAGACATGTGCATGATCAGTTTGGGGTTGTTGGCTCTCAATGGGTTTAGGAGTGAAGTTATTGACATTCTTATTGGGAGTGTACGCCACATTGGGTGGCGTATAGTTGAGAGGCAAGCCATATGGCGGGAAGGCGTGCTCGTTTTGAATTTGCACATCATGGGGGGCGCCCGTACTTCCCAAATCTTTTCCTACTATACCTGAGGTTGGATGATTCATTTGGTTGAGGCTAGATGGGGGCATCGGATTCACCTTAGCAACAGTGCTGGTAGCGGCAACTGCAACTGCACTGGCTTCCATTATCTTCTTCATGATCATCATGGCCTCCATCATCGTGGCCATTTGCTCTTTCATGGCCTCCATGTCGGCCTTCATCTTCTCTTGTACCTCCTCCGCTTTACCCATTATTCTAGCTCTAGCACAGGTTTGGTGAGGGCACTGTCATACCCTAATTTCGTCCGGGGATTATTACTTGATGATATGCAACCTTTGATTGGCCGCTTCAAGATACTTGGCACCCTTTGTTTCATAATATGTGAAGTCCCGAGACGTTTCGGAAATCAAAAGGAAGCAGGCTTACGCGATCCGTGAAATTCCGTAATGTGACGGAGATCGAAAGGAGGTGTTTTTGCGCAATCCGTGAGTTTCCGTAACTTCTTCGAAAGCTAAAAAAGAGTAAGTACATAATCCGTAAGGATTCGTAACCTTGCGGAAGGAAAATAAGTATCGTTACGAAATTCGTAAAGTTTCGTAACGTTACGGAAAAAGAATTACCAAAAAAGGTAAAGGGGGGTGCATTTAGTAAAAAGGGGGGTACAAATAGCAATCAGGCCCACTTGGGCCTTCCAATTTCTTCCTCCAGAAGGTGGTTGCTTCTGGAGGAAGCAACCTTGCTCGCCTGGGGGAGCTGGGTGGCAAGCTCCTCCCCTATTTTGCTATAAATAGGGGGAGGAATGAAGGGGGAAAGGGTTCAGCCTTCTCGGCACTTCTTATTCTCTCAAAATTGCTGAGGAAAATTGTGTCCGTGAAGAAAATCCAAGCTGAGGTGCTTCCGTAACGTTTCCGTGAGTAATTACGCGAAGATTTTCAACCGTTCTTTGACATTCATCGTTCGTTCTTCATTTTCTTCAGTCTTCAACTGGTAAGTACCTCAAACCGAGCTTTTCAATTCATTTTATGTACCCGTGGGTGTCCCCATTTGTTTCATGTACTTTTATTCTCGTTTTCATTCGCTTTCTATACCCCTTTTTGATGTGCTCTAGTCATTTATTTAAGTCGTTCCTCGCCTAATCTAAAAATAAAATAAATTTCCACCGATCATTTGAATCGTATCATCCGTTAATTTCTGTTATAATGAATTCCGATCGTTCGGTGGTGCCGTAACCACGTTGGAAATAAAAAAAGAGGTAAAATAATAATATAATAATAAAAAATATCTTTTAGTAAAATGAAGCGAAAAAATCAATCGAACGTTTTCTCTTTGGGATTTCTAATTCTTAATTGAATTGACTAATAACTAAAGTGAAACTAAGGCTAAAATCAACTCGCCTAGTCAAGCTCGTCCACAAAAAATAGGGTTTGAAAGTTTATCATTTCAGTTTTCCTTACCAAGTAAATGGATCATTTTTAAGGTCCAACGCCTTCGAGACAAATGTAAGAGGTGCTAATACCTTCCTCAAACGTAAATACAACTCCCAAACTTAGAATTTTCATTTTGAGCGGTTTCCTTCGGTTTTTCCGACGTTTTCCACAAATAAACGTTGGTGGCGACTCCGCGCATCTTTCCTCCTTTGGAAAGCGCACCCGTGAGCCTCGCCTTCGCTCGCCCGCAAAAGGGCATGTTGCGACAGTTGGTGACTCCACTGGGGACTTTTTGTGAGTTAGGCCTATTCTATGGAATTGTGGAATTGTGAAACCTTGTGTGTGCATTTATTGAACTGTGTAAAGTGTAATAACTGCTGTCTTTTTTTCACATTTTTACACTAAGCACCCACGGGTTTGAGTAAAAAAGGGGCCCTATACCCGGGTTCATGGGAATTTAAGGAGTGGAGGTGAATCTATCATCATGCTAGGTCTCCGACTTGCTTGATAATAGTGAAACCTCGTCTAGAGCTTTCTCTCTTTATAATGTGTTGTCGCTGGTATTCCATACCGCCACAATATTATTATCTTGAGTGATGATACCTCTAGAAAACAACCATGTGAGTTATGAATTGTTGGGAGTAGTTATTAGAGACCCCTAGATATTATCCCATAGGTCCCCAAATAGGGGCACGGAGCAAACACGCTGCGTGCCATTTTAAACACTGCCATGCATGTAGTCCTAAATGTCATGTACGCCTTTGCTTGTAATTATTTGTGGATATTGCCATGCTGTGTAAATCCCCCTGTTGCACTTTTGCGCATCTGCATCATGCTGTCACACAGGCATTGTATGTGGGTCTCATCTTTTGTCGTAGGAAGTCGGAAGATCCATATCGTCTTCTTAACTGCACACATGGGGCACTGCGCCCCCAAATGCGCAAGTAAGGAGAGATGATTTTCCGGGCTCTTGTGTCCGTAAATGCATTCATATCATGCATCGCATAAACATCTCTTCAGCATCATAATGAACATATCGTTCCTGCATTTGTCCGTTATCACATTCCAGCCTCACATTTTGCATGAGTCATTGTGTTGAAGTATTGGCGATCAAAATTGCCATTCGCTGGGTTATGGGGTTAAACCAAGCTCGTGCTTTTAGGAAAAGGTTCATCGAGTCAAGTTGAAGTATGGAAGTAACCATTTTTGCAAAAATTGGGGCAAAAGATGGATCGTGTTACAGCATTGCTTCGTCTACTACCAAACACGTTTAGGATTGTTGATATCCTTGTTACTTCCAGCTTCACCTTGACAAAGATGTCATGGACCATGTGGAAAATCTAAATTGATTCAACCTCATGTCCTGCGTAAAAATTCACAATACTTCAACTATGCATCATTCACATACATCCATGCTTTTCATTGGTTGCATTGCTCATTACATTCTTTCCTTGAAAAATAAAATAAAAAAAAAAGAGAACTTAATCATTGTTATAAAAAAGAAAAGAACCCGCTTTACGACGCCCTTACCGAACCTGTACGGAGCTAGAGTAATGGGTAAAACGGAGGAGGTACAAGAGTAGAGGGAGGTCGACATGGAGGCCATGAAAGAGCAAATGGCCGCAATGATGGAGGCCATGAAAGAGCAAATGGCCGCAATGATGGAGGCCATGATGAGCGTGAAGAAGATAATGGAAGCCAATGCGGTTGCAAGCGCTGCTACCAGCGTTGTTGCTAAGGTGAACCCGACGTCCCCATCCGACATCAACCAAATGAATCATCTAACCTCAGATATGGTAGGCAAAGATTTGGGAAGTACGGGTGGCCCCCATGATGTGCAAATTCAAAACGAGCACGCCTTCCCGCCATATGGTTTGCCTCTCAACTATACGCCACCCAATGTGGCGTACACCCCCAATAAGAATGTCAATAACTCCACTCCTATACCCGTTGGGAGCCAACAACCCCAAACTGATCATGCACATGTCTCTTAAACCGTGGGGGAGACACATCAAATTCCCCACCACAATCTAGCCGACTTCGAGCCTTGGCTCGGATATGCCACTGAAGGGCAAGCAGTTGGTGGTATACCCCTACAAAACCCTTTGCAGGGCCCTCAGTATCACCCCCCAGCTACACCTCTTGCATTCCACAACAAGTAAAAACCCTCATGCTATGGCAGAAATGGAAAAGTTTGATCATTTAGAGGAAAGGCTCAGGGCCATTGAAGGAGGTGAAGATTTTGCCTTTGCTAACCTAGAAGAGTTGTTCCTAGTACCCAATATCATCACCCCTCCCAAGTTCAAGGTGCTGGACTTTGACAAGTACAAGGGGACTACTTGCCCCAAGAACCATCTAAAGATGTATTATCGGAAGATGGGGGCATACACAAAAGATGAGGAATTACTGATACATTCCTTCCAAGAAAGTCTTACTGGGGTAGCTGTTACCTGGTACACTAACTTGGAACCTTCCCGAGTCCATTCTTGGAAGGACCTAATAGTTGCCTTCGTTAGGCTGTGTCAGTATAATGGCTTCGGATAGGATGTAACTACAAAACATGTGCAAAAAGAGGGCACGAATCTTTCAAAAGAATACGCCCAAAGGTGGAGAGACCTGGCAGTTCAAGTGGCACCTCAATGACGAAGAAAAAATAATAGTAGACACATTACCAGTATGAAAAGATGGTGGGCTATACACCTTCAAGCTATACACCTTCACCGATGAAAGGATCATAGTAGGTCTAAAAAGAGGCAAATCTGATCATCATGCTTTGATACATGCCAAAAAAACTAGGGCAATTGAAGAGGGTGAGAATGAGGGAGAAGCCCATGCTGTGGCTGCCATTCCTATACAGCCAAGTTTCCCACCAACCCAACAATGTCATACTCAGCCAATAACAAACCTTCTCCTTACCCACCGCCCAGTTATCCACAAAGGCAATCCCTAAATCAACCACAAAGTCTGTCTACCGCACTTCCAATGACGAACACCACCTTCAGCACAAACCAAAAACACCAACCAAGAAATGAATTTTGCAGCGAGAAAACCTATAGAATTCACCCCAATTCTGGTGTCCTATGCTGTCTTGCTCCCATATCTACTTGATAATTCAATGGTAGCCATAACCCCAGCCAAGGTTCATCAACCTCCATTTCTCTGAGAATACGACTCGAACGCAACGTGTGCTTGTCATGGAGAAGCCCCGGGGCGTTCCATTGAGCATTGTAGGGCCCTGAAGCGTACGGTGCAAGGTCTAATTGATGCGGGCTGGCTGAAATTTGAGGAGAATCGCGTGTAAATCCTAACATTGACAAGAGATGCCACACATGGGGCAATTTTGAAAGCTGTTGTTAGATGTCTCTAATGACTCATCAGGATTTTCAAGTTTATACCATTATTGTAAACCACAGTTACAACGCTAAATAGATGGATAAAGTTGATATCTTTGTCCCTCATCCTCTCACAAACGCATCTTTGCTTATTCAACTTTCATCGGAATGTGGGTGCAAGCCATTGGTCTGTTTGCTCAAGCGACCTGTGCTCCTGAGTTTGGACTTCCAAGACCGTTCAATCAGAGATTACTCGTCTTGCATGTTGGTGGGGGTGCCGTAAAACAATGAGTAAAGTTCAAAACAAATAAGTTTCAAAATAAAAAAAAATATAATAAAAAAAAGAGGTCAAAAAGAAAAAAAAAAGAAGGGCATTTGATTGACTGCGTTTTCAAAATGTTCATGTGAGCTCATTTTATCATTCCGGAAAGTTTGTCTTTTTAGAGAGAAGTGAGTTATCAAGAATAGGATGTTGGATAAATGGCCTCAGTTACCTTAAGAAAAAGGGGGGTTGAATTAAGATACGAAGACTATTCCCCAATTAAACTTTCACTCTCTTCGGATTAACAATGCACCCTTAACGTGAATTACTCAAAAGATAATTCAAAATAAACTTCTTTAAAGCAAAAGATAAATAGCAATAAATAAAAGAAGTTTAAGGGAAGAGAGGAATGCAAACTTGATTTATACTGGTTCGGCCACTTCCCGTGCCTACATCCAGTCCTCAAGCAACTCACTTGAGATTTTCCACTCTCTTTGTAAAACTCCTTTTACAAAGTCTGAACCACACAGGGACAACCCTTCCCTTGTGTTCAGGAATCCTCTACAACAAGAGACCCACGGTCTCTTAATCCCTTTTTAGAAATAAGAAGAAGAGAAGAAGAGATCTCTCTTAAAAGAGATAGATTGTACAATGAAGATCAATCAAAATTCCTTATTGAATATGCAAGTGGTTGACCAAGGAATCTTTTTGAGAGGATAAAACATTTCAGTTCAGAAAAACTCTTAATCTTTTGAGAGGATAAAAATTTTTGGCAATGAAAACTCTCTGTAAATTCGTGTTTCCAAGTCACATATAAATAGACCTTTGATGGCCATTCATAAACCATTTGAATAGATGTGACTCTTGGAAATTATATTCTGAAAATCCCCTCTGGTAATCGATTACAAGACTTGTGTAATCAATTACAGGCTTTAAAATTTGAATTAAAATGTTCAATAAACTGTTGGTAATCAATTACCATCTATGCGTAATCAATTACACATTATAAATTTTGAATTCAAATTTCTAGTGACTGTGATAAACATTTTCAGTTGCCGGTAATCGATTACCAGAGAGAAAATCTCAATTTGAGGTGATAGAATTCTTCGGTCAAACCTTTTGTTTTTTCAATTTGGAAACTTCTTCCTAAAGATTCTAGAGATCAACTTGATCATATATCTTGATTTTCTTGGATTCTTGTCTTGAATAAAACTTAGAAGCACTTGATCCTTTAGCATCATCAAGACATCAAAACATCTTGCTTCTACATAGGAGTCATTTGACTTAATCCATCAACTGAAAAATCCTTCAACTATTTCTCGTCCTTGGAAAATTCTTTTTGCAAGAATCAGCTGCTTCTTCCTCACTACGAGGTTGTGAAAACAAGACAACAATTGGTACCTCTAAGCCCTACACTGGGGCAATGAAAGGCACCATGCATAAACCTCAAATGAACCTAGGGGCAGATTAGAAGTTCTCATCCAATAGGTTCCTTGCTACAAGGTCATGACGAAAGACAACGATTGTACCTCAAAGCCTTACACTGGGGCAATGAAAGACACCATGCAAAAACCTCAAGCGAACCTAGGGGCAGATTAATGCATGATTTGATAGAAGAACATATTTTGGAAATACTGAGTTGACTTAAAATAGGGAAAATGAATCCTGAGCCCTAGTGTCACATGACCATAAAAACTTGATGCTTGAGTGTCCACATGGGAGCATGCATGACCAGTTTTGCATAAAATTTCCTAATCATCATTGTTTTGTGCATTTACTTCGTTGAACTGTTACGTTTGTATTTACTTCGTTGTTGTCAATAGTGTTTGTTGAAGTTCCGAAATCGCGTAGAATTTTTCATTTTTTTGGAACGTCGTCCAAAATAATAAAAAAATGAACCAAAATCATGGTAAAAAGAAAGAAGCGTTGTGAATAAATGTCTACGTATATAAAGAAAAAGAAAAAGGTTTTTATTTATATATATGTAAAAAGAAAATGTGAATAAAAGGATTTTGTGTGTGTAAACGATGTGTGAAAAGAAATTCTTGTGTGTGTGAGCAACGAGTGTATATAAAAAAACTTTTGTATGAACCACAGGTGTATGTTGGGAAAAACGAAAAATATTTGAACATGGATAGGGTTTGTGTATAGACTGTGTGACATAAAGAAAAAGAGTTCTGATGTGTATACGAAAAAGGGTTCGTCATGTATAGGAATGTAAGTGTACAAAGAAAAGCTTTCTCACAAATAACAATGGGTGTATATTTTTGTGAATATAAAAATGAAACAAAAAGGAAAAAGAAAGAAAGACCTCGAAGGTCGACATGTTATGGTTAGGAAGCATAAATCATTCGTAGAGAGCAAACATATCTTCTGGAAACAAGGGACTGATGCTAAGAGTTTATTTTCCTGAATAACCGAGATAAGAACGGGTGAATCCATTGAACTGATGAAAGAACATAACTTGGAAACGTTGGGTCTGTTTGTGTAAATTCCCAACCGTAGTATCACAATGCCATAAACGGGATGCTTGGGTGCCCACCTGGCTGTAGCCATGACTAATTTTGCACGTTGTTTTCAAATCATCATTGCCACGCGTGCCTTATGGAGTGATATGGGAGTTCGGCCCGAGACCGACACCTTGACACCCAAATTTGTTTTGCCCCAGATATCAAGATTGGGTTCCCACGATAAAAGACCCCATTGAAACATAACCTTAGATTTTTTTTTGAACCTTGGCCTATCAAAAGAATCCTCATTCTTTCCCCCAAAGCAAAGGACAGCGGAATCTCCTCAAGGGAGAGCAAATAGAATGCAAAAACCCGATTTCCCAAAGAAAGGAAAGGAGGAAGTGGGAAGAAAAGGAAGAAATGAAAAGAAAAGAAAGAAAAAGAACAATAAAAAAGAAAGAAAAAGAAGGATTCCCGATCAAAGATCGAAAGGAAGTGAAAATGGAAAAGATCGAAGGAAAACAGAGTAATTCTCGATCAATGAAAGAAAGGGAATGGAAAATCTTCAGACCAGATAAATTTTTGGCAAAATAAGTGACTGTTGGCGAAGGAAAACCCATTTTTGGTGTCTCTTCCTTTCGAATTGCCATTCAAAGTCATTCTCGACTGGCGATATCCCACCCCACATGAACAAAGAGGAAAAGACCGAAACACCCAACTTCCTCTCCAAAAAATACTACACTCGAGAAAATCCTATTGGCCCGTGATCGTACGTTTGATCTTTGATTCGATAGGTAATCGTGTGCAAAATAAAGTCATGGTGCAGTTATGGTTTGGGAATAGGATGAAACACTTGCCTGTGTGAGTTTTATACACTATGAGTGATTTATTTTTAGCTTAGCCCGATGTTTCCCCCACATGTTCATTTAAAAGCTAAATGTTGACATCCTGCCCTACATTTTCGGTTACAAGGAAGATTACCCTTGGCACGAGTATATTGTTTCTCTAAGATATGGTGCTCTCGCGAATGATTTATTTTTTTTCTTTTGCAAAAAGCATGTTCGCCTTTCTAGGTGGAAAAACCCGGTGGACCGTTCGGTCCTGCCAACAAATCTTATTCGGAGACCCATGAATTCATTGCCTAGCGCTATTCATGTGTTCTCCACCATCGAGTCTGGAGCCCTGCGAATTTATTGCCTAGCGCTATTCATGTGTCCTCCACCATCGAGTCTGGAGCCCCGCGAATTCATTGCCTAGCACTGTTCGCCAGTTCTCCATTCTCCACTTTTATTCAGAGACCCATGAATTCATTGCCTAGCGCTGTTCATGTGTCCTCCACCATCGAGTCTGGAGCCCCGCGAATTCATTGTCTAGCGCTGTTCGCCAATTCTCCATTCTCAATCTTATTCGGAGACCCATGAATTCATTGCCTAGCACTGTTCATGTGTCCTCCACCATCGAGTCTGGAGCCCTGCGAATTGATTGCCTAGCGCTGTTCGCCAATTCTCCATTCTCCACTTTTATTCGGAGACCCATGAATTCATTGTCTAGCGCTGTTCATGTGTCCTCCACCATCGAGTCTGGAGCCCCGCGAATTCATTGCCTAGCGCTGTTTGCCAATTCTCCATTCTCCACTTTTATTCGGAGACCCATGAATTCATTGCCTAGCACTGTTCATGTGTCCTCCACCATCGAGTCAGGAGCCCCGCGAATTCATTGCCTAGCGCTGTTCGCCAATTCTCCATTCTCAATCTTATTCGGAGACCCATGAATTCATTGCCTAGCGCTGTTCATGTGTCCTCCACCATCGAGTCTGGAGCCCCGTGAATTCATTGCCTAGCGCTGTTCACCAATTCTCCATTCTCAATCTTATTCGGAGACCCATGAATTCATTGCTTAGCGTTGTTCTTGTGTCCTCCACCATCGAGTCTGGAGCCCCGCGAATTGATTGCCTAGCGCTGTTCGCCAATTCTCCATTCTCCACTTTTATTCGGAGACCCGTGAATTCATTGCCTAGCGCTGTTCATGTGTCCTCCACCATCGAGTCTGGAGCCCCGCGAATTCATTGCCTAGCGCTGTTCGCCAATTCTCCATTCTCCACTTTTATTCGTAGACCCATGAATTCATTGCCTAGCGCTGTTCATGTGTCCTCCACCATCGAGTCTGGAGCCCCGCGAATTCATTGCCTAGCGCTGTTCGCCAATTCTCCATTCTCAATCTTATTCGGAGCCCCATGAATTCATTGCCTAGCGCTGTTCATGTGTCCTCCACCAACGAGTCTGGAGCCCCGCGAATTCATTGCCTAGTGCTGTTCGCCAATTCTCCATTCTCAATCTTTCGGAGACCCATGAATTGATTGCCTAGCGCTGTTCATGTGTCCTCCGTTATCAAGCGCGGAACCTCCGGTGACTGGGAAATATGGTTTTTGTTATTTTCCCGATCGGTTCCTTCACCAAACATGTGTATATGTGTATATTATGTTTGTATTTTGTTTTGTGTTGTACAGAAAAAAAGAGAAGAAGGACTAGAGACGAGAGTCGTCATAGACTAATCACGGGAAGGACAAGACGGACGAAATCAGTGTCTTATCTTTGCTTTCCTTTTATCTCCGATAAAAGGTAAGTAAAGAGGGGCAACTGTCATACCCTAATTTCGTCCGGGGATTATTACTTGATGATATGCAACCTTTGATTGGCCGCTTCAAGATACTTGGCACCCTTTGTTGCATAATATGTGAAGTCCCGAGACGTGCCAGAAATCAAAAGGAAGCAGGCTTACGCGATCCGTGAAATTCTGTAATGTGACGGAGATCGAAAGGAGGTGTTTTTGCGCAATCCGTGAGTTTTCGTAACTTCTTCGAAAGCTAAAAAAGAGTAAGTACATAATCCGTAAGGATTCGTAACCTTGCAGAAGGAAAATAAGTATCGTTATGAAATTCGTAAAGTTTCGTAACGTTACGGAAAAAGAATTACCAAAAAACGTAAAGGGGGGTGCATTTAGTAAAAAGAGGGTACAAATAGCAATCAGGCCCACTTGGGCCTTCCAATTTCTTCCTCCAGAAGGCGGTTGCTTTTGGAGGAAGCAACCTTGCTCGCCTGGGCGAGCTGGGTGGCAAGCTCCTCCCCTATTATGCTATAAATAGGGGGAGGAATGAAGGGGGAAAGGGTTCAGCCTTCTTGGCACTTCTTATTCTCTCGAAATTGCTGAGGAAAATTGTTTCCGTGAAGAAAATCCAGGCCGAGGCGCTTCCGTAACGTTTCATGTACTTTTATTTAAGTCATTTATTTGAGATGCTTGGCGTCCTTTATTGCACAATTAATGAAGTCCCGAGACGTGTCAGAAATCAAAAGGAAGCCGGCTTGCGCGATCCGTGAAATTCCGTAATGTGGCGGAAATTGAAAAGAGGTGTTTTTGCGCAATACGTGAGTTTCCGTAACTTCTTCAAAAGCTAAAAAAGAGTAAATACATAATCCGTAAGGATCCGTAACCTTGCGGAAGGAAAATAAGTATCGTTACGAAATTCGTAAGTTTCGTAACGTTACAGAAAAAGAATTACCAAAAAAAATAGAAGGGGGTGCATTTAGTAAAAAAAGGGGATACAAATAGCAATATGGCCCGCTTGGGCCTTCCAGATCCTTCCTCCAGAAGGCTGTTGCTTCTGGAGGAAGCAACCTTGCTCGCCTGGGCGAGCTGGGTGGCAAGCTCCTCCCCTATTTTGCTATAAATAGGGGGAGGAGTGAAGAAGAAAAGGGTCAGCCTTCTTGGCATTTCTTATTCTCTTAAATTTGCTGAGGAAAATTGTTTCCGTGAAGAAAATCCAAGCCGAGGCGCTTCCATAACGTTTCCGTGAGTAATTACGCGAAGATTCTCGATCGTTCTTCAAAGATTTATCGTTCGTTCTTCGTTTTCTTCAGTCTTCAACGGGTAAGTACCTCAAATCGAGCTTTTCAATTCATTCTATGTACCCTTGTGGTCCCCATTTGTTTCATGTACTTTTATTCTCGTTTTCATTCGCTTTCTATACCCCCTTTTGACGTGCTTCAGTCATTTATTTAAGTCGTTCCTCGCCTAATCTAAAAATAAAATAAATTTCCACCGATCATTTGAATCGTATCATCCGTTAATTTCTGTTAAAATGAATTTCGACCGTTCGGTCATGCCGTAACCACGTTGGAAATAAAAAAAGAGGTAAAATAATAATATAATAATAAAAAATGCCTTTTAGTAAAATGAAGCGAAAAAATCAATCGGACGTTTTCTCTTTGGCATTTCTCATTCTTAATTGAATAGACTAATAACTAAAGTGAAACTAAGGCTAAAATCAACTCGCCTAGTCAAGCTCGTCCACAAAAAATAGGGTTTGAAAGTTTATCATTTCAGTTTTCCTTACCAAGTAAATGGATCATTTTTAAGGTCCAACGCCTTAAAATGATCACCTTTCAAGTAAAAAGAATCACTTGATTCACTCTTAAGAAAGAACTACATAGGTCTGATTTCCTCTTCGATGGAGGGTACGTAGGAGCAAGAGCCCCGCTTTTGTCGACCTCAAAAAGTAAAAAGAAATAAAAGTTATGGTAACACAATTTCCACAATTCTAAAAAATATGTTGTTGTCCTTCGAGACAAACGTAAGAGGTGCTAATACCTTCCTCAAACGTAAATACAACTCCCAAACTTAGAATTTTCATTTTGAGCGATTTCCTTCGGTTTTTCTGACGTTTTCCACAAATAAACGTTGGTGGCGACTCCGCGCATCTTTCCTCCTTTGGAAAGTGCACCCGTGAGCCTCGCCTTCGCTCGCACGCAAAAGGGCATTTTGCGACACGCACCGTAAAGCATGCTTTTTTTTTTTCTTTTTTATAACAATGATTAAGTTCTCTTTTTTTTTTCAAGGAAAGAATGCAATGAGCAATGCAACCAATGAACAACATGGATGTATGCGAATGATGCACAGTTGAAGTATTGCGAATTTTTACATAGGATATGGGGTTGAATCAATTTAGATTTTCAACATGGTCCATGACATCTCCGTCAAGATGAAACTGGAAGTAACAGGGACATCGACAGCCCTAAATGTGTTTGGTAGTAGACGAAGGAGCGATGTAACACGATCCATCTTTTGCCCCAATTTTTTGCAAGATGGATACTTCCATACTTCAACTTGACTCGATGAACCTTTTCATAAAAGCACGAGCTTGGTTCAACCCCATAACCCAGAGAATGGCAATTTTGATCGCCAATACTTCAACAACATTTCATAGGGATTGTCATACCCTAATTTCGTCCGGGGATTATTACTTGATGACATGCAACCTTTGGTTAGCCGCTTTGAGATGCTTGGCGTCCTTTATTGCACAATAAATGAAGTCCTGAGACGTGTCAGAAATCAAAAGGAAGCAGGCTTGCGCGATCCGTGAAATTCCGTAATGTGGCGGAAATTGAAAAGAGGTGTTTTTGCGCAATACGTGAGTTTCCGTAACTTCTTCAAAAGCTAAAAAAGAGTAAATACATAATCCGTAAGGATCCGTAACCTTGCGGAAGGAAAATAAGTATCGTTACGAAATTCGTAAGTTTCGTAACGTTACAGAAAAAAAGTTACCAAAAAAAATAGAAGGGGGTGCATTTAGTAAAAAAAAGGGGATACAAATAGCAATATGGCCCACTTGGGCCATCCAGATCCTTCCTCCAGAAGGCTGTTGCTTCTGGAGGAAGCAACCTTGCTCGCCTGGGCGAGCTGGGTGGCAAGCTCCTCCCCTATTTTGCTATAAATAGGGGGAGGAGTGAAGAAGAAAAGGGTCAGCCTTCTTGGCATTTCTTATTCTCTTAAATTTGCTGAGGAAAATTGTTTCCGTGAAGAAAATCCAAGCCGAGGCGCTTCCATAACGTTTCCGTGAGTAATTACGCGAAGATTCTCGATCGTTCTTCAAAGATTCATCGTTCTTTCTTCGTTTTCTTCAGTCTTCAACGGGTAAGTACCTCAAATCGAGCTTTTCAATTCATTCTATGTACCCTTGTGGTCCCCATTTGTTTCATGTACTTTTATTCTCGTTTTCATTCGCTTTCTATACCCCCTTTTGACGTGCTTCAGTCATTTATTTAAGTCGTTCCTCGCCTAATCTAAAAATAAAATAAATTTCCACCGATCATTTGAATCGTATCATCCGTTAATTTCTGTTAAAATGAATTCCAACCGTTCGGTCATGCCGTAACCACGTTGGAAATCAAAAAAGAGGTAAAATAATAATATAATAATAAAAAATGCCTTTTAGTAAAATGAAGCGAAAAAATCAATCGGACGTTTTCTCTTTGGCATTTCTCATTCTTAATTGAATAGACTAATAACTAAAGTGAAACTAAGGCTAAAATCAACTCGCCTAGTCAAGCTCGTCCACAAAAAATAGGGTTTGAAAGTTTATCATTTCAGTTTTCCTTACCAAGTAAATGGATCATTTTTAAGGTCCAACGCCTTATGTCATACCCTAATTTCGTCCGGGGACCTTTGCTTGATGACATGCGACCTTTCTTTGGTCCTTGTGAGGTGCTTGGCACCCATCATTAGGCAATTTGTGAAATTTTGGGAACAACAAGTCATTTGCATGTGGAGATTTTATGGTCACCTGCGACTCTCGTCAAATCGAGAGGAACGAAATTAGTGTCTTATCTTTACTTTCCTTTTATCTCCAATAAAAGACAAGTAAAGAGGGGCAACTGTCATACCCTAATTTCGTCCAGGGACCTTTGCTTGGTGACATGCGACCTTTCTTTGGTCCTTGTGAGGTGCTTGGCACCCATCATTAGGCAATTTGTGAAATTCCAAGACATTCCGGAAAACCAAAAAAATATTGATGCAGAATCCGTAAGTTTCCGTGACACACCGGAAATCAAATGGAAGCATCGTTGCATAATTAAGTGAGGTTCCGTAACATTCCGTAAGTTAAAAAGGGGATGATTATGTAATCCGCAAGGTTCCGTAACATTACGGAAAGAAAACAAGTATCGTTACGAAATTCGTAAGTTTCCGTAACTTTACGAAAAAAGAATCACCAAAAAACAGCAGAGGGGGGTGTACTTAGTAAAAATGGTGGTGCAAATAGCACCCAGGCCCACTTGGGCCCTCCAGAATATTCCTCCAGAAGGCGGTTGCTTCTGGAGGAAGCAACCTGGCTCGCCTGGGCGAGCTGAGCTCGCCTGGGCGAGCTGGGCGGCAACCACCTCCCCTATTTTGCTATAAATAGGGGAGGAAGTGAAGAAGAAAAGGGTTCAGCCCCTTTGGCACTTCTCTCTCTTTCGAATTTGCTTGGAAAAATCGTTTCCGTGAAGAAAATCTAAGCCGAGGCGCTTCCGAAACGTTTCCGTAACGTTTTCCGTGAAGAATTTCGCAAGGGTTTCAACCGTTCTTCGACGTTCTTCATTCGTTCTTCATCGTTCTTCGATCTTCAACGGGTAAGTACCTCGAACCAAGCTTTTCGATTCATTCTATGTACCCGTAGTGGTCCACATTGTGTTTCGTGCATTTTTATTCTCGTTTTGTTTACTTTTTATACCCCCTGTTGACGTGCTTAAGGCATTTTACTTAAGTCATTTCTCGCTTAACTTAAAAATAAAATAAATTTCCACCGAACGTTTGAATTGTATTATCCATTAACTTCGGTTAAAATAAATTCCGACCGTTCGGTCGTGCCGTAACCACGTTGGAAATCAAAAAAAAAAAGGTAAAGAATAATATAATAATCAAAAAGACATCTTTTAGTAAAATAAAGCGGAAAATCAATCGGACGTTTTCTCTTTGGGATTTCTCATTCTTAATCGAATTGATTAATAACTAAAGTGAAACTAAAGGCTAAAAATCAATTCGCCTAGTCAAGCTCGTCCATAAAAATAGGCTTTTGAAGTTTGTCATTTCATTTTCTAACTAAGTAAAATGGATCATTTTTAAGGTCCAACGCCTTAAAATGATCACCTCTTAAAGTAAAAAAGAATCACTTGATAAAAAAGAACTACGTAGGTCTGATTTTCTCATCCCAAATTGAGGAATACGTAGGAGCAAAGGGAAACACCCTTGTCAACCACAAAAAGAGAAAATATAAAAAGGGTATAAAGGATATAGAGACATAAAAAGGGAACATAAAAAATCAAAGTCATGTTTGCACATTCGATTAAAGGCTGCCGTCCCTTGGGGCGGACGTGTGGGGTGCTAATACCTTCCCCGTGCGTAAATACAACTCCCGAACCTTTCACTTAAAAGTTCGTAGATCGCGTCTTTTCCGGTTTTTCCGACGTTTTCCTCAAATAAACGTTGGTGGCGACTCCGCGCGTATTCCTTTCGTGGAACACGCATCCCGCGAGTCACGCGTCGCCCTCCCGCCGAAGGGTAGGTTGCGACAGTTGGCGACTCCACTGGGGACTGTTTTTAGAGAGTTAGGCCATTTAATCTTGTGCAATGTTTTACCGTGACTTATCCCTTTGTTGGTTTTCCTTCATTATGTTCTTATGTATATAAACTCTTTGTTGCTTTTAGTGCGTTTTAAAATGTATGCATGGGGTAAATATTTATTCATTTGATGCACACAAACACCAACACTATTTGCACACACTGTGAGTGAAAAAGGGCCCTATACCCGGGTTCATGGGAACATAAGGAGCGGAGGTGAATCTGTGGTCATGCTAGGTCTCCGACTTGCTTGATTACAGTGAACCCTCATCTAGAGCTTTTTTCTTTGAAAACTTATTGTTGCTAGTAGTCCCTACTGCTGCAATATGTTTTTCGAAGAGAATGATACCTCTAGAAACTATCAAAAGAGATATGACTACCTTGGGGGTTATTACTAAAAGCCTAGTTAGCTCTCTCCCTTATAGGTCCCTTAAATAGGGGCACGGAGCAAACACGCTGCGTGCCATTTTTCACACTGCCATGCATAAGTGTCATATACCTTTTTACTTATATTTAGTGAGTATTGTCATACTATGTACATTCCCGTGTTGCGCCTTTCGCATATGCATCGCACATGGGTTCTGTCTTGATCCCCTCTGTAAACAAACCAACGAAGGGTCCGTGTCACCGTTTTAAATACATACGTTGTATCTAAGAAGGAGACAGTTTTCCGAGCTCCCGTATTCATAAATTGCATCCGTGTCATATGCATTCCTTCATGCATTCATCCATTCCACCCATGATAGATGTCGGAGATTTGATTCGCACTAGATTTTATTTCACTTTAGTAAAACATGGGATCAAGTCAAAAGCCTTCGCTTAAAAAGAGGTTTTATCAAGTCAAAATCAAGAGCTTAGAGGTCACCAGTTTACGAAAGTTGGGGCAATTAATGGGTCAACTTCAACGGCAAGCCTTCCGCAAAGCCTATGGTAAGCATTTGGGACCTAGCTAGGGTAGAAGTCTCCATGGAACCAATTGCCTCCCTCGCCCAGTATTATGATCAGCCGTTGAGGTGCTTCATCTTTGGGGACTTCCAGCTATCACCAATGGTGGAAGAATTTGAAGAGATCCTAGGATGTCCTCTAAGGGGAAGGAAACCATACCTCTTCTCAGGGTTCTACCCCTCATTGGCCAGAATTTCTAAAAAAGTCCAAATCTCGGCGCAGGAATTAGACCGCCAAAGGCAAGTCGAAAATGGGGTGGTCGGAATACCGAGAAAATATTTGGAGGTAAAAGCAAGAATCTTGGCAGAAAAAGGCGAGTGGACCCCATTCATAGATATTCTCACACTGTTGATTTTCGAGGGAGTCCTCTTTCCAAATGTGGATGGGTTGGTGGACCTGGCAGCGATCGACGTTTTTCTCGCCTATCATAACCACAAGGAAAGTCCGGTTGTCGCTATGCTAGCCGACCTATATGACACCTTCGACCGAAGATGTGAAGAAAGCAATGCAAGGATTGTTTGCTGTACTCCAGCTCTCTATGTGGGGCTGGTTTCACACCTTTTTCTCCAAGAAGGTAGGCCCGTCTATCCGCTACAAGGTTACCGCTCGTGCGTCGAAAAAGGAAAGGCGAATTGGGACCAACTCTTGGCTAGCATGGGGGGGCGTCTGTTATTTGGTTCCCTCGCTAGAAGGAAGGAAGAATCAGGATTCTATCTTCATGCGAAGGATGTCCAAATGTTCCCTTGATGGGAACAAGGGGTTGTATTAATTATAATCCCGTTCTCACCATAAGACAGCTTGGCTACCCCATGAGAGGAGCGCCATTAGACGAAAGCATCACGCCTTTCATCGCACGGGGTTTTAGTGACCACAACGCGAGGGTACTCCAAGGAGTTCGCAAGGCATGGGATGCGGCGTGAAGAAAGGACAGAGAGCTTAGGGGAAGCAGTAATGGGATCATCGGCGGCTATCATAAGTGGCTGAGAGTCCGAACACAAGGATTGGATTGGCTCCCAAATCTAAAGACTGTGAGAGACGATGAGGTTAAAGCTTCGAAAGAAAGTGATGAGGTACAAGCCCTAAAGGCAGATCTTGAAAGAGCCCGGGTAGTCGAAGAGAAGTTCAAGTCCATAGCCATCAAAGTCTGAAAAGAGTATGATGAACTAAGGGACGTCAATATGGCCACAGCTGAAGCCTTGGAACGAGAAACCAAGAAAGCCCGAAAGGAAGAACACGTGCAAGCAAAGTTTTGAGGGGCTTTATAGGGCAGCAATAGTAAGCTCAAGCTCCGAAGAGGTGAAAGGAATCATCACGGGTCAAAGGCATGATCTTGAAGGACGAGCTAAAGGCTTACCTTAGGTCGAAAAGAAATTTGTCCCAACAGTTAAGCGAGACTGAAGGGAATATGTGGGCCGTCATCGATGAGTGCAAAGAGAAGCTAAATCTAGCGGCGACTCACGAGCAAAGGCTAGAGGATGAGTACGCCAAGATATCAGCAGAAAGCGAAGCAAGGGAAAGGGTAATTGATTCATGGCACCAAGAGGCAACAATGTGGACGGACCGATTTGCTCTTACCTTGAACAGGAGTCAAGAACTTCCCCGATTGCTAGCCAAGGCCAAAGCAATGGCGGACACCTACTCCGCCCCCAAGAAGATCCACGGAATTCTCAGCTATTGTCAACATATGATAGACTTAATGGACCATATGATTAGAAACCGCTAGGAAGTTTGTATTGTCGCTCAGATCTTGACTAGTTATAACTTTTTGAAAAAAATGAGTTTATCCCACGTTTTTACTCCAAAAATCAGTGTGAATCAAGTCACTCCCACATTTTATCTCTAGCATGCATTGTATGTTGGTCTCGTCCTTTGTCATGGGAAGCCGGAAGGTCCATATCACCTTCTTAATTGTACACATGGGGCACTGCGCCCCCAAATGCGCAAGTAAGAAGAGATAATTTTCCGGGCTCTCGTGTCCGTAAAATGCATTCATATCATGCACCACATAAGCATCTCTTCATAACATCATAATGAACATATCGTTCCTGGATTTGTCCGTTATCATATTCCAGCCTCACATTTTGCATGAGTCATGGCATCATCATGCATATGCGTTCAACAAACTTTTTGATCTGCAAAATTGCATACCATTTGTTTTCATGTTTGCTCATCCTTGCGTTTTCCTCTACAAAACAAAAACAAAAAAGGGGAAGCGTGAAACTTCACACTACCTTCTTAGTTGCATGTGTTAGGCACCATGAGCCAACCATGTTGGGATCATAAACCCATTTCTAAAAAAAAAAAAAAAAAAAAAACACACAACAACAAAACAAAATAATTGAACATGGTACCTAATGCATGGTTAACTAGGAAATGGTGTTTCTTCGGGCATCTCAATTTCATAAATACATTTTCCGTGCATAAGCTTAAAGTATGCCCGAGTCATTCATCCCTATGAGATGTTGTTGAAGTATTGGCGATCAGAATTGCCTTTCCTTGGATTATAGGGTTGAACCAAACTCATGCTTTTACAAAAAGGTTCATCAAGTCAAGTTGAAATATGGAAGTAACCGTCCTGCAAAATTGGGGCAAAAGATGAATTGAGTCACATCACTGCTTCGTCTACTGCCAAACATATTTAGGATTGTTGATGTCCTTGTTACTTCCAGTTTCACCTTGACAAAGATGTCATGGACCATGTTGAAAATCTAAATTGATTCAACCCCATATCCTGCTTAAAAATTCGCAATACTTCGACTGTACATCATTCGCATGCATCCATGCTTTTCATTGGTTGCATTGCTCATTGCATTCTTTCCTTGAAAAATAAAATAAAATAAAATAAAATGAACTTATCAAAAAGAAAAGGACACGCTTTACGGCGCCCTTACCGAACTCGTGCTAGAGCTAGAGTAATGGGTGAAGCAGAGGAGGTGCAAGAGAAGATGAAGGCCGAAAATGGAGGCCATAAAAGAGCAAATGGCCACAATGATGAAGGCCATGATGAGCATGAAGAAGATAATGGAAGCCAATGCGGTTATAGTTGCCGCTATTAGCGCTGTCGCTAAGGTGAACCCGATGCTCCCATCTGGCCTCAAGCAAATGAATCATCCAACCTCAAATATGGTAGGCAAAGATTTCGGAAGTACGGATGATCCCATGATGTGCAAATTCAAAACGAGTACGCCTTCCCATCATATGGCTTGCCTCCCAACTATACACCACCCAATGTGGCATACACTCTCAATAAAAATCTCAATAACTCCACTCCGATACTCATTGAGAACCAATAACCTCATCAGGCACATATCTCTCAAACCATGGGGGAGACACATGAAATTCCCCACCACAATCTAGCTGACTTCGAGCCTTGGCTCGGATATGCCACTGAAGGGCAAGCAGTTGGTGGTATACCCTTTGAAAACACTTTGGAGGGCCCTCAGTTTCGCCCACAACCACAACCATTGCATTTTGCGGTGGGAAGAGCCCCTCCTGCTATGGCCGAAAAGGGAAAGGCGGATCATCTAAAGGAAAGGCTCAGGGCCATTGAAGGAGGTGAAGATTATGCCTTTGCTAACCTAGAAAAGTTGTTCCTAATACCCAAACATGGTCATTCCCAAGTTCAAGGTGCTGGACTTTGACAAGTACAAGGGGACTACTTGTCTCAAGAACCATCTAAAGATGTATTTTCAGAAGATGGGGGAATACGCAAAAGATGAGGAATTGCTGATACATTCCTTCCAAGAAAGTTTTACTGGGGTAGCTGTTACCTGGTACATTCTTGGAAGGACCTAATGGTTGCCTTTGTTAGGCAGTATCAGTACAATTTTGATATGGTTCCGGATAGGATGCAACTACAGAACATGTGCAAAAAGGGGGACGGATCATTCAAAGAACACGCCCAAAAGGTGGAGGGATCTGGCGGCCCAGGTGGTACCCCCAATAATGGAAAGGGAGACGATAATCGTGATGGTAGACACATTATCGGTACTCTACTATGAAAAGATGGTGGGCTGCGCACCCTCAAAGCTTTGCAGATTTGGTCTTCGCCAGTGAAAGGATCAATGTGGGTCCGAAAAGAGGCAAATTTGATCATCCTACTAGGACGACTGAGAAAACTGGGGCAAATAAAGAGGGTGAGGATGAGGGAGAAACCCATGATGTGACTGCCATTCCTGTACGGCCAAATTTCCCACCAACCCAACAATATCTTTACTCAGCCAATAACAAACTTTCTCCTTACCCACCACCCAGTTATCCACAAAAGCCATCCCTAAATCTACCACAAAGTCTGTCTACCGCACTTCCAATGGCGAACACCACCTTTAGCACAAACCAAAAACACCAACCAAGAAGTGAATTTTGCAGCGAGAAAGCCTGTAGAATTCACCCCAATTCCAGTGTCCTATGCTGACTTGCTCCCATATCTACTTGATAATTCAATGGTAGCCATAACCCTAGCCAAGGTTCATCAACCTCCATTTCTCCGAGAATACGACTCGAACGCAACGTGTGCTTGTCACGGAGAAGCCCCGGGGCGTTCCATTGAGCATGGTAGGGCTCTGAAGCGTAAGGTGCAAGGTCTAATTGATGCGGGCTGGCTGAAATTTGAGGAGAATTGCGTGTAAATCCTGACATTGACAAGAGATGCCACACATGGGGCAATTTTGAAAGCTGTTGTTAGGTGTCCCTAATGACTCATCAGGGTTTCCAAGTTTATGCCATTATTGTAAACCACAGCTACAATGTTAAATGAAATGGATAAAGTTGATATCTTTGTCCCTCATCCTCTCACAAACGCATGTTTGCTTATTCAACTTTCATCGGAATGTGGGTGCAAGCCGTTGGTCTATTTGCTCAAGCGACCTGCGCTCCTGAGTGTTGACTTCCAAGACTGTTCAATCAGAGATTACTCGTCTTGCACGTTGGTGGGGGTGCCGTAAAAAAACGAGTAAAGTTCAAAACAAATAAGTTTCAAAATAAAAAATAAGTTTCAAAATAAAAAATAAAAAGGCATTTGATTGACTGTGTTTTCAAGTAAAAATATAGACGTTCATGTGACCTCATTTTGTCATTTTAGAGAGAAGTGAGTTATCAAGAATAGGATGTTGGACAAATGGCCTCAGTTACCTTGAGAAGAAGAGGGGATTGAATTAAGATATGAATATTATTCCCCAATTAAACTTTCACTCTCTCTTTTCGGATTAACAATGCATATAGGGACAACCCTTCCCTTGTGTTCAAGAATCCTCTACTACAAGAGACCCACGGTCTCTTAATCCCTTTTCAGAAATAAGAAGAAGAAATCTCTCTTAAAAGGGATAGATTGTACAATGAAGACCAATCAAAATTCATTATTGAATATGCAAGTGGTTGACCAAGGAATCTTTTTGAGAGGATAAGACATTTCAGTTCAGAAAAACTCTTGATCTTTCGAGAGGATAAAACTGTTTGGGCAATGAAAACTCTCTTTAAAACATTTGAATGGCCGTTCATAAAACATTTGAATAGATATGTCTCTTGGAAATCATTTTCTGAAAATCCCCTCTGGTAATCAATTACAAGACTTACGTAATCGATTACAGGTTTTAAAAATTTGAATAAAAACATTTTTAACTACTGGTAATCGATTACCGGAGAGCAAATCTCAAATTGAAATGATAGAATTCTTTGGTCAAACCTTTGTTTGTTTCAATTTGGAAACTTCTTCCTAAAGATTCTAAAGAGATCAAACTTGATCATATATCTTGATTTTCTTGGATAAAACTTAGAAGCACTTGATCCTTTAGCATCATCAAGACATCAAAACATCTTGCTTCTACATAGGAGTCATTTGACTTAATCCATCAACTGAAAGATCCTTCAATTATTTCTCGTCCTTGGAAAATTCTTTTTTGCAAGAATCAACTGCTTCTTTCATTCTTCCTCACTACGAGGTTGTGAAAACAAGACAACAATTGGTACCTCTAAGCCCTACACTGGGGCAACGAAAGGCACCATGCAAAAACTTCAAGCGAACCTAGGGGCAGATTAGAAGTTCTCACCCAATAGGTTCCCTCCTACAAGGTCATGACGAAAGGCAACGATTGATACCTCAAAGCCTTACACTGGGGCAATGAGGGGCACCGTGCATGAGCCTCAAGTGAACATAGGGGCCGGTCAAAAGTTCTCACCCATCAATGTTTTTAACAAAAAAAGGGGGACAAACCCTAGGATTTCAATGGATTGATCAAACATCAAACGACTCCATTGCCGTCGCTCCAAAATGGTCAAGTGACTAAATCAAACAGAACACATACTCTGAGGGAGTTCCCAGAGAGATTTGCAAAAAGATAGGATGAGGTTGCATGAGTTATCACCTCTTTCAAAAGGACAGTCAATCTGTGTTTTCCAAAAAAATTAAATCAAAATCAAAATCACAAAATAGGGAAAGAATGTCATGAACGTTGTACAAACTTTCCATCACATTGCATTGTTTCATATGAAGTCTGCATTTACCGCATTTCAAGACAAAGGTTGCATGCATCTGCATCCCTAAAAATCATGTTAACTGCATAGATTTCCTACATCTAATATCCAGTCGTGTGGATTTGGGATGACCGACCCTCTCGATGAGTCGATCTCTTGCTTTCTCATAAGGGTGAACCCTTGGGTACTAGTACCCTTGTCTCCAGAGGACTATACATCCTCGCCTTGAGAGGACTACACGTCCTCACCATCAGAGGGCTGCACACCCTCACCTCCAGAGGACTACATGTCCTCGCCTTGAGAGGGCTACACGCCCTCACCTTGGGTACTAGTTACCCTCACCGTTAGAGGACTACACGTCCTCGCCTTGAGAGGACTACACATCCTCACCATCAGAGGGCTGCACGCCCTCACCTCCAGAGGACTACATGTCCTCGCCTTGAGAGGGCTACACGCCCTCACCTTGGGTACTAGTTACCCTCACCGTCAGAGGACTACACGTCCTCGCCTTGAGAGGACTACACGTCCTCACCACCAGAGGGCTGCACACCCTCACCTCCAGAGGACTATACGTCCTCGCCTTGAGAGGGCTACACGCCCTCACCTTGGGTACTAATTACCTTCAACTTCAGAGGACTACACGTCCTCGCCGTCAAAGGGTCATGTGCCTTCACCTTTGCAGGGCTACACGTCCTCACCTTTAGAGGACTACACGTCCTCGCCATTAGAGGACTACATGTTCCCCATTTTCAAAGGGGGACATATCCTCACCTTCAGAGGGCTACACGCCCTCGCCATCAGAGGACTGCATGTGCTCACCTTCGTAGGGCTACACGCCCTCACTTTGAGAGGACTACACGTCCTCTCCATCAGAGGGCTACACGCCCTCACCTCCAGAGGACTACACGTCCTCACCTTGAGAGGGCTGCACGCCCTCACCTTTAGAGGGCTACGTGTCCTCATTTTCAGTGTGCTCGACATCCACACCTTAAAAGAATTTAAGGTCCTCTGCCCTTAAATGCTTAACCGAGACTTGCACTTCCGGTTAAGGGGCCAGTAGTTTCCTTTTAACGGTTCCTGGGCCACCCCCTGATATTGGAGGAGGGCCAACTGTGCGAGCACAACCAGAGAGGGAGGCTATCACACAGCTACTATGCATACCGGGGCAAGATTTCACCTGTGCCGCTGCAAAGAGACGAGTGCGGATCATGCGCACCAACATGACCACTCTTACATAGATATAGATGACGTTGCTACTTAGCAACATTCTGCCCAGCGACCGCAGTGCCAATCTCCCCCTGCAAAAGTATCAGTTGGTCTGTGTCGTCCCAACATGGGTAAGTATGCATATAGTTCAACTGATTTCTGATACCATCTATTGTTTGCAGGGATCGCACCCACAAGACACCCAGTGGACCCGGAAAAGTCCAACAGGGCCCTGGGGTTTCCAGCTCTGGTTACGGGCCTCTATCAGTCCTACAGGGTGCCCGTACCCCCCCGGCAAGGTCACGTCATCATAGGTAAGTATGCACATCGCTCAACTGATTTCTGATTTCATCTATTGTTTGCAGGGATCGCGACTGCAAGACACCTAGTGGACCCGAAGAAGTCCAACAGGGTCTTGGAATTGTCAAGCTCTAATTACGGGTCTCTGTCAGTTGTACGGAGTACCTGTCACCTCCAGCAAGGGCATCAGGCCCCCTACTAATCGAGCTTTCATCAAGAAGTACTGCGCCCCAGACAGGCGCAGGGCGAAACACCACAGCAGCATTGGGATGATCGGCAGCGGGAAACAGACGCACCGCCATCACCTTTAGAGTTCACCTCTGCTCATCCACAAAAAGGTTTGAGTATTGCCTACGACACATGGCCGACCAATAGGCAACCAAGTCCAAAGCCAAAGGTAAGCAAAGTACTAGGTCAGTGACCGACAAGTCATAAGGCGTCCAGCTAAAGACGTTAAAGAAGCGCTACTAGGAGGCAACCTAGTACCTTTTGAATCTATGCTTTTTATTTGATCACTTTTTATAGTAGGACGCACCTAGTTGCTCATGATCCTGGGGATTTAAATAAAACAAGCGCAAGCTCGGAAGGTAGTCATACCTCACAAAATATATATATGTATGTTTAGGTAGTGAAAATACCTTAGATATGCATGTATGTAAACAAAAAAAACACTTCACAAAATATATATATGTATGTTTAGGTAGAAAGATACCTTAGATATGGATGTATGTAAACAAAAAAATACTTCACAAAATATATATATGTATGTTTAGGTAGAGAGATACCTTAGATGTGCGTGTATGTAAACAAAAAAATACTTCACAAAATATATATTTGTATGTTTAGGTAGCAAGATACCTTGGATATGCATGTATATAGCAAAAATACCTCACAAAAATATGCACATGTTTAGGTAGCAAAATACCTCATGAAAAAAAAAAAGAAAAAAAAAACAAACAAGAAAAAGAAATAAACAAATGATAATGATAAAAAAAAAAAAGAAGGAGAAAAAAGAAAAATAAGTTGTCTAGCTAAAAACCGACATGCTTTTGAAAAGAGATGATTTCCAACTTTTCTTTGAAAAAAAAAAAAAAAAAAATTCACTGATCATAACTAGTTTTTGAAAAAATGGGTATACACCTGAAGGGTGAATGCTGTGAAGTTTTCCCCGGACGCCCGAAATGGACTCGGATGAATGCACAAATTGATAAAAGAACATATTTTGGAAACATTGGTGTCATACCCTAATTTCGTCCGGGGACCTTTGCTTGATGACGTGCGACCATTCTTTGGTCCTCGTGAGGTGCTTGGCACCCATCATTAGGCAATTTGTGAAATTCCAGGACATGCCGAAAAACCAAAAAAATATTGATGCACAATCCGTAAGTTTCCGTGACACACCAGAAATCAAATGGAAGCATCGTTGCATAATTAAGTGAGGTTCCGTAACATTCCGTAAGTCAAAAAGGGGATGATTATGTAATCCGCAAGGTTCCGTAACATTACGGAAAGAAAACAAGTATCGTTACGAAATTCGTAAGTTTCCGTAACTTTACGAAAAAAGAATCACCAAAAAAACAGCAGAGGGGGGTGTACTTAGTAAAAATGGGGGTGCAAATAGCACCCAGGCCCATTTGGGCCCTCCAGAAGATTCCTCCAGAAGGCGGTTGCTTCTGGAGGAAGCAACCCTGCTCGCCTGGGCGAGCTGAGCTCGCCTGGGCGAGCTGGGCGGCAACCACCTCCCCTATTTTGCTATAAATAGGGGAGGAAATGAAGAAGGAAGGGGTCCAGCCCCTTAGGCACTTCTCTCTCTTTCGAATTTGCTTGGAAAAATTGTTTCCGTGAAGAAAATCTAAGCCGAGGCGCTTCCGAAACGTTTCCGTAACGTTTTCCGTGAGGAATCTCGCAAAGGTTTCAACCGTTCTTCGACGTTCTTCATTCGTTCTTCATCGTTCTTCGATCTTCAACGGGTAAGTACCTCGAACCAAGCTTTTCGATTCATTCTATGCACCCGTAGTGGTCCACATTGTGTTTCGTGCATTTTGATTCTCGTTTTGTTTACTTTTTATACCCCCTGTTGACGTGCTTAAGCCATTTTACTTAAGTCATTTCTCGCTTAACTTAAAAATAAAATAAAATTCCACCAAACGTTTGAATTGCATTATCCATTAACTTCGGTCAAAATAAATTCCGACCGTTCGGTCATGCCGTAACCACGTTGGAAATCAAAAAAAGAGGTAAAAATAATATAATAATCAAAAAAACATCTTTTAGTAAAATAAAGCGAAAAATCAATCGGACGTTTTTTCTCTTTGGGATTTCTCATTCTTAATCGAATTGATTAATAACTAAAGTGAAACTAAGGCTAAAATCAACTCGCCTAGTCAAGCTCGTCCACAAAAATAGGCTTTTGAAGTTTGTCATTTCAATTTCTCACTAAGTAAAATGGATCATTCTTAAGGTCCAACGCCTTAAAATGACCACCACTTAAGTAAAAAAGAATCACTTGATAAGAAAGAACTACGTAGGTCTGAGTTCCCCATTGAGGATACGTAGGAGCAAAAGCCCCGCTTTTGTCGACCACCCCAAGAGATCGTTAATGGTCCAATGCCTTAACGTTTCTCTCCTTTCAAAAACAAGAAATCGTTAATGGTCCAACGCCTTAACATTTCTCATCTTTCAAAATCAAAAGACCATTTAATGGTCCAACACCTTAAATGACCTTTTGTTCAATAAAAACATATTTTGCAAAAAAGACAAAAACAACTTAACCAAACACTTTGTTCCAAAAGAACTACGTAGGTCTGATTTTCTCATCCCAAATTGAGGAATACGTAGGAGCAAAGGGAAACACCCTTGTCGACCACAAAAAAGAAAAAATATAAAAAGGGTATAAAGGATACAAGAACATAAAAGGAACATAAAAATCAAAGTCATGTTTGCACATTCGATTAAAGGCTGCCGTCCCTTGGGACGGGCGTGTGGGGTGCTAATACCTTCCCCGTGCGTAAATACAACTCCCGAACCTTTCACTAAAAAGTTCGTAGATCGCGTCTTTTCCGGTTTTTTCGACGTTTTCCTCAAATAAACGTTGGTGGCGACTCCGCGCGTATTCCTTTCGTGGAACACGCATCCCGCGAGTCTCGCGTCGCCCTCCCGCCGAAGGGTAGGTTGCGACAGTTGGCGACTCCACTGGGGACTGTTTTTTGAGAGTTAGGCCATTTAATTTTGTGCAATGTTTTACCGTGGCTTACCCCTTTGTTGGTTTCCTTTCATTATGTTCTTGTGTATATAAACTATTTGTTGCTTTTAGTGTGTTTTAGAATGTATGCATGAGGTAAATATTTATTCATTTGATGCACACAAACACTAACACTATTTGCACACACTGTGAGTGAAAAAGGGCCCTATACCCGGGTTCATGGGAACATAAGGAGTGGAGGTGAATCTGTGATCATGCTAGGTCTCCGACTTGCTTGATTACAGTGAACCCTCATCTAGAGCTTTTCTCTTTGAAAACTTATTGTTGCTAGTAGTCCCTACTGCTGCAATATGTTCTTCAAAGGGGATGATACCTCTAGAAACCATCAAGAGAGTTATAACTACCTTGGGGTTTATTGCTAAAAGCCTAGTTAGTTCTCTCCCTTATAGGTCCCTTAAATAGGGGCACGGAGCAAACACGCTGCGTGCCATCTTTCACGCTGCCATGCATGAGTATCATATACCCTTTTGCTTATGTTCGGTAAATATTGTCATACTGTGTACATTCCCGCATTGTGTCTTTTGCATAGGCATTGCATATGGGTTCTTCTTGATCCCTACTGTAAACAAACCAACGGAGGGTCCGTGTCGCCTTCTTAAAAACGTGCGTTGGGGCATTTTGCTACCCCTAGACGTCGTATCTAAGAAGGGGACAAATTCCCCGGACCCCCGCATTCCTAGATTGCATCTGTGTCATATGCATTCCATCATGCATTCATCCATCCCACCCATGAGATATCGGAGTTTTGATTTGCACCAGCTTTTGTCTCACTTTAGTAAGCATGGGAACAAATCAAACCGGCAAGAGGTTCTACCAAGTCAAGGTCAAAAGCCCAGATACCACCAGCATCAAGGAATTAGGGCGGTTGATGGAACCCCTCCAAATGCAAGCCTTCCGCAAGACTTACGGAAAGATCTTAGAGTTGACCATAGCAGAGGTGTCCATAGAAGCCATTGCATCACTTACCCAATACTACGACCAGCCTTTGAGATGCTTCACATTCGGGGACTTCCAATTAGTACCAACCATTGAAGAATTTGAGGAGATTCTAGGATGTCCTCTCAGGGGAAGAAAACCATATCTTTCCTCCGGGTGTCTCCCCTCTTTGAGCAGAATTGCAACTGTGGTCAAGGATTCCGCAAGAGGTTTGGACCGCATAAAACAGACTCGGAACGGCATAGCGGGCCTACCACAGAAGTACCTAGAAGACAAAGCGAGGGTTATGGCCAATCAAGGAGAATGGGTCCCGTTTATGGATGTGTTAGCTTTGCTAATTTTTGGGGTCGTCCTCTTTCCAAACGTGGATGGTTTGGTAGGCCTAGCAGCAATCGACGCTTTCCTTGCCTACCACCATAGCAAGGAAAGTCCGGTGGTAGCTGTCTTGGCAGATCTATTTGACACATTTGACCGAAGGTGCGAGAAGAGTAGCGCACGGATCATCTGTTGCTTACCCGCCCTCTGTGTTTGGTTGGTTTCACACTTGTTCCAACAAGACACAAGACATCCATGTCCGCTCCTGAGCCATCGCTCGTGTACTGAAAAGAGGAGAATGGATTGGGACCAGCTCTTGGCCGGGATAGGAGGTAGAACAATCAGTTGGTTCCCCCGATGGAAGGAAGGAAAAGAAGGAGTCCTTTTCTCATGTGGGAGATACCCAAACATTCCGCTGGTAGGAACGAGGGGTTGTATTAATTACAATCCCACGCTCGCTATAAGACAACTAGGGTACCCCATGAGGGGAGCACCGACGGAAGGAAGCATGTCTCCTTTCCTTGTGAGGGATCTCGGCGCACAAAATTCCAAAACTATACAAAGAATCCATAAGGCATGGGAAACCCCGTTAAGGAAAGATCAAGAGCTTAGAGGCATTCGTAATGGCATCATTGGTGGGTACCACGAATGGCTGAAAGTTCGCATACGAGGTTTAGATTGGCTCGCCAAGTTAAAAGTCGTCAGCGAAGAGAATTTTGAAGCACCGGAAGAGGACGAGGAAGTCCAAGCTCTCAAAAGCGAGTTAGGAAAGGCAAAACTCGCCAAGGAGAAGTCCAAGTTGGCTGCTACACACGTTCGGAAGGAGTGTGCCGGGTTACGGGAAGAGAATGCAATTACCGCAAGAGCCCTTGAACAAGAGACCAAGAGGGCTCGCAAGGAAGAGTATGGCCGGAACAAATTTCGCGGAGCTCTATGGGGTAGCAATAATGAACTCAAGTTGCGAAGGGAAGAAAGGGACCAGTCGCGAGCACATAGCATGGTTCTGAAAGAGGAGTTGATTGCTTGTTCAAGATCCAAAAGAAGCTTGTCTCAGCGTCTATGCGAGACAGAGACCAACATGTTAGCTATCATCGCCAAGTACCAAGAAGAGCTGGGTCTAGCCACGGCCCACGAGCATAGAATCGCGGATGAGTATGCCCAAGTATATGCGGAAAAAGAGGCTAGGGGAAGGGTGATCGACTCTTTACACCAAGAGGCAACCATGTGGATGGATCGGTTTGCTCTTACCTTGAACGGGAGTCAAGAACTTCCCCGATTGTTAGCCAAGGCCAAGGCGATGGCAGACACCTACTCCGCCCCCGAAGAGATTCATGGGCTTCTCGGCTATTGTCAGCATATGATAGACTTAATGGCCCACATAATTAGAAATCGTTAGGAAACTTGTATGGTCTCTCAGACCTTGACTAGATATGACTTCCTTTTTGAAATAAAATGAGTTGGTCCCAGGTTTCTACTCCAAAAAGTTTGTGCAAATCAAATCACTCCTACATCTCATCTCTAGCATGCATTTTCTTTCTTTACCCACTCCTCACGTTTGGTTTTTTAGGGGAAAACACCATAACTAAACGCGCCGCAAGGGATCCCTATCGCACCAGATCCAAATCTAGAACGATGGGTGATCAAGAGGAGACACAGGAACAGATGAAAGCCGACATGTCGGCTCTGAAAGAACAAATGGCCTCCATGATGGAGGCCATGTTAGGTATGAAGCAGCTCATGGAGAAGAACGCGGCCACTGCCGCCGCTGTCAGTTCGGCTGCCGAAGCAGACCCGACTCTCTTGGCGACTACGCACCATCCTCCCCCAAACATAGTAGGACGGGGAAGGGACGCACTGGGGCACGATGGCAGCCCTCACCTGGGATACAACCGAGCGGCTTACCCTTATGGATTGCCGCCCAACTATTCACCACCCATCTTGCAAGAAGATGCGGGCCACATTGCTTCTCCCGTCCATGAAAAAGAGCCTCCTCAGCAGCCCGACGAAGTCCATAAAGACCCTCAAGATTATGCCCGGAGGGATGTCGAGTTTTATCCCCCGATCCCCGAAGGGCCGGCACCAGGCACGTTGCCCCAACCCAACATCGCCGCATCGCCAATAGTTTTGTCTATGGAAGGGCCGCCCCCGGCAACTGAAGAAAGGAGGAAGCTCGATCTCCTTGAGGAAAGATTGAGGGCTGTGGAAGGATTTGGGGACTATCCGTTTGCAGACATGACGGATCTTTGCTTAGTACCCGATGTTGTTATTCCCCCGAAGTTCAAAGTGCCGGACTTCGACAAGTATAAAGGGACGACTTGTCCCAAAAACCATCTCAAGATGTACTGCCGTAAGATGGGCGCTCATTCTAAAGATGAAAAGTTGTTGATACACTTCTTTCAGGATAGCTTGGCCGGAGCTGCGGTAGTGTGGTACACTAATTTGGAAGCTTCCCGTATCCGTACATGGAAGGATCTGATCACCGCCTTCCTAAGGCAGTACCAGTACAATTCTGATATGGCTCCTGACCGTACTCAACTGCAGAATATGTTTAAGAAAGAGGGTGAAACCTTTAAAGAATATGCGCAGCGATGGAGGGATTTGGCGGCACAAGTAGCTCCTCCCATGGTTGAGAGAGAGATGATCACCATGATGGTAGACACTCTGCCAGTGTTCTACTATGAGAAGCTAGTGGGTTACATGCCGTCCAGCTTTGCGGATCTGGTGTTTGCCGGGGAAAGAATCGAGGTTGGATTGAAGAGAGGAAAGTTTGATTACGTTTCCTCCACAAACGTGAACGCCAAAAGAATCGGGGCAACAGGGGCAAAAAGGAAGGAAGGAGATGCCCATGCCGTCTCTTCAACACCCGCATGGGTTAAACCCCAGCAAACACCTCATGGTACCCATCAATACGCGCAACATCACCCAAGCTTCTCGGCTCATGCTGGGAACGCCTCTAGTTCAACACCCGTGCAGCCTAAGGCACCCACCCAGAGGGAAGCTCCCCAAGTTCCAACTCCGAACACGGCTCGACCGGCCGGTAATTCCAACACGACAAGGAACTTCCCTCCAAGGCCATTGCCGGAATTCACCCCGCTCCCAATGACGTACGAAGATCTTCTACCATCCCTCATCGCCAATCATTTGGCCGTGGTAACTCCCGGAAGGGTCCTCGAACCCCCTTTCCCGAAGTGGTATGACCCTAATGCAACTTGCAAGTACCATGGGGGTGCCCCGGGGCATTCCATCGAAAAATGCTTGGCCCTTAAATACAAGGTCCAACATCTAATGGATGCCGGATGGCTGACTTTCCAAGAGGATCGGCCCAATGTGAGGACCAACCCGCTCGCCAATCATGGAGGGGGAGCAGTTAATGCAGTTGGATCCGATAGGCCCCACAGGTCTAAACCGTTGAGAGATGTGGCAACCCCTAGGAGGTTTATCTTTGAGGCCCTACAAAAGGGAGGTGTAATTCCCCATAGTGGGTGTAAGGAGGATTCCTGTCTGCTACATCCCGGCGAGATGCATGACATGGAGACGTGTTTGGAAGTAGAGGAATTGTTACAACGGATGATAGACCAAGGTCGACTAGAAGTCGGCATTGAAGGGAAAGAAGAGCAGCATATATGCATGCAATCTACGGAGGGGAGTGGTGTTGCGAAGCCCAAACCCTTGGTGATATACTTCACTAAAAGTGCAGCCTCGCAA
The DNA here is from genome assembly GCF_000004515.6 of Glycine max. NCBI lineage: Eukaryota > Viridiplantae > Streptophyta > Magnoliopsida > Fabales > Fabaceae > Glycine > Glycine max. The sequence continues at coordinate 15,524,727 of NC_038245.2, forward strand.
AAGCCCGGGCACCCCTTAATGGCCAAACCTGTTCCTTTCCCGTACCAAAATAGTCACGCGGTCCCGTGGAGATATACACCTCCGGGGAAGAAGGAAGAAGAAGTCACTGACGTCAGCTCGCTGTCAGCTAAAGTAACAAATATCACGGGGCTGAGCGGTGTGACCCGTAGTGGTCGTGTGTTCGCACCTCCGGACCTACCAGTCCAACCCGCCGACGTCAAAGGAAAAGGAAAAGTGGTGGAGGAACAAGATGGCGAAGCACCCCACGCTTCGAATAAAGATATGCCAGCAAAGGGGCCCCCAGAGAAAAGGGATGGTAGAAAGGAGGTGTCGCTAGAGGAAGCCAGCGAGTTCCTTCGGATAATTCAGCAGAGCGAATTCAAGGTTATCGAACAGCTCAACAAAACCCCGGCTAGGGTCTCGCTGCTAGAGTTACTTATGAGCTCTGAGCCTCATCGGGCTCTGCTAGTAAAAGTGCTGAACGAGGCTCACGTGGCCCAAGATATTTCGGTAGAAGGCTTCGGAGGGCTGGTCAACAATATCACTGCCAACAACTATCTTGCCTTCGCCGAAGAAGAAATCCCCGCCGAGGGGAGAGGGCATAATAAGGCTTTACACGTATCAGTCAAGTGTATGGACCATATCGTGGCCAAGGTACTCATCGATAATGGTTCGAGTTTAAACGTGATGCCTAAGAGCACTTTGGACAAGTTACCATTCAATGCTTCCCATTTAAAACCAAGTTCAATGGTGGTTCGGGCCTTCGACGGCACTCGTCGAGAGGTTAGGGGAGAGATCGATCTCCCTGTACAGATAGGCCCTCACACCTGTCAAGTCACTTTCCAGATAATGGACATTAACCCACCCTACAGTTGCCTGTTGGGACGCCCGTGGATCCACTCAGTGGGTGTTGTGCCTTCTACACTCCACCAAAAGCTGAAATTCGTAGTGGAGGGGCACTTGGTCATCGTGTCAGGCGAGGAAGATATCTTGGTAAGCTGCTCATCCTCCATGCCTTATGTGGAAGCCGCAGAAGAATCGTTAGAAACCGCTTTCCAGTCTTTTGAGGTGGTCAGCATTTCCTCCGTGGACTCCCTCTTTGGGCAACCTTGTCTGTCCGATGCGGCGGTAATGATGGCCCGAGTTATGTTGGGGAACGGTTATGAACCCGGGATGGGTTTAGGCAAAGACAATGGCGGCATAACTAGTCTGATAAAAACCCAAGGGAATCGTGGGAAGTATGGTTTAGGCTATAAGCCCACTCAGGCGGACATGAAAAGAAGCATCGCGGGAAGGAAGAACAGTGGTCAGAGCTCGCGTTGGAAACAAGAAAGTGAAGGAAACCCGCCCTGCCACATAAGTAGAAGCTTTATAAGTGCGGGTCTGGGAGACGAAGGTCAAGTGGTCGCGATATGTGAAGATGATGTTCCAAGTACTTTGGATTTGGTCCGACCATGCCCTCCTGACTTCCAGCTGGGAAATTGGCGGGTGGAGGAACGCCCCGGCGTTTACGCAACAAGCATAATGTAAACCTTTACGGTTTTAAAAGCTCTATAGTTGGGCCTAGGCTTTAGAGTTTTCATTTTGTTAAGGCTTTGTGTCTTTTGTCTTTGAATTTATAATACAAGGATCTTTCTTCATCTGTTCCTGGTCTCTACCCATTCTCATTCATTTGCATGTTTACTTCTTTTTCTGAAACGGCAGATTCGATGACGAGTCCCCCGAAGGTACTAATACCTGGGACCCGTCTATCAACTTCGAGCAAGAAATGAATCAAACCGAAGATGAAGGAGATGAGGATGTGGGACTTCCTTCGGAACTAGAAAGAATGGTCGCCCATGAGGACCAAGAAATGGGGCCTCATCAAGAAGAAACAGAGCTAGTAGACTTAGGAATTGGCAGTGGAAAGAGGGAAGTAAAGATAGGTACAGGCATTACTGCACCTATCCGTGAAGAATTAATAATCCTGCTAAAAGACTACCAAGACATCTTTGCTTGGTCATACCAAGATATGCCCGGTTTGAGTTCTGACATTGTGCAGCACCGATTGCCTCTAAATCCCGGGTGTTCCCCAGTAAAACAGAAATTGAGGAGGATGAAACCCGAAATGTCCTTGAAGATAAAAGAAGAAGTGAAGAAGCAGTTTGACGCTGGATTTCTGGCCGTCGCTCGGTATCCAGAATGGGTTGCCAACATCGTACCAGTTCCTAAAAAAGGTGGGAAAGTACGGATGTGTGTAGATTACCGGGACCTGAATCGGGCCAGTCCCAAGGACAATTTTCCGTTACCACACATCGATATCCTCGTAGATAACACGGCCAATTTCGCTTTATTTTCCTTCATGGATGGTTTCTCTGGTTACAATCAGATAAAGATGGCGCCCGAGGATATGGAAAAGACTACTTTCGTCACCCTGTGGGGAATGTTCTGTTACAAGGTGATGTCCTTTGGACTCAAGAACGCCGGGGCAACTTATCAACGGGCCATGGTAGCTTTGTTCCATGATATGATGCATCAAGAGATCGAGGTCTACGTGGACGACATAATTGCTAAATCTAAATCTGAGGAAGAACACCTTGTCAACCTGCGGAAGTTGTTCGAAAGGCTTAAGAAATATCAATTAAGGTTGAACCCCGCTAAGTGTACCTTTGGGGTCAAATCAGGGAAATTGCTTGGTTTCGTTGTAAGCCAGAAAGGGATAGAGGTAGACCCCGAAAAAGTGAAGGCTATCCTTGAGATGCCAGAACCCCGTACAGAGAGGCAAGTCCGAGGTTTCCTGGGGCGCTTGAATTATATTGCCAGATTCATATCGCAGCTCACCGCCATTTGTGAGCCGTTGTTTAAACTCTTGCGCAAAAACCAAACTGATCGGTGGAATGAGGATTGCCAAGAGGCTTTTGGAAGGATCAAAAAGTGCCTAATGAATCCTCCTGTGCTTATGCCACCAGTACCTGGAAGGCCTCTCATTTTGTACATGACAATCTTGGATGAGTCAATGGGGTGTATGCTGGGGCAACATGACGAATCCGGGAAGAAAGAGCGCGCTGTTTACTACCTAAGTAAGAAGTTCACGACCTGTGAGATGAATTACTCCTTGCTCGAAAGAACGTGTTGTGCTTTAGTATGGGCATCCCATCGCCTAAGGCAGTACATGCTGAGTCATACTACCTGGTTGATATCCAAAATGGACCCGGTTAAGTACATCTTTGAAAAGCCAGCTCTCACAGGACGAATCGCCCGGTGGCAAGTCTTGCTATCTGAGTTTGATATAGTCTACGTCACCCAAAAGGCGATAAAAGGAAGCGCTTTGGCAGATTATTTGGCTCAACAGCCTCTTAACGACTACCAGCCCATGCATCCGGAATTCCCGGATGAGGACATCATGGCCTTGTTCGAGGAAAAATTGGACGAAGATCGGGACAAATGGACTGTATGGTTTGACGGAGCGTCGAACATTCTAGGTCATGGCGTTGGGGCAGTGTTGATCTCTCCGGACAATCAATGTGTACCTTTCACAGCCAGGCTAGGATTCGACTGCACCAACAACATGGCCGAATATGAAGCATGTGCCCTAGCCGTCCAGGCAGCAATTGACTCCGATGTCAAACTACTCAAGGTGTACGGCGACTCAGCGTTGGTAATCCATCAGCTGAGAGGGGAATGGGAAACTAGAGATCCCAAGCTGATACCCTACAAAGCCTACATCAAGGAATTGGCTAAGACTTTCGATGAGATCTCCTTCCATCATGTTCCCCGCGAGGAAAATCAAATGGCGGATGCACTTGCTACGTTGGCATCTATGTTCCAGCTAACACCGCACGGGGACCTACCCTACATTGAATTTCAGTGTCGTGGCAAACCCGCACATTGTTGCCAAGTGGAAGAGGAACGGGACGGAAAGCCCTGGTATTACGACATCAAGCGATATGTCGAAGGCAAAGAATACCCGCCAGAGATTGCCGACAACGATAAAAGGACATTGAGGAGGTTGGCAGCCAGTTTCTTCATGAGCAGAGGCACACTGTATAAGAGAAATCACGACATGACACTCCTGCGATGTGTGGATGCCAAGGAGGCAAATCACATGATCGAAGAAGTCCATGAGGGCTCGTTTGGAACACACGCCAACGGGCATGCTATGGCCAGGAAGATCTTAAGAGCAGGTTATTACTAGCTTACCATGGAAAGTGATTGTTGTGTCCATGTGAGGAAGTGCCACAAATGTCAAGCATTCGCAGATAATGTCAATGCCCCACCACATCCTCTGAATGTCATGTCCGCCCCTTGGCCTTTCTCCATGTGGGGAATAGATGTCATCGGGGCCATTGAGCCCAAGGCCTCGAATGGTCATCGCTTCATCCTCGTAGCGATAGATTATTTCACCAAGTGGGTCGAGGCGGCTTCATATACCAATGTCACGAGGAATGTGGTGGTCAGGTTCATTAAGAAGGAGATTATCTGCCGATATGGTTTGCCAAGGAAGATTATCACGGACAACGGCACCAACCTGAATAACAAGATGATGGGGGAAATGCGCGAGGAGTTTAAAATCCAGCATCACAATTCCACACCCTACCGGCCAAAGATGAATGGAGCCGTGGAAGCAGCCAATAAGAATATCAAAAAGATTATCCAAAAGATGACCGTGTCATACAAGGATTGGCACGAGATGCTCCCATTCGCGTTACACGGTTACCGGACTTCAGTGCGAACGTCAACTGGGGCAACGCCGTTCTCATTGGTATATGGGATGGAGGCTGTGTTACCGTTTGAGGTAGAAGTCCCGTCATTAAGGATCTTGGCAGAATCCGGGTTAAAGGAATCAGAGTGGGCTCAAACACGCTACGATCAGCTCAACCTCATTGAGGGTAAGCGCTTAACAGCCATGAGTCATGGGCGCTTATACCAGCAGAGAATGAAGAGTGCATTCGACAAGAAAGTACACTTACGCAAGTTCCATGAGGGAGACCTTGTGCTAAAGAAAATGTCCCATGCTGTCAAGGACCATCGAGGGAAATGGGCCCCGAACTACGAAGGGCCTTTTGTTGTGAAGAGGGCTTTTTCCGGAGGAGCCCTGGTGCTTACCAACATGGATGGCGAAGAGCTACCTTCACCCGTGAACTCTGATGTCGTCAAACAATATTATGCTTAGAAGCTGGGGCAATTAAGGATGTCGCTGCATGTTCTTTATCTTTGGGCGTTTTCTGGATTTCCCCCAGGGATTTCCTGTCTGTTGTATCTCTCGTTACAATCTTTCAAAGAAATGAACGTGGATTCGAGGCTTTTAGTCCTCACGTTAGTTCACACCTTGCATTAATCTGTGATCACCTGAGCCCTTCCGCTCAGTTCATGGGATCCCCCAAGCGCTTAATTAGAATTGAACCTGAACCAACTTTCCCTAAATTTTCTGCGTTTGAAAACATTCATGCATACGCATACGCATACGCATGTATATTGTTGTGGTAAAACAGGGGCAGGATCACCTTGGGCTACCTTCTGGAATGGAGACAAAACATGAACGGCAGAAACCAATCAAGGTAGGGTAATGATGCGGTCAAGATTGGCCATACCTGGTTGTTTATTAATTGCAGGTACTTAAGGATGAACGCGAGCGGGGATGGGGTCACGACCGACCGATCGTTACCCTTCTCTGTGCGAAACAAGTAGGGAATGTCGCTGCAAGGCAGCCCCGTATCCTTTGTATTTTGCAGCTTTCTTTTACTATTTGTTTGGGAAAAGAGTAATGATAAAATAAGTAATCAACGCCTAATTCTGACCTAAGTAAGTTCAAGTTAGGCAAAATGCTAATCCCTGAGAAGGGAGGGGACATGGTTAATGTTCCCCTCAAAAAAAAAAAAAAAAAAAAAAAAAAAAAAAAAAGGGGGGGGGGGTGCAGGTTAGCTCGCCTGGGCGAGCCACCTCTGCACCAAAATATAAGAATGACGAGAGGAGGGACGTTTTTGCATTCAAAAACTTCCCTTCCCCCCTTTCAAAAGCCATACCCACGGGATTGACGAGTTTGCAGCCCTAGGGTCATCCTTTTTCGCATTTTTTGATTCCATTTTGCGTTTTTGTTCATCACCAACAAGAATGGCCCCGAGGAAGCTTGCCTCAAAGAGGTCCAGGAAGGACAAGGCGGCCGAAGGAACTAGTTCCGCCCCGGAGTACGACAGTCACCGCTTTAGGAGCGTTGTACACCAGCAGCGCTTCGAAGCCATCAAGGGATGGTCGTTTCTCCGGGAGCGACGCGTCCAGCTCAGGGACGACGAGTATACTGATTTTCAGGAGGAAATAGGGCGCCGGCGGTGGGCACCACTGGTTACTCCTATGGCCAAGTTTGATCCAGAAATAGTCCTTGAGTTTTATGCCAATGCTTGGCCAACAGAGGAGGGCGTGCGTGACATGAGGTCCTGGGTTAGGGGTCAGTGGATCCCGTTCGATGCCGACGCTATCAGCCAGCTCCTGGGATATCCGATGGTGTTGGAAGAGGGCCAGGAATGCGAGTATGGCCAGAGGAGGAACCGGTCTGATGGGTTCGATGAGGAGGCCATCGCCCGGCTGCTATGTATACCGGGGCAGGATTTTGCCCGGACCGCTGCAGGGAGGCGAGTGCGAATCATGCGCACCAACATGACCACCCTGACCCAGATATGGATGACGTTGCTCCTCAGCAACATCCTGCCCACCGATCATAATTCCGACCTCCCCATGCCTAAGTGCCAGCTGGTGTACGCCATCCTGACACGGATGAGCATCCATGTGGCTCAGTTGATCGCTGATGCCATCTATATTTTTGCAGGTATGGCGCCCACTAGGCACCCTTTGGACCCAGATAAGTCCAACAGGGCTCTGGGATTCCCCGCACTGATCACAGGACTCTGCCAGTCGTTCGGAGTCCCCGTTGCACCTACCAAGGTGATTCGGCCGCCCATCACCCGGGCTTTTATTGAGAAGTACTGTACCCAGAGACAGGCTCAGGGTGATGCTCCACAGGCCGCAGGCGTGCCACCACCACCTCATCAGGCTGGCCAGGCTGGGGCATTTGACATAGAGCAGTATTTACGGCATTTGGTTCGCCAGCAGGCGGCCAACCACCGAGCACATGTACGGACCCATGATTGTCTGTACCAGATGAGCCTTAGCATGCAGAGCCAGGGCTTCGCTCCTTTTTCATGCCCTACTCCAGACCAGTTCAGGGCAGAGGTTGCATGGCCCGGAGATTGGCCCGAGGCCCAAGCAGGAGAGGCACCCCCAGAAGCTCCCGGCGATGGAGAAGAAGCCCACGAGGATGAGGAGATGGCTGATTTGCTTGACTTCTTGGGAGGGAGTGGAGACACGTGACTGGGAGATCCCCAGATTCATGTTTTCTTTCATATTTCTTTTGTCATTTTTATTCTATGTTATTGTTTTGACTTGAGAGACTAACGTTTGTTTTTGTTGTTTCGATTGTCATTTTGTACAGTGCATACATTTTTGTTTAGATTGTTGCGTTAGTATTTATATATCACTACTATCAATGATGTCTGAAATTCTGGAACCGTGTAGAGTTCTTCGCTTAGGAAAATCGTCCAAAAGTATATATGTAAAATAAACAAAAAATCATGATAAAAATAAAAATAGAAAAGGAAAGAAAATGAAATAGAAAAGGAAAGAAAATGAAATAGAAAAGAAAGTGAAAAGAAAAAGAGAGCAAATAAGAAAAAAGCAAATAAGGAAAAAGGTGGAAAAAAAGGAAATAAGTTGTCTAGCTAAAAACAACATGCTTTTGAAAAGAGACGATTTCCAACTTTTCTTTGAAAAAGTTCATTGATCATAACCAATTTTTGGAAAATGTGTCTACACCTGAAGGGTGAATGCTGTGAAATTTCCCCGGACGCCCGAAATGGACTCGGATGAATGCACAAATTGATAAAAGAACATATTTTGGAAACATTGGGTTGATTAAAATAGAGGAAATGAATCCTGAGCCCTAGCATCACATGACCATAAAAATTTGACATTTGAGTGTCCGCATAGATGCATGCATGACCAGTTTTGCATAAAGTTTCCAAATCATCATTTTTGCATTTGTGTCATGGAAATAATGTGGGGCATCCCTTTTATCCTTGAGCCAAACCAAACCCCGACATATATCATGTCTAGCCATTCTACAAACCTTGAGCCAAAATCCTGACTCACCGTAATCCTTACCCTCGGAAGCAAAAAGGAAAAGAAGGAAAATTTCCAATCAAAGAGAAAGCAAAAAGAAAAGAAGGAAAATTCCCCAATCAAAGAGTGGGAGAAAGCAAAAAGAAAAGAAAGAAAATTCCCAACCAAAGAATGGGAGAAAGTAAAAAAGAAGGAAGCTCCTGGTCAAAGAAACCAGAAGAAATGTGCAGAGAGGTCTTTGGACCGGACAATATCTGAACAATACAGAATTGTCACCAAATGAAACAAAAAAGGAAGGAAAGGAAACCACGACCTAAAATCCCTTTGATTACCAACAAAAATCCCGTGCGCTAGCGACTTTTTTTTCCTCGCCCCGCACTAAACAAAAAAACAGAAAAAGAAAAAAGCCAGAAAAATCAAAAGCCAAAAACACACAAAAGCCGAAAGAAGAAACCACCAAAAGAACCCATTCCCAAGGGAAGCCCTATTGATCCATGATCACGCATGTAATTTTTGATTTGATAGGAAATAATTTGCAAAGTCAAGTCATGACATATCTATGGTTCGGAATTAGGATGAAACACTTACCTGTGCGAGATTGATACACTTTGAGTGGATTTCTTCTATTTTTGTCGAACCCAGTGTTTCCTCTAAATGGTCATTTAGAAACGAAATGCTAACATCCAAAATCTCATTTATGGTTATGGGAGATTTCATCAGCAGACTCTCCTTCCCCGGTAGACGCATTGTTTTTCACTCAAAAAAGCATATGCTGCTCTAAATCAGTTGGAATATTTGTCTCTTTGCTAAAGCATGTTTGCATTTTAGTGGAGAAAACACCGAGACTTTTTCAAGTCTCAGAAGTTATCCAGAACTACGTAGGTCTGAGTTCCTCATTGGAGGATACGTAGGAGCAAGAGCCTCGCTTTTGTCGACCACACCGCCTTTTGTCGCCATAACTCAAGAGCTGGTAGCCCGCGGAGACACCTTACGGTTATCCGCACCTCGTCATTCAGTGACCCCAAGTGTGATTGATGAGCAGAGGCCAATGTGGTCATCTGGCCTTTTCCGGAGATGTCAGCATTTTCCGATGGAGACTTTTCAAGTCTCACAAGTTATCCAGAACTACGTAGGTCTGAATTCCTCATTGGAGGATACGTAGGAGCAAGAGCCTTGCTTTTGTCGGCCGCACCATAATCTTTGTCATACTGACCCTGAGGTCATGTGACATGCACCCTTGTATCATCCAGAGGCGGCGGGCCCGATGATACGCGGAGATACCTTACGGTTATCCGCACCCTTTTGTCATTCAGAGGCGGCGGGCCCGATGACAAGCAGAGACCAAGTTTGGTCATTCTGCACCCTTGTATCATCCAGAGGCGGCGGGCCCGATGATACGCGGAGATACCTTACGGTTATTCGCACCCTTTTGTCATCCAGAGGCGGCGGGCCCGATGACAAGCAGAGACCAAGTTTGGTCATTCTGCACCCTTGTATCATCCAGAGGCGGCGGGCCCGATGATACGCGGAGATACCTTACGGTTATCCGCACCCTTTTGTCATCCAGAGGCGGCGGGCCCGATGACAAGCAGAGACCAAGTTTGGTCATTCTGCACCCTTGTATCATCCAGAGGCGGCGGGCCCGACGATACGCGGAGATACCTTACGATTATTCGCACCCTTTTGTCATCCAGAGGCGGCGGGCCCGATGACAAGCAGAGACCAAGTTTGGTCATTCTGCACCCTTGTATCATCTAGAGGCGGCGGGCCCGATGATACGCGGAGATACCTTACGGTTATCCGCACCCTTTTGTCATCCAGAGGCGGCGGGCCCGATGACAAGCAGAGACCAAGTTTGGTCATTCTGCACCCTTGTATCATCCAGAGGCGGCGGGCCCGATGATACGCGGAGATACCTTACGGTTATCCGCACCCTTTTGTCATCCAGAGGCGGCGGGCCCGATGACAAGCAGAGACCAAGTTTGGTCATTCTGCACCCTTGTATCATCCAGAGGCGGCGGGCCCGATGATACGCGGAGATACCTTACGGTTATCCGCACCCTTTTGTCATCCAGAGGCGGCGGGCCCGATGACAAGCAGAGACCAAGTTTGGTCATTCTGCACCCTTTTGTCATCCAGAGGCGGCGGGCCCGATGATACGCGGAAATACCCGAGTGGTTATCCGTATAAACATTCTTTTGCTATCTGTAAGACAGAACGCTTGATAGCATGCAGAGGCTGACACAGTCTTCTGCACCTTTTGTTCCTCCGGGAACAACAAGTCATTTACATGCGGAAATTTCATGGTCACCCGCGACTCTCATCAAATCGAGAGGAACGAAATTAGTGTCTTATCTTTACTTTCCTTTTATCTCCAATAAAAGACAAGTAAAGAGGGGCAATTGTCATACCCTAATTTCGTCCGAGGACCTTTGCTTGATGACATGCGACCTTTCTTTGGTCCTTGTGAGGTGCTTGGCACCCATCATTAGGCAATTTGTGAAATTTTGGGAACAACAAGTCATTTGCATGTGGAGATTTTATGGTCACCTGCGACTCTCGTCAAATCGAGAGGAACGAAATTAGTGTCTTATCTTTACTTTCCTTTTATCTCCAATAAAAGACAAGTAAAGAGGGGCAACTGTCATACCCTAATTTCGTCCAGGGACCTTTGCTTGGTGACATGCGACCTTTCTTTGGTCCTTGTGAGGTGCTTGGCACCCATCATTAGGCAATTTGTGAAATTCCAAGACATGCCGGAAAACCAAAAAAATATTGATGCAGAATCCGTAAGTTTCCGTGACACACCGGAAATCAAATGGAAGCATCGTTGCATAATTAAGTGAGGTTCCGTAACATTCCGTAAGTTAAAAAGGGGATGATTATGTAATCTGCAAGGTTCCGTAACATTACAGAAAGAAAACAAGTATCGTTACGAAATTCGTAAGTTTCCGTAACTTTACGAAAAAAGAATCACCAAAAAACAGCAGAGGGGGGTGTACTTAGTAAAAATGGGGGTGCAAATAGCACCCAGGCCCACTTGGGCCCTCCAGAATATTCCTCCAGAAGGCGGTTGCTTCTGGAGGAAGCAACCTGGCTCGCCTGGGCGAGCTGAGCTCGCCTGGGCGAGCTGGGCGGCAACCACCTCCCCTATTTTGCTATAAATAGGGGAGGAAGTGAAGAAGAAAAGGGTTCAGCCCCTTTGGCACTTCTCTCTCTTTCGAATTTGCTTGGAAAAATCGTTTCCGTGAAGAAAATCTAAGCCGAGGCGCTTCCGAAACGTTTCCGTAACGTTTTCCGTGAAGAATTTCGCAAGGGTTTCAACCGTTCTTCGACGTTCTTCATTCGTTCTTCATCGTTCTTCGATCTTCAACGGGTAAGTACCTCGAACCAAGCTTTTCGATTCATTCTATGTACCCGTAGTGGTCCACATTGTGTTTCGTGCATTTTTATTCTCGTTTTGTTTACTTTTTATACCCCCTGTTGACGTGCTTAAGCCATTTTACTTAAGTCATTTCTCGCTTAACTTAAAAATAAAATAAATTTCCACCGAACGTTTGAATTGTATTATCCATTAACTTCGGTTAAAATAAATTCCGACCGTTCGGTCGTGCCGTAACCACGTTGGAAATCAAAAAAAAAAAAGGTAAAGAATAATATAATAATCAAAAAGACATCTTTTAGTAAAATAAAGCGGAAAATCAATCGGACGTTTTCTCTTTGGGATTTCTCATTCTTAATCGAATTGATTAATAACTAAAGTGAAACTAAAGGCTAAAAATCAATTCGCCTAGTCAAGCTCGTCCATAAAAATAGGCTTTTGAAGTTTGTCATTTCATTTTCTAACTAAGTAAAATGGATCATTTTTAAGGTCCAACGCCTTAAAATGATCACCTCTTAAAGTAAAAAAGAATCACTTGATAAAAAAGAACTACGTAGGTCTGATTTTCTCATCCCAAATTGAGGAATACGTAGGAGCAAAGGGAAACACCCTTGTCGACCACAAAAAGAGAAAATATAAAAAGGGTATAAAGGATATAGAGACATAAAAAGGGAACATAAAAAATCAAAGTCATGTTTGCACATTCGATTAAAGGCTGCCGTCCCTTGGGGCGGACGTGTGGGGTGCTAATACCTTCCCCGTGCGTAAATACAACTCCCGAACCTTTCACTTAAAAGTTCGTAGATCGCGTCTTTTCCGGTTTTTCCGACGTTTTCCTCAAATAAACGTTGGTGGCGACTCCGCGCGTATTCCTTTGGTGGAACACGCATCCCGCGAGTCACGCGTCGCCCTCCCGCCGAAGGGTAGGTTGCGACACCTTAAAATGATCACCTTTCAAGTAAAAAGAATCACTTGATTCACTCTTAAGAAAGAACTACGTAGGTCTGATTTCCTCTTCGATGGAGGGTACGTAGGAGCAAGAGCCCCGCTTTTGTCGACCTCAAAAAGTAAAAAGAAATAAAAGTTATGGTAACACAATTTCCACAATTCTAAAAAATAGGCTGTTGTCCTTCGAGACAAACGTAAGAGGTGCTAATACCTTCCTCAAACGTAAATACAACTCCCAAACTTAGAATTTTCATTTTGAGCGATTTCCTTCGGTTTTTCTGACGTTTTCCACAAATAAACGTTGGTGGCGACTCCGCGCATCTTTCCTCCTTTGGAAAGCGCACCCGTGAGCCTCGCCTTCGCTCGCACGCAAAAGGGCATTTTGCGACACGCACCGTAAAGCATGCTTTTTTTTTTCTTTTTTATAACAATGATTAAGTTCTCTTTTTTTTTTCAAGGAAAGAATGCAATGAGCAATGCAACCAATGAACAACATGGATGTATGCGAATGATGCACAGTTGAAGTATTGCGAATTTTTACATAGGATATGGGGTTGAATCAATTTAGATTTTCAACATGGTCCATGACATCTCCGTCAAGATGAAACTGGAAGTAACAGGGACATCGACAGCCCTAAATGTGTTTGGTAGTAGACGAAGGAGCGATGTAACACGATCCATCTTTTGCCCCAATTTTTTGCAAGATGGATACTTCCATACTTCAACTTGACTCGATGAACCTTTTCATAAAAGCACGAGCTTGGTTCAACCCCATAACCCAGAGAATGGCAATTTTGATCGCCAATACTTCAACAACATTTCATAGGGATTGTCATACCCTAATTTCGTCCGGGGATTATTACTTGATGACATGCAACCTTTGGTTAGCCGCTTTGAGATGCTTGGCGTCCTTTATTGCACAATTAATGAAGTCCTGAGACGTGTCAGAAATCAAAAGGAAGCAGGCTTGCGCGATCCGTGAAATTCCGTAATGTGGCGGAAATTGAAAAGAGGTGTTTTTGCGCAATACGTGAGTTTCCGTAACTTCTTCAAAAGCTAAAAAAGAGTAAATACATAATCCGTAAGGATCCGTAACCTTGCGGAAGGAAAATAAGTATCGTTACGAAATTCGTAAGTTTCGTAACGTTACAGAAAAAAAGTTACCAAAAAAAATAGAAGGGGGTGCATTTAGTAAAAAAAAGGGGATACAAATAGCAATATGGCCCACTTGGGCCATCCAGATCCTTCCTCCAGAAGGCTGTTGCTTCTGGAGGAAGCAACCTTGCTCGCCTGGGCGAGCTGGGTGGCAAGCTCCTCCCCTATTTTGCTATAAATAGGGGGAGGAGTGAAGAAGAAAAGGGTCAGCCTTCTTGGCATTTCTTATTCTCTTAAATTTGCTGAGGAAAATTGTTTCCGTGAAGAAAATCCAAGCCGAGGCGCTTCCATAACGTTTCCGTGAGTAATTACGCGAAGATTCTCGATCGTTCTTCAAAGATTCATCGTTCTTTCTTCGTTTTCTTCAGTCTTCAACGGGTAAGTACCTCAAATCGAGCTTTTCAATTCATTCTATGTACCCTTGTGGTCCCCATTTGTTTCATGTACTTTTATTCTCGTTTTCATTCGCTTTCTATACCCCTTTTTGACGTGCTTCAGTCATTTATTTAAGTCGTTCCTCGCCTAATCTAAAAATAAAATAAATTTCCACCGATCATTTGAATCGTATCATCCGTTAATTTCTGTTAAAATGAATTCCGACCGTTCGGTCATGCCGTAACCACGTTGGAAATCAAAAAAGAGGTAAAATAATAATATAATAATAAAAAATGCCTTTTAGTAAAATGAAGCGAAAAAATCAATCAGACGTTTTCTCTTTGGCATTTCTCATTCTTAATTGAATAGACTAATAACTAAAGTGAAACTAAGGCTAAAATCAACTCGCCTAGTCAAGCTCGTCCACAAAAAATAGGGTTTGAAAGTTTATCATTTCAGTTTTCCTTACCAAGTAAATGGATCATTTTTAAGGTCCAACGCCTTAAAATGATCACCTTTCAAGTAAAAAGAATCACTTGATTCACTCTTAAGAAAGAACTACGTAGGTCTGATTTCCTCTTCGATGGAGGGTACGTAGGAGCAAGAGCCCCGCTTTTGTCGACCTCAAAAAGTAAAAAGAAATAAAAGTTATGGTAACACAATTTCCACAATTCTAAAAAATAGGCTGTTGTCCTTCGAGACAAACGTAAGAGGTGCTAATACCTTCCTCAAACGTAAATACAACTCCCAAACTTAGAATTTTCATTTTGAGCGATTTCCTTCGGTTTTTCTGACGTTTTCCACAAATAAACGTTGGTGGCGACTCCGCGCATCTTTCCTCCTTTGGAAAGCGCACCCGTGAGCCTCGCCTTCGCTCGCCCGCAAAAAGGGCATGTTGCGACAGTTGGCGACTCCACTGGGGACTATTTTTGTGAGTTAGACCTATTTTAAGGAATTGTGGATTTGTGAAAACTTTGTGTGTGCATTTGTTGAACTGTGTAAAATGTAAATAACTGTTGTCTATTTTGCATTCTTTACACTGCATTCTAAGCACCCACGGGTTTGAGTAAAATGGGGCCCTACACCCGGGTTCATGGGAATTTAAGGAGTGGAGGTGAATCTATCATCATGCTAGGTCTCCGACTTGCTTGATAATAGTGAAACCTCGCCTAGAGCTTTCTCTTTATATAATGTGTTGTCGCTGATATTCCATACCGCCACAATATTATTATCTTGAGTGATGATACCTCTAGAAAACAACCGTGTGAGTTATGAATTGTTGGGGAGTAGTTATTAGAGTGCCCTAGATACTATCCTATAGGTTCCCAAATAGGGGCATAGAGCAAACACGCTCCGTGCCATTTGTTCTCATGCATTTTTCTGCGAATAACATGTTTTGCTAGTGATATTTTGTTTCTCTAGAGTGATACATCACTTTTTAATACACACGTTGAGGCGCCATAATGCCTAAAACGTAGTATTAAAAAGATGGATCTTTTTGGTCTCGTATATGTAAATTACCCCTTTGTTGTGTTTTCTTTCCGTTTCATGCATGCGCATCTGCATCATACCGTCACACATGCGTTGTATGTGGGTCTCGTCTTTTGTCGTGGGAAGTCGAAAGATCCATATCGTCTTCTTAACTGCACACATGGGGCACCGCGCCCCCAAATGCGCAAGTAAGGAGAGATGATTTTCCGGGCTCTCGTGTCCGTAAATGCATTCATATCATGCATCACATAAACATCTCTTCAGCATCATAATGAACATATCGTTCCTACATTTGTTCGTTATCATATTCCAGCATCACATTTTGCATGAGTCATTGCATCATCTTGCATATGTGTTCAACAAACTTTTTGTTCTACAAACTGCATACCTTTTGTTTTCATGTTCGCTCATGCGTGATCCTTGCATTTTCCTCTGCAAAACAAAAAAGGGGAAAGCGTGAAAATTCACACTACATTCTTAGTTACATGTGTTAGGTACCATGAGCCAACCATGTTGGGATCATAAACCCATTTCACTTAAAAAAAAATGATTGAACATGGTACCTAATGCATGGTTAACTAAGAAAAGATTTTTCTTCAGGCATCTCAAACTCATAATTACATTTTCCATGCATAGCATGCGTATTCCCGAGTCTTTCATCCCTATGAAATGTTGATGAAGTATTGGCGATCAAAATTGCCATTCCCTGGGTTATGGGGTTGAACCAAGCTCGTGCTTTTACGAAAAGGTTCATCGAGTCAAGTTGAAGTATGGAAGTAACCATCTTGCAAAAAATTGGGGCAAAAGATGAATCGTGTTACATCGCTGCTTCGTCTCCTGCCAAACACATTTAGGGCTGTCGATGTCCCTGTTACTTCCAGTTTCACCTTGACGAAGATGTCATGGACCATGTTGAAAATCTAAATTGATTCAACCCCATATCCAGTGTACAAATTTGCAATACTTCAACTGTGCATCATTCGCATACATCCATGTTGTTCATTGGTTGCATTGCTCATTGCATTCTTTCCTTGAAAAAAAAAAGAACTTAATCATTGTTATAAAAAAGAAAAAAAACATGCTTTACGGTGCCCTCACCGAACTTGTGCTAGGGCTAGAGTAATGGGTGAAGTAGAGGAGATACAAGAGAAGATGAAGACCGACATGGAGACCATTAAAGAGAAAATGGCCACAATGATGGAGGCCATGATAAGTGTGAAGAAGATAATGGAAGCCAATGCGGTTGCAATTGCCGCTACCAGCGTTGTTGCTAAGGTGAACCCGACGTCCGCATCCGGCATCAATGAATCATCCAACCTCAGATATGGTAGGCAAAGATTTGGGAAGTATGGGCGGCCCCCATGATGTGCAAATTCAAAACGAGCACGCCTTCCCGCCATATGACTTGCCTCTCAACTATACGCCACCCAATGTGGCGTACACTCCTAATAAGAATGTCAATAATTCCACTCCTATACCCATTGAGAGCCAGCAACCCCAAACTGATCATGCACATGTCTCTTAAACCGTGGGGGAGACACATGAAATTCCCCATCACAATCTAGCCGACTTCGAGCCTTGGCTCGGATATGCCACTGAAGGGCAAGCAGTTGGTGGTATACCCCTACAAAACCATTTGGAGGGCCCTTAGTATCACCCACAACTACACCTCTTGCATTCCACGACAAGTAAAAACCCTCATGCTATGGCAGAAATGGGAAAGCTGGATCATCTAGAGGAAAGGCTCAGGGCCATTGAAGGAGGTGAAGATTATTCCTTTGCTAACCTAGAAGAGTTGTTCCCAATACCTAATATCATCACCCCTCTCAAGTTCAAGGTGCTGGACTTTGACAAGTACAGGGGGATTACTTGCCCCAAGAACCATCTAAAGATGTATTGTCGGAAGATGGGGGCATACGCAAAAGATGAGGAATTGTTGATACATTCCTTCCAAGAAAGTCTTATTGGGGTAGTTGTTACCTGGTACACTAACTTGGAACCTTCCCGAGTCCATTCCTGGGAGGACCTAATGGTTGCCTTCGTTAGGCAGTGTCGGTATAATGGCTTCGGATAGGATGCAACTACAAAATATGTGCAAAAAAGGGGGCACGGATCTTTCAAAGAATACGCCCAAAGGTGGAGAACCTGGCAGCTCAAGTGGCACCTCAATGACGAAAAAACGATGACAATGATAGTAGACACATTACCAGTATTCTACTATGGAAAATGGTGGGCTACGCACCTTCAAAGCTTTGCGGATTTGGTCTTTGCCAGTGAAAGGATCGATGTGGGTCTGAAAAAAGGCAAATTTAGTCACCCTGCTTGGACGAATGAGAAAACTGGGGCAAATGAAGAGGGTGAGGATGAAGGAGAAGCCCGTGCTGTGACTGCCATTCCAATACAGCCAAGTTTCCCACCAACCCAACAATGTCATTACTCAGCCAATAACAAACCTTTTCCTTACCCACCGCCCAGTTATCCACAAAGGCCATCCCTAAAATCAACCACAAAGCCTACCTACCGCACTTCCAATGACAAACACCACCTTTAGCGTAAACCAAAAACACCAACCAAGAAATGAATTTTGCAGCGAGAAAGCCTGTAGAATTCACCCCAATTCCAGTGTCCTATGCTGACTTGCTCCCATATCTATTTGATAATTCAATGGTAGCCATAACCCCAACCAAGGTTCATCAACCTCCATTTCTCCGAGAATACGACTCGAACGCAACGTGTGCTTGTCATGGAGAAGCCCCGGGGCATTCCATTGAGCATTGTAGGGCTCTGAAGCGTAAGGTGCAAGGTCTAATTGATGCGGGCTGGCTGAAATTTGAAAAGAATCACGTGTAAATCCTGACATTGACAAAAGATGCCACACATGGGGCAATTTTGAAAGCTGTTGTAGATGTCTCTAATGACTCATCAGGATTTTCAAGTTTGTACCATTATTGTAAACCACAGTTACAATGTTAAATGAAATGGATAAAGTTGATATCTTTGTCCCTCATCCTCTCACAAACGCATCTTTGCTTATTCAACTTTCACTGGAATGTGGGTGCAAGCCATTGGTCTGTTTGCTCAAGCAACATGTGCTCCTGAGTTTGGACTTCCAAGACCATTCAATCAGAGATTACTCGTCTTGCACGTTGGTGGGGGTGCCGTAAAACAACGAGTAAAAAACCAATAAGTTTCAAAATAAAAAAAAATAATAAAAAAAAGAGTTCAAAAAGAAAAAAAAAAGAAGCATTTGATTGACTTTGTTTTCAAGACGTCCATGTGACCTCATTTTATCATTCCGGAAAGTTTGTCTTTTTAGAGAGAAGTGAGTTATCAAGAATAGGATGTTGGATAAATGGCCTCAGTTACCTTAAGAAAAAGGGGGGTTGAATTAAGATACGAAGATTATTCCCTAATTAAACTTTCACTCTCTTTTCGGATTAACGATGCACACAGGGATAACCCTTCCCTTGTGTTCAAGAATCCCCTACAACAAGAGACCCACGGTCTCTTAATCCCTTTTCAGAAATAAGAAGAAGAGAAGAAGAAATCTCTCTTAAAAGAGGTAGATTGTAAAATGAAGATCAATCAAAATTCCTTATTGAATATGCAAGTGGTTGACCAAGGAATCTTTTTGAGAGGATAAAGACATTTCAGTTTAGAAAAACTCTTAATCTTTTGAGAGGATAAAACTTTTTGGGCAATGAAAACTCTCTTTAAATTCGTGTTTCCAAGTCACATATAAATAGACCTTTGATGGCCATTCATAAAACATTTGATAGATGTGACTCTTGGAAATTATTTTCTGAAAATCCCCTCTGGTAATCGATTACAAGACTTGTGTAATCAATTACAGGCTTTAAAATTTGAATTAAAATGTTCAATAAACTGTTGGTAATCAATTACCATCCATGTGTAATCAATTACACATTATAAATTTTGAATTCAAATTTCTAGTGACTGTGATAAACATTTTCAGTTGCCGGTAATCGATTACCAGAGAGAAAATCTCAATTTGAGGTGATAGAATTCTTCGGTCAAACCTTTTGTTTTTTCAATTTGGAAACTTCTTCCTAAAGATTCTAGAGATCAACTTGATCATATATCTTGATTTTCTTGGATTCTTGTCTTGAATAAAACTTAGAAGCACTTGATCCTTTAGCATCATCAAGACATCAAAACATCTTGCTTCTACATAGGACTCATTTGACTTAATCCATCAACTGAAAGATCCTTCAACTATTTCTCGTCCTTGGAAAATTCTTTTTGCAAGAATCAACCGCATCTTTCATTCTTCCTCACTATGAGGTTGTGAAAACAAGACAACAATTGGTACCTCTAAGCCCTACACTGGGGCAATGAAAGGCCCCATGCATAAACCTCAAACGAACCTAGGGGCAGATTAGAAGTTCACACCCAATAGGTTCCTTGCTACAAGGTCATGACGAAAGACAACAATTGTACCTCAAAGCCTTACACTGGGGCAATGAAAGGCACCATGTAAAAACCTCATGCGAACCTAGGGGCAGATTAGAAGTTCTCACCCAATAGGTTCCCAGCTACAAGGTCATGACGAAAGATAAGAATTGGTACCTCAAAGCCTTACACTGGGGCAATGAGGGGCATCGTGCATGAGCCTCAAGTGAATATAGGGGCAGATCAAAAGTCCTCACCCGTCGATGTTTTTAAATAAAAAAAAAAAGGAAAGGGGGGAGACAAACCCTGGAATTTCAATAGATTGATTAAACGTCAAATGGATCCATTGCCGTCACTCCAAAATGGTCAAGTGACTAAATCAAACAGAACATACACTCTGAGGGAGTTCCTAGAGAGATTTGCAAAAGATAGGATAAGGTTGCATGAATTATCACCTTTTTCAAAAGGACAGTCAATCTGTGTTTTCCAAAAAAATTAAATCAAAATCAAAATCACAAAATAGGGAAAGAATGTCATGAACATTGTACAACTTTCCATTGCATTGCATTGTTTCATATGAGGTCAGCATTACCAAATTTCACGACAAAGGTTGCATGCGTCTGCATCCCTAAAAATCATGTTAACTGCATAGATTTCCTACATCTCGTGTCCAATCTTTTTGGATGACCGACCCTCTCGATGAGTCGATCTCTTGCTTTCTCATAAAGGTGGACCCTTGGGTACTAGTACCTATCACCTTTAGAGGACTATATGTCCTCGCCTGCAGACGGTGCACGCCCTCGCCTTTAGAGGGCTACACGTCCTCATTTTCAGTGTGCTCCATATCCACACCTTAAGAGAATATAAGGTCCTTTGCCCTTAGATGCTTCACGGAGACTTGCGCTCCGGTTAAGGAGCCATTAGTTTCCTTTTAATGGTTCCTGGGCCACCCCCTGATATTAGAGGGCGACCAATTGTGCGAGCACATCTAGAGAGGGAGGCTGTCACGCATCTACTATGCATACCGGGGCAAGATTTCACCTGTGCCGCTGCAAAAAGACGAGTGTGGATCATGCGCACCAACATGACCAATCTTACGTGGATATGGATGACGTTGCTATTTAGCAACATTCTGCCCAGCGACCACAATGCCAATCTCCGCCTGCAGATGTATCGGTTGGTCTGTGCCGTCATGACATAGGTAAGTATGCACATGACTTAATTGATTTCTGATGTCATCTATTGTTTGCAGGGATCACGCCCACAAGACGCCCAGTGGACCCGAAGAAGTCCAATAGGGCCCTGGGGTTTCCAGCTCTGGTTACGGGCCTCTATAGTCCTACAGGGTGCCCGTTCCCCCGGCAAGGTCACGTCATCATGGCATAGGTAAGTATGCACATCGCTCAACTGATTTCTGATTTCATCTATTGTTTGCAGGGATCGCGCCTGCAAGACACCCAGTGGACCCGAAGAAGTCCAACAGGGTCTTGGAGTTGTCAAGCTCTAATTACGGGTCTCTGTCAGTTCTACGGAGTACCTGTCACCTCCAGTAAGGGCATCATGCCCCCTACTAATCGAGCTTTCATCAAGAAGTACTGCGTCTCCAGGCAGGCGTAGGGCAAAACACCACAGCAGCCTGGGGATGGCCAGCAACGGGCAACAGATGCACCGCTATCACCTCTAGAGTTCACCTCAGCTCATCCACAAAAAGGTTAGAGCGTTGCTTACGACCCATGGCCGAGCAATAGGCGACCAAGTCCAGAGCCAAAGGTAAGCAAAGTACTAGGTCCGTGACCGACAAGCCATCAAGCGTCCAGCTCAAGACGTTAAAGAAGCGCTACTAGGAGGCAACCTAGTACCTTTTAAATCTCTGCTTGTTATTTGATCACTTTTGTTTCTAAGGTCATAGTAGGACACACCTAGTTGCTCATGATCCTAGGAATTTAAATAAAACAAGCGCAAGCTCGGAAGGTAGTCATACCTCACAAAATATATATATGTATGATTAGGTAGTGAAATTACCTAAGATATGCATGTATGTAAACAAAAATACTTCACAAAATATATATATATATATATATATATATATATATATATATATATGTATGTATGTTTAGATATGCATGTATGTAGGAAAAATACTTCACAAAATATATATATGTATGTTTAGGTAGCAAGATACCTTGGATATGCATGTATATAGCAAAAATATCTCACAAAACATATATATGCATGTTTAGGTAGCAAGATACCTTGGACACACATGTATATAGCAAAATACCTCACAAAAATATACGTATGTTTAGGTAGCAAAATACCTCATGAAAAAAAAGAGAGCAAAAAGAGAGTGAGCAAGAAAAGAATAAGAAGGAAAAAAGTTGTCTAGCTAAAAAACAACATGCTTGTGAAAAAGATAATTTCCAACTTTTCTTTGAAAGATTTTACTGATCTTAACCAGTTTTTGAAAAAAAATGTGTATACACCTGAAGAGTGAATGCTGTGAAAATTTTCCGAATGCCCAAAATGGACTCGGGTGAATGCATGATTTGATAAAAGAACATATTTTTGAAACAGTGGGTTGACTTAAAATAGGGAAAATGAATCCTGAGCCCTAGTGTCACATGACTATAAAAACTTGATGCTTGAGTATCCACATAGGTGCATGCATGACCAGTTTTGCATAAAATTTCCTAATCATCATTGTTGCATGTGTATCATGGAAATAATGTGGGACGTCCCCTTTATCCCCGAACCGCTGGCCAAACCCTGACATATATCGTGACCAGCCGTTCTACAAGCCTTGAGCCAAAATCCTAACTTATCATAAACCTTGACCCAGGGTGAGAATGTCAATCCTTGCCCTCGGAAGAAAACACAAAGAGAAGGAAAATTCCCAATCCAAGAAAGGGAGAAGACACAAAACAGAAAGAAAATTCCCAATGAAAGAGTGGAAGAAAGCAAAAAAAAGAAAGGAAAATTCTCGATCAAGGATCGGAAGAAAATAGAAGAAATATGCAGAAAGGTCTTCAGACCAGACAATATCGGAACAATACAGAATTGTCACCAAGTAAACAAAAAAGAAAGGAAACCACGACCCAAAGTGGCCCTCTCCCTTTGATTGCCAACCAAAATCCTGTGCGCTAGCGACTTTCTCGCCACGCACTAAACAAAAAAGGAAAAGGCAAAAACACTCAAAGCCAAATTCCCCACCTAAAAACCATTCCCAAAATAAGTCCTATTGATCCATGATCACGCATGTAATCTTTGATTTGATAGGAAATGATTTGCAAAATCAAGTCATGACATATCTATGGTTCGGAATTAGGATAAAACACTTACCTGTGTGAGATTGATACACTTTGAGTGATTTTCTCCTATCTTTGTTGGACCCAGTGTTTCCTCTAAATGGTCGTTTAGAAATGAAATGCTAACATCCAAAATCTCATTTACGGTTATCAGAAAATTTCATCAGCATACTCTCCTTCCCCGATAGACACATTGTTTTTCATCCAAAAAGCATATGTTGCTCTGATCAGTTGGAAGTTTTGTCTCTTTACTAAAGCATGTTCGCATTTTGGTGAAGAAAACACCGAGACTATTTTTAGTCTCACAGTTGGCAAGAACTACGTAGGTCTGAGTTCCTCATCACAAATTGAGGATACGTAGGAGCAAAAGCCCTGCTTTTGTCGACCACCCCACTTTTTGTTACCGTGTCCCAAGAGTCCGGTGGCATGCGGAGCTACATGACCGTGGGATCCCCAAATCCATATGTTCCATCATTTATCATTCGTATGTTATCTTGTTTCTATGACTTGAGGGACTAATGTTTGTTTTGTTGTTGCGATTGTCATTTGTTTTGTGCATATATTTTGTTTGGACTATTGCGTTAGTGCTTACTTTGTTGTTGTCAATAGTGTTTGTTGAAATTTCGGAACCGTGTAGAGTTTTTCATTTAGGAACGTTGTCCAAAAAATAAAATGAACCAAAAATCATGATGAAAAGAAAGAAGTGTTGTGAATAAAATGTCTGCGTATATAAAGAAAAAGGAAAATGTGCATAGAAGGGCTTTTATAAAAAAATACGTGTAGAGAAATTCTTGTGTGTGTGAACAACGAGTGTATATAAAGAAACTTTTGTATGAACCATAGGTGTGCGTTGGAGAAAAATGAAAAAGATCTTTGAATGTAAATAGGGTTTAACCGTGTGACGTAAAGAGAGAGAGTTCCAATGCGTATACAGAAAAAGTTTGTCATGTATAAGAGTGTAGATATACAAAGAAAGATTTCTTCATAGAGGACCATAGGTGTATAATTTTGTGAATATATAAAAATGAAACAAAAAGGAAAAAGAAAGAAAGACCGCGAAGGTCGACATGTTATAGTTAAGAAGTATAAATCATTCGAAAAGAGCAAACGTATCTTCTGGAAACAAGGGACTGATGCTAAGAGTTTATTTTCCGGAATGAACCGAGATAAGGATGGATGAATTCATTGAACTGATGAAAGAACATAACTTGGAAACGTTGGGTCTGTCTGTGTAAATTCCCAACCGTAGTATCACAATGCCATAAACAGGGTGCTTGAGTGCCCACCTGGCTGTAGCCATGACTAATTTTGCACGTTGTTTTCAAATCATCATTGTCACGCGTGCCTTATGGAACAATATGGAAGCTCGGCCCGAAATCGACACCTTGACACCCAAATTTGTTTCGCCCCAGATATCAAGATTGGGTTCCCACGATAAAAGACCCCATTGAAACACAACCTTAGACTTTTTGAACCTTGGCCTATAAAAAAGAATACTCATTCCTTCCCCGAAGCAAAGGACAGCGGAATCTCCTCAAGGGAGAGCGAATAGAATGCTAAAACCCGATTTCCCAAACAAAGGGATGGGAAAGGAGAAGTGAAAAGAAAGAAAAGGAAGAAATGGAAAGAAAGAAAAAGAAAAAGATGAAAATAAAGAAAAGAAGAGGAAAGATTCCTGGTCAAAGGTCGAAGGGAAGTGAAATGGGAAAAGAAGCAATTCTCGATTAATGAAAGAAAGAGGACAGAAATTCTTCAAGCCAGATTGCCACTCAAAATCATTCTCGACTAGCAATATCCCACCCCACATGAACAAAGAGGAAAAGACCGAAACACCCAGCTTCCTTTCCAAAAACACCACCCTCGAGAAAATCCTATTGGTCCGTGATCGTACGTTTGATCTTTGATTCGATAGGAAGTTGTGTGCAAAATAGAGTCATGGTGCAGTTATGGTTTGGGAATAGGATAAAACACTTGCCTTGTGAGTTTTATACACTATGAGTGATTTATTTTCAGCTTAGCCCGATGTTTCCCCTGCATGTTCATTTAAAAGCTAAAAGTTGACATCCTACCCTTCATTCTCGATTACAAGGAAGATTACACTTGGCACAAGTATATTGTTTCTCTAAGATGTGGTGCTCTCGCGAATCATTTATTTTTCTTTGCAAAAAGCATGTTTTCCTTTTAGGTGGAAAAACCCGATGGACCGTTCGGTCCAGCCAACCCTTTTTCGGAGCCCCATGAATTGCGTTTTCGTTCATGTGTCCTCCACCTTCAAGTTTGGAGCCGTGCGTAGTGATTGCTTAGTGCAATTCTCCATTCTCAACCCTTTTTCGGAGCCCCATGAATTGCGTTTTCGTTCATGTGTCCTCCACCTTCGAGTTTGGAGCCATGCGTAGTGATTGCTTAGTGCAATTCTCCATTCTCAACCCTTTTTCGGAGTGCCATCAATTGCGTTTTCGTTCATGCGTCCTCCACCTTCGAGTTTGGAGCCATGCATAGTGATTGCTTAGTGCAATTCTCCATTCTCAACCCTTTTTCGGAGTGCCATGAATTGCGTTTTCATTCATGTGTCCTCCACCTTCGAGTTTGGAGCCATGCGTAGTGATTGCTTAGTGCAATTCTCCATTCTCAACCCTTTTTCGGAGCCCCATGAATTGCATTTTCGTTCATGTGTCCTCCACCTTCGATTTTGGAGCCATGCGTAGTGATTGCTTAGTGCAATTCTCCATTCTCAACCCTTTTTCGGAGTGCCATGAATTGTGTTTTCGTTCATGCGTCCTCCACCTTCGAGTTTGGAGCCATGCGTAGTGATTGCTTAGTGCAATTCTCCATTCTCAACCCTTTTTCGGAGTGCCATCAATTGCGTTTTCGTTCATGTGTCCTCCACCTTCGAGTTTGGAGCCATGCGTAGTGATTGCTTAGTGCAATTCTCCATTCTCAACCCTTTTTCGGAGACCCATGAACTTCGTTTTCGTTCATGTGTCCTCCACCTTCGAGTTTGGAGCTATGCGTAGTAATTGCTTAGTGCAATTCTCCATTCTCAATCTTTTTCGGAGCCACATGAATTTCGTTTTCGTTCATGTGTCCTCCACCTTCGAGTTTGGAGCTATGCGTAGTGATTGCTTAGTGCAATTCTCCATTCTCAATCTTTTCGGAGCCCCATGAATTGCGTTTTCGTTCATGTGTCCTCCACCTTCGAGTTTGGAGCTATGCGTAGTGATTGCTTAGTGCAATTCTCCATTCTCAACCCTTTTTCGGAGCCCCATGAATTTCGTTTTCGTTCATGTGTCCTCCACCTTCGAGTTTGTAGCTATGCGTAGTGATTGCTTAGTGCAATTCTCCATTCTCATTCTTTTTCGGAGCCCCATGAATTGCGTTTTCGTTCATGTGTCCTCCACCTTCGAGTTTGGAGCTATGCGTAGTGATTGCTTAGTGCAATTCTCCATTCTCAATCTTTTCGGAGCCCCATGAATTGCGTTTTCGTTCATGTGTCCTCCACCTTCGAGTTTGGAGCTATGCGTAGTGATTGCTTAGTGCAATTCTCCATTCTCAACCCTTTTTCGGAGCCCCATGAATTGCATTTTCGTTCATGTGTCCTCCACCTTCGATTTTTGGAGCCATGCGTAGTGATTGCTTAGTGCAATTCTCCATTCTCAACCCTTTTTCGGAGTGCCATGAATTGTGTTTTCGTTCATGCGTCCTCCACCTTCGAGTTTGGAGCCATGCGTAGTGATTGCTTAGTGCAATTCTCCATTCTCAACCCTTTTTCGGAGTGCCATCAATTGCGTTTTCGTTCATGCGTCCTCCACCTTCGAGTTTGGAGCCATGCATAGTGATTGCTTAGTGCAATTCTCCATTCTAACCCCTTTTTCGGAGTGCCATGAATTGCGTTTTCATTCCTGTGTCCTCCACCTTCGAGTTTGGAGCCATGCGTAGTGATTGCGTAGTGCAATTCTCCATTCTCAACCCTTTTTCGGAGCCCCATGAATTGCATTTTCGTTCATGTGTCCTCCACCTTCGATTTTGGAGCCATGCGTAGTGATTGCTTAGTGCAATTCTCCATTCTCAACCCTTTTTCGGAGTGCCATGAATTGTGTTTTCATTCATGCGTCCTCCACCTTCGAGTTTGGAGCCATGCGTAGTGATTGCTTAGTGCAATTCTCCATTCTCAACCCTTTTTCGGAGTGCCATGAATTACGTTTTCGTTCATGTGTCCTCCACCTTCGAGTTTGGAGCTATGCGTAGTGATTGCTTAGTGCAATTCTCCATTCTCAACCCTTTTTCGGAGCTCCATGAATTGCGTTTTCGTTCATGTGTCCTCCACCATCGAGTTTGGAGCTATGCGTAGTGATTTCTTAGTGCAATTCTCCATTCTCAATCTTTTTTGGAGCCCAATGAATTGCGTTTTCGTTCATGTGTCCTCCACCTTCGAGTTTGGAGCTATGCGTAGTGATTGCTTAGTGCAATTCTCCATTCTCAATCTTTTCGGAGCCCCATGAATTGCGTTTTCGATCATGTGTCTCCACCCACGAGTTTGGAGACATGCGTAGTGATTGCTTAGTGCAATCCTCCATTCTCAACCCTTTTTCGGAGCCCCATGAATTGCGTTTTCGTTCATGCGTCCTCCACCCAAGAGTTTGGAGCTATGCTTCATGATTGACTAGTGAGGACCCTCTAGTGCAATCCTCCATTCTCCAGAGTTTTTCATCGTCAAGGGCAGATCCTTTTGACTGGGAAATGTGATCTTTGTTATGTTCCCGATTGTTTCCTTTCCCAAATGTGTATATGTATAGTTTGTTGTTCTTGTTGTTGTTTGTATTTTGTTTTGTGTTGTGCAGAAAAGAAGAAGGAGTAGAGACGAGAGTCGTCATCACGGAAAGGGCAGGACGGACGAAATCAGTGTCTTATCTTTGCTTTCCTCTTATCTCCAATAAAAGGTAAGTAAAGAGGGGCAACTGTCATACCCTAATTTCGTCTGGGGATTATTACTTGATGACATGCAACCTTTGGTTAGCCGCTTTGAGATGCTTGGCGTCCTTTATTGCACAATAAATGAAGTCCCGAGACGTGTCAGAAATCAAAAGGAAGCAGGCTTGCGCGATCCGTGAAATTCCGTAATGTGGCGGAAATTTAAAAGAGGTGTTTTTGCGCAATCCGTGAGTTTCTGTAACTTCTTCAAAAGCTAAAAAAGAGTAAATACATAATCCGTAAGGATTCGTAACCTTGCGGAAGGAAAATAAGTATCGTTACGAAATTCGTAAGTTTCGTAACGTTACAGAAAAAGAATTACCAAAAAAATAGAAGGGGGTGCATTTAGTAAAAAGGGGGGGTACAAATAGCAATCTGGCCCACTTGGGCCTTCCAGATCCTTCCTCCAGAAGGCGGTTGCTTCTGGAGGAAGCAACCTTGCTCGCCTGGGCGAGCTGGGTGGCAAGCTCCTCCCCTATTTTGCTATAAATAGGGGGAGGAGTGAAGAAGAAAAGGGTCAGCCTTCTTGGCATTTCGTATTCTCTTAAATTTGCTGAGGAAAATTGTTTCCGTGAAGAAAATCCAAGCCGAGGCGCTTCCGTAACGTTTCCGTGAGTAATTACGCGAAGATTCTCGATCGTTCTTCAAAGATTCATCGTTCGTTCTTCGTTTTCTTCAGTCTTCAACGGGTAAGTACCTCAAACCGAGCTTTTCAATTCATTCTATGTACCCGTGGTGGTCCACATTTTGTTTAATGTATTTTTATTCTCGTTTTCATTCACTTTTTATACCCCCTTTTGACGTGCTTAAGCCATTTATTTAAGTCATTTCTCGGCTAATCTAAAAATAAAATAAATTTCCACCGATCGTTTGAATTGTATCATCCGTTAATTTCGGTTAAAATGAATTCCGACCGTTCGGTCGTGCCGTAACCACGTTGGAAATCAAAAAAGAGGTAAAATAATAATATAATAATCAAAAAATGCCTTTTAGTAAAATAAAGCGAAAAAAAAAAAAAACAATCGGACGTTTTCTCTTTGGGATTTCTCATTCTTAATTGAATTGACTAATAACTAAAGTGAAACTAAGGCTAAAATCAACTCGCCTAGTCAAGCTCGTCCACAAAAATAGGGTTTTGAAAATTTATCATTTCAGTTTCTTACCAAGTAAAATGGATCATTTTTAAGGTCCAACGCCTTAAAATGATCACCTCTCAAGTAAAAAGAATCGCTTGATTCACGCTTAAGAAAGAACTACGTAGGTCTGATTTCCTCTTTGATGGAGGGTACGTAGGAGCAAAAGTCCCGCTTTTGTCGACCTCAAAAAATAAAAAGAAATAAAAGTTAAGGTAATACAATTTCCACAATTCTAAAAAATAGGCTGTTGTCCTTTGAGACAAACGTGAGAGGTGCTAATACCTTCCTCAAGCGTAAATACAACTCCCGAACTTAGAATTTTCATTTTGACCGGTTTCCTTCGGTTTTCCCGACGTTTTCCACAATTAAACGTTGGTGGCGACTCCGCGCATCTTTCCTCCTTTGGAAAGCGCACCCGTGAGCCTCGCCTTCGCTCGCCCGCAAAAAGGGCATGTTGCGACAGGGATGAAAGACTCAGGAATACGCATGTTATGCATGGAAAATGTAATTAAGAGATTGAGATGTCCAAAGAAACATCCTTTCTTAGTTAACCATGCATTAGGTACCATGTTCAATCATTTTGTTTTTAAGTGAAATGGGTTTATGATCCCAACATGGTTGGCTCATGGTACCGAATATATGCAACTAAGAATGCAGCGTGAATTTTCGCGCTTTCTTTTTTGTTTTTGTCTTGCAGAGGAAAACGCAAGGGTCACGCATGAGCAAACATGAAAACAAATGGTATGCAATTTGTAGATCAAAAAGTTTATTGAACGCATATGCATGATGATGCAATGACCCATGCAACATGTGAGGTTGGAATGTGATAATGGACAAATGCAGGAACAATATGTTCATTATGATGCTAAAGAGATGTTTATGCGATGCATGATATGAATGCATTTACGGACACGAAAGTCTGAAAAATCATCTCTCCTTACTTGCGCATTTGGGGGCGCAGTGCCCCATGTGTGCAGTTAAGAAGATGATATGGATCTTTTGACTTCCCACGACAAAAGACGAGACCCACACACAACGCATGTGTGACGGCATGATGCAGACGCGCAAAAGCATAACACGGGGATGCACATAGTACGACAATATCCACAAATAATTACAAACAAAGGTGTACATGACATTTAGGACTACATGCATGGCCGTGTTTAAAATGGCACGCAGCGTGTTTGCTCCATGCCCCTATTAGGGGACCTATGGGATAATATCTAGGGGTCTCTAATAACTACTCCCAAAGATTCATAACTCACACGGCTGTTTTCTAGAGGTATCATCACTCAAGATAATAATATTGTGGTGGTATGGAATACCAGCGACAACACATTATAAAGAGAGAAAGCTCTAGACGAGGTTTCACTATTATCAAGCAAGTCGGAGACCTAGCATGATTATAGATTCACCTCCACTCCTTAGATTCCCATGAACCTGGGTATAGGGCCCTTTTTTTACTCAAACCCGTGGGTGCTTAGAATGCAGTGTAAAAAATGTGAAATAGACAACAGTTATTTACATTTTACACAGTTCAACAAATGCACCCACAAAGTTTCACAATTCCACAATTCCTTAAAATAGGCCCAACTCACAAAAAGTCCCCAGCGGAGTCGCCAACTGTCGCAACATTCCCTTTTGCGGGCGTGCGAGGTGAGGCTCACGGGTGCGCTTTCCAAAGGAGGAAAGATACGCGTAGTCGCCACCAACGTTTATTTGTGGGAAACGTCGGAAAAACCGAAGGAAACCGGTCAAAATGAAAATTCTAAGTTCGGGAGTTGTATTTACGTTTGAGGAAGGTATTAGCACCTCTCACGTTTGTCTCAAAGGACAACAACCTATTTTTTAGAATTGTGAAATTGTGTTATTTTACCTTTTATTTCCTTTTTTATTTTTGAGGTCGACAAAAGCGGGGCTCTTGCTCCTACGTACCCTCCATCGAAGAGGAAATCAGACCTACGTAGTTCTTCCTTCAGGGTGAATCAAACGATTCTTTTTACTTGGAAGGTGATCATTTTAAGGCGTTGGACCTTAAAAATGATCCATTTACTTGGTAAGAAAAACTGAGATATTGAACTTTTCAAATCCTTTTTTTGTGACTTTTTTGTGGACGAGCTTGACTTTACGAGTTGATTTTAGCCTTAATTTCATTTTAGTTATTAGTCAATTCAATTAAGAGAAATCCCAAAGAGAAACATCCGATTGATTTTTCCGCCTTATTTTACTAAAAGTGTATTTTTTTATTATTATATTATTATTTTACCTCTTTTTAGATTTCCAACGTGGTTACGGCACGACCGAACGGTCGGAATTCATTTTAACTGAAATTAACGGATATTACAAATCAAATGATCGGTGGAAATTTATTTTATTTTTGATCAGGCGAGAAATGACTTAAATAAATGACTGAAGCACGTCAAAAGGGGGTACGGAAAGTAAATGAAACGAGAATAAAAGTACACAAAACAAATGGGGACCACCACGGGTACATAGAATGAATTGAAAAGCTCGATTTGGAAACTTACCCGTTGAAGAGCGAAGAACGGATGAAGAACGGTGAATAACGGAGGAAAACCTTCACGGATTTGCTTACGGAAACATCTCGGAAGCGTTTACGGAAGCACCTCGGCTTGGATTTTCTTCCCGGAAACAATTTTTTTCACCCAAAACAGCTGAAATACATCACCAGGGGGATCCGGGACCCTTAGAACAGCCCCCTTCAGCCTATTTATAGGAAAAAGGGGAAGGAGGTTGCCGCCCAGCTCGCCCAGGCAAGCTCAGATCGCCCAGGCGGAAGCAATCCAGCTCCAAAAAATCATTATGGAAGGCCCAATTCAAAATTTTGAAATTGCTATTTGCATCCCCCAATTTTGATAAGTTCATCCCCCTTCTTTCGTAATTTACGGAAAAGTTACGGAAGCCTTACGGAAGCATATAGGACTTGATTTTCTTCTTTTTATTCTCTTCCCTCTCACTCGTATTAAGTGAAATATGCTTATTTAGGGTTATGGGAATTTTACGGAAGCATTACGGGTGTCCCGGAAGCCTCGGAATCCCATTTTTTAACAAAACGGGGTAGGTGGTTGCCACCTAGCTCGCCCAGGCGAGCTAGGTTGCTTCCACCTTAAGCAAGAAATTGCCCAGAAACCTCTAGAAGGGCCCAGATTCAAAAATTACTATTTGCACCCCCCATTTTACTAAATACACCCCTTTGCCCTTTTTTTGCTCATTCTTTTTCCGTAACGTTACGAAACTTTACGAATTTCGTAACGACACTTATTTTCTTTCCGTAAGGTTACGGAACCTTACGGATCATGTATTTACTCTTTTTTAGCTTTCGAAAAAGTTACGGAAACTCACGGATTGGGTAACAATACTTCCTTTTGGTTTCCGTCACATTACGGAATTTCACGGATTGCGTAACCACGCTTCCTTTTGATTTCCGACGCGTCTCGGGACTTGACATATTGTGCAACACAGGGTGCCAAGTATCTCGAAGCGGCCAATCAAAGGTTGCATGTCATTAAGTAATAATCCCCGAACGAAATTAGGGTATGACATTTCCATTGGGGGAATCAATTGACAGACGCTCCTTCTTTGCTCGCTAAGAGTCGGTCCCAGTTTGCCTCTTTTTACTCGATGCATGAGCGGTGGCCTTCTAGCGGGCAAATGTGTCTCATCTCTTGGTGAAAGAAGTGTGAAACCAACCATACATAGAGAGTCGGTGTATAACAAACGATCCATGCATAGTTCTTTTCACATCTTCGGTCGAATGTGTCATATCGATCGACTAAGATAGCGACAACCGGGCTTTCCTTGTGGTCGTAAAAGGCGAGAAAAGTATCAATCGCTGCCCGGTCCACCAACCCATCCACATTTGGAAAGAGGACCACTCGGAAGATCAAAAGTGCTAGGATGTCCATGAACGGGGCCCATTCGTCTTGACTTGCCAAGACTCTCGCCTTTGCTTCCAAACATTTCCTTGGTACCCCAACCACCGCATTTTCGACTTGCTTCCCGCGGTCCAATTCCTGTGTCGAGATTTTGACTATTTTAGAAATTCTAGCTAAGGAGGGATAGAATCCCGAGAAGAAATATGGTTTCCTTCTTCCAAAAGGGCATCACAGGATCTCTTCAAAATCTTCCACTGTGGGTGTTAACTGGAAGTCCCCAAAGGTGAAGCACCTCAAAGTCTGGTCATAATATTGGGCGAGGGAGGCAATGGCCTCCGTGGAGACCTCTGTCATGGTTAGGTCCCAGATCTTACCATAAGCTTTACGAAAGGCCTGTCACTGGAGCTGACCCATTTACTGTCCTAACTCTTTCAGACTGGTGACTCCTAGGCTCTTGATCTTGACTTGATAGAACCTCTTTTTAAGCGAAGGCGCCTGGCTCAATCCCATGTTCTTACTAAAGTGGAATAAAACCAGTGCGAATCAAGACTCCGACATCTATCATAGGTGAAATGGATGAATGCATGAAGAAATTCGTATGGCACCGATGCATTTTACGGATGCGAGAGCCCAGGAGATTATCTCTTTCTTAAATACAACATTCGGGCAGCATAGCGCCCGATGCATGCATTTAAGAAGGTGACATAGACCTTCCGTCTTCTCGTGACAATGTGAGGGGATTAAGACGCAACTCGTGCATGATGACATGATGCAGACGCGAAAAAAGGGGGAAGGGTAACAAGGAGATGTACATAACATGGAAATATCCTCAAATAATCACACAGTGAAGGCATACATGACATTTTAGGTTATATGCATGGCAGTGTTTAAAAGGCACGCAACATGTTTGTTTCGTGCCCCTATTTTAGGGACCTAAACGGGAGGAACTAAAAGGCTTTTAGTGATTATTCCCAAGGTGGTCATATCTCTCTTAATGGTTTCTAGAGGTATCATCCCCTTCGAAAAACATATTGTGGCAGTAGGGACTACCAACAAGAATATGTTATCAAAGAGAAAAACTCTAGAAGAGGGTTCACTGTTATCAAGCAAGTCGGAGACCCAACATGACCACAATTCACCTCCACTCCTTATGTTCCCACGGACCCGAGTATAAGGCCCCTTTTCAACTCACTGTGTGTACAAAAAGATGTTGGTGTTTGCGTGCATCAAATGAATAAACATCTATCTCATGCATACATTTAAAAAATCATACTAAAAGCATAAAAGAGTTATATACAAGGACATAAGAAAATAAAGCAAAACTAACAAAGGAGAAGTCATGGTAAAGAATGCACACTGATCGATTGGCCTAACTCTCTAAAAATAGTCTCCAGTGGAGTCGCCAACTGTCGCAACCTACCCTTCGGTGGGAGGGTGACACAGGGCTCACGGGTGCGTCTTCCAAGAAAGGAAAATGCGTGGAGTCGCCACCAACGTTTATTCGAGGAAAACGTCGGAAAAACCAGAAAGGTGTGGTCTACGAACTTTAAGCGTGAAAGGTTCAGGAGTTCTTTTTATGCACGAGAAAGGTATTAGCACCCCACGTGTCCGTCACAAGGGACGACAGCCTTTAATCAAGTGTGCAAACATGACTTCAAAATGTTTTATTTTCCCTTTTTTATGTCTTTTTGTGTTTTTATGCTTTTTATGTTTTTTTGTATTTTTTATCTTTTTGTGGTCGACAAGGGTGTTTCCCTCGCTCCTACGTATCCTCAATTGCAATGAGGAAATAAGACCTACGTAGTTCTTTGAGAACTAAACGTTGGTTAAGTTGTTTTTATCTTTTTTCGCAAGATATATTTTAACCAAACAAAAGGTCATTTAAGGCATTGGACCATTAAACGATCTTTTGATTTTGAAAGGAGAGAAACGTTAAGGCGTTGAACCATTAACGATCTCTTGCTTTTTGAAAGTAGAGAAACGTTAAGGCGTTGGACCATTAATGATCTCTTGGGGTGGTCGACAAAAGCGGGGCTTTTGCTCCTACGTATCCTCAATTGCGATAAGAAAATCAGACCTACGTAGTTCTTGCAAAAGCAGTAAAGTTACATGTTGATTTTATGCTTTTGAACGGTCCATGTTAATCGATAAAAGCAAAGAGGACCGTTTAAGGCGTTGGACCTTAAAACGGTCTTTAGTGATTTTTGCGGAAAAAGCTTAATTTGTGAGTTGATTTTAGCCTTAGTTTCACTTTGGTTATTAGTCAATTCATTCAAGGAAACTTCTAAAGAAAAATGTTCGATTGATTTTTTTGATTATTTTATTCAAAGATATTTTGATTATTTTATTATTATTTTGCCCCTTTTTTGGTTTTAACCGAGATTACTGCGTGAACGATCGGTTGGATTTTATTTTAACAGTGATTAAACAAGATTACAACACAAATGATCAGTTGAAATTCATTTTATTATTTATTAGGTGAGAAAACAGCTTAAATAAATGGTTAAAGCACGTTAAAAAGGGTACGGAAAACAAACGAAATGAAAATAAAAGTACGTGAAACATGTGGGGACCACTAAGGGTGCATAGAATGAATTGAAAGATTCGATTTCGGGAACTTACCGGTTGAAGACCGAATAACGACGAAGAACGATGAAGAATGATGAAGAATCTTCACGAAATCGCTCACAGAAATGACTTAGAAGCGTTACGGAAGCACCTCGGCTTGGATTTTTTTCACGGAAACAATTTTCCTCACTAATTTTGAGAGAATCCTAAAATACCAGAAGGGCTGAACAATTTATTTTGCCCTCTTTCCCCTATTTATAGGAGAAAAGAGGGAGGTGGTTGTGGCCCAGCTTGCCCAGGCGAGCTGGGTTTCTTCCACCAGAAGGCACCGCCTTCTGTTGGAACCCCCTGGAAGGCCCAAGTGGGCCTGGTTGCTATTTGCACCCCCTTTTTTTTACTAAATACACTCCTTTTGTGTTTTTTTGCTGATTCCTTTCCGAAACGTTACGGAACTTTACGGATTACGTAATGACACCCATTTTCTTTCCGGAATGTTGTGAAACTTTACGGATTATGCAACAATACTCTTTTTGACTTCTGGAATGTTGCAAAAGTTTACGGACTGCGTAACAATGCTTCTTTTCGACTTCCAGAATGTCGTGGAACTTTACGAATTACCTAAAGATGGGTGTTAAGTACCTCAAGGCGGTCAAGCGAAGGTTGCATGCCATCAAACAATGGTCCCCAGACGAAATTAGGGTATGACAGGGTGCAAGCCATTGGTTTGTTTGCTCAAGCGACCTGTGCTCCTGAGTTTGGACTTCCAAGGCTGTTCAATAAGAAATTACTCGTGCTACACATTTGGTGAGGGTGCCATAAAACGACGAGTAAAGCGAAAAAAAGGTTCAAAAAGAAAAAGGAAAAAAGCATTTGATTGACTGTGTTTTCAAGTAAAAATATAGACGTTCATGTGACCTCATTTTATCATTCTGGAAAGTTTGTCTTTTTTAGAGAGAAGTGAGTTATCAAGAATAGGAGTCATTTGACTTAACCCGTCAATTGAAAAAATCCTTCAACTATTTCTCGTCCTTGAAAAATTCTTTTTGCGAGAATCAACCACCTCTATCATTCTTCCTTGCTGCAAGGTTGTGAAAACAAAACAACGATGAATACCTCAGAGCCCTTGATGTGCCATCATTTTCTCCTATTTCTTAACCCTTTTTGCCCCATTTTAAATACTGATTAGTCTTAATTGTCAAATTTATTAGGCAGTTTTATTATTTGGGCCCATTCAGCTAATTTGATGTTTTTAATCTAATTTCAGGAATTAATGAAGCATTGGGCTTGAATCTAGAATTGGGCTTGGACTTGAAGAGGGCAGACTAATTTATTCTATAAAATTAGATCTTATCTTATCTAGATATTATTTAGATTTGATCTCATCTAGATATTATTTCATCTAGATCTTATCTTATCTAGATTTGATTTGATTTTACTTATGGGCTTGGATTTAAAACATATTTGTAAGCTTTGGGGCTGAAAAAAAAACTATATAACAGCACCAAGGTTCTAGTTTAGGGGGCACCCTCTCTCCCTCGCGGGAGACTCTCTCTCTCTCCTCTCTCTCTTCTATTTTTCGTTTTTAGTTTTAGTCTCTCTTCTCTTTCTCTTTTATTTTTGTTTTTTTTACAATTCCAGTTCAGACTTTTAGTTTTATCAATAAAATTTCATTCTCTATTTGATTAATGGAAGGCTAAGTCCGCAGCGTTGTTTTCCCTTGAGGATCAAGCACAGTTCTCTTTGAGGTTCTATTATTACTGTTAAATTCTGTTTAGTTTTTCCTCTTCACTAATTACTTTGAATTTGTTGCTTTTAATTCATGCATGCTTAGTGCTTGATTAATTGTCTCTGCGCTTAATTTACGTTCATGCTTAATGATCGTTTATGAGTAATTGGTGTATGTGATGCTTAATCACATAATGAATGCCTTATGTTGAATTTCGCTTAGTAATTTAATTTAGGGTTGGATTAAGTGGTTAAACTGATAAAGGATAAACTCTCGTAACCTAGGATAAGAGACTTGCTTGTGAATCAAGGGGGAAGCAACGTGTTTTAATTCTGATATTTTCTAATTCACGTATATTCGCTGTTTAATTTACAAAAGCAAACCCCCCCCCCCCCCCCCCCCCCCATCGTTACTATTACTATTACTGCAAGTATATTATGAACATTTGGCTTGTCACTGCTCGTTGGGAAACGACCTAGGATCACTTCCTAGTTACTGCATTTTCATGTTTATTTGATTCGGGTACGGCCTCGATCAAATTTGGCGCCGTTGCCGGGGAGCAGTGTCCAAAGGTTCATAATAGCTAGCTATTGTTGTGTGTTTAATCCTTTCGTGTTTTATGTTTAATTGTTAGTATTGTGTTAGTATGTGTGTTAGTGTTGATTAGTTCACTGGTATTGATAACAGACAAATCCAGAATCCATATATCTAGGCTAATTAGACTTGTCAGGTTTTAGCGATTTTAATATATAGATTTTAGTCCTTATTTTCATTGTCGGTCTTCCTTAGAAGTAGTTATTCCTTATTTTTTACTGTTGGGTTTTAGGAGTAAGTATTTAGATTTAGTAGATTTAGATCTTATTTATTTGAATTTCTTAGAAGTAGTTATCTTTATCGCAATTTAAATATTTTATCATATCTTATCTTTAATTTTTTTTTTATCTTATCTTATCTATTATCTTTATCTTCTATTTTGATCTTTCAATCTTTTATCTTCGAATTTTATCTTTAAATATCTTATCTTTTCTTTTATCTTCTAATTTTATCTTTAAATATCTTATCTTTTCTTTACCTTATCTTCTATCTTCTATTTTAAATTCTTATCTCTTGCTTGTAAATTGGGTTTGCATTAATCTAAATACAAACAAAGTCCCTGTAACACCCTGGAAATTTCTACCCGGAATTTTTGGAAACGATGTATTTTGAATGATTATATATAAGTATTATTCAGTGTATATGCCTATATGTTCTTGGTAGAAATAGGAATAGTGGGGGCAAGATACGCGGGTTGGACTAATTAAGGGAGAGAAATCCATAACTGGGAGGTTATGGGTTAATTCTTAATTAATTAGTTAAAAATCATCATTTTGCGTGCAACTTGGAATTTGACGAAACCAACCTCTGAACCACGCTCGGGGTTTTATTCTGAGCGTTTTGATATATATATTGCTTGCTTTCGAAAACTGGCCCCGACGGACGCAGAGAAACGCGAGAAACTGGAACCAGAGAAATGGCACGCAAACCGAGGCAGGATTTTAGCGTTTCAAAGGTCAGATTTTTCTCACTTTTGTGACTGAGTATGGGTCACAGTCAAAAAGAGAAAGTGGGCCCTTTTTGCTCCACTCAAATGGAGACATGTGGCATTGCTTATATAAAATAATAGAAAAGAGAAAACCCTTTTATTAAAACCCAAAAAGCAACTCTCTCTCTCTTCACTCAGCCCAATTTCAGAACAGCTCTCTCTCTCCCTCTTCCTCACGTTGCTTTTTCCTTCTCCTCCATTCTCCATTGAAACCCCAACAAAGCTCCAACCTTTGGTGCTCATTTCTGCTCCAAATCGCGAAAGAAGGGCATTTTCGGGGTCGTGAAGTGCGTGGCTACGAGTGGGACTTCGAAAATTCAGGTTTGGGTGGACTTCTTTCTCTCTTAAATTTCGTGGGTATGGTGTTTTGGGAGATATGATGGGTGGTTTTGTTAGTTTTCTGCTGTGTGATGATTACTTGTGAAGGCATTTGCTGAAAACTTGTTGAAATCGCCATGTTTGGATGAGTTAGACATACCCATTCTGTTTTAGGGTTTTTTTGTGATGATGTTTGTGATGTTTATATGCTGAAATTGCTGATGGAAATCTGTTAGAGATGAAGGGTAGAACTAACCTAGGATTAGAAAGTGAGAATGTGATGTTATGAGTGGAAAAAGAGCGAGACCTTGAGAGTTGGAAGGCTAAGTCTGAATTCTGTGGTAAATGGAGGTTAAAGTGAGTTAATAATAGCTTGAAATGTCATTTAGGACATGTGAGAAAGGTTAGGCTGAGCTAGAGAGAAAAACAAATGACCAAAGTGAACCAAGAGCCATTTCTAGGGCAAAATTGGGTGTTGAGGAGTCAAATTTTGATTCGGTGGAAATTTAGGTGTAAATCCAGTTTGAGCAAGTTTAGATTGATGTTATAGACTTGTGTGAGGTGAGAGTTTGCTCCAAATTTACCTCATTCTAAATTCCACCTTTCAAGCCTAGAAAAGCCATTGAATTGAGGGGTTTTGGACACCTAGATTTTGTGTTGCTGTGGTTTGAAGCTTGGCTTTGGTTTAGACATGTTTGATACATGATTTGGGACTTGTAGGATTTGATTTGGGCAAGATTGGATGAGAGGAAGGGTGATTTTCGAAATCTGCACTTATGCAGAGTTTTTGCTGTGAAATTGTGCAGCAGAATTTTGCACAAGTGCAGAAAAATGCTTGTGTGTGGTTGGCTGTGGAAAGTCTAGTGCAGAATGAGTTCTGGATGTTTGCTAGTATATCCCAACGGTCAAAATGCAGGCTTATACACTATAGACTTCCAGTAAAATTTTGGAGTCGATCCAACGGTTAACGAATTGGATCGAAGGAATTGTTACTGTGGTCTTTACGTGAGAAAAGCTGTGATTTTGGTTGATGTGTTGAGCAGAGTTTTCTGCCTTTGCTCTGTTTTGCTTGGCTGTGATAGCTTGTGCTGTTTGAACGTTGTTTTGCTTGGATGTTGTGGAAGCTTGAGAGGATTGATGGGGACCCGGTGTTGAGAGAAACGAGGAGATGGGCTACGTGGGAGTACGTGAGCTCAGTTGGAGGTGGGCAACAGGGGATGGTGGGTTTATGCGCGCATTGTGGATGTGGAAAGCTTGTTGTGCACCATCGCCCGACCGCCACCTAGTACCACATGTGATGGGTACCCCATAATTCTACAAGCTTGAGATGAGGAAGTGTTGAAGGGTGAAACTTCCTGCTTTTATTGTTGACCACAGAGTGGTACCTGGAGATATGTCGCGGGGGTCAGGAGACCTTGGGGACGTCAGGTGGGGTGCTATTGCCCAAAACCAAGCTTGACCAATCCCGACCCAACCCGGGCATAGTCGGTCAGTGAGAACCTGTGATGTACCTAAACAGGCGAGCTCCTGGCAGTCAACAGATAAAAGGAAAACAAGACCACAAAGCAAGGAGGCTTGTGGTGGCTGGCCAGCTGTGAATTTTGTGTAATATGTGGATGGTGGCCTCTGGTAATCGATTACCAAGGGTGGGTAATCGATTACAAGGCTTAAAATTGAGGACAGGAGGCTAAGATGGTCTCTGGTAATCGATTACCAAGGGGTGTAATCGATTACCAGGCTTGAAAACGAAGTCAGGAAACTTAGGGAGCCTCTGGTAATCGATTACCAGCCTGTGTAATCGATTACACAGAGGAATGGGTCACTGGTAATCGATTACCAGGCATGTGTAATCGATTACACAGTGTATTATTGCATATTTCATGTCCTGAGGTTGTGTAATTCAAGTTTAGCCTCTGGTAATCGATTACCAAGGTTGTGTAATCGATTACCAGAGATGAAAAGCCTCAAGATACTCCTTCTAACGTCATGTAGTGGTTATGAGATGCATTGTGTGCAGCGTAGTTAGATTCTTGTGAAAGAGTCTACCCCTTTCTCTTCTTTCTTGTAGATCGTGATGGCGGCGCAGCTAATCCGTGATCGAGTAGAGATGGAGTGCCTAGAGGGAGCTTGGGAGACCCTCGAAGGCAACACGAGGTGCCGATTTCGGGGCACCATTCGATTCACGGCTACTTCTTTGGTGCATCCAGATGAACCTGCACGGACGCTTCAGCGCACGGTGGAGTGGATACTACCCACACCTACACCATATCGTCTAGTGGAGCCCGTTCAAGTGATCGAGGTAACGTCATCCGAGGAAGACCCTGAGGAGGACCTGGAGGAGCTACCTCCTGAGCCTGCTGTGGATGCCCTTGACTTTCTAGAGGGTGATGAGGATCCACTTCTCGAGGTGGATTCTCCCGAGGAAGTCATGTCGGCATCTGAGGCAGACTCTACGGAGGATAGTGGCCCGAGGGAGATGGCGATCAGCGGAGGCTCTTCGTCCTAGTGGACAACTTTTTGGATTCGTTTTGTATATTTTGAGGGTGGGTGTATCTAGGACTAACTGTTAGGGTTACTCTTTTGTTTTTGTATGGGTAGACCTGATGTATAGGCATTTGATGATTGTATACATGTGGCTGAAGCCACCGCTACGGACAGCTTGCTCTGGATGACACTGTATTTTGTAAAACTCTCATATTTTGGACAGCTTTAAATGATATATGCATTTATAATCGATCTCGTTATTTGAAAAGAAAGCATTAGCAACTTTATTTGTAAAAGAGTTTATCGACCGTATTTTATTCTCTTATTTTCATGTGACGACCTAAAGTAATGGCTGGTACATTCTTCCTTTTGAAACAGCAAAATAATTTAGAGAATTATGAGCGGTAAGAAAGAAATGACTCCGAATAGAGTTGTGAACTGGCCATTCAGGACTTTATAGTGAGGATTTTCCTTCTAACCCTAGTTATGGTGAAAAGAGAAAGAAATGAAAAAGAAAAAGAAGAAAAAAAAAAATTTACCATGGTTTTTGTTATTTAAATTATTTCTATTAAACCAGTCATTAATTTAGGGACGCCACAGTCCCTGTTTCAGTCTTGGGTGTTTTGCTGTGAAGATTGTGCAGCCAAGCAGGAAAGATTGGAGTACCAGGCTTGATGATGCTCTCTGGGCACATCGGACTGCCTACAAAGCACCCATAGGAATGTCTCCTTATCGGGTTGTCTTTGGAAAGGCATGTCATCTTCCAGTGGAAATTGAGCACAAAGCATACTGGGCAGTGAAGACTTGCAACTTCTCTATGGATCAAGCTGGCGAGGAAAGGAAGTTGCAACTGAGTGAGTTAGATGAAATCCGCCAAGACGCCTACGAGAATGCCAAGTTCTACAAAGAAAAGACCAAGAAGTTCCATGATAGCATGATAGTTAAAAAAGACTTTGTGGTTGGGCAAAAAGTGTTATTGTATAATTCTAGGCTTGGACTCATGAGTGTTGAGATCAAAAGCGACTCCACAAACAAGAGCTTCAAGGTCAACGGACATCGACTTAAGCCATTCCTCACGAACCCTTCTTTAGTGGACGTAGTGGTGGAAGAGACTTCCTTACTCCACCCTACTCTTCCTCCACCATGACTTAGGGAGTTTTTATTTTCCTATCTCCTTCTTTGCTTTTATTACACTTGTCCGATTCTCTTTGATGATTTAATTGTTTTTAATCTTTTAATTGTGCTACATTGAGGACAATGTGTTGTTTAAGTATGGGGGGGGAGTGTTCTTTGGTTTTGATAGTTTTGTTGGCTTTGTTAATTTGTTAGTTGTGTTAATTTGTTAATGTTGTTAGTTTCGTCGGATTTTCAGTTTAATATTTTGGGTCAATTTTGTGTGCACGTACGACTTTGCATGTTTTTCTTTGAATTATAGGATATGTTCAAGAAATGGGTAATTGTTTTGAAAATAAAAGTTCTTGACATTTTGTGACTTGAAATCCTTAATTCTTCTCTACATGTCATGATAGTTTTGAAAGCTCAATTTGAAAGTGATGATTTTACCTTTGTGAGAATTTGAGCCATCCATCATTATAATCATTTGGTGTGTTTTGCCCCATTGATTGCTTGCACAATAGCCTCGGCTTGATTCTTGTTGATGCGTCCTAATTCACATGCATATTTGGAAATGATTACGGCAATTTTGTTCTTATAAGCTTCTAGCCAAATGGACTTACCTTGAATTAATTCCTTTGATAGCCCT
This sequence comes from Glycine max, assembly GCF_000004515.6. Taxonomy (NCBI): domain Eukaryota; kingdom Viridiplantae; phylum Streptophyta; class Magnoliopsida; order Fabales; family Fabaceae; genus Glycine; species Glycine max. Next base: position 15,568,384 of record NC_038245.2, read on the forward strand.
TTTGAGCCTTGTTTCCCTTTCCTTGTTTTGAAGCTCACTACAAGCCTTAAGTGAAAAACCATGATATTACCATATCCTTAAGGAATTTTGGAGCTTTGGAATTGTTTTGGGAATAAGTGTGGGGGGTTTTTGTTTCATTGGACAACTTGTTTTGTTGGCTATGCTTCATGATGTATTTTGGGCCATACTTGATGTACATTGTATATTGGTTAAATGTTGGACATGCTGAATGAAATGTTGTTTCTCAAAGGCTAAAAAAAAAAAAAAAAAAATTCGAAAAAAAAAAAAAAAAGCAATAAAGTTGAGTGAATAAGATCTTAAATGGCACAAGAATGATGAAACTCTTGGTTCTACTCTTCATGTTTAATTTTTATCTTTACTTCTTTTTATTTTCTTATTTTTTTTCTTAATATGCACTTATTCCCCTGTGCTCCTCTATTCCTTTGGGATTTAGCCACTTATTCCATATTTCTCCATACCTTGTCCTTGGCCCCATTACAACCTTAAAAGACCTTTCGGGGCTGAAAAAAAAACTATATAACAGCACCAAGGTTCTAGTTTAGGGGGCACCCTCTCTCCCTCGCGGGAGACTCTCTCTCTCTCCTCTCTCTCTCTCTTCTATTTTTCGTTTTTAGTTTTAGTCTCTCTTCTCTTTCTCTTTTATTTTCGTTTTTTTTTACAATTCCAGTTCAGACTTTTAGTTTTATCAATAAAATTTCATTCTCTATTTGATTAATGGAAGGCTAAGTCCGCAGCGTTGTTTTCCCTTGAGGATCAAGCACAGTTCTCTTTGAGGTTCTATTATTACTGTTAAATTCTGTTTAGTTTTTCCTCTTCACTAATTACTTTGAATTTGTTGCTTTTAATTCATGCATGCTTAGTGCTTGATTAATTGTCTCTGCGCTTAATTTACGTTCATGCTTAATGATCGTTTATGAGTAATTGGTGTATGTGATGCTTAATCACATAATGAATGCCTTATGTTGAATTTCGCTTAGTAATTTAATTTAGGGTTGGATTAAGTGGTTAAACTGATAAAGGATAAACTCTCGTAACCTAGGATAAGAGACTTGCTTGTGAATCAAGGGGGAAGCAACGTGTTTTAATTTTGATATTTTCTAATTCACATATATTCGCTGTTTAATTTACAAAAGCAAACAACCCCCCCCCCCATCGTTACTATTACTGTTACTGCAAGTATATTATGAACATTTGGCTTGTCACTGCTCGTTGGGAAACGACCTAGGATCACTTCCTAGTTACTGCATTTTCATGTTTATTTGATTCGGGTACGGCCTCGATCAGCCCTACACTGGGGCAATGAAAGGCACCATGCATAAACCTCAAGCGAACCTAGGGGCAGATTAAAAGTTCTCACCCTATAGGTTCCCAGAAACAAGGTCATGACGAAAGATAACAATTGGTACCTCAAAGCCTTACACTGGGGCAATGAGGGGCACCGTGCATGAGCCTCAAGCGAACCTAGGGACAGATCAAAAGTTCTCACCCGTCGATGTTTTTAAACAAAAAAAAGAGACAAATCGTAGGATTTCTGTGGCGTCCCCAAAATAATGACTGGTTTGATGGTAATAATCTAAATAACAAAAACCATGGTAATTTTTTTTTTCTTTTTCTTTTTCATTTCTTTCTCTTTTCACCATAACTAGGTTTAGAAGGAAAATCCTCACTATAGAGTCCTGAATGGCCAGTTCACAACTCTATTCGGAGTCAATTCTTTCTTACCGTTCATAATCTCTAAAACTAATTTGTTGTTTCAAAAGGAAGAATGTACCAGCCATTACTTTAGGTCGTCACGTGAAAATAAAAGAATAAAATACGGTCGATAAACTCTTTTACAAATAAAATTGCAAATGCTTTCTTCTCAAATAACAAGATTGATCATAAATACATTCATCATTTAAAGCTGTCCAAAATATGGGAGTTTTACAAAATACCTAGTGTCATCTAGAGCAAAGGTGTCCATAGTGGTGGCTTCAGCCACATGTATACAATCATCAAATTCCTATACAACAGGTCTACCCATACAAAAACAAAAGAGTAAACCTAACAGTCAGTCCTAGATACACCCACCCTAAAAAAGTATATAAAACTAGTCCATGGAACTGTCCACTATGATGAAGAGCCTCCACTGGTCGCCATCTCTCTCGGGCCACTATCCTCCGTAGAGTCTGCCTCAGATGTCGACATGACTTCCTCGGGAGAATCCACCTCAGGAAGTGGGTCCTCATCGCCCTCTAGAAAATCAAGAGCATCCACAGCAGGCTCAGGAGGTAGCTCCTCGGGATCCTCCTCAGGGTCTTCCTCGGATGACGTCACCTCGATCACTTGGACTGGCTCCACTAGACGGTATGGTGTAGGCGTGGGTAGTATCCACTCCACAATGCGCTGAAGCGTGCGCACGGGCTCATCTGGATGCACCAAAGAAGTCACCGTAAATCGAATAGTGCCCCGAAATTGGCACCTCGTATTGCCTTCGAGGGTCTCCCAAGCTCCCTCTAGGCACTCCATCTCTACTCGATCATGGATTAGCTGCGCCGCCATCACGATCTATAAGAAAGAAAAGAAAGGGGTAGACTCTTTCACAAGAATCTAACTATGCCGCAACACAATGCTTCTCATAACCATTACATGCAAGTAAGAGGGGTATCTTTAGGCTTTTCATCTCTGGTAATCGATTACACAACCTTGGTAATCGATTACCAGAGGCCAAACTTGAATCTCACAGCTTCAGGACATGAAAACCTGCATAAGGCACTCTGTAATCGATTACACATACCTGGTAATCGATTACCAGTGACCCATTCCTCTGTGTAATCGATTACACAGACTTGTAATCGATTACCAGAGGCCTCCACAATGTTCCAGTCCCATTTCTAAGCCTGGTAATCGATTACACCCCGTTGGTAATCGATTACCAGAAGCTCTCCTAGCTTCCTGACCTCGTTTTCAAGCCTGGTAATCAATTACACCCCTTGGTAATCGATTACCAGAGACCATCTTAGCCTCCTGTCTTCATTTTTAAGCCTTGTAATCGATTACCCACCCTTGGTAATTGATTACCAGAGGCCACAACCCATATATCACACAAAATTCACAGCTGGCCAGCCACCACACAAGCCTCCTTGCTTTGTGGTCTTTGTTCCTTTTATCTGTTGACTGCCAGGAGCTCGCCTGCTTAGGTACATCACAGGTTCTCACTGACTGACTATGCCTGGGTTGGGTCGGGATTGGTCAAGCTTGGTTTTGGGCAATAGCACCCCACCTGACGTCCCCAAGGTCTCCTGACCCCTGCGACATATCTCCAGGTACCACTCTGTGGTCAACGAATAAAAGCAGGAAGTTTCACCCTTCTACACTTCCTCATCTCAAGCTTGTAGGATTATGGGGTACCCATCACATGTGGTACTAGGTGGCGGTCGGGCGATGGTGCACAACAAGTTTTCCACATCCACAGAGCGCGCATAAACCCACCATCCCCTGTTGCCCACCTCCAACTGAGCTCACGTACTCCCACGTAGCCCATATCCTCGTTTCTCTCAACACCGGGTCCCCATCAATCCTCCCAAGCTTCCCCAACATCAAAGTAATAAAACATTCAAACAGCACAAATTATCACAGCCAAGCAAAACAGGGCAAAGGCAGAAAACTCTGCCCAAAACACCAACCAAAATCACAGCTTTTCTTACTTAAAGACCCCAGTAACAATTCCTTCGTTCCAATTCGTTAACCGTTGGATCGACTCGAAATTTTTACTGGAAGTCTCTAGTACTTACGCCTACATTGTGACCGTTGGGATCTACTAGCAAACATCCAGAACTCATTCTGTACTACTCTTTCCACAGCCCACCACACACAAGCATTTTTCTGCACAAAGCCAAAAATTCTGCTGCACCTATTTGACAACAAAATTCTGCATAAGTGCAGATTTCGAAAATCACACTTCCTCTCATCCAATCTTGCCCAAATCAAATCCTACAAGTCCCAAATCATGTATCAATCATGTCTAAACCAAAATCAAGCTTTAAAGCACAGCAACACAGAATCTAGGTGTCCAACACCCCTCAATTCAATGGGTTTTCTAGGTTTGAGAAGTGAAATTGAGAATGAGGTAAATTTGAAGCAAACTCTCACCTCACACAAGTCCATAACATCAATTTAAACTTGCTCAAACTGGATTTACACCTAAAATTCCACCGAATCAAAATTTGACTCCTCAACACCCAATTTTGCCCTAGAAATGGCTCTTGGTTCACTTTGGTCATTTGTTTTTTTTTCTCTCTAGCACAGTCCAAGCTTTCTCATAAGTCCTAAATGGCATGTCAAGCTAGGATTAACTCATTTTAACCTCCATTTACCACAGAATCCAGATTTAGCCTTTCAACTCTCAAAGCCTCACTCTTTTTCCACTCATAACACCACATTCTCACTTTCTAACCCTAGGTTAATTCTACCCTTCATCTCTAACAGTTTTCCATAAGCAATTTCAACACATAAGTATCACAAGCATCATCATAAAAACCCTAAAACTGAATGGGTATGTTTAACTCATCCAAACATGGCAAGTTCAACATGCTTTCCACAAATTTCTTCACAAATAATCATCATAAAGCAGAAACCTAGCAAGACTACCCATCATATCTCCCAAAACCCCATACCCACGAAAATCAAAGGAGAAAGAAGTCCACCCAAACCTGAAATTTCGAAGACCCACACGTAGAGACACGCTTCACGACTCTGGAAATGCCCTCCTTTTGCGATTTGGAGCGGAAATGGGCACCAAAGGTTGAAGCTTTGTTGGGCAACAATGGTGGAGGAAGAAAAGAAGAAGAAGGTTGCGTGAGAGAGAGGGAGAGCTTCTGAATTTTTCTGTTTTGCTGAGTGAGGAGAGAGAACAGCTTTTGATTTTTCCTATTATTTTATTTAAGCTATGCCACATGTCCCCATTTGAGTGGAGCAAAAAGGGCCCACTTTCTCTTTTGATGGTGACCCATACTCAGCCACAAAAAGTGAGAAAAATCTGACCTTTGAAACGCTAAAATCCTGCCTCAGTTTGCGTGCCGTTTCTCTGGTTCCAGTTCCTCGCATTTCTCTGCGTCTGTCGGGGCCAGTTTTCGAAAGTAACCAATATATATATCAAAACGCTCAGAATAAAACCTCGAGCGTGGTTCAGAGGTTGGTTTTGTTAAATTCTAAGTCGCACGCAAAACGATGATTTTTAAACTAATTAATTAAGAATTAACCCATAACCTCCCAGTTATGGATTTCTCTTCCTTAATTAGCCTAACCCGCATATCTTGCCCCCGCTATTCCTACTTCTACCAAGAACATATATGCATATACACTGAATAATACTTATCTATGTATATAATCATTCAAAATACATCGTTTTCAAAAATTCCGGGTAGAAATTTCCAGGATGTTACAATTTCAATGGATTGATTAAGCATCAAACAGCTCCATTGTCGTCACTCCAAAATGTTCAAGTGACTAAATCAAACAAAACATACACTCTGAGGGAGTTCTAGGAGAGATTTGCAAAAGATAGGATAAGGTTGCATGAATTATCACCTCTTTCAACAGGACAACCAATTTGTGTTTTGTGAATCAATCAAATCAAAATCAAAATAATAAAATAGGGAAAGAATGTGATGAACATTGTACAACTTTCCATTACATTGCATTGTTGCATACGAAGTCCGCATTTGCCGCATTTCAAGACAAAGGTTGCATGCATTTGCATCCCTAAAAATCATGTTAACTGCATAGATTTCCTACCTCTAATGTCCAATCTTGTGAATTTGGGATTACCGGCCCTCACGATGAGTCGATCTCTTGCTTTCTCATAAGGGTGGACCCTTGGGTACTAGTACCTATCGCCTTAAGAGGGTTGCACGCCCTCGCCTTCATAGGACTACGCGCTGTCGCCTTTAGAGGGCTACACGCCCTCGCCTTCGTAGGGCTACACGCCTTCGCCATCAGAGGGCTACACGTCCTCGCCTTCAGAGGGCTACAAGTCCTTGCCTTCAGAGGGCTACACGCCCTTGCCTTTAGAGGACTACACATCCTCACCTTCAAAGGACTACACGTCCTCCCCTTTAGAGGGTTGCATAACCTCACCTTTAGAGGACTACGCGTCCTCACCTTCGGAGGAATACATGTTCTCGCCTTCAGAGGACTACACGTCCTCGCCTTTAGAGGGCCACACGCCCTCGTGTTTAGAGGACTACACGACCTCACCTTTAGAGGACTACATGTCCTCACCTTCAGAGGGCTACACGCCTTCGCCTTCAAAGGACTACACGTCCTCGCCTTCAGAGGGCTACATGCACTCACCTTCAGAGGACTACACGTCCTCGCCTTCAGAGGGCTACATGCCTTCACCATCAGAGGACTACACGTCCTCGTCTTCAGAGGACTACACGCTCTCACCTTAAGAGGACTACACGTCCTCACCTTTAGAGGGCTATACGCCCTCCCTTTCAGAAGACTACATGTCCTCGCCTTCAGAAGTCTACATGCCCTTGCGTTCAGAGGGCTACACGCCCTTACCTTCAGAGGGATACATGTCCTCACCTTTAGAGGACTACACGTCCTCACCTCCAGAGGGCTACACGCGCTCTCCTTCAGAGGACTACACGTCCTCGCCTTCAGCGAACTACATGTCCTCGCCTTTAGAGGGCTACACGCCCTCCCTTTCAGAGGACTACACGTCCTCGCCTTCAGAGGGCTGCACGCCCTCACGTTCAGAGGGCTACATGTCTTCACCTTCAAAGGACTACATGTCCTCACCTCTAGAGGGCAACATGCCCTCCCCTTCAGAGGACTACATGTCCGGGCCTCCATAGGGCTACACGCCCTCACCTTCAGAGGGCTACACGTCGTCACCTTTAGAAGGCTACACATGCTCACCATCAGAGGACTACACATCCTCGCCTTCAGAGGGCTATACGTCCTCACCTTCAGAGGGCCACACGCCCTCGCCTTTAGAGGACTACATGTCCTCGCCTTTAGAGGACTACACGTCCTCGCCTATAGAGGACTACACGTCCTCGCCTTCAGAGGGCTGCACGCCCTCGCCTTCAGATGACTACACGTCTTCCCCTTTAGAGGACTACACGTCCTCGCCTTCAGTGGACTACACGCCCTCGTCTTTAGAGGACTACACGTCCTCGCCTTCAGAGGGCTACACACCCTCACCTTCAGAGGACTACACGTCCTCACCATCAGAGGACTACACATCCTCGCCTTCAGAGGATTGCACATCCTCGCCTTTAGAGAACGGCACGTCCTCGCCTTCGGAGGACTGCACGTCCTCATCTTCAGAGGACTACACGTCCTCACCTTAAGAGGGCTACACGCCCTCGCCTTCAGAGGACTACACACCCTCGCCTTTAGAGGGCTACACGCCCTCGCCTTCGTAGGGCTACACGCCCGCGCCTTCAGAGGACTACACGTCCTCGCCTTCAGAGGGCTACACATCATCGCCTTCAAAGGGCTACACGCCCTTGCCTTTAGAGGGATGCACGCCCTCGCCTTTAGAGGGCTGCACGCCTTCGCCTTCAGTGGGCTGCATGTCCTCGCCTTCAAAGGGTGACACGTCCTCAACTTTAGAGGGTTACACACTCTCGCCTTTAGAGGGCTACGCGTCCTCACCTTTAGTGGGCTCCACATCCGCACCTTAAGAGAATTTAAGGTCCTCTGGCCCTAATGCTTAACCGAGACTTGCGCTCCCGATTAAGGGGCCAGTAGTTTCCTTTTATCAGTTCCTTGACACCCCCCTGATCCTGGAGGAGGGACAACTGTGCGAGCACAACCACAGGAGGAGGCTATCGTGCAGCTACTATGCATACCGGGGCAAGATTTCACCCGCGCCGCTGTAAAGAGACGAGTGCGGATCATGCGCACCAACATGACCACTCTTACACATATATGGATGATGTTGCTACTTAGCAACATTCTGTCCAGTGACCATAATGTGGATCTCCCCCTGCAGAAGTATCAATTGGTCTGTGCCGTCATGACATAGGTAAGTATGCACGTGGCTTAATTGATTTTTGATGTCATCCACTATTTGCAGGGGTCGCACCCACAAGACACCCAGTGGGCCCGGAGAAGTCCAACAGGGCTTTGGGGTTTCCAGCTCTGGTTATGGGCCTCTGTCAGTCCTACAGGGTGCCCATCCTGTAGAAGCAAAGACTTTGCCTTTGATGTTTTGATGATGCCATATGATCATGATGATTTGATGCCTTATGAAAATGCGCTTCTCAAGTTTAATTCAAGACAAAAATTCAAGAATACAAGATACAACATCAAGAAGATCTCTAGTGTTTTAGGAAGGGAATTCCAAATTGAAACTGCAAAAGGTTTGCCCAAGAAATTTAAGCAAAAATTTCTTTTTCAAGAGATTTACTCTCTGGTAATCAATTACCAAAGGATGTAATCGATTACCAGTGGCCAAAATGACTTATAACAACTATTAGAAATTTGAATTCAAATTTTACACTGTGTAATCGATTATGCATGTATGGTAATCGATTACCAGCATTTACTGAACATTTTGATTCAAATTTTAATGCCTGTAATCGATTACCAGAGGAGATTTTCAGAAAATTATTTCCAAGGGTCACAACTTTTCAAATGGTTTTTACATGGCCATCAAAGGTCTATTTATATGTGACTTGGAACACGTATTTGCTCAGAGTTTTTCAGAACAAAAAGTCTTATCCTCTCAAAAAGCAAAATCATTTTATCCTATTAAGAATTCCTTGGCCAATTCACTTGCAATTCAATAAGAAATTATTTGAGTGCTCAAATTGTTCAATCTATCTCTTTCAAGAGAGATTTCATCTTCTCTTCTTTCTAAATTCTCAAAAGGGATTAAGAGACCGAGGGTCTCTTGTTGTAAAAAAATTTGAACACAAAGGAAGGGTTGTCCTTGTGTGGTTCAGAACTTGTAAAGGGATTTTGCAAGATAGTGGAACTCTCAAGTGGGTTGCTTGGGGACTGGATTTGGGCTCAAGGGTGTGGCCGAACCAGTATAAATCTGAGTTTGCATTTTCTCTTCCCTTAAACTTCTTTACTATTTATTGCTTATTATTTTTATTTAGTAAGATTAATTTGCATTATTATCTAGGAGTTCTTGTTTAAAAGGAATCTTGGGTTGTTGGGTTAAATTAAAAGTAGAATTTTTAATTGGGGAATAGTTTGTGATATCTTAATTCAACCCCCCCCCTTCTTAAGATATCTGAGGCCACTTGTCCAACAAGTGGTATCAGAGCTTCATTCTTGTATAAAGTTTAGAAGCTTCAAGAATAATGGCCTCAACAAACTTCTTATTCCCAGAAGGAAATTCAATAAATAGGCCTCCTATTTTTAATGGAGAGGGTTACCACTACTGGAAAACCCGAATGCAAATTTTCATTGAAGCAATAGACTTAAACATTTGGGAGCCATAGAAGTTGGACCTTATGTACCCACCATGGTGGCTGGAAATACAACAATAGAGAAACCTAGAGAAGAGTGGTTAGAAGAAGAAAGAAGATTAGTGTAGTACAATTTAAAGGCTAAAAACATTATTACTTCTGCCCTAGGAATTGATGAATATTTTAGGGTTTCAAATTGTAACAGTGCTAAGGATATGTGGGACACTCTACAAGTTACACATGAGGGAACAACTAATGTCAAAAGATCTAGGATAAATACTCTAACTCATGAGTATTAATTATTTAGGATGAAGACAAATGAAAGTATACAAGATACGCAGAAAAGATTCACACATATAGTTAATCATCTTGCATCATTAGGAAGAACTTTTCAAAACAAAGATCTCATAAATAAAGTGTTAAGATGTTTAAGTAGAGAATGGCAACCAAAGGTAACAGCCATCACTGAATCTAGAGATTTGTCTATTATGTCTCTTGCTACTCTATTTGGAAAATTACAGGAACATGAGATGGAGTTGCAAAGACTAAATCAACATGAAGAAAATGATAAGAAGAAGAATGGAATTGCTCTTAAAGCCTCATCTTCAATCCAAGAGGAAAGTGACATAGAAGATTCAATTGACTTAGATGAAGATGAAGATCTTAGCCTCTTTGTTAAAAGATTCAACAAATTTATTAGAATGAGAGGAAATCAAAGAAGACAAAACTTCAAACCTAAAAGAAGAACTGAAGAGTCATCTCAAATTCCAAAATGCTTTGAGTGCAATCAACCCGGACATCTGAGGGCTGATTGTCCAATTTTTAAGAGAAAAATAGAGAAGTCTGAAAAGTAGACTATTGGTGATAAGAAGACAAAGAAGGCTTATATCACATGGGATGATAATGACTTACAATCGTCTGATGATTCTGAAAAAGAAATGGTTAATCTATGTCTAATGGGCAAAAATTATGAAAGCGACGCAGAGGTAACATCTTCTAACAAATCTATTTCTTTTGATGAGTTGCAAGATGCATTTGCTGAATTACATAGTGAATTAATTAAACTAGCAAAACTTGTCTCTTCATCTAAGAAAACAATTTCAGATTTAGAGAAAGAAATTTCAAAATTAAACAAAGAAATAGATATTCTTAAAACTGAAGTTTCAATCTCTAAATCTAGTGATAAAGTTCATATTTCTACTATGACTAATGAAAAAGTAAATTCATGTAAATGTTGTAGCAAATATATAGAAGAAATTAAAAACTTAAAAAATTCACTTGCAAAATTTTCTATTGGCAAGAATAACCTAGATGTTATATTAGGAAATCAAAGATGTATTTTTGATAAAGCAAGAATTGGATACAAACCAGAAAAACAACAAAAGTTTTACAAAAGTTTCTTTTCTTTCTCACAAAAATACAATTCTCCTTTAATTACATGTTTTTATTGTGGAAGAAAAGGGCATGGCACATCTACATGTTATTTTAAGAAAAATTGCAACAATATCAAAATGATATGGGTCCTAAAAGGATCTTTAGTCAATACTAACACACAAGGACCCAATAAAGTTTGGGTACCTAAGTCACAAACTTGATTATGTAGGTGTCTTTGAAGAAGAAATTGTATATAGATAGCGGTTGTTCAATGCATATGACGGGAGATGATATGAACCCACATGGCACAAGGGCTGACTTAGGATCGTCTAGGATTAAACCTTGATGGAAAATGCGGAAATTGATTAAGGAAAGGATGGAAAATAAGGTGGCTAATTTCGTGGGTCTTAATAAGGTGGTTCTTGGCATAAAATGGATGAATGGGATGGTAAAACGTAGGTTAAGTGGTGGCTGGACAGAAATATAGAAATGGCAATAACTGAAGTTACAGGGCTCCAAATGAGGTGATTCCAAAACGAGGTGAAAGGTCTCGTTTTGAAATTCAATTTAGGCTCAAGAATCACTTAATTTGAGTGCGTAAAATGGGAGTTATGGCCACGAGATAATTCTGGGCAGAGGTGGATTTTCTGGAATTGTGGTTTGAAAGAACAAGGGTGATGATGAAAGGAAGGAAAGAATCACTCTTTCCAGCGAGGGCAACACACAAAGGTTGTGAAAGTCCTTTGATACAGCCAAGGTGTTCTTGAATCACTCAAGAATTTAGGAGAATCACTCTCACTAAGATAAAAGAGATAAACTCTAATTTTCTGAATAAAACTCAACTTGTCTTTATTGATAAAATGGTTCAGCTTATATAGAAGCTTTACAGCAGATTTTAGTAATGACCCACTAACCTAGAATTAAAATAACTTAATGCCATTAACCTAGGGAATTAAAAAAAACTTAATGGCTGAGTGTAACTGAAATTGTGGCAACCAAAAGTCACCCCCAACAGCCAACAAGTCAGCCACCATTTGGTCTCCCAAAAGGCTGATGCCTAGGTTGCCAATTGGGCCCTTATTACAACTTGAACTAAACCTAACTAAAGCCCTTTTAATTGATTAACCCAAAACATATTTTTGGTCAGCCAACTTTACAAGGATTGGGCCATTATTTAGACAAACTAAACACTCTAAAAATTGAGACAAAGTGGTGTCATTTAGTCCTCCTCCATTTGGGCCATGATACAACTCACAACCTTGGACTTTACTCCTTGAAACTTGGGCTTGTATTCAAATAGTATGGACAGCACTTGTTGAAGAGCTTCCTTGGCTTTCCTTGCTCTAGCCCTTGTCTTAGGTCCTCCAAGTCCTTCAAGTGGATCCTTGCCCTTGCTCTTGGTCATGTCCTCATCAGGAGATTCATCAAAGTTCACACATATCTATCCCAAGAAAAGTGGGCATGTTACTTATGGTGATAACAACAAAGGTAGAATTCTTCAAACTCCATTGAAAATGTTCTACTTGTTGAAGGCCTTAAGCACAACTTGCTTAGTGTTAGGCAATTATGTGACAATGGCTATCTAGTATCATTTGATTCTCAAAAATGTCTAATTGAACATAAACATGATACAAATATAAAGCATATAGGGTATAGAATTAACAATTTTTATATGATAGATATAAGCCAAAAACAAGATAATAATAGATGTTTTCTTAGTAAAGATGATGATCCATGGCTATGGCATAAACGTATTGCTCGCATAAACATGGAACATTTAAATAAATTGATTTCAAAAGATTTAGTTATTGGTTTGCCAAAAGTAAAATTTGAAAAAGATAGACTATGTGATGCATGTCAAAAAGGAAAACAAACTAGAGTTTCATTCAAATCCAAAAACATTGTTTCAACTACTCAACCTTTACAATTATGACACATGTATTTGTTTGGCCCTTCTAGAATTATGAGTCTTGGAGGAAGTTACTATGCCCTTGTTATAGTTGAGGACTATTCTAGATACACTTGGACATTATTTATCACTCATAAAAATGATGCATTTCAAGCATTTAGGAAACTTGCAAAAGTTATTCAAAATAAGAAAAGTCTCAAGATTATATCTATTAGGAGTGATCATGGGGGTGAATTTGAAAATAAAGAATTTGATTTATTTTGTGAAAAGAATGGCATTGAACATAATTTTTCTGCACCTAGAACCCCTCAACAAAATGGAGTTGTTGAAAGGAAAAATAGGTCTTTGGAAGAAATTGCTAGAACCTTATTGAATGATACCCCTCTTCCAAAATATTTTTGGGCTGAAGCCGTTAATACTGCATGTTATATCATGAATAGGGCTGTAATCAGACCTATCTTGAAGAAAACTCCATATGAATTGTTCAATGGTAGAAAACCAAACATCTCACATCAACATGTTTTTGGTGGCAAATGCTTTGTATTAAACAATGGAAAAGAAAACTTAGGAAAATTTGATGCTAAGTCAGATGAAGGAATTTTCCTTGGTTATTCCTTGCATAGTAAAGCTTATAGAATATATAATAAAAGAACTATGACTATTGAATAATCTATTCATGTTTCCTTTGATGAGTCTAATGCTATTTCTTCAAGAAAGGATATTTTAGATGATGTTGCAGAATCTTTAGAACAAATGCATATTCATGGACAAGATTCTAAAGGAAAAGGGAAAGGAAGCAATGAAGATCCTCCAGAAGAAGCCAAATCAAATGATGAACTTCCAAAAGAATGGAAAGCTTCAAAAGATAATCCCCTTGACAACATTATTGGTGATATCTCAAAAGGGGTAACAACTAGACATTCTCTTAAAGATTTATGCAATAATATGGCTTTTGTGTCTATGATTGAACCTAAAAATATAAATGAATCCATAATAGATGATCATTGGATAGTTGCTATGCAAGAAGAACTAAATCAGTTTGAAAGAAACAATATGTGGGAACTAGTAGAGAAACCTGAAAGCTACCCCATCATAGGAACAAAATGGGTATTTAGGAATAAGTTAGATGAACATGGCATAATCATTAGGAATAAGGCTAGATTAGTTGCAAAAGGATACAATCAAGAAGAAGGTATAGATTATGAAGAAACATATGCTCAAGTTGCAAGATTAGAAGCCATTAGAATGCTCTTAGCTTAAGCATCCATAATGAATTTTAAGCTTTATCAAATGGATGTTAAAAGTGCTTAATGGCTTAATTCAAGAAGAAGTATATGTTGAACAACCTCCAGGTTTTGAAATATCAGATAAGCCAAATCATGTTTGTAGATTGAAAAAGGCTTTATATGGTTTGAAACAAGCCCCTAGGGCATGGTATTAACGTCTAAGCAAATTTCTTTTAGAAAAAGATTTTTCTAGAGGAAAAGTGGATACCACACTATTTATAAAGAAAAAGTATGATGGTATTCTGTTGGTTCAAATATATGTTGATGATATAATCTTTGGATCCACTAATCATTCATTGTGCAAGGAGTTTTCTCTTGATATGTAAAGCGAATTTGAGATGTCAATGATGGGAGAACTAAATTACTTCCTGGGATTACAAATCAAGCAAACTAAAGAAGGTATATTTGTCAACCAAGCAAAATACTGCAAAGAATTGATCAAAAGATTTGTTATGGAAAGTTCAAGGCACATGGCTACACCTATAAGTACTAGCTGTTATTTAGATAAAGATGAATCAGGTCAGTCCATAGACATGAAACAATATCGAGGTATAATTGGATCTCTTCTCTATTTATCTGCTAGTAAACCAGATATCATGTTTAGTGTATGCGCATGTGTGCTAGGTTCCAATCCAACCCCAAATAATCACATTTGAGTGCAGTAAAAAGGATCATAAGATACCTAGTAGGAACAATCAATTTAGAATTATGGTATCCTAAGAACTCAACATGTAAGTTAATAGGATACTCTGATTCAGACTTTGCTGGATCAAAAACTGATAGAAAGAGCACAAGTGGGACATGTCAATTTATTGGATCTGCTCTTGTATCATGGCATAGTAAGAAACAAAATAGTGTTGCTTTATCTACTGCCGAAGCGGAATATATTTCTGTTGGCATTTGCTGTGCCCAAATTTTATGGATGAAGCAACAACTATCTGACTATGGAATCCTCCTTGATCATATACCCATTAGGTGACAATACAAGTGCAATCAATCTATCCAAAAATCCAGTTCAACATTCTAGAACCAAACATATAGAAATTAGACATCATTTCCTAAGAGATCATGTTCTGAAGGGAGATTGTGTGCTAGAGTTTGTTGATACAAAGAATCACCTTGCTGATATCTTCACAAAACCTCTCCCCAAAGAAACATTCTTTTCCATTAGAAGAGAATTAGGCCTCTTAGATATTAGTGATTTGGATAAGTAAGGATTGATTGATTGAGTCATCTATGCTTAATGATTGATTGTTTATTACTTTGCTTGATTTTGCTTAAATTCTTGTTATTATGTTTGATTGATGCATTATTGTGTGTTTGATGCTTGAATGATTAAATTAAATACATATGAATGGTGATGATTGATATAGTTAGATGTTTTGGCATAGACATAGATAATTTTTAGAGGAACAAGCCTAGTTTGTGTTCTGGTAATCGATTACCATTAAGTGTAATTGATTACACACGAACATATAGCCTGTAATCGATTACAGCAGCATGTAATCGATTACCAGAAGGCTAAATGCTCCTGTAATCGATTACCAAACCTTGAAATTGATTACATCACGTCCTCTTCTATAAATACTCATGAAATCCAGTGGTGCTGCACAGCCACACTCCTCCTACGTGCCTCATTTTCCCTAAATCTTCAAATCTTCATAACTTCCTCAATTCTTAACCAAATCACGTCCCACAAAGCCCAATCTTCATCATTTTTCACTCCTCTTTAAATTCCACCGATTGAAATTCACTAAAACTTCATCAAATGGAAGAATCATCAAAGAAGCGAAAGGGATCATCCTCCTCCACCGCTGCTGCTGGCCATCGCCGCCATTGACCATCTGAAACACCCACAACACCAATTCATCCTTCCTTATCATCTCCAAGATCATCTACTCTATTTTCTTCAGATGATCAACGTCTACGGTACAATTCTCAATTTTCTTCTAGGATCATTCCAGACCCTAAGTACCTAGACACAAATTTCTTTAATGATGAGACATTTGACTGTTATCAAGTGTTTCAAAACTCTGGATTGGTTGATTTTATGTCCTTAAAATTGCCTTACTATCCTGAACTTGTCAAAGTCTTTTATAGCAATTTAAAAATTCAGGATGGCATTATTTCTTCTGAGGTGCATGGTATTTCTATGATCATTGATCAATCTCTGTTCTTTTCATTGACTAAATTACCCAGTCAAGGTGCACCTTTTGAGGCAAATGAGCCATTGACACGCAGAGACTAACGTCGTCATCTGCACCCTTTTTCAACCAGGGGCAAGCGAGCTCGTTGACACGTAGAGACTAACATCGTCTTCTGCACCTTTGTTATCCAGAGACGGCGAGTCCGATGACATGCGGAGATACCCAAGTGGTTATCCATACAAAACGATTTCTATTAATCCTGACCCGAGAAGTCAGGTAGCAAGCGAAGATACCCAAGTGGTTATCCGTACAAATGATTTCTGTTAATCCTAACTCGAGAAGTCAGGTGGCAGGCGGAGATACTCAAGTGGTTATCGGTACAAAACGATTTCTGTTAATCCTGACCCGAGAAGTCAGGTGGCAGGCGGAGATACCTTATGGTCATCTGCACATTTTGTCAACCAGAGGCAAATGAGCCGTTGATATGTAGAGACTAATGTCGTCACCTGCACCCTTTGTCAACCAAGGGCAAGCGAGCCCGTTGACACACAGAGACTAACATCGCCTTCTGCACCTTTGTCATCTAGAGACGGCGAGTCCGATGACATGCGGAGATACCCAAGTGGTTATCTGTACAAACCAACTTCTATTAATCTCAACCCGTGAATTCAGGTGGCTGGCGGAAATACCCCAAGTGGTTATCCATACAAATGCACTTCTGTTAATCCTGACCCGTGAAGTCAGGTGTCAGGCGGAAATACCCCAAGTGGTTATCCGTACGCGCACAGTTTTACTACCCCGACCTGTGAGAAGTCAGGCAGCATACGGAGACGCCCTATACGGTAATCCGCACACATTTCGAAGACAACAATGTCTTCACCTCAAAAACTTCAATATCTTTTTCCCTTGTGCTTCGTAGGACTCGACGTCCTTTGGTTGAATTTTTTTTTTTAAAAAATAGAATTTCAATATCTTCATGCCTTCACGGGTTTTACTGCTTGGATTTGCGCTAGTGGACGGTCGGGTAAAGATTCAGTTCGAACGAAATTAGTGTCTTATCTTTACTTCCCTTTTATCTCCAATAAAAGATAAGTAAAGAGGGGCAACTGTCATACCCTACTTTCGTCTGGGGACCATTGTTTGTCAGCATGCGACCTTCGTTTGACCACCTCAAAATGTTTACCACCCATCATTGTGGAATCCGTAAAGTTCCGAGATGTTTCGAGAAGAAACTGGTCAAAAACACAAAAACAGGAGTGTATTTAGCAAAGTGAGGTGTGTGTAAATAAACTGTTACACTCTAATTTCATCCGAGGATCATTGTTGATCGCTTTAGAAGGCTTAACACTCATCGCGGTGGAATCCGTAAAGTTTCATGAGATTTCGGAAAGAAAACGGCCAAAAACACAAAAATGGGGGGAGGGGTGAACTTATCAAGATAGGGGTGTAAATAGCAATTCGAATCTAGGCCCTTCCGGAACATTTTGGAAGTTAGATTGCTTAAGGAGGAAGCATCTGGGCGGTAAGCTCCTCCACGTTGTTGAAAAATGGTTTCTGTGGCTTCCGTAATGCTTCCGTAAAATTTTCGAAAACCTTGGGTAAGCATATTTCGCTTAACATTGGTGAAAGGGAAGAGAAAAAAAAAAGATGAAAATCAAATCCGAAACACTTCCGTAACTTTTCCGTAAAGTACGAAAAGGAGGGTGAACTTAGTAATTGGGGTGCACTTAGAAATCTTCGTCAAGAAGCCTTTGGGCGGCAAACACCTCCCTTTTTCCCTATAAATAGGGGAGGGGGGGCTGTTTCAAAAGGTTCATGACCCCTTTGCTATGCATTTTGGCTGTTTTGGGTGAAAAAATGTGTTTTCGTGAAGAAAATCCAAGCCGAGGTGCTTCCGTAACGCTTCCGTAAGCAATTCTGTGGAAATTCTTCATCGTTCTTCACCATTCTTCGTTCTTTCTTCGTCGTTCTTCGGTCTTTAACCGGTAAGTTCCCGAAATCAAATCTTTCAATTCATTCTATGCACCCTTAGTGGTCCCTACTTGTTTTTTGTATTTTCACTTCCATTTCGCTTACTTTTAGTTTTCTTTTCTTTCGCTTTAACGAGCTTTTAACCGTTTATTTAAGTCGTTTTCTCACCTAATAAATGATAAAATGAATTTCAACTGATCATTTGTGTTGTAATCTCGTTTAGTCACTGTTAAAACAAAATCTAACCGATCGTTCACGCTGTAACCTCGGTTAAATAAAAAAAGGCAAAATAATAATAAAATAATCAAAATATCTTGAAAAAATAATAATAAAATAATCAAAATATCTTTGAATAAAATAATCAAAAAAATCAATTGGACGTTTTTTCTTTGGAAGTTTCTTGAATGAATTGACTAATAACCAAAGTGAAACTAAGGCTAAAATCAACTCACAAATCAAGCATTGTCCGCAAAAATCACTAAAAACCGTTTTAAGGTCCAATGCCTTAAATGATCCTCTTTGCTTTTTATCGGTTAACATGGACCGTTGAAAAGCATAAAATCAACATGTAACTTTACCGCTTTTGCAAGAACTACGTAGGTCTGATTTCCTTATCACAATTGAGGATACGTAGGAGAAAAAGCCCCGCTTTTGTCGACCACCCCAAGAGATCATTAATGGTCCAATGCCTTAATGTTTCTCTCCTTTCAAAAACCAAGAGATCGTTAATGGTCCAATGCCTTAACGTTTCTCTCTTTTCAAAACCAAGAGATCGTTAATGGTCCAACGCCTTAACTTTTCTCTCCTTTCCAAAAATCAAAAGATCATTTAATGGTCCAACGCCTTAAACGACTTTTGTTCGGTTAAAATCAATCTTGCGGAAAAAGATCAAAACAACTTAACCAATGTTTAGTTTTGAAAGAACTACGTAGGTATGATTTCTTCATCGCAATTGAGGATACGTAGGAGCGAGGGAAACACCCTTGTCGACCACAAAAAGATAAAAAATACAAAAAACATAAAAAGCATAAAAACACAAAAATACATAAAAAAGGAAAAATAAAACATTTTGAAGTCATATTTGCACACTTGATTAAAGGTTGTCGTCCCTTGTGACAGATGCGTGCGGTGCTAATACCTTCCCCGTGCGTAAAAAACAACTCCCGAACCTTTCACGATTAAAGTTCGTAGACCACACCTTTTCCGGTTTTTCTGACGTTTTCCTTGAATAAACGTTGGTGGCGAATCCGCGCATTTTCCTTTCTTGGAAGATGCACCCGTGAGCCCCCGTCGCCCTCCCGCTGAAGGGTAGGTTGTGATACATCATCAATGTGTTTGGGTTCCATTTCAGAAATTAGTGTAGTGTTCCCTTATTGTAATCCTTTGTGTTGAGATTAAAACATTTGCATCCAAATGGATGAAAATATAATATGTTGGGTTTTTGTCCCTTCCATAATTCATAAGGAGTCTTTTTAAGGATATGTCTTATGTAAATTCTATTTTGAAGATAACATTTAGTATTCACTGCTTTAGCCCAAAAGTGCTTAGGGTTGAATTATCATTGAGCATGGTTCTAGGTGTTCACGTTCTTTCTTTTGGTAGAGACCTATTCTTTCTTTTAACTACGCCATTTGGTTGAGGTGCTCTTGGTGTTGAAGAATTGTGAAGGATTCCATTTTCTTCACAGAATAGTTGAAACTTGTCATTTTCAAATTCTCCCTTATGATCACTTTTGATTGAAGTAATGCATACTCCCTTTTTATTTTGAACATGCTTACATCATTTAAAGAAGATAAGCAAAAGATTCATCTTTGTGGTTTAAGAACATAACCCATGTCTGTCTAGAGTAGTCATCCAGTATGACAAGTCTGACCTCTTTCCATTAGTGGACATAGTTCTGGTTGGAGCAAACAGATCAAGGTGTAGTAGCTATAGAGGTCTAGAGGTGGAAACAATGTTTTTAATAATAAAAGAGTTTTTAGTCTATTTCCCCTTTTGACATGCCTCACAAAGTAAATCATCTTTATATGAAATGCTTGGTAGACCTCTTACAAGGTTGTTTTTCTGCAGTTTGGAGATTAACCTCCAACTTGCATGACCAAGTTTTTTATGCCATAACCAATGATTTTCCTTGATAAACAGTAAGCATGACACCTTTTGATCTGAGAGTTCTCCTAGTCTGATTTTGTAGAGGTTGCCTTTTCTCTCGACAGAGAATAAAGGAGACCCATCTTGACATAAGAATAACACACTCATCCTTGTTGAAGGTGACACCATATCCACTGTCACATAATTGACTTATGCTCAATAGATTGTGCTTAATACCTTCAACAAATAGAACATTATCAATAAAAGGGTAGGGTGAATAACTATCTTACCTACTCCAGTTATTTTGCCTTTTTGATTCTCTTTAAAAGTGACCGTTACACCATGATGAGGAGTCAGGCATTGGAACATACACCTTTCTCTTATCATGTTCTGTGAACAACCATTGTCCAGGTACCATGATAGGCATTTACTTCCTGTTATCAAGGACATTTGCAATAAGAATAACATTTTCCTTAGGTACCCAAATATTTTTGGGTTCTTTTGTGTTAGCCATGAAGGTATTGATTGCACCCTACTTTGGTCGATCCCTGCATCTGGATGTCATGTGTCTAGTTTTTCCACAAAAGTAATAGATAATGTTGTCCTCATCATGAACATATACCTTCTCATCATTTCCATTTACAAATTTTTCTGAGGAACTTCTACAATATCCTAATAGTTTGTTAATATTATTTGTTCCATTATCAAATTTGGCTAATGTAGTTTTTAAGGTTTTGATTTCCTCATGAAGTTTGACAACATCTTGAGGTTGACCCTCAAATTCTTGATTCTTCAAAAGCTTATCATTCAAGAATTTCACAGATCTCTTGTTTTCTTCATATTCCACCTAAGGATTATGTTTACTCATTTTGAAGTCTTCATAATCTTTGTGTACTTGTGTACATTCTCTCTATAGATCATATCTTTCATCTTTTTGATAATCATGAAGTTCATTCTGCTCCTTCATATCCTTTTGAAGATCTTTCAATTTGTTTTCCAAATCCTGAATTTCTTGAGAAGAGTATCTCTTTACCTGACACTTGTCTCAATCTCAAGACACAACTTGGACTATTTTTCTAAGAGTTATGCAAGTTTCACATGTCTGTGTGAACTCATCCAGTGAAACATCTACTTGATCATGAAGGATTTTCTTATGTTTTAAATGATCTTTGGATAGATTCTTGAAATCTTTTCATAAGTTTTTGTAACATTTTGGGATAATATATGAGTTAGATAAAAGCTCATGATAAGATTTTGTAACAGATTATGGGTCTTCGAAATTTACTTCATCTTCCTAATCTGATTTAGACTCCTCAAAAGTTGTATCTACCATCAGGCATATATTGTCTTCTTCATCATCTTCATCATACAAGGTGTCATTGATTGAGAATTTGTAGTTTAATATTTTTCTATTCTTCTTAGCTCAATTGACATCTCTTTGACCCTTATTTTCTCACCTTAACTTAGTTTTGGCCTAAGGCAAATGATTGAGCTTAATTGAGAATTGTAGTTAAATTTCAGATTTTGTGCTTACTTGACCTATCTGCCTTGTGTAGGGCCTAGAGGACACTACAGAACTCCAAATGGAACGTGTGAGTAGTTCCTAGAAAGATAAGAAAAATATATTCAATTTTGTTACAAATTTGTTTAGCCAATTTTGCCATCTCGAGGGTCAAATTAAGCTTGGAAGTTAGAACCTTTACACTTGAATAATTGGGCTGCGAGTTTGGGCTTTTGTTTTGTGTAATTAGTTTAGTTAGGTAGTTAGTTAGTTATTTAGTTGCTAACACTCTATATATTGGTGTTAGTTAGTTAGTTAGTTAGGGACTGAACTTCATTTGGAGAAAGAACTTCACTACACTTCATTTTTGTACAAAAATTATTGTGCAAACTTTCTCTTTTTTTTTCTCTCAATTGTTCTTCATCCTTCTTCATCTTTTCACTTCTGTTACACCATTTTACTGCACAAAATTTCGTGGTTTCTCCATTGGTGATGATCATGGAGGGATAAACAATTAATCAATCCAAGGATCCACTTCAAGCAAGACTGAATTTGAGTTTTGGTTTGGTATTTCTACTCTTTGTGAATGTTCTTCTTTCTCTTCAAACCTATTTTCGTTTTTAATGATTGTGATTATGTTTAGGATTGAAAATTGATTAGGTTATGGATCCATTTCCTGTTTCAAAATTTAATCACAGATTGTTTGGATGATCTTCCAACATAATTTTCAATTTCAAACAATTTAGAGATTTGATTCGATTGAACTCTCTCTAATGCATTTGAGTGAACTTTCACATTGAACATCAGTCGTCCAGGTCCTCCCAGGTACTCATAAGACCCTTCTTTTCTATAGTATTAAAGAATTTCTTCTTAACTTGACTCTTTTCCAGTTCTAGGAATTTATATTTGAAATGTCTAGGCTTTTTTAATGTAGCTCCATGTAGAGCTTGTAGGCCTTGGATCTTCTTCATTAATGGAGTCCTTTGCTTCTTGAAGATCAATGGTAGCTGAATGGAGAAGGAGGAAAGGTGATTGGAGATGTCACTTTAAGGAGAAAATGAGTCAAGAACAAGCTCACCACCATAGGAAGCCATGGATAAGAGCTTGAAGGTAGGAGAAGATGAGTGGAGGGAGAGGGAGAGAGGAGAAGAGGGAGAATGAGGTCTGAACTTTGAAGTCTAATTTCTCAAATGATCAAAGTTGCAAAATACACACACAAGGCTCTTATTTATAGCCTAAGTGTCAAACAAATTTGGAGGGAAATTTGAGTTTTTATTCAAATTTCACTTGAATTTGAATTTGAATTTGTGGAGCCAAAATTTCACTAATTGATATTAGTGAATTTCAGCTATGGTTCAGCCCAATAATCCAAAATCAAATCCAAGATTCTCCACTAAGTATGCTTAGGTGTCATGAGGCATGTAAAGCATGAAGGACATGCACAAAGTGTGACTATATGATGTGGCAATGGGGTGTAGCAAGCAAATGCTCACCTCCCCTTAGGCTGGTCCAAAATTTAATTTGATTGGACTTCTCACAGTTCAATTAAATTTCTCTCCCAACACACACATCAAATAGTGCACTAAATGCATGTGAAATTAATAAATTACCCCTAATACAAAAACTAGTGTAGGTGCCCTAAAATACAAGGGCTGAAAAATCCTACATTACTAGGGTACCTTAAACATGTGAGATACCCTCCCTACACTATGGAGCCCTAAATACAAGGTCCAAAAAATAATGAAAACCTAATCTAATATGTACAAAGATAAGTGAGCTCATACTTAGCTCATGGGCCCAAAATCTACCCTAAGGCTCATGAGAACCCTAGGGCCTTCTCCTACATCCCTGGCCCAATCTTGGAGTCTCCTAGCCATGGCTCTGGTGATAGGTCCCCTCCTTGGGAGGATTGCATCATCCCCTCCCTCTTGAAGAGGATTTGTCCTCAAATCTATTAACCCCTCGTCATTTGAATCAGCTACACCTGCAAAAGGAACCAAATTAGTAATGTTAAAGGTGTTGCTAACTCCATACTCCTCTATGAGGTCTAGCCTATAAGCATTGTTGTTGATCCTCTCCCAAGATCTGAAAAAGGCCATCACCTTTGGGGCTAAGTTTGGACTTTCTCTTAGTAGGAAATCTTTCCTTCCTAAGATGGAGCCAAACCCAATCCCTTTCATTAAGCACTAACTTTTTCCTTCCTCTATTGCCTTTAGCTGCATACACCTTTATTTGGTTATGTATTTGGTTACTAATCCTCTCATGTAATTTCTTCACAAACTCTGACCTAGATACCCCTTCTTTATGTGTAAAAGAAGTGTCAAGTGGAATGGGAATTAGGTACAAAGGTGTAAGAGGATTGAACCTATAAACAACCTCAAAAGGTGACTGCCTGTTAGTTCTATGAACCCTTCTGTTATAGGCAAACTCCACATGAGGAAGGTACTCATTCGAAGACTTGTGATTGCCTTTTAGGAGAGCCCTTAACAATATGGATAAAGATCCACTGCATTTGTCTTCCCATCAATCTGTGAGTGACAAGTGGTAGAGAAAAGGAGCTTAGTTCCTAGCTTAGCCCATAAAGTTTTCCAAAAATGGCTAAGGAGCTTAACATCTCTATCAGACACAATAGTCTTAGGCAAACCATGAAGTCTCATAATTTCTCTAAAGAAGAGTCTTGAGATATGACTAACATCATCTACCTTGTGGCATGGTATGAAATGTGCCATCTTGCTAAACCTATCCACCACCATAAGGATAGAGTCTACACCCTTCTGGGTCCTAGGAAGCCCAAGGTCAAAGTCTATACTAATATCTACCCAGGGTGCAGATGGAATAGGTAAGGGTGTGTATAACCCATGAGTCATAACCCTAGACTTGGCTTGTAAATAAGCCCAAGGACGAAGTCCATACTAATATCTACCCAGAGTGCAGAGGGAATGGGTAAGGGTGTGTATAGCCCATGAGGCATCACCCTAGACTTGGCTTGTAAACATGCCACACACCTAGTGCAATACCTATGGACATCTTTTTTCATATGGGGCCAAAAGAATTTTTCCTTGAGGAAGACAAGAGTCTTATCAATTCCAAAATGCCACATTAGCCCACCTTCATGGCTCTCTTTGACCAACAACTTTCTAATGGATCCTTGGGGTATACAAAGCCTTCCCTCCTTGAAAAAATACCCTTTAGCAATGTAGAATCCATCTTGGGCCTTGTGCCCACTAATAAATGGGAGAGAAGTACTCATCAGAAACATACAATTCCCTTATGTTATGAAATCCTAAAATTTGAGCTCCAAGGGAAGAAAGCAATGTGTGTCTCCTAGAAAGAGCATCTGCAACCACATTGGTCTTTCCCTTTTTGTATTTGATAACATATGGAAATTTCTCTAGGAACTCTACCCATTTTCATGCCTCTTGTTTAACTTACATTGCCATCTAATGTACTTATGTGATTCATGATCACTATGAATAACAAACTCCTTGGAAACAAGGTAATGTTTCCAAGTTTGGAGGGCTCTAACTAAGGCATAAAGCACTTTATCATATGTAGGGTAGTTGAGAGCGGTACCTTGAAGTTTATCACTAAAGTAAGCAATAGGGTGCCCACCCTGCAACAACACAACTCCCACACCTATACTAGAGGCATCACACTCTAGCTCAAAAGTTTTAGAAAAGTCAGGGAGAGCTAGAATGGGTGCCTTGGTGAGTTTTTCTTTCAGCAAAGCAAAGGCTTGCTCTTGTCTCTCACCCCATATGAATGCCACATTCTTCTTCACCAATTCATTGAGTGGCGAAGCAAGTGTAGAGAAATTAGGAACAAACCTTCTATAGAAACTTGCCAACCTATGGAAGCTCCTAATATCTCCTACACTTTTTGGGGTGGGCCACTCTTGGATGACCTTGATTTTCTCAGGGTCCATATGGACCCCATTTTTGCTAACCACAAAACCTAAGAAGACTACATTATTGATACAAAAGGTGCAATTATCTATATTAGCCAAGAGAGTGTGTTTCCTAAGAACCAAAAGAACTTGCCTTAGATGTCCTAAGTGATCATCTAGGTCCCTACTATAGACTAAGATATCATCGAAATAAACAACTACAAACCTACCTATGAACTCCCTTAGGACATGATTCGTTAGCCTCATGAAGGTGCTTGGTGCATTAGTGAGCCCAAAAGGCATCACAAGCCATTCATACAACCCAAACTTGGTCTTGAAAGTGGTTTTCCACTCATCACCTTCTCTCATCCTTATTTGGTGATAACCGCCTTTAAGATCAATTTTGGAAAATATGTTTGCACCATGCAACTCATCAAGCATATCATCAAGCCTAGGAGTAGGGTGCCTATACTTCATAGTTATGTTGTTGATGGCCCTACAATCTGTACACATTCTCCACTTACCATCCTTATTGGGCACCATTAACACAGGCACAACACAATCACTTAGGCTCTCTTGAACCTAACCCTTCTCCAACTTGGAATTCAACCTCCTTGGCCTCTTTAGGATTAGTCCTACAAGCTGTCCTATTAGGAAGGCTTGCTCCTGGGACTAAGTCTATTTGGTGTTCTATTCCCTTAAGAGGAGGTAACCCATGGGGTATCTCTTTGGGAAATACATCACCAAATTCCCGTAAGATTTCTTGGACCTTTGGGGGAATGGTCTCAAGTGTGGGAATTGTGACAGTGCTAAGGGAAGTGTCCCTTGAGAGGAGAAGGTAAAAAGATTGCTTGAGAAGAATAGCTCTCTTAATATCTCCATTTGTTGCAAAATGACTCTCCTTCTTTATAACTTTCTTAGAGGAACACCCTCCCTCTTTTTCCTTCTCCTTGACCTTTGGAGCTAAGGCCTTACTATCTGTCATACCCTAATTTCGTCCAAGAACTATTGTTTGTTGATTCAGGATGAAGTAACAGCTCACCTAGGCGAGCTGTCATGACCCCAAATGCTTCTTTTTGCTATAAATAAGTGTGAAGAGGGGCTGAGAGGGAGGTTCTGAGGTCTAGAGGTGAAGGATTGGGGGAAAAGAAGAGAAAAAGAAGCTAAATCGCTGCCAAACTGTGACTGCAATCGATTTCTACATCGTTCTTTGGTCGTTCTTCATTCTTCATCCGGTTAGTGTTTGTCTTTAAGGATTTGAACATGGTTTATGGACCCTTAGGGGTCCTCTTTATTGTTTTATGCATCTTCATCTCCTTCTCCTATCATCGGTAATCACTTTTCTTTTGTAAAGTAAGTTTTAACCAATCATTAATGTTGCAAGTTATCTTTAAAAAAGGGATTCAAGGCTAATAAGCAAAAAACCAAAATAAAACTAGCACATAACTTCTTCATTTCATAAAAAATATTGAGATCGTTTCAAGGTCCAACACCTTAACGATTCTCTCCTCTTTTCAAAAATCAAAAGATCATTTCAAGGTCCAACTCCTTAACGATCTTCTCTGCTTTTTAAAGTTTAAAACATCATTTCAAGGTCCAATGCCTTAAACGAGTTTTGTTCGTAATTAAAATCAGCATTTAAAAAATGTACAAATATTTTAACACACCAACTTTCAGACTTAAAGAACTACGTAGGTATGAGTTCCTCATCGCATATGAGGATACGTAGGAGCGGGGGCAATACCCTTGTCGATCCCAAAAAGTAAAAAATATAAAAAGGAAAAAATAATAATAAACATAAAAGAGAAAATACATAATTTTGAAGTCATGTTTTGCACACTCGATTAGAGGCTGATGTCCCTTGTGATGGGCGCGTGGGGTGCTAATACCTTCCTCGTGCGTAAACAACTCTCAAACCCTCACTTTCAAAATTTGGAGACCTTTGTCTTTTTGGTTTTTATAGTGTTTTCCTCAAATAAAAGATGGTGGCGACTCCGCTCGGTTTCTCTCTTGGAGAAGAACGCCTTGGCCCATTGTTTTGGCCTTTTCTCACCTCCGTCGAACGGTAGGTTGCGACACTATCCTTTTTTTCCTTTTGTTTTTCTAACTTTTCCTCATCTCTCTTGTCCTTCATTTTAAGTTGATCCTTAGCTACTTGTAAAGGTATTTGACAATGCAGCAGTAATTTAGTGCCAAGATGGGTGAGGGTAATCTCATTAGTTAGGCCATTGTAAATGATCTTCCTATCAAATTGCCATGGCCTTCCTAAGAGAATATACCCTACCTCCATGGGAACTATATCACAAATAACTTCATTCTTATATATCCCAATGGTGAAAGGTACCTTCACTTGTTGGTTAACCATCATTTCCCCTTGCTCATTGAGCCATTCAAGTTTATAAGGTTTTGGGTGGGGAATGACAGTGAGGTTCAACTTGGAAACTAATCTTGTGCTACAACAAATGCAATAAGATCGACTATCCACAATGAGAGAACAAGTTTTATTTAAAATTTTGCATCTTGCATGAAAAATGTTCTCTCTTTGGGATTGGGATAGATCACAAGATTGGCCTCCAAGGAGCCTTCTAATTATTAGGAGGTCATGTTCTTCATGGGGGTAGACTTCCTCACTAGACTCTTCACCCCTTGCTTCATCTTCACTTCCACTAGAAGAAGGGGAATAAGTAGTCTCCTCTTGACTACTATAAATGTCTTGACCCCTTATAGTCATGGTTTTCTTTGTGGGGTATTGAGAGACAATGTGACTTGTCCCAAGACATTTGAAGCATTTATTGTTGCTAGTCCTTGCTTGGGAACTAGTCTTAGGGGTGGGTTTCTCTATGGTCTTTGATGCAATCCTACCCCCAAGGGTATTGGATAAAAGACTCCAAGAGGATTGAGCTAGAGCGGTTAAAGAAGGCCCTACCTAGGGTTCTCATGAACCTCAGGGTAGATTTCTAAGCCCATGAGCCAAGGTTGGGTCCACTATTCTTTGTAAATATTAGAATAGGTTTTCATTCTTTTGGGCCTTGTATTTTGGCCATTCTAGTAGTATAGAGTTTTAGCCTTGTATTTCAGGGCATTATGACTAGTGTTTGTAGTAGGGAATTTTTTGTATTTTCATGTATTTTGGAATGGGGGTAAGCTTAGCTATTAAAGTAGTGTGTGTAGCTAAGCATTTTCATGTATTTTGGCATAGGGGTGAGCTTAGCTATTAGAGAGGTGTGTGTAGCTAAGCTCTAGCTTCTCAAGGAAGCTTCTCAAGGAGTTGAGCTTAGCTATTAGAGGGGTGTGTAGCTAAACTCTAGCTTCTCAAGGAAGTTTCTCAAGGAGGTGAGCTTAGCTATTAGAAGGGGTGTGTAGCTAAACTCTAGCTTCTTAAGGAAACTTCTCAAGGAAGCTTTCATTTAGTTAGTAACCTAGGCTATAAATAGAAGCATGTGTAACACTTGTCATAACTTTGATGAACGTGAAACTTGTGAGACACACTTCAAATTCACCCCCCTCTCTCTCATTCATTTCTTCCATTGAAGCTTCCTCTCTAAGCTTCTTATCCAAGACACTTTCTTGGTGGTGAAGCTTCTCCTTCCATGGCTTATTCTCTAGTAGATGACGCCTCCTCTCACTTCTTCTCCTTTATTTTCCGCTACATCTCCATGGATGAAAATCACCATTGAAGGACCTCATTGAAGCTCAAAGATCCAGCTTCCATAGAAGCTTCTTAAGCAAGCTTCCATCAAGTGGTAATCAGATCACAAGAGCTTCAAGTAGGTGCTCCTTAAACCTCCATTAATTTTCAGCTTCACCTTCTCCTCCATTGTTGTTTCTTCATTTTCTCCATGTATCTCCTCACATGTCTTTTCCTAAATGTTTTTAACATGATTTGTTATAATTTCCACCGATTAAACTTTCTATAGAAGCTAGATTTGATTTTCTATGGTTCAAATTTCTTGTTCTTGTTCTTGAACCATGAATTGTGTTGAGTTTAGGTTCCTTTGAGTTTTGTCTTACTATTTTTTGTGTCTGAAACCTAAACCATAAAATTCTTACGAAAACATTAAATTAGAAGAAAACCTCAAAAATCTAGAGTGACTTGTTCACCTATTTTAGTTTTGTCATAGAAGTCATGTCTAGTCATGAAACTTGTCACATAAGATTTCTTATGTTGTGCTGAATTTTATTTTTCTTGTTTCTTTGTCTAACTCATTTGTTCATGAGTGTATGAAATTCTTTTAGCCTATTAGTTGATTTGAGTCAAATCTTGCATGTTAATTAGTCCTTAACATGGTCATGCAAAATTCTTAGAGAGTCTTTGATTGTGAACCTTTTCTTGAACTTTTAGGTTTCCTTATGATTGTGTCTATTGCGAATTTGAGTTTTGGTGATTGAATTGTTGGATGAAATTTTGATCCTAGGTGAATATTGAACTCCTAAAAATGTGGTAAACAAGCCTAGTGATTTCAACATACATAGGAAGGTTGAAAGTAAGCCTAAGGCAATCAATATACCATGCTTAAAAAATTCAAAGTTTGAAATCGCTGGTGCCAGCAGCTTGAACATACAAACTTGTAAACATTACTGGGAATTGGTCACAGCGAATTTTGAGCTGAAATTTTTACTGACTTTTCTAGACATCTGGAAAAAAATTAGACAAAAAGAACCAAGTGATTTGAATAAAAGGAAAAAATAATAAAAATCACACAATTTGGCAAGAAAATCAGTGTCCAGGAAAAAAAAGTGGAAGGGAAGTGTGCTTGTTGCTTTGGCTCAAAATTTGTTCTATAATTGGTGCCTATTTTATACCAATCTTAGTTATGAAATTTAAATTGAAAATTAGTGTGAAAAAAATTTCCAAAACTAGAATTTTCTTGAGTATTTATTTTATAGTTTTTTTTACTCTACTCTAGTGCCATTCTAAGTTTCTCTGAGTCCTAGCTTGCTTTTATGTTCTTTTAATTGCTTTAATTGTTGAATAATCCTTGAAAATTTGTCTTGTTAAAAATATATTATTTTATCTTTCATTTCATTTTTTGGTCTTTGGTTATTGCTTGTCTGTTTGATTCCTTGTTTGTGAGTTGCCACATAGGGAATTAGAAAGAAGGATTGGTGCCATCCCTTGAAGAATTTGTAACACCAAAGGGAGAACAGACCCCAAAATTGAGGACTTTTTTGTAAGTTGTAATTGGAAATTTACTTACCTTCATTGCTTTCAAATTTTGTAACAAAAAGGCCTTTCATTGGAAGTGTGTTGGGAGCCTCCAATAGGTTACCAAACTTCCATTTGTGTGTAATAATTTTAGGCAATTTTACCTTAGGATAGTGAGTGTTTTGTTGGGAACCTTAAATGTGGTCGTCTAAACACTCTTAGGATTTGACTAGTTTACATTTCTTGCACTTCAATTTATTGCTTACTTTCATAGCTTATTTTTTTACTAGTCACGCCTAGTTTATCTTGTTATTGCATACTACTTTCTTCTTGCTTATCACGCTTATCTTGAGTTCTTTTGGAACCTTAGCTTTTACCTTTTGCAAACCCCCATCAAGAAAGAACTACAACTTAGGAACCAACATGAGTCATCATTCATCTCTTGTTAATGGTGAGGGTACTAGTCATAAGGACCCTCTATCTAGAATCTTAGATGAGTTGAGTTCCCTCAAGTTATGAAAAGAAAAACTAGAAAGAAAAGAAAAAGGAAAAGAGAGGGTAGAAATAAATCAAGATGAAAGGGAACAAATAAGGGAAGAAGAAATAAGGAAAATACTAAAAGAGTTAAGAAAATAAAAACATGCCTCCTATAGTAGTCATGACTCTTGCAAGAGCCTAAATGAAGAACTTCGTGACTATTATGAAGGAAGGCATAGGTCACATCTTAGACCTTACCCCCATGGGAGAGAAAAGGAAAGAAAGCCTCAAGAGGCTAACGTTAACCTCCCATACTTCCAAGGGAAGGATGTTAGTCGATGAATATGACTAACTTTTGTGTATAAAACTTGTGTAAATTGTATCAAACTCCTCCAATTTATGGTTATTTTGTAGTGTTGTAATTACTTTTTTGTTAAAGATAGGTAATAAATACGTAGTACTCCCATTTTTTGTATTTAATAATCATTTTCTCTCAATTTCAGGATAATTAGGCAAGTTTTGAAGTGTTGATTTTCACCCTCTCACTAAGCCAATCTGCTGGCTTAGCGAGCTATCCGCTGAGCGCAACAATCCTTGGCTAAGTGCGAGGAAGAATTTGGAAGAAGGATGAGTTGTGCTTGTTCGCTGAGCGAAGGGCCATCCCACTACGTGCACCACTTTGGTCCATTCGCTGAGCGAGAAAAGTCGCACTAAGCGCACGAGCATGAACACGAACAAAGCCACCTATTTAAGCCTGAAATCTTATTTTGGAAGGGAGTTTGGCCTTTTCTTGAAGCTTCTACATAATTGGAGAGTTCTAGAGAGAGAAAGGTCCAAGATCCAGAGAGTTTGAGAGATTTTGTTGTGTGAAGATCTGCAGAGACCAGAGCTGGAAGAGGAAGCCGTCCTGAGAGCTTGAGATGAGTTTGTGAGTGATTGTGAAGTCCTAGAGGTGGAGGAGACACCCCTACTACTTGTATTTCTGCAATCTTTCATCCTTTTCTTCTCTTTGTTGTAAAGGAAGCTTCCCAGTTATGGAAAGCTAAATCCTCTGTTGGATCTTCCTTGTAGGTACTTGATGTAAATATCTTTTTTTATCTATTTAATGATGTTTTGTGTGTTCACTGTGCTATCAGATCTTCATTCTACCATGCTTTTGCCTTAATCATGTAGATGCATGTGCTTTTAGGATCATTCAATAGTGGAAACTAGTCTGATTCTTAGAACTTGATAGGACGGGGCTAGTTTGTCGTATTTTCACAAGGAATCGAGGTACGATAACCTAGTTATTGTATGTTTGTTTTAATGCGGTCCTGGCCGAGTTTAGTCCAACAAGAGGAATCTGCGGACAATGCATGATCAGGATTAGGCTAGACTATCATGAGGAATTGGAGTTTAGCATTTCAGGAAACACCATAGAACATATAGGCATTATTAAGTAGAGAATATCCTTTTAACATTAGGCATCTATTAGGAAGACCAACGTGTTACCTACTTGTCTTTACGCATCATTTCTCACGTGATTTTCCCTTTTAATAGTTAGTTTATACACCTATTCATAGTAAACACATATCTTTTCACACTAGACACCTATTCACTGAAATAGCTTTACCAAGTAACACAAGTTCCCTGAGAGTTTGATACTCGATTCTTACCGTTTTATATTACTTGCGCGATCCTGTGCACTTGCTGGAAGCGAACAAAGGACAATGTAGAGGCTTACTTAGATTGGGAAATAAGGGTAAAGCAACAACTTAAAAGGAAGTCTACTTCAAAATCTTATGGCTCTCACTCTTATCCAAAGAAAGACCAAGGTCAAGGCATCTTAGGGGTGGCACCTTCTAAGCCCAAAGATGATAAGGGGAAGACAATAGAAAAGCAACCCCCTAAGGCTAGTATGCAAGAGAAGACTAGCTCTATAAAGTGCTTTAAATATCAAGGAAGAGGTGATGGAAGCTTGCTTGGGGGGCTTCTATGGAGGCTGGATCTTTGAGCTTCAATGAGGTCCTTTAATGGTGATTTTCCACCATGGGGATGCAGCAGAAGACAAAGGAGAAGAGGTGAGAGGAGGCGCCATCCACTAGGGAATAAGCCATGGAAGAAGGAGCTTCACCACCAAGATGAGCCTTGGATAAGAAGCTTGGAAGGATGCTTCAATGGAGGAAAAGAAAGAGGGAGACAAAGAGAGATGGGGGGAGCACGAAATTGAAGGAAAAAAAGAGGGAGAGAAGTGGAACTTTGAAGTATGTCTCACAAGACTCTCATTCATCAAAGTTACAACAAGTGTTACACATGCTTCTATTTATAGACTAGGTAGCTTCCTTGAGAAGCTTTCTTAAGAAAACTTCCTTGAGAAGCTTCTTTGAGAAAACTTCCTTGAGAAGCTAGAGCTTAGCTACACACACCCATCTAAAAACTAAGCTCACCTCCTTGAGAAGCTTCCTTGAGAAGCTAGAGCTTAGCTACACACACCCATCTAAAAACTAAGCTCACCTCCTTGACAAAATACATGAAATTACAAAAAAAAGTCCCTACTACAAAGACTACTCAAAATGCCCTGAAATACAAGGCTAAAACCCTATACTACTAGAATGGCCAAAATACAAGGCCCAAAAGAAGGAAAAACCTATTCTAATATTTACAGAGAAGAGTGGATCCAACCTTGACCCATGGGCTCAAAAATCTACCCTAAGGCTCATGAGAACCCTAGGGCCTTCCCTTGGATCTCTGGCCCAATCTACTTGTAGTCTTCTATCCAATGCCCTTGCAGGGTAGGATTGCATCATTCCCTCCACCTTGGAAAGGATTTGACCTCAAATCCCGAGGTTCTTCATACTCTGAGCTCCTTCCTTCAACACCTGTAAAAAGAACAAAGACATATGTATTAGTGGTGTTTGGTATGTTGAAGTAAGGTAAGGTCTGAAAACCCATTTCCTGGGCATCTTTCCATGAAGGAACATGGTTTCTCACCAACTCAATGAGTGGTGCTACAAGTATAGAAAAATATAGGACAAACCTTTTGTAAAAGTTTGTTAAGTCATGGAAGCCCCAAATTTTTCTTGTACTTGGTGGAGTGGGCCACTCAGGAATGACCTTTATTCTCTTAGGGTTCATGGGAACCCCTTTATCACTATTTGAAAAATTAAGAAAAGTAACGCAATAAAACATACCTTTTTCTGTATTTTCATATTGATTATTCCTACCAAAAAGTATGGCAAACCTAAGGTGTCCCATATGAGTACCTAAGTTTGTATTGAAACTAAAAATAAGAAAAAACCTACCTAATGGGTCCCTATGTACACACACCATGAAGATGTTAGGTGTGCGAGTGATTTTACAAAAGAGGGTTGCACCACTCAAAACATTCATCATACCACCTATTTTAGGGACTTGGTGCCTAATAATACCTATTTTAGGCACCAAAAAAGCACAAGGATTTAAGCTCTTGCGAACCAAACCCTCATCCAACAACTTCTTTACTTGAGGAATAAACTCAAGCCCAAGAGGTGTGGCAATGCTAGCAAGTGTCTTTTTACAAAAGAGAAAAT
Source organism: Glycine max (assembly GCF_000004515.6). Classification (NCBI taxonomy): domain Eukaryota; kingdom Viridiplantae; phylum Streptophyta; class Magnoliopsida; order Fabales; family Fabaceae; genus Glycine; species Glycine max. Next base: position 15,603,160 of record NC_038245.2, read on the forward strand.
GTGGAGGTTGTCTAAGAGGGAAAGTTTCTTTAATGTTTGTCTTTATTGTAAAATGAGTTTCCTTCTTAGCTAACCTCTTGGAGGAGACACTTACCTCCTTACACTTCTCTTTAACCACTAATGGTTGTCCTTCTTCTTGGGGGTAGATTTCTTCACTAGATTCTTCCGCTTTTGCTTCTTCACTTTCACTAGAGGAAGGTGAAGTAGTAGCCTTATCTTGGCTACTATAAATGTCTTGGCCCCTCATAATCATGGTTTTTGTGGTGGGGCATTGAGAAGTAATGTATCCTCTTCCAAGACATTTAAAGCACTTTATAGAGCTAGTTTTCTCTTGCATACTAGCCTTAGGGGCTTGCTTTTCTATTGTCTTACCCTTATCATCTTTGGGCTTAGAAGGTGTCACCCCTAAGATGCCTTGACCTTGGTCTTTCTTTGGATAAGAGTGAGAGCCATAAGATTTTGACGTAGACTTCTTTTTAAGTTGTTGCTCTACCCTTATTTCCCAATCTAAGTTAGCCTCTACATTGTCCATCCTATGGAAGTATGGGAGATTAATGTTAGCCTCTTGAGGCTTTCTTTCCTTTTCTCTCCTATGGGAGTGAGGTCTAAGATGTGACCTATGCCTTCCTTCGTAATAGTCACGAAGTTCTTCACTTAGGCTCTTGCAAGAGTTATGACAACTATAGGAGGCATATTTTTCTCTTTTCATTTCTTTCATTATTTTTCTTCTTTCTTCCTCTCTTATTTTCTTTCTTTCATCTTGACTTATTTCTTCCACTCTTTTTTTTCCTTTTTCTTTTCTCTCTTGTTTTTCTTTCCATAACTTGAGGGAACTCAACTCATCTAAGATTCTAGATAAAGAGTCTTTATGACTAGTACCCTTGCCATTAACACTAGATGAATGATGACTCATATTGTTCCTAAGTTGTGGTTCTTTCTTGTTGGAGGTTTGAAAACAAAAGGTAAAAGAAACTATGGTTGAAACTAGCCAAAATAAACACTAAAAGAGGTGTGAAAGATAAGGTAAAAAACTAATTGGTTAAAGGAAAGCTATCTAGGCGGTTTGACAATGGAAGGTAAAGGAAATAAGCTATGAAAGTAAGCAAGAAATGTAAACTAGGCGAATCCTAAGAGTGTTTGGATGACCACATTCAAGGTTCCCAACAAAATACTCACTATCCTAAGGAAAAATTGCCTAAAATTATTACACACAAATGGAAGTTTGGTAACCTATTGGAGGCTCCCAACACACTTCCAATGAAAGGCCTTTTTGTTACAAAACTTGAAAGCAATGAAGGTAAGTAAATTGCAAATTACAAAATTACAAAACGGTCCTCAATTTTGGTGGTTGTTCTCTCTTTGGTGATTCACTCAATTTGGAATTCTTCTTAGTCCAATAGCTCTTAAGGTGGCTGGCCCTTTTTTCTTGACTCAAATTCTTCAAGGGATGGCACCAATCCTCCTTCCAATTCCCTATATGGCAACCCACAAACAAGGAAACAAAGAGACAAGCAATAACCAAAGACAAAAAAAATGAAATGAAAGCTAAACCAATGGATTTTTAACAAGACAATTTTTCAAGGATTATTCAACAATTAAAGCAATGAAAAGGACATAGAAGCAAGCTAGGACTCAAAGAGAAACTTAGAATGGCTCTAGAATAGAGTAAAAAAACTGGAAAAAAAGACTCAAAAAACCTCTAGCTTTGGCACTTGTCTTCACACTAATTTTCAATTGAAATTTTGGAACTAAGATTGGTATAACATAGGCACCAATTATAGAATAAATTTTGAGCCAAAACAACAAGCACACTTCCCTTTCATTTTTTTTTTCCTGGATACTGATTTTCCTGCCAACTTGTGTGATTTTTCGTATTTTTTCCTTTTATCCAAATCAATTTTTTCTTTTTTTCTAACTTTTTTCCAGATGTCTAGAAAATTCAGTAAAACTTTCAGCTCAAAATTCGAAGTAACCAATTCTCATTAATTTTTACAAGTTTGTATGTCAAAGCTGCCAGCACCAGCGATTTTGTTTTTTAAGCATGGTATATTGATTGCCTTGGGCTTACTTTCAACCTTCCTATGTATGTTGAACTCGCTAGGATTGTTTACCATAGTTTTAGGAGTTCAATATTCACTTAGGATCAACATTTCAGCCAGCAATTCAATCACCAAAACTCAAATTCACAATAGACACAATCATAAGGAAACCTAAAAGTTCAAGAAAAGGTTCACAATCAAAGACTCTCTAAGAATTTTGCATGAACATGTTAAGGACTAATTAACATGAAAGATTTGACTCAAATCAAATAATAGGCTAAAAGAATTTCATACACTCATGAGCAAATGAGTTAGACAAAGAAACAAGAAAATAAAATTCAGCACAACATAAGAAATCTCATTTGACAAGTTTCATGACTAGATATGACTTCTATGACAAAACTACAATAGGTGAACAAGTCACTCTAGATTTTTGAGGTTTTCTTCTACTTTAATATTTTTGTAATAATTTTATGGTTTAGGTTTCAGCCACAAAAAATAACAAGACAAAACTCAAAGGAACCTAAACTCAACACAATTCATGGTTCAAGAACAAGAACAAGAAATTTGAACCATAGAAAATAAAATCTAGCTTCTATAGCAAGTTTAATCGGTGAAAACTCTAAAGAATCATGTTAACAACATTTAGAACAAGACATTTGAGGAGATACATGGAGAAAAAATGAAGAAAAAACAATGGAAAGAAGGTAAAGCAAAAAATTAATGGAGGTTTAAGGAGCACCTACTTGAAGCTCTTGTGCTCTGATTACCACTTGATGGAAGCTTGCTTGGGGGGCTTCTATGGAGTCTGGATCTTTGAGCTTCAATGAGGTCCTTTAATGGTGATTTTCCACCATGGAGATGCAGCAGAAGACAAAGGAGAAGAGGTGAGAGGAGGCGCCATCCACTAGGGAATAAGCCATGGAAGAAGGAGCTTCACCACCAAGATGAGCCTTGGATAAGAAGCTTGGAAGGATGCTTCAATGGAGGAAAAGAAAGAGGGAGAGAAAGAGAGATGGGGGGAGAACGAAATTGACCGAAAAAAAGAGGGAGAGAAGTGGAACTTTGAAGTATGTCTCACAAGACTCTCATTCATCAAAGTTACAATAAGTGTTACACATGCTTCTATTTATAGACTAGGTAGCTTCCTTGAGAAGCTTTCTTAAGAAAACTTCCTTGAGAAGCTTCTTTGAGAAAACTTCCTTGAGAAGCTAGAGCTTAGCTACACACACCCATCTAAAAACTAAGCTCACCTCCTTGACAAAATACATGAAAATACAAAAAAAAGTCCCTACTACAAAGACTACTCAAAATGCCCTGAAATACAAGGCTAAAACCCTATACTACTAGAATGGCCAAAATACAAGGCCCAAAAGAAGGAAAAACCTATTCTAATATTTACAAAGAAGAGTGGATCCAACCTTGACCCATGGGCTCAAAAATCTACCCTAAGGCTCATGAGAACCCTAGGGCCTTCCCTTGGATCTCTGGCCCAATCTACTTGGAGTCTTCTATCCAATGCCCTTGCGGGGTAGGATTGCATCAAGAAGACACATTACTTTTCAATGCCCCACCAAGTAAAACATGATTATGAGGTGCCAAAACATTTATAGTAGCCAAGATGAGGCTACTACTTCACCTTCCTCTAGGGAAAGTGAAGAAGAAAAAGGGGAAGAATCTAGTGAAGAAATCTACCCCCAAGAAGAAGGACAACCTTTAATGGTTAAGGAGGAATGTAAGGAGGTAAGTGTCTCCTCCATGAGGTTAGCTTAGAAGGAAAGTCATTTTGCAATAAAGACAAAAATTAAAGAAACTTCCCCTCTTAGACAACCTCCACATCTTCTCCTTTGTAAAAAGACACTTGTTAGCACTGCCACACATCTTGGGCTTGAGGTTATTCCTCAAGTAAAGAATTTGTTGGATGAGGGTTTGGTTCGTAAGAGCTTAAATCCTTGTGCTTTGTTGGTGCCTAAAATAGGTATTATTAGGCACCAAATCCCTAATATATGTGATATGATGAATGTGTTGAGTGGTGCAACCCTCTTTTGTAAAATCACTCATGCACCCAACATCTTCATGATTCATGTACATAGGGACTCATTAGGTAGGTTTGTTATTACTTTTGGTTTCAATACAAACCTAGGTGTTCATATGGTACACCTTAGGTATGTCGTACTTTTTTGTAGGAACAATCAACATGAAAATATAGAAAAAAGATATTTTTATTGAATTACTTTCCTTAATTTTTAAATAGTGATCAAGGGGTTCCCACAGACCCTAAAAGAATAAAGGTCATTCCTGAGTGGCCCACTCCACCAAGTATAAGGAAAATTTGGGGCTTCCATGACTTAACAAACTTTTACAAAAGTTTCTTCCCATATTTTTCTGTACTTGTAGCACCACTCATTGAGTTGGGGAGGAACCATGTTCCCTCATGGAAAGATGTCCAGGAAAGGGGTTTTCAAACCTTACCCTTCTCTAACATACCTAACACCACTAATATATATGTTTTTATTCTTTTTGCAGGTGTCAAGGGAAGAAGCCCAGAGTATCAAGAACACCTGGATTTGAGGTCAACTCCTTTCCAAGGGGGAGGGGATGATGCAATCCTACCCCCAAGGGTATTAGATAGAAGAGTCCAAGAGGATTGGACTAGAGCAGTTAAAGAAGGCCCTAGGGTTCTCATGAACCTTAGGGTAGATTTTTGAGCCCATGGGCCAATGTTGGGTGCACTCTTCTTTGTAAGTATTAGAATATGTTTTCCTTTTTTGGATCTTGTATTTTGACCATTCTAGTAGTATAGGGTTTTAGCCTTGTATTTCAGGGCATTATGAGTAGTCTTTGTAGTAGAGATTTTTTGTATTTTCATGTATTTTGGCATGGGGGTGAACTTAGCTATTAGAGGGGTGTGTGTAGCTAAGCATTTTCATGTATTTTGGCATGGGGTGAGCTTAGCTATTAAAGGGGTGTGTGTAGCTAAGCTCTAGCTTCTCAAGGAGGTGAGCTTAGCTATTAAAGGGGGTGTGTAGCTAAACTCTAGCTTCTCAAGGAAGCTTCTCAAGGAAGCTTTCATTTAGATAGTGACCTAGGCTATAAATAGAAGCATGTGTAACACTTGTCATTAGCTTCTCAAGGAAGCTTTCATTTAGTTAGTGACCTATGCTATAAATAGAAGTATGTGTAACACTTGTAATAACTTTGATGAATGTGAAATTTGTGAGACATACTTCAAAGTTCAACTTCTCTCCCTTTTTTTCTATTTCAATTTTGTGCCCCCCTCCCTCTCTCTTAATCTTTTCCTCCTTTGAAGCTTCCTCTCTAAGCTTCTTATCCAAGACACTCTCTTGATGGTGAAGCTTCTCTTTTCATGGCTTATTCTCTAGTAGATGTCACCTACTCTCATGACGCAATCCTCCCAAGGAGGGGACCCATCACCAGAGCTATGACTACGAGACTCCAAGAAGATTGGGCCACAGATGCAAGAGAAGGCCCTAGGGTTCTAATGAGCCTTAGGGTAGATTTTGGGCCCATGGGCTAAGTATCAGTCCACTTATCTTTGTACATATTATATTAGGGTTTCATTATTTTGGGCCTTATATTTAGGGCTCCATTGTGTAAGGAGGGTACCCTAGTAATGTAGGATTTTTCAGCCCTTGTATTTTAGGGCACCTAGATTAGTTTTTGTATTAGGGATAATTTTGTAATTTCACATGTATTAAGTGCACTATATGATGTGTGTGTGTTGGGAGAGAAATTTAATTGAATTGGGAGAAGCCCAATCCAATTAAATTTTAGACCATCCTAAGAGGGAGGTGAACATTTGCTTGCTACACCCCATTGCCACATCATATAATCACACTTTGTGCTTGTCGTTCATGCTTTAAATGCCTCATGACACCTAAGCACACTTGTGGAGAATCTTGGATTTGATCTTGGATTAGTGGGCTGAACCATAGCTAAAATTCACTAATCATAATTAGTGAAAACTTGACTCCAAAAATTCAAATTCAAATTCAAGTGAAATTTGAATAGAAATTCAAATTTCCCTCCAATTTTGTGTGACACTTAGGCTATAAATAGAAGCTTTGTGTGTGTATTTTTTCAACTTTGAACATTTGAGAAATTACACTTCAATGTTCAAACCTCATTTGAGGCATAAATTTCATGCCCCTTCTCCCTCTCTCCCTCCACTCATCTTCTCCTACCTTCAAGCTCTTATCCATGGCTTCCTATGGTGGTGAGCTTGTTCTTGACTCATTTTCTCCTTGAAGTGGCGTCTACAATCACCTTTCCTCCTTCTCCATTCCGCTGCCATTGATCTTCAAGAAGCAAAAGTCTCTATTGATGAAGAAGATCTAAGGCCTACAAGCTCTACATGAAGCTACATCATCTCACATCTTCTCCTTTATCTTCCGCTGCATCTCCATGGTTGAAAATCACCATTGAAGGACCTCATTGAAGCTCAAAGATCCAGTTTCCATAGAAGCTTCTCAAGCAAGCTTCCATCAGTCTTACCCTTATCTTTCTTGGGTTTTGAAGGTGCAGCCCCAAAATTCCTTGGGCTTTGTCCTTCCTTGGATAAGAGTGAAAGCCATAAGATTTTGAAGAAGACTTTCTCTTAAATTGTTGCTCCACTCTTATACAAAGTTGGACTAGCTCATCTAGGTCCCTATATGGAAGGAGTTCAATCTTGTCCCTCACTTCCATATTAAGGCCATTAAGGAACCTAGCAATGCTTGTTCTTTCATCCTACATAAGTCCAGCTCTTAAAAGGAGTAGTTTCATTTGTTGTATATATTCTTCAACACTCATACTCTTTTGTCTAAGCCTTTGGAGCTTGTCCCTAAGCTCCTTCTCATAGTAGGAGGGAATGTGCCTCTTCTTAAAAACACTATTAAGATCATTCCAATACTCTACTGGAGGATCCCATGAATCCTTCTTTCCTTAACAAGGGAAGTCCACCAATAAAGGGCATAACCTTGGAAGCTAAGGGTAGCCAATGGAACGTTTCTTTCTTCACTAATATGATGTCAAGCAAAGAGTTGTTCAACCTTCATTTCCCAATCTAGGTAGGCCTCAACATTATCTTTTCCATGGAAATATGGGAGGCTAATGCTAACCTCTTGAGACCTTCTATCCTTTTCTCTTCTTTGGGAGTGAGGTCTAGTATGAGATCTATGTCTCCCTCCATAGTATTAACTCTTCACTCAAACTTTTACAGGACTCATGACTACCATAGGAAGCATTTCTTCCTCTTCTTAATTCTTTCATTAATTTTCTTCTTTCTTCCTCTCTTATTTTCTCCCTTTCATCTTGACTTATTTCTTCCACTCTTTTTTTCCCTTTTTCTTTTCTCTCTTATTTTTCTTTCCATAATTTAGGGGATCTCAACTCATCCAATATCCTACACAAGGGTTCCTTAGGAGTAGAACCCTCACCATTAACACTAGATAAAGAATGAAGATTAATGTTGGTTTCTAAGTTGTGGTTCTTTCTTGTTGGGGGTTTGAAAACAAAAGGTAAAAGAAATTATGGTCAAAACTAGCCAAAATAAATACTAAAAAGAGGTGTGAAAGATAAGGTAAAAAATAATTGGTAAAAAGCAAGCTACCTAGATGGTTTGACAATGGAAGGTAAAGGAAATTTAAAGCAAGCTAGACGGTTTCCTATGTGAAGGCTTGGATGACCCTTTGGAGGTCCCAACTGGCTCTTCACTTAGTCTACATGGTTTACACTAAGCTATTACACACAAATAGAGGTTTGGGTAGTCTCTTGGAAACTCCCCATACACCCCAAAAGAATGTCCAAATACAAGGAATTGCAATAGAAAAAAAAGTTCAGCACTCAATTGTTCTATTATAACAAATTTAAGAAAGCAATTATGGTCTTCAAATTTGTCTTCGATGATTGTTTTTTTTTCTCAAGTGTTTCACTCAAAATTTGGTGAGGCTTTGGTTGCTTCAAATCCAATGGTGCTCCTAGGATGGTTAACCTCTAAGACTCAAAAATCTTTCTTCAAGCAATTCACCAATTTCCTCTTTCAATCCTTATTGTAGGCAACACTTAAACACAAAAAAAGAAGAAGACAAGCAAGAAACCAAAAGATGAAATGAAAGCTAAAACAAAAGGAAATTTAACATAACATTAATTCAATGAGATTCAAGGAAAAATAAAGCAAAAGGACAACACCACAAGCCAATGTGGAACAAAAAGGAAGTCCTAGAATGGCATTAGATTAGATTGACATATTAAAAACAAGACTCAAAGCAAAATTCTAGTTATGTTAATTTGGAAACACATCTAAAAGATGAACAACACAAAGAAGTCAAATAGGCTTATAATACAACTCAAAATAATGAACAATTTCCAAGCAAATCAAGCATACACATTTTTTTTTAATTTTTTTGTTGTTCTGGACGTGTATTTTGACGTTAATCTTTACCACCTTTTCTTGCTCATTTCTTTTCCAGTTTTGTTCATTCTTTTTCTATTGTTGTTGTCCAGATGTCTGTTTTATCCTTTTAAAATTCAAGTCATAGAGGAGTTAAGAAGACAGAGTGCCAGAGCTGACAACAAGAAGAATTTCAACCTAGAAATCAAAAGTAGTGGTTATGTTGCTTAAGGCTTAGATAGTTATAATTTGTGTTTGCATATGCTCAATTGTCTTGGATAACACAATTCAAGAGAGCCTAAAACTTATTTTGATTCAAAAATCCATCCACAACCTAGCACCACAATTCAATTTTTCATAGGCATCATACAAGAAAATTAGAAAAAAAGAAAAGTTCAACAACAAGACTACTTCTAGGAATTGATTTATAACATGTTATGAACTAAATAACATCCATGAATTAGACCCAAAATTCAAAATGATAGGCTAAGAATTGCAAGAATACATGAACAAATGTATCTATAATTCAATCAACAAAATCAAAATTCATCACAAACTTAGAATAAAATGTGACAATTATTATGACTAAACATGACTCTAAGATAACATGAATGAAGTGATTTATACTTAGATTTTTGTGTTTTCTTTTGTAATCAATATTTTACAAGAAAATTGAGATATAAAGGTTCAGCACAATAATATTATGACTGAAAAATGATAGAACCTAAAATCAATACAAAAACATGATTCAATAGTAGATCTATAAAATTTGAACCAGAAATGCAAGAACAAGTGTAGATCTAAGATTTAATCGGTTTATTTTTTTAAACCTACTCTAAACAGCACCAAACCGCAAGAAAATGGAGAAGATGATTAAGAACAAGGAATTAAAGTGAATTGACCAAACAAAAGATAGAGGAAGCAAAAGAGCATCACCTAGATGAAGATGCTCTGATTCCACATAATGTAGCTCCATGTAGAGCTTGTAGGCCTTGGATCTTCTTTATCAATGGAGTCCTTTTCTTCTTGAAGGTCAATGGCAGCGGAATTGAGAAGGAGGAAAGGTGATTAGAGATGTCATTTCAAGGAAAAGGTAAGTCAAGGACAAGCTCACCACCACAGGAAGCCATGGATAGGAGCTTGAAGGTAGGAGAAGATGAGTATTGGGAGAGGGAGAGAGGGCAATGAAATTGTGAGAGAGAGAAGAGTGAGAATAAGGTCTGAACTTTGTAGTCTAATTTCTCAAATGATCAAAGTTACAAAATGCATACATAAGGCCTCTGTTTATAGTCTAAGTATCACACAAAATTAAAGGGAAGTTTGATTTTTATTCAAATTTCACTTGAATTTGAATTTGAATTTGTGGAGCCAAATTTGGAGCCAAAATTTCACTAATTGTGATTAGTGAATTTTAGCTATGGTTCAGCCAACTAATCCAAGATTAAATCCATGATTTTCCACTTAGTGTGCTTAGGTGTCATGAGACATGTAAAGTATGAAGGATATGCACAAAGTGTGACTATATGATGTGGCAATGGGGTGTAGCAAGCAAATCCTCACCTCCCCCTTAGGTTGGCATGAAATTTAATTGGATTGGGCTTCTCCTAATTCAATTAAATTTCTCTCTCAACACACACATCAAATAGTGCACTCAATGCATGTGAAATTACAAAACTACCCCTAATACAAAAACTAGTCTAGGTGCCCTAAAATACAAGGGCTGAAAAATCCTACATTACTAGGGTACCCTAAACTTGTGGGATACCCTCCCTATACTATGGAGCCCTAAATACAAGGCCCAAAAAATAATGAAATCCTAATATAATATTTATAAAGATAAGTGGACTCATACTTAGCCCATGGGCTCAAAATCTACCCTAAGGCTCATAAGAACCCTAGGGCCTTCTCCTGCATCCCTGGCGTCAGACCCTAATTTCATCTGAGGAATATCGTTCAATATGATATTTTGATCCTTGCTAGTCGAATTACGTTGTTTGACGCCAGTTACAATGCGAAGCCAGGAATCACTCAATGTTTTGGTCAAGGAAACAAAAAGCTACAAAGGAAGGGGACAAAAGGGTCATTTTATGGATTTTTCTAGACCCTAGCTCTCCCAGGCTAGCATCTAGCTCACCTGGGCCATGAAATGGCTTCATGCCTAAGAAACCAGCTCGCCTGGGCAAGCTTTTGCCTTTAGGGCTAAGTAACTAGCTCGCCTGGGCGAGCTTCCCCTGCCCCACATGGCTTTTTTTCTATAAATAGCCATGAAGGGGAAAGGGCAAAAGGTTCAAAAGTTTTAAAGAGGAAGAAAAATGAAGGGAGAGGAAGGAAAAAGAAGAAAAGCGAAGCCGAGGCACTGCCGAATCACAACCAAGGATCATTCCCTACGTCGCTTCTCTTGCTAGCCTTGTACCCCTGTGCAACAGCTAGTTAGTTCTTCTTCCTTTTCTTTTCTTTTCTTAAGAGTTGAATGTAATCCATGTACCCTTATGGGTCCTCTCTGATATTATGTATGTATTCATCTTCTCCCCTTTATCGTTGGTAAATTTCATTTCATTTGTAAGGTTTAATTCTAGCCGACCACCAGAGTCATGGAATCATTTTCTTTTCTTTTATAAGACTAGAGACTAATAAACAAAAATAAATAAATAAAGGAAATCAATCCACAACCAAACTTCTTTTTATCTAATATCACTTGAGATTGTTTCAAGGTCAAACGCCTTAATGACTCTTTGTTTGCAAATAAAATAAATTTTTCAAAAAACATAAAATCAATTTAACACACAAACTGTTGGATCGAGTGGCCTCAGAATAATTAAGAAGGGGAGGTTGAATTAATTATTCCTAAAACTTTACCAATTAAAAATTACTCTTTTAAGGCTTTTACTTTTGTTGTTAAGAGAATATGGAGTAGAAGAGAAACTTAACAGAAAGTAAAAGCGAAAATTAAATGCACAGCGGAAAGTAAAAGAGTAGGGAAGAAGGAAACAAACACACAAGAGTTTTTATACTGGTTCGGCAACAACCCGTGCCTACCTCCAGTCCCCAAGCAACCTGCGGTCCTTGAGATTTCCTTCAACCTTGTAAAAATCCTTTTACAAGCAAAGATCCATAAGGGATGTACCCTCCCTTGTTCTCTTTGAAACCCTAGTGGATGTACCCTCCACTAGAACTGATCCACAAGAGATGTACCCTCTCTAGTTCTCAGTCAAACCCAAGTAGATGTACCCTCTACTTGTACCACAAAGGATGTACCCTCCAATGTGTTAAGACAAAGATCTCAGGCTGTTAAATCTTTGATACTTTGCGAATGGGGATACAAAAGAATTCTCAAGCGGTTAAACCTTTGAACGCTTTTGTATTAGGGAATGCGATGAATCAAAAGAATTCTCAGACTGTGTCGTTTTGAATTCTTTGACATGGGAGAAGGGAGACACAAAAGAATTCAGGCGGTTAGTCCCTTGTTCTTTTGGAAAAGAGAGAAGAGAGACACAAAAAGAATTCAGGCGGTTAGTCCTTGGCGAATTCTTTTTGGCAAAGGGAGAAGAGAATGAAAAGATGAATAGCACAAGTTTTCAAGGTTTAGAAAACCAGAAAACTTCAGAAAGCTTTTGGTACAAAAGAAGAAGAAGAAGAACTTCAAAGAGATTTCAAGGCTTGTAAAGGATTGATTGGAAAAGCAAAAGTATTCAAGATTGTTGTTGGAAAGATTGATTAAGAATACAAAACAAAGCCTTGCTTTTATAGACTCTTCATGTCTGGTCAAGAAGACCATTCAGAAGAGTTATAACTTTTAGAAAAACTTAAAACCCATTTGAAAGAGTCAAAACCTTTTTGAAGAGTTACATCTTTAGATTTTTTAGAAACAAACATTGGTAATCGATTACCAAATAAGTGTAATCGATTACACAAAGCTTTTGAGTGAAACATTGTGACTCTTCACATTTAAATTTGGATTTCAATGTTCAAGGACACTGGTAATCGATTACAACCTTTTGAAAATATTTGGAACGCTGTAAATTCAGTTTGAAAACTTTTTCAAACTTATTTTGTTACTGGTAATCGATTACAACAATATGGTAATCGATTACCAGAGAGTAAAAACTCTTTGGTAAAGGTTTTGTCAAAAACTCATGTGCTATTCAAAGTTTTGAAAAACTTTTTAATACTTATCTTGATTGAGTCCTTTCTTTATTCTTGAATCTTGAGTCTTGAATCTTGATCTTGATTCTTGAGATCTTGAATCTTGATTCTTGATTGTAGGCTTTCTTCTTGAGTCTTGAATTCTTCTTGATTCTTGAACTCTTGACTTGTTCTTGATTCACTTGAGATGTTCTTTGATCTTTTGATCTTTTTGTTCATCACCTTTGTCATCATCTTTTGTTGTCATCATTGTTATCATCAAAACACCTTTGAATCATTGTTGATTCATCATAAAGCTTTGCTTCCACACAAACATTCAGACCTAAAGAACTACATAGGTTTGATTTCCTCATCGCACCTGGGGATACGTAGGAGCAAGGGCAACACCCTTGTTGACTCAGAAAAAAAATAATGTAATAAAAGAAATTCACTACTCTTGGGAAAATAAATATTTTTCAAGTCATGTTGTGCACGCTTGATTAAAGGTTGTCGTCCCTTGTGACGGGCGCGTGGGGTGCTAATACCTTCCCCATGCGTAAACAACTCCCGAACCCTTATTTTCAAAATTTGCATACCTCTTTTTTTTTTCTAACGTTTTCCCTTAAATAAACGTTGGTGGCAACTCCCACTCGTTTTCTTTTTTAGAAGACTCCTCTTTTATATTCCTTCACTGTCCCATCGTGAGGTAGTTTGCGACACTTGGCCGATTCTTCCTTAATTATGGAGCTTTTGTCTTTATCCTTATTTTCTCTCGACATTCTTCTTGAGGAGTTTTTCCTCTTGGAGCCTCCTTTGTTTCTCAACATCTTGTGGATCTTCCAAGAAATGAAGGCGAGTTTATCTTCATCTGAGTCTTCTCAGATTCATCATCGGAAGAATCATCGACTTTAAGAGCTTTGGACTAACTTCTCAGGACTTGTTCTCTGGACTATGAAGCCTTCTTGTTCTTCTAACTACTGAGAGCCAAAGACTTTTCTCTTTTGGGTCCTTCATCCTGTTGAAGTTCTTGTTCATGAATCTTGAGGGTATCGACAAGTTCCTCAAGGGACATATAGTCAAGATTCTTTAATGCTCTCAACACTGTTACCTATGGTCTCCACTTCCTAGACAAACTTCTCAAAATTTTGTCAATGTGATCATAATTATCATAAGTTCTACCTAAGGATGTTAGTTCTTTAAGAATGGTTTGAAAACGTCTGAACATACATTGTATGTCTTTGTTTTCTTCCATAGAGAAAAGTTCATACTTATGAGTGAGGAAACTAAGTTTGTTCCTCTTTACCTATGACGTTCCTCCGTATGTTACAGTCAGAGTGTCCCACATTTGTTTGGAACTTTTGAAACTATGTAACTTGGTGTATTATTCTTCTGAAAGAGCACACATCACATTTTGAGCCTTGGAGTTTAGCAGAGATTTGAGTCTTTGTTGCTTTATCCATTGGCCTCTAGGAATTTCATTCAATTGATCATCATGTGGAATATAATCTCCATTTTCAATCACATCCCATAGATCTATATGAATGAATTTGTAGTGGGCTATTATACACTCTTTCCAATAATCATACTTTATGCCTTTAAACAGAGGTGGTTTGTTGGTGGAGAATCCTTCTTCCATATCTTTGACATATTGGATCATTTCCTTAGTATTGCTAGATAATCAACACTTAAGGCCATGCTCTGATACCAATTATTGGATCGAGTGCTTACCACTCGGCCAAAAGCTATAACTGATAGTCAGGGTACAACTTTTTCTATTTAAGAGTGTAATAGCCCAAGCGCCACGAGTTGACTTTGACTTGACCCACTTGGTCCTCCACCATTGGAAAAATGATGCCACAACCTGGAAAACACTATTCACATCTATTTGGTACATTTTAAACTCCATAATACAAGTAAATGCAAGCAACAATCTCAAAACTTCTAATCTAGCTATCGGAGCATAGGTTTCACCAAAGTATGCACCCCTCTTGCTCGTTATAACTTTTGGCTACTAGCCTTGCTTTGTTCCTAGTTATCAAGTCATGTTCATCTAGCTTATTTTTGAAAACTCATTTTGTACCTATATTGTTTGTTTTACTAGGCCTAGGTACTAGTTCCCAAAGTTTATTTCTTTTAAATTGATTAAGTTCATCATGCATGGCCATAACCCAATGTTCATCAACAAGCACTTCTTCAACAGTTGAAGGCTCTACCATAGATAGAAATGCATAGAATTCACCAAACAAATTTAGTGACGTCGAGTAGAAACTCCCCTTTCAATATCACTTATAATGTTGTGAATAAAAAGTTCCTTAGGTGATTTCCACTCCTTAGGAAGACTGTGTGTTGTAGTGAGTATCCTTCAAAAGGGTTAATGTTTAGTACCTTTTCGCTTGTAGGAAATGATTCCTTAGGACTTCCGACATCATCATCATCATAAAAAAGTACTTTTCTCAATCTTTGGGGGTTAGTTGCATAAAAAATTACATGCATAAACTCTTCTATTCTTAGTGTACATTTATTAAAGATTCAATATGCCTTGCTATTTGTACAATAACCCAAGAATAGACCTTCATCAGTTTTTCAATCAAACTTTCCAAGTAAATACTTACCATTATTCAAAACAAAGCACTTACTACCAAAAACTTTGAGATTTGACACATTAGGTTTTCTACCCTTGTATGTTTCATAAAGAGTTAATTTAAGAATGGGTCTAATCATTAACCTATTGAGTACATAGCAGACTAGGCTAATGGCATCGACTCAAAAATATTTAGGCAGATTATTCTCATTAAGCATGGTCCTTACAAGTTCCTCAAGGGACCTATTTTTCCTCTCCACAATCCTATTTTGTTGTGGTGTTCTTGGAGCAGAAAAATTATGATTAATGCCATTTTTTTCACAAAACAACTCAAAGTCCTCATTTTGAAATTCTCCTCCATGGTCATTTCTCAAACTTTTAATTTTGAAATCCTTTTCATTTTGAATAAGCTTGGCTATATTTTAAAAGGCTTTAAAAGCATTACTCTTAGAAGATAAGAACAAAGTCCAAGTATATCTAGAGTAATCATCTATAATAACTAAAGCACAGTAATTCCCTCCAATGCTCATGTTTATAGAAGGACCAAAAGATCTAGATGTAAAAGTTCAACTGGTCTAAAGGTAAATAACATTTTTAGATTTGAAAGATTCTATTGTTTGCTTTCCCTTTTTGACATGCATTACATAATCTATCCTTCACAAATTTGAGCTTTGGGAGTCCTCAAACTAACTCCTTAGAGTAGCTTATTTAAATGATTCATGTGGATATGAGTTATGAAATTCTGATACTGGGGACAGATGTCGTACAGGATGTCACGACATCACGCTTCAGAACATGCAGATTGTGTTTGACTGTATGAACAGATTAAACAAGTAAATAACACAAGAGAATTGTTAACCCAGTTCGGTGCAACCTCACCTACATCTGGGGGCTACCAAGCCAGGGAGGAAATCCACTAAAATAGTGTTAGTTCAAGGTCTAACAGCCACTGTTTACAACCTTCTCACCTAACCACTACCCGTGCGACCTCTACCTAAGAGCCACTCTTAGATATGAGAAACCCCGCTCACTCCCTCTCAAACACTCTCTCGTGTTTACAATTAAATCAAAGACACACCATAGATTGCTCTCTGAACAATAGAGATCAACTCCACACACTAGAGATCAACTCTACACAAAAGGGATCAACCCTACACACTCAGGTCCAACACTTGATGTTAGGGTAGCATCAAGGTGGCTCACAAAACACTCAAGTCCCAAAACTCACAAAATAACTCTTCAATCCCGGACTTGGTACAGAACTCGTGCAGCCTCCATGATTATATAGCCGTGTACGATTCTGGGCTGCAACTCCTTGATGCTGGAGGAGATCTATCTTCTTCTGAAAAATCTGCAGTTAAAGAACTAAAAGATAACTTTTGATCTTTTAGTTTGAATCTTTAATCTTTAATCTTTAATCCCTGAACGAACTCTTCTACTTTGAAATTCGAACTGTAATGATCTTTTAATTCGTTCCTAAAGATAGATCTTCTAATCTCTTGCTAACTGCACAATAATCTGTTAAAGATATAACAGATTTATATGTCCAGTATTTTCGGGCCGGATGTCAGGACATCGTGTCCGACATCGTGGATCCTGCAGCTTCACTTCTGCACTTGACTTTTATCTTGCATTGTACAGCAATTCCAGTATTCTCGGGCAGGATGTCAGGACATTGTATCTGACATCGTGGATCCTGCAACTTCACTTCTACACTTGACTTTTATCTTGCATTGTACAGCAACTCCAGTATTCTCGGGCAGGATGTCAGGACATTGTATCCGACATCGTGGATCCTGCAACTTCAATTCTTCATTTGACATTTTATCTTGCCTTGTGCATTGTGCAGCCCGATCTGATTCCTTGACATCACGTTGGACATCATGTGCAGCAACTCCAGCTTTCCTTCATTGTCTAAGTGCTTATGTTTTAACAAAATCTTAGCCAATCTTTTAAAGCTCAGTAGAGCTAAGCACTAACAAGTTATTCTCCTGTGCCAAAGCCAAGAGAGATCACACAACAGGCTTATGCTTAACAAGTTGTTTGAAATAAGATTAGATATTATGCAACACTATTGATTGAAAATGATTTAAAACCTTTATCACACAACTGGCTTATGCTTAACAAGTTGTGTTTTAGCCTTTCCATGTATAAGACATTCTCTACGGAAGTAGTTAGGGAATTACCAATATTACCTACATCAATAATTCTCCCTTTGTTGTTATCTCCATAGGTTACAAAACCCGTTTCTTTAGCTTTAAGAGACACAATTCTTTTGATTTGTCTCATGTCATAAGCCTTGAGCAACAAGTATCAAGATACCGTAGTTGCCTTTCAACTGCTAGGCACACCTACAAAACAAAATTAGAAGGTAGATTTTGGTACCTAAATGGTATTAGGTCTTTTTTGGTTAGCAACCTCTTTAGTTCCCTTAGGAACCTATTTATATTTCCCAGTTAGAACTCCATACCTTATTATCATGTACTTAAAAGAAGAATCTCCCTTATTCATACAATAATGGCATTTCGTGAAAGGTGAGCTAGAAGTTTTGGTGAAGTTAAATTATTTTTTTGTAAGCTTTTTGCTTCTTGTTATGTGTATAACCTAATCCAGCCTTGTCGATAGCACATTTTTGTTGTGCAAGTAATGCTTCCAAATTTTCCCTCCCCATTGTGAAATTAGATAAAGATTTTAGCAAGTATTCAATCTTGACTTCCAAAACTTTACATCCTTCGCAAGGAGAAGTGGCACTTGTGGTGTCACTGAAATTGCAAGAAGAGTTGTCCTTTTCTTTTTCCAAAACTTCATTTTTTGCTTTTTCTTTTGACAACTCTATTTGATTTCCACTAGCTTATCCATATGCCACCTCAATTTTCCCTTTAGAAGATTATTTGCCCCAAACATCTGTTGTGCTTCTTGATGAATTTCATTGAAAGCATCTAGTAGCTGATCATAGTTATCATCGACTTCTGAATAAAAAATGCTCACCTTACTTCCAACTTCATTGTTTCCCATCAAGCACAAGTTGGCTTCTTCCTCTTCACTGCTATCACTGGATGTGGTTGATTTGTTGTCATCCCAAGAAATATATGCCTTCTTCTTCTTTTTGAATGAACCCTTGTTTTTCTTCTCTCCTTGTTGTTTCTTCTTTTGGTAGATGGGGCAATCTACTTTGATGGGGCCAGTCTTTCTGCACTCAAAGCAAGTAAAGCCAATGGAGGAAGAACGTTCATGTTTCTTGAGGTTTTTCTTTGGCTGAAAGGTTATATTTTCGGAGTTCTTCTTTTTCTCGAGGAACTTGTCGGACCTTCTTACAAGAAAGTTTAGATTTTTAGCATCTGACCCTTCCGCATTGTCATCTTCACTTTTTTCACTTGATGGAATGCTGGTCTTCAATGCTAAACATCTATTCTTCTTATCTATCTTGAACAAGTGGCCTCAATAACTTAAGAGGGGGTGAATTAAGTTTTAAAGAATTTTTATATGAGCAAATTCTAATTCCCTTTTTAAAATATTTGTGATAGGTTTAGAATATAAAAGATGAAGAAGCAATTAATTTGATAATGTTCTTCAATTATGCAAGACAAAATAAGTGCAATAAAGATAACCAAGATAAGGGAAAAGAGAATAGCAAACTCATTTTATCCTGGTTCGGCCACTTCCCATGCCTACATCCAATCCTCAAGCAATCCACTTGAGATTTTCCACTATCTTTGTAAACTCTTTACAACCTTTGAACACACCTTGAATTTTTCTTGAAGCAATCTTGTTTGCTTATACTTTGGCATCATCAAAACCTGTATACATACATTCACAATCTATAGCTTCTTCTTCAACCATTCTTGTCAAGTTTTTTCATATTCCCTCGGTTTCCTAAACAACTCAGCATGTGTCATAGTTGCTGGGTCTCTTGATTCAAAAATAGTTGTTACCTTTGGCTGCCATATTCTATTGAGGGACTTCAGCACCTTAACATTAATCTCCTCTTCTTCAAAATCTTTCCATGATCTCGGAGATGGTTTACAACATGTGTAAATCTTTTCTGCACATCTCCTATAGTTTCCTATTGCTTCATCCTTAAGGTTTCATATTCCGGATGAGCGAATTGTTTTGAGCTCTCCTTACTTCCGATGTTCCTTAATGTGTGACTTGGATCAAATCCCACATTTCCTAAGCGGTTATGCATGCGGAAACTCTGAAAAACTCATCAAAATTTAATGAGGAATATATAATGTTCATTGCCTTAGAGTCATATTCACCTTTTCTAATATCTTCTTGAGACCATGATTCATAAGGTTTCTCTACAGTCTTGTTATCAACTACATGGTTTGAAATAGTATATCCATTTACCATTGCATTCCAAATGCCTCTATTAACAAATTCCATGAAGATTTTCATCCAAACTTTCCAAAATGGATAGTTCATACCACAAAATTGTTGAGGTATGTTAATGGACACACCTTCAACAAATGACAATTAATTCTCAGCCATGATCAGAAACTTTTTGAAAAAATCTTGATTAATTTTCAAGACCCTAGCTCTGATACCAATTGTTGGATCAACCGCAAATCTAGAAGGGTTAAATAAATTCTTTCAAAATCTTTACCAATACGTTCTTTAATCAAATTAAAACAACTCCTTTCAATTAATCAGAATTTTCTTAAAATATCATGTAAAAAAGATTAGCAAAATCAAGAAAACTTTCAATGATTATAACATATGAAAAACATAGTTGTTATGGCACTTTGAGATCAATTCCAATAACAAGATGAATTCAAGACTGAGTTAAGAGAATCACACAAGAGTTGTTATGGCACTTTTATAGTTTGGATTTTGGGACCAAACCCCTGATAAACATGCTCCTGGTTGCTTTTTTTCATTTTTTTTATTTTTTATTAACCTTAACTTTTGCTTAGGCCACCCTTTCAGGTTTTCAACCTATCGGGTGAGAACTTTTGATCTGCCCCTAGGTTCGCTTGAGGCTCATGCATGGTGCCCCTCACTGCCCTAGTGTAAGGCCCTGAGGTATCTATTATTGTATTTTGTCATGACCTTGTAGCAAGGAAAAAAAGAAAGAAACTGTGTAGGTTCTCGAAAATGAATTTTCAAGGACAAGAAATATTTACAGGATTTTCAATTGATAGATTAAGTCGAATGACTCTTGTTCTTGACAACTCACTTTTCTCTCAAAAGACAACCTTTAAGAATGATAAAATGAGGTCACATGAATGTTTGTACTTCTTATTTGTAACACAGTCAATCGAACGTTTTTTCCTTTTTGTTTTGAACTTTACTCGTCGTTTACGACACACCCACCAAACGAGCAATTTCCGATTGAACAAACTTAGAGATCAACTAAGGAGCGTAAGTCACTTGAGCAAACAAACCAACGACGTACATTCACATTCTAATGAATGTTAAAAAAATACACAAAGATGTAATGGTGAGAGAATGAGAGGCAAGGACATCAAATTTTTCCATTTTATTAGCATTGTGACTGTTGTTTATAGTAATGACATAAACTTGAAAATCCTAACGAGTCATTGGAGACATCTAACAATAACCTTCAAATTGCCCCACGCATAGTGTCACTTGACAAATGTCAGAATTCACAAACAATTATCCTTCTCGAATTTTAGCCAGCCTGCATCAATTAGACTTTGCACCTTATGTTTTAGGGTCATACAATGCTCAATGGAATGCCCCGAAAATTCTCCATGATAAGCACATATTGCATTCGATTTGTATCCTCAAGAAAATGGAGGTTGAGGAACCTTGGTTGGGATTATGCCTACCATTGCATTATTGAGTAGATATAGGAGTAAGTTAGCATACGGCACCGGAATTGGGGTGAATTCTACAGGCTTTTTTTCTGGAAAATTCCTTCCCTGGTTGGTGTTTTGGTTCGTGTTAAGGGCGGTGTTTGATATCGGATATGCAACAAGCGGGTTTTGTGGCTAATTTAGGGGTGGCCTTTATGGATGATTGGGTGTTCTTAGCTGATAGGGTGATGGGTAATGAGAAGGGTTGATATTGGCTGAGTATTGATATTGTTGAGCTGGTGGGAAATTTGGCCATGTAGGAATGGCAGTCACAACATTCCTCCCTCCTTCTTATTCTCTCCATTTTCCCCAAGCTTCCTATTCATCACAGTAGGATAATCAAAATTTCCTCTTCTTAGACCCACTTCGATCCTTTCGCTAACAAACACTAAATCTGCGAAGCTTGAAGGCATGTAACCCACCATCTTCTCATAGTAGAACACCGATAATGTGTCCACTATCATTGTTATCATCTCCATCTCCATCATTGGGGGCGCTACTTGAGTTGTCAGATCCCTCTACCTTTGGGCGTATTCTTTGAAAGATTCATGTTCCCTCTTACACATGTTCTGTAGCTACATTCTATTTGGAGCCATATCAGAATTGTACTGATACTGCCTAATAAAGGAAACCATTAGGTCTTTCTAGGAACGGACCCGGGAAGACTTCAGATTGCTGTACCAGGTGATGGCTGCCCTAGTAAGACTTTCCTAGAAGAAATGCATCAACAATTTTTCATCTTTTGCGTATGCCCCCATTTTCCTACAGTACATCTTCAAGTGATTCTTGGGGCAAGTAGTCCCCTTGTACTTATCAAAGTCCGACACCTTGAACTTCGGAGGAATGACCACGTCGGGCACTAGGCACAACTTTGCCATGTTAGCAAAGGCATAATTTTTGCCTCCTTCAATGACCCTCAGCCTTTCTTCTATATGATCAAATTTTTCCTTTTCTACCATGGCAGGAGGTAGTCTTTCCACCTCAAAATGTTAGGGTTGTGGTTGTGGGCGATATTGAAGGCCCCCCAAAGTGTTTGACAGGGGTATGCCACCAAACGCCTACCCCTCAGTGGCATATCCGAGGCTCGGCTCGGAGTCGGCTAGAGTATGGTCTCGGGGTACTTCATGTGTCTCCCCCATGGGTTAAGGGACCTGTGCCAGACCAGATTGGGGTTGTTAGCTCTCAATGAGTATGGGAGTGGAGTTATCGACATTCTCATCGGGAGCATGTGCAACATTGGGTGGTGTATAGATAGGAGGCAAGCCATATGGTGGGAAGGAATGCTGGCTCTGGACCTGCACAAAATGGGGGCCACCTGTACTTCCCAATGCTTTGCCTCCCTGGCCTACCATATCTAACACTGGATGGCTTACTTGATTGAGGCTAGATGGGTGAGTCGGGTCCACCTCAGTGGCGGTACTTGCGGCAAGGATTGTAGCCATTTTAACCTCCATCATTTTCCTCATACTCATCATGGCTTCCATCATTGTGGTCGTTTGCTCTTTCATGGCCTCCATGTCGGCCTTCATTTGTTCATGTACCTCCTCTATTTCACTCATTATTTTGGCTTTGGCACGCATTCAGTAAGGACACCGTAAAGTGCATTCTTTCCTTTTGATTACAATGATTACAATTCTGATTTCAAGGAAAGAATGCAATGAGCAATGCAACCCAATGTGAAAAGAAAAATAAGCATGGATGTATGTGAATGATACATTGTTGAAGTATTGCAAATTTTACACAGGACATTCAGTAGAACATAGGGTCGAATCAATTCAGATTTTCATTAAAACAACATGGTTCATCACATCTTGTCAAAGTGAAACTGGAAATAAAACATGGACATCAATAGTCCTCAATTTTGTAAATTATTTATCTCAATCATGTGTTGGCAGTAGCCAAAGAAGCTATGCAAACTTGATCCATCTTCTGCCCCAACCTTTGCAAGCTGGTTACTTCCATACTTGACCTTAACTTGATGAAACCCTTTTCTTAAAAGCATGTTCTTGGTTAGACCCCATAATCCAAGGAATAGAAATTTTGATTGTCAATACTTCGACAGCATATCATAAAGATGAATGACTAGGGCATACTTATGCTACGCATAACAAATGTAATTATGAGATCGACATGAGACGCCCGAAGAACCATCATTTCCTAGTTAACAATGCATTAGGTACCATGTTCACATGATTTTCAATTATATTTTAAGAGAAATGAGTATATAATCCCAACATGGTTTGTTTATAGGTATCATCATGGTACCCAACACATGTAACCAAGAATGTGGTGTAAACTCCATTCTTCATTTTGACTTTCTTTTGTTTTTGTTTGTTTTTTTTTTTGTAGAGGAAAATGCAAGGATCATGCATGAGTGAACATAACATGCGAACGATGAAAATAGAATGTATGCAGTTGACAGAACAAAAGCATGCTAAATGAAGATGTATGATAATGCAATGACTCATGCAAATGCAATGCATGAATATGATAAATGATAAATGCAGGAATGATATGTCCATTGCGATGCCATGAAGAGATGCATGATGTGATCATGGAACAAGCCAGAGTGAGTTTGCTATGTGCCCCCCTAATTTAGGAACCTAATGGAAAGGAACCAAAAGTCCCCTTCTAGTGACAACTCCCAAGGATGGTTTCATGTAACTTTACTAGCTTCTAGAGATATCATCCTCTTAGGTAATACATTATGGCGATAGGGACTATCAGCGATAATGCATCACTAAAAGAGAAAAACTTTAGATGAGGCTTCACTGTTATCAAGCAAGTCAGAGACCCAGCATGACCACAGATCGACCTCCACTCCTTATGGCTCACATAGACCCGGGTATAGGTCCTAATATCTCAATGTGTGTGCAAAGGTGTAGGTGCCATGTGTGCATAGAAATAAATATTTCTAACTATGAATGTAATAGATAGACAGACACACACCAAACACAATAACCTCCCTTTTCTTTATAAAGAAGAAGTCACGATAAAACATTGCACACTTTGGGGCAGTTGCAGCTCACCCAGGCAAGCTGGAGCTCGCCCAGGCGAGCTAAAACTTAGTGCTGAAGCAATGAGCTCGCCCAGGCTATCTGGTTTCTTAACCATGAAGCTATTTGGTGGCCCAGGCAAGCCAGAGGCTAGCCTGGGCGAGCTAGGGTCCAGGAAAACTAAGGAAAAGACCCTTTTGCCCCTTTTTTTGGTATTTTCGCATTCTTGATCAAAACACTAAATGATCATCTGTTTCGCACTGTAACTAATGTTCAACACTGTAATTCGACTAGCAAGGATCAAAAGATCAACGAGTGATAGTCCCCAGACGAAATTAGGGTATGACACATCTTAGTCTCTATCTTTTCATATGTGAATCATGCATCATCATGTAGGAGTAAGAAGAAAGGTTTTAAAGTTTGAAAATTTCTCCAGTGTTTAACACTCTGCTTTAATTGATTACAGGCATGATCGTAATTGATTACATAGTTCAAATGAGACAATGATTGGTTTTACAGGAGTCTCTGCTTTAATTAATTACCAAGTGATCATAATCAATTACTTCTCTCATAAAAGTGTTTTAGAAGTGATCAAGAACACTTTAATTGATTACATCAAGAATCTAATCGATTACATTGTTCTTGAAAGTTTTCTAGATTTTGGGAAGAACACTTTAATCGATTAAATGATAATATAATTGATTACTTCTTTGAAATAATCAATTACATTGTATATTTAATTGATTACATGTAGTTATAATAGTTTTCTCTATAAATAGCCACCTTGTGTTCTCACTCGTGTGTGTGCAAAAAGTGTGAAATTAGTATGAGCTGAAGTAAGTGATACAAAGAGAGAAGCTAAAGTGCTTAGATACAGTGTGACTCACAACTTCTAAACTTTGATTATGAAGATCATATTGTGAAAAGTGAGTTGTGAATTTCTCGAGTTCAAGAAGGCACTCATTCATTCAAGCAAGGTTCTTGCATATGATTGATCAGGTTGTGTCTTTCTATGACTCTATTTTTCGTGTACATTATTAGTATATGCATGAATTTTTGAAGGCATGCTAGAATATGTTTTTCTAGTTTGGGCTAAGGATAGGTTTCTTTTAGGCTCTTATTCACAGAGGACCCTAGGGTTTGGTACCTTAGTCATTTTCTGGGGTAGGAACTGAGATTGCTCGTAAGAATTCCATATGCATAGTGAAAATCTAATTTAGGTTGGATTAGATAACTGGATTTCTAGAAATAGAGAATGAACCAATATAATAATTGGTATACATCTTCTCTTGATCTTATCTTTCTTTCCCATTCTGGTCTTGATCAATTTACTAAAGGTTAAATAAAATATCTTTAGGAAGAAAGAACTTTAAGAAAGGATTTTGTGTAAAGGGTGATTGATTAAATATTGGTTTATCTAAGGTTTGTGATACAATCCTTGGAAAAGAAGTTTTTTTACTTTGTTTTTTTTTAAAGTCTGTTTTGATATAGAAACCAATTCACCCCTCACCCCCCCTTCTCCCTCTTGCCAAAAGATTCAAAGTACTAACCGCTTGAGAATTCTTTTGATTCTTCCTTGAAATTCTGATACCAGGGGACAGATGTCGTACAGGATGTCACGACATCACGCTTCAGAACATGCAGATTGTATGTGTCCGTATGAACAGATTAAACAAGTAAATAACACAAGAGAATTGTTAACCCAGTTCGGTGCACCTCACCTACATCTGGGGGCTACCAAGCCAGGGAGGAAATCCACTCTCAATAGTGTTAGTTCAAGGTCTAACAACCCCTGTTTACAACCTTCTCACCTAACCACTACCCGTGCGATCTCTACCTAAGACCCAATCTTAGATATGAGAACCTCTGCTCACTCCCTCTCACTCACACTCCCGTGTTTACAATTAATTCAAAGACACTCCAGAGATCAACTCTGTACAAAAGAGATCAACTCTACACACTAGAGATCAACTCTAGACACAAGAGATCAACTCTACACACATAGGTCCAACACTTGATGTTAGGGTACCATCAAGGTGGCTCACAAAAACACTCAAGTCCCAAAACTCACAAAATAACTCTTTCAATCCCCGGACTTGGTACAGAACTCGTGCAGCCTTCATGATTATATAGCCGTGTACGATTCTGGGCTGCAAGTTCTTGATGCTGGAGGAGATCTATCTTCTTCTGAAAAATCTGCAGTTAAAGAACTAAAAGATAACTTTTGATCTTTTAGTTTGAATCTTTAATCTTTAATCTTTAATCCCTGAACGAACTCTTCTACTTTGAAATTCGAACTTTAATGATCTTTTAATTCGTTCCTAAAGATAGATCTTCTAATCTCTTGCTAACTGCACAATAATCTGTTAAAGATATAACAGATTTATATGTCCAGTATTATCGGGCCAGATGTCAGGACATCGTATCCGACATCTTGGATCCTGCAGCTTCAATGCTTCACTTGACTTTTATCTTGCATTGTACAGCAATTCCAGTATTCTCGAGCAGGATGTCAGGACATTGTATCCGACATCGTGGATCCTTCAACTTCAATTCATCACTTGACACTTTATCTTGCCTTGTGCATTATGCAGCCCGATCTTATTCCTTGACATAGCGTTGGTCATCATGTGCAGCAACTCCAGCTTTCCTTCATTGTCTAAGTGCTTATGTTTTAACAAAATCTTAGCCAACCTTTTTAAACTCAGTAGTGCTAAGCACTAACAATCTCCCCCTTTGGCAAATTTTGTCTAAAACATACTTAGACACTTCCTGAGCAGGTACGAGCAGTTATGCATGTGGGATCAGCAACATTCATTATCAGAGTAATCAAGCACAGCGGAAATTCTTCAAGTTGCTAATCTACAAGTCTTCTCCAGGATGTCAAGACATCTCTCGTGACATCAGCTTTCTGCTTCTGCTCCCCCTGTCTCCATGCTTACTGCATCATCTTCTATCAGCTACTAGTCTTCTCCAGGATGTCAAGACATCTCATGTGACATCCGCTATCTGCTCCCCCTGTCTTCATGCTCCTACTGCAGCATCTTCTAGTAGCTTACATCAATCATCAGTCATCATCAGCAGCAGCAGTCTCCCCCTCAACGTCATACAGCTCCCCCTCAAAATCATGAATCATGCATACATCGTTTCCTACTGCCATACATCATACATAGTATCCTACTACTCAGAATCATGCATAATAGCAAGCATAATACTATTACTCCCCCTTTTTAGACATAAATTTGGCAAAAGTAGGATGCATGAAATTAATGTGCAAATAGTACAGACCAATAACAATGAATTGTTCAAAGGAACATGCCCCTATATCTAATAAAAGTAAAAACAAAATTAAAGGTCTGATGATCATGGGGTGGCTTCAGAATCATCATCGGATTCTGTCTCTTCTGCTGCATCTTCCTCTTCCTCAGCAGCTTCTTCTTCTTCTTCAGCTGCTTCTCCTTCTTCCTCAGCTGCTTCTTCATCATCAATGCCACTCTCTGAGAGCCTTTTGATCAGCAGTTCTAGCTCCATCTTCTTCTCTGTGGTGGCTTTGATGGTTGCTTCCAGCACCTTGCATGTGTCCTTGAGTTCAGCAATCAGAGCATCCTTGGACACAGCACCTGAAGCAGCAGCTTTCCCTGATGTCGAGACAGATGTCGAGACAATGTCTGGGACATGTGTCCCTTCAAACAGTTTGTAATGCAGGGATAGAGGAGATTCTCTCTTCATCACAGAGTCAGTGTAGTTTAACATATTGGGATGCTGACTCAACATAATGCCACACAATATAGTAGGGAAGGCAATGGGTAATTTGACAGCAAAAGATTCTGAATGCTTAACAGTTTGATCAAATATATAGTTTCCAAAATTAAATTTGGACTTGGTTCCAACAGCATACAGAAATTTACCCAATCCTGTGGCAACAGTGGAAGTATGATTGGTGGGTACCCAGTTTGCAGCTCCAATCCTGTGCAGAATAGCATACTTCACACTTAGCTTTCCTGCTGAAAGCTTCCCTTTCTTTGGCCAATGCTGGACTTGTTTGGCAGTGATTTCCTTGGCAATTTGATGCTCAGAAACAGCAATATCTATCACTCCATCAGTAGGTCTGCCCAGATACTTGTTAATCACAGCAGGGGAGAATTTAACACACTTTCCTCTGACAAACACCTTTTGATACTCATCACTTTTTCTGTTAGATATGTCAGAGGGAATGTTGACAATGAATTCCCTGACTAAGCCTTCATAGCAATCTCCCAACTTGCTGACAGTCTTCAGCAGTCCAGCAGCCTTGATGAGGTCCATGATCTCCTTGCAATCCAAGGCATCTCTTCCCAGTTCTCTCTCAACCGCAAGTCTGCGTTGATACACATATTTCCACTTTTCAACATTGCCAATGGAGTGGAAAGAGATGTTGTCCAATGGTGCATCAGGGACATTTCCAGGCACCTTTTTCCCTGAAGTCTTGGCCTTCTTAGATGTCGAGACATCTAGTTCGACATCCTTATCAGAATCGGATGAGGAAATTTCTTTCCTCTTCTTGGAGGGGATAGCAACCTTGCTTCTTCTGGATGTGGCAGGAGTGATTGGAGTACTCTTCTTCTGGGCCATTGTTTTGATTCGTCCAGACCTCTTAATGGGGGTCTTCCCTTTTCTGCTTTGTAACCTTTCTGCAATGCCAGGTGCCAACCGGTTGGCAATGGGTTCTTCATCAGATTCGACTTCTTCTAAGTCAATGAGATCACCTGGAGCAGGTTCTGGTGCCCGTGGTGCAGGAGTCTCCTCTGCGGCTTGATCATCTTCCTCAGTTGATCCCTCTTCACTGGGTGAAGGGAGTGCTTCAGCATTTGGAGCGGAAGATGTTGGAACATCTTTCTTGACATCAGGCACAGAAACATTTGGGTTGGACGATGTTGGGACATCTTCATCAGCTTCAGGAACAGAGGCGTCTTTCAAGATGCTACTCACAATGCTGCGTATTTTCTTGTCCATCTCCGTGTCTACTTCCCTAGGACTTGTTGCAGGGCTAGGGTTTTCAGCAATCTTCACCCCCTGTTGTCTTCTGGGAATCAGTTTCTCAGGGACTGAAGCTTGACCAGGAATTATTTGTATGGGTTGAATGTTGAATTCCGGTTGTTCCTGGTGCGGAGATGATGGTACAGCGGGTGAACCAGAAGCGGAAGTTTCTTTTGGTGAGGTAGCCATGGAAAAGCAGAGCGTTTGGAATGATTTCGTAAATCTCAGAAAGCTATTGGGAAATGCTGGTAAAAACCCGAATGCCAAGCAGATATAAATTTGAATGAGGAATGTAGAGGGTCGTGTGAAGCAACGGTCGAATTTTCCTTGGTTCAGTAGTGAACGTGCTATTAATGTTAAGTGATTCGTTTGGGCACGTTCAGATTGCTGTAGTTGCTATAATTCCTCTAGCACACAAATGCCCAGCTTGCCCCTCAGTTTTTCAAACTGATTTGCATCCAAAGCCTTTGTGAAAATATCTGCTATTTGTTCCTCTGTGTCAACATGCTTCAGTGTGATCACTTTATCATCAACAAGATCTCTGATATAGTGATGTCTAATGTCAATGTGCTTGGTTCTGCTGTGTTGAACAGGATTTTTAGAAATATTAATAGCACTCATGTTGTCACAGTACAATGTCATGACATCTTGTTCGACATTGTACTCCTTCAGCATCTGCTTCATCCAAACTAGCTGTGAACAGCTGCTTCCTGCTGCAATATACTCGGCTTCTGCTGTAGATAGGGACACACAGTTCTGCTTCTTGCTGAACCATGAAATAAGATTGTTTCCCAAATAGAAGCATCCACCAGAAGTGCTTTTTCTGTCATCTGCACTCCCAGCCCAATCAGCATCACAATACCCAACCAGCATTGAATTTGAACAATGACAGTACATAATCCCATAGTCACTAGTGCCATTTACATATTTCAGAATTCTCTTTACTTGAATCAAGTGACTTATCTTGGGATTGGCTTGATATCTTGCACAAACACCTACTGCATAGGTGATGTCGGGTCTGCTAGCTGTTAAATATAGTAAGCTCCCTATCATGCTTCTGTACAGGCTTTGATCAACACTGGTGCCAGCTTCATCCTTTGACAGCTTCAAGTGAGTAGGTGCAGGTGTTCTTTTATAGCTGGCATTCTCCATCCCAAACTTCTTGACAATGTTCTTTGCATACCTGCTTTGTGAGAGGAATATGGAGTCCTCCATCTGCTTCACTTGAAGTCCCAGAAAATAAGTCAGCTCTCCAACAAGACTCATCTCAAATTCAGATTGCATCTGTTGAACAAAATGTCGAAGCATCTCATTCGACATCCCTCCAAACACAATGTCATCAACATATATCTGTGCAATCATCAAGTTTTCAGCATCTTGCTTGACAAAGAGAGTCTTGTCAATTCCTCCCTTCCTATACCCTTGCTGAGTGAGGAACTCTGTTAGCCTTTCATACCAAGCTCTTGGAGCTTGCTTCAATCCATAGAGAGCCTTCTTGAGCCTGTATACATGATCTGGATGAGTCGGGTCTGCAAATCCCTTTGGCTGCTCCACATAGACTTCTTCATTCAGGTATCCATTCAGAAATGCGCTCTTCACATCCATCTGGTACAGCTTGAATTTGAGGATACAAGCTACACCAAGTAATAATCTGATGGACTCAAGTCTAGCAACTGGGGCAAAAGTCTCATCAAAGTCTACACCTTCAATCTGAGTGTAGCCTTGAGCAACCAGTCTGGCCTTGTTTCTGGTTATGACACCTTCTTCATTGGTTTTGTTCTTGAAGATCCACTTGGTGCCAATCACATTAGTTCCCTCAGGCCTAGGAACTAGCTCCCAGACGTCATTCCTTTTGAATTGCTCCAATTCTTCTTGCATAGCATTGATCCAGAACTCATCTGTCAGTGCCTCTTTCACATTCTTGGGCTCAATTTTGGAGACAAAACATGAGTTTGAGACGATCTCAACCTCCCTTGATCTTGTAGTGACCCCTCTGTTTGGATCTCCTATAATCAGCTCCTTGGGGTGCATCTTCTGGATTCTAGTGGAGGATCTCTTGTCGGGTTGGTTGATGTTTGATTCATCTGTAGCAGAATCAGAGTTTTCTGCATTTTCTCCACTTTTAGCTGCATCTGCTACATTGTCTCCCGATGTTCTGACATCTTCTTCGACATCCTTCTTTCTTGCTGGAGACAGATCATCAACAACCACATTGATGGATTCCATCACTGTTCTGGTTCTGGAATTGAATACTCTATATGCTCTGCTGTTTGTAGAGTATCCCAGGAATATTCCTGCATCACTCTTGGGATCCATCTTTCTTCTTTGCTCTCTATCTGCCAAGATGTAACATGGACTTCCAAAGATGTGGAAGTGCTTGACAGATGGCTTCCTCCCTTTCCAGATTTCATACAGGGTGGTTGGAGTCCCTCTTCTCAGTGTGACTCTGTTGTGGATGTAGCATGCTGTGTTCATGGCTTCAGCCCAGAGATTATAGGGAAGTTCTTTGGCATGAAGCATGACCCGAGCAGCCTCTTGCAAAGTCCTGTTTTTCCTCTCAACTATCCCATTCTGTTGTGGTGTAATGGCTGCAGAGAACTCATGAGTGATGCCTTCAGATGTGCAGAATTCAGTGAACCTGCTGTTTTCAAATTCTCTGCCATGGTCACTCCTGATTCTCTTGATGACACAGTCTTTCTCTCTTTGAAGTCTTAGACTCAACTCTTTGAATACTTCAAAGGTTTCTGATTTCTCTCTGATAAAGTTTACCCAGGTAAATCTGGAGAAATCATCCACAACAACATAGGCATACCTCTTTCCTCCAAGGCTTTCAACTTGCATAGGCCCCATCAAATCCATGTGAAGTAGTTCCAGCACCCTGGAAGTGGTCTGATGTTGAAGCTTCTGGTGGGACATCTTGACTTGCTTTCCAATCTGACATTCACCACAGATTCTGCCTTCTTCTATTTTCAGATTGGGAATGCCTCTAACAGCACTTTTGTCAAGGATTTTCTTCATGCCTCTTAAGTGCAGATGTCCAAACCTTTGATGCCATATTCTGACTTCATCTTCTTTGGAGGATAGACATGTGGAGGAGTAGCTGGTTTCTTGGGGTGTCCATAGGTAACAATTGTCCTTTGATCTGCTGCCCTTCATTATAACTTCACTCTTCTCATTTGTCACCAAGCATTCTGACTTTGTGAAGTTTACATTGAATCCTTCATCACACAGCTGACTGATGCTAATCAAGTTTGCAGTCAGTCCCTTCACCAGCAGTACTTTGTTCAGACTAGGAAGTCCATCATGAACTAGCTTTCCCATTCCAATGATCTTTCCTTTAGAGCCATCTCCAAATGTCACATAACTAGTGGAGCAGGGCTCAATGTTCAGCAGGAATTCTTTGACTCCTGTCATGTGTCTGGAACAGCCGCTATCTAGGTACCAATCTTCCTTAGCTGATGCTCTAAGTGAAGTATGAACAACAAGACTGACAGCCTTGTGTTTTGGAACCCACATCATCTTCTTTCTGCTGTTGCTGCTTTGAGTTCCATGATGTGGATGGCCATGTAGATGATAGCAAAAGGGCTTTATGTGACCATACTTGCCACAGTAGTGACACCTCCACTTCTTTCTTTTGCTCTTTTTCTGCTGCATTCCATGATGTCGAGACCGATGTTGTGACATCGTGGCTCCAGTCCTGTTTTTGGCAGGAACAAATTCTGTCATGGTTGTTCTGCCAGCAGACTTAGGATTAAATCCAAGTCCTCTCTGGTTTCCAGCATTCTTTCCAAGCAGCAGCACCTCATCAAGTGTATCTGAGCCTTTGTTCAGCATCTTTATTGATTTTGTCATGTTTTCCAGCTTAGAGTTCAGAAAACCGACTTCACCTTTAAGCTCAGAGATCTCCTCTTTATGTGCCTCCTTCTCAGCTTCCAGATCTGCAATGACCTTCTTCAGTTGTGCTTCTTGCTGAAGGATTTTCTCACTTTTGATGCATAGTTTTCTATAGGATGTAGCAAGCTCATCAAAAGTGATTTCACTGTCTGTATCACTTGAATCTTCAGCAGTTTCAAATATCCCAGTGAGTGCATTCACATCTCTGTCAGAATCACTTTCTTGTTCACTCTCTGTATCAGATTGACATACAGAGAGTCCTTTCCTGTGCTTCTTGAGATGAGTGGGACATTCAGCTATGATGTGTCCATAGCCTTCACACCCATGACATTGAATTCCTTTGCTGTAACTGGGCTTTACATCTGATTTTTTCTGGTATTTACTGCCTTTCCTGATGTCGAAAGGGATGTTCTGGACATGTGGTTTCTGCCTCTTGTCCATTCTGTTTAGCACTTTGTTGAACTGCTTTCCAAGGAGCACAACTGCATTTGTCAGACCTTCATCAGTATCCAGGTCATACTCATCTTCTTCTCCTTCATCATTGGACACGAGAGCCAGATTCTTGCTCTTCTTTTCAGCCATATCCGAGAGTCCTAGCTCAAAGGTTTGAAGAGAACCAATGAGTTCATCTACTCTCATGTTGCAAATGTCTTGGGCCTCCTCTATTGCAGTGACTTTCATGTCAAATCTCTTAGGCAAGGATCTGAGGATCTTTCTCACCAGCTGTTCATCTGTTATCCTCTCTCCCAAGGCAGTGCAAGCATTGGCAATTTCAAGAATGTTCATGTGGAAGTCATGAATACACTCTTCCTCCTTCATCTTCAGATTTTCGAATTTTGTAGCCAAGAGTTGCAATCTGGAAATCTTCACTTTGGAGGTTCCTTCATGAGTGATTTTCAGGATCTCCCATGCATCTTTGGCCACTGTGCAAGTGTTGATCAGTCTGAAGATGTTCTTGTCAACTCCATTGAATAGTGCATTCAAAGCTTTGGAGTTTCCAAGTGCCAATTCGTCCTCTTCTTTAGTCCAGTCTTCTTCTGGCTTCAATTCATCAGTGGGCTTTCCTTCTGTGTCCAGCATCTTGGGATGTTCCCAGCCTTTGATGACAGCTTTCCAGGTTCTGCTATCCAGTGATTTGAGGAAGGCCACCATTCTTGCTTTCCAGTATTCATAGTTGCTTCCATCAAGAATTGGTGGTCTGTTCACTGGTCCTCCTTCTTTCTCCATGTTCATCAGAATTTATCTCCCCAGATCTCACTCTGTGATTTCGAGTGTTGGCTCTGATACCAATTGAAATTCTGATACCAGGGGACAGATGTCGTACAGGATGTCACGACATCACGCTTCAGAACATGCAGATTGTATGTGTCCGTATGAACAGATTAAACAAGTAAATAACACAAGAGAATTGTTAACCCAGTTCGGTGCACCTCACCTACATCTGGGGGCTACCAAGCCAGGGAGGAAATCCACTCTCAATAGTGTTAGTTCAAGGTCTAACAACCCCTGTTTACAACCTTCTCACCTAACCACTACCCGTGCGATCTCTACCTAAGACCCAATCTTAGATATGAGAACCTCTGCTCACTCCCTCTCACTCACACTCCCGTGTTTACAATTAATTCAAAGACACTCCAGAGATCAACTCTGTACAAAAGAGATCAACTCTACACACTAGAGATCAACTCTAGACACAAGAGATCAACTCTACACACATAGGTCCAACACTTGATGTTAGGGTACCATCAAGGTGGCTCACAAAAGACTCAAGTCCCAAAACTCACAAAATAACTCTTCAATCCCGGACTTGGTGCAGAACTCGTGCAGCCTTCATGATTATATAGCCGTGTACGATTCTGGGCTGCAAGTTCTTGATGCTGGAGGAGATCTATCTTCTTCTGAAAAATCTGCAGTTAAAGAACTAAAAGATAACTTTTGATCTTTTAGTTTGAATCTTTAATCTTTAATCTTTAATCCCTGAACGAACTCTTCTACTTTGAAATTCGAACTTTAATGATCTTTTAATTCGTTCCTAAAGATAGATCTTCTAATCTCTTGCTAACTGCACAATAATCTGTTAAAGATATAACAGATTTATATGTCCAGTATTATCGGGCCAGATGTCAGGACATCGTATCCGACATCTTGGATCCTGCAGCTTCAATGCTTCACTTGACTTTTATCTTGCATTGTACAGCAATTCCAGTATTCTCGAGCAGGATGTCAGGACATTGTATCCGACATCGTGGATCCTTCAACTTCAATTCATCACTTGACACTTTATCTTGCCTTGTGCATTATGCAGCCCGATCTTATTCCTTGACATAGCGTTGGTCATCATGTGCAGCAACTCCAGCTTTCCTTCATTGTCTAAGTGCTTATGTTTTAACAAAATCTTAGCCAACCTTTTTAAACTCAGTAGTGCTAAGCACTAACATTTAAGTTACTCAAGATCACAATTTTTCTAAAATGGGCTCTAAGAAAATCACTTTCAAAGAGGGTGTATCTTTAAATCGATCTCCATTGTTTGAGGGAGAACGGAAAAGAGAATGGAAATCTTTATTTAGTTAATTGATCTCATTGCGTGGAATGCTATTGTTAAAGGTCAATTTATACCAATTAAAGAAGTAAATGGTGAATTGGTACTTAAAGAATGAGATGAGATGAAAGACGATG
Organism: Glycine max; assembly: GCF_000004515.6. Lineage (NCBI taxonomy): Eukaryota > Viridiplantae > Streptophyta > Magnoliopsida > Fabales > Fabaceae > Glycine > Glycine max. The sequence goes on from NC_038245.2 coordinate 15,638,697, forward strand.
AGAAAAGAAAAGTCCAAGATGATAAAAAAGCTAAAAACATTTTAACTTTTGGTTTATCTTTTGAGGATTTCTTTCATACTGCAAGGTGTAAAAGTGCAAAGGAAATATGGAAAATGTTTGAAGTCACTCATGAAGGCACAACATATGTGACAAGAGCAAGAAAGCACACTCTGGTATCCAAATATGAAGCCTTTCGAATGAAGAATGGAGAAACCATTTCAGAACTTCAAAGAAGATTCACCCATATTGTAAATCAGCTTCTTGGTCTTGGAAAAACGTTTGAAGATGATGAGCTAAACATCAAAATGAAAAAAGATGATGGAACTCAATAAACCAAGAAGGGGGGGTGTGAATTAGTTTTCAACAAAAATATACCTTAAAAGAATAGAGTTACAAAAAAATCTTTTCTATGAATCGTATCACAAAACAAATATGAATCGAACATAATCAATGCTTAATCAATTCTTCCTTACACATGATTCTTCATTAAATTCCTTTCTTTCACAATCATAAGCCTTGAATCTAAACCTTGATTAAAACTTCAATGAGTTGATTAAACCTTGAAGGAGAGAAAGATATGAACAAGAGAAAAAGGCACAATATTTTATACTGGTTCACTTTCTATTTCTAGAGAAGCTATTCCAATTATCTAATCCATAACCTGAATTAGATTTCCACTATGCAGCAAGAATTCTTACAAGCAATCACAATCAATCTACAATTCCCTCCTCGAAAAAAGAGACTAAGGCATCCAACACTAGGACCCTCTATGAATATAAGCCTAAGAGAACCCTACTCTTAGTCCAAACTAGAAAACCCTATTCTAGCATGTTGTAAGCAATTCACACATAAACACAAGACTGTGTAAAAACCATACACATGAAAAAACCAAGTAGGAGAGATACAACCTAACCAATATTTCCAAAAAAAACCTTGCTGGATTGAGAAGTAGATCTTTTTCTACTCAAAAGACACAACTCACTTTTAAGAAAAGATCTTCCAAATCAAAAGATTAAGAAGTCGTGAGTTACTATAAAGCTCTTTTCTTTTTTTTTTCTCTTATTCACTAATTACAACATGAAATCTTGCTCATTCTAAGGCTAAGAAGTAATTTTTTAGATGTATTGAGTATTCTCTAATGATCTCTTGATATGTAGATGTGAACATGAGTTGGTTATTTATAGAGAAAACAGTTATAACTGCCTATAATCGATTAAATCTATAAGGTAATCGATTATTTTAATGAAATAATTGATTCGATTATCCAAGTAATCCATTATATGCTCTAAATAATCAATTAAAGTGTTCTTTGTTTACCTCTGAACGAGAGAGGAGTAATCAATTAATCCACTTGGTAATCGATTAAAGTAGAGATTCCCAAAAAATCAGTCATTGTCTCAAACAACAATGTAATCGATTAAAATACTGTAATTGATTAAACCGATACGAGACTGAACTTTTTAAGCTTCAGATAGCTTGTTGTAATCAATTACGAGAACTTTATAATCGATTAAAACATAGAGTTTTGCCTATGAAGAAAATTTTCTAACTTAGAAAAATTTCTTCACTCACACTATGATGATGCACAATGCAACACAGATATCAGATGTACTAAGATGCAACAATCTGTAGAAGCAAAGCTTCCAAGAGTATTTTGATGATGCCAAAGATTATTAAAGATTCGTTCAAACAAGATTAAAGAATCAAGAAGATTCAAGTGAAGATTCAAGAGAAGACTCAAGATATGCAAGAACCTCAAGAAAAACATCAAGGTAAGTTAAAAATAATTTTTCAAAGAAAAGATTGAACAACACAAAATTGTCCAAGAGAATTTTTCAAGAAATATCTTTTACCAAAGTTTTTTTTTACTCTCTAGTAATCGATTACCATAAGGTAGTAATCGATTACCAGAAGCCCAAAACATTTTATAACTGATTTATAAAGTAGTAATCGATTACCATGGGCATGTAATCGATTACCATTGTCTTGTAACGTTCAAAAATATTTTCAAAATAGTGTAATCGATTACACAATATTTGTAATCGATTACCAATGGTTTTTTAACGTTGGATTTCAAACCTCAACATGAAGAGTCACAACTCTTGATAAAATAAACTGTGTAATCGATTACACCATTATGGTAATCGATTAGAAGTGACAGGTTTTGAAAAATTACCAAGAGTCACAACTTTTTTAAAGTGACTGGTTTTGAAGAAATTGCCAAAAGACACAACTTTTAACTTGGTTTCTTCAAGAGCCATCAAATGGCTATAAATATGTGACCATGGCATGAAATTCAAGATGATCATTCTTAACATCTTTCTAAAAGTTTTTGTTCAACACTTGCTTTGTCAAGAAAAGTGTAGAAGCAAAGCTTCATGATAAATCAAGATTGATTCAAAGATGTTTTGATGATAACAAAGGTGATGACAAAAAGCTCAAAGGTCAATCAAAGAATGAGTTCAAGATGTTCAAGATAGAATCAAGAACACTTCAAGATTCAAGAGGAAAGTTGATTTCAAGAATCAAGAATCAAGATTCAAGGATCAAGCTTCCAAGAATCAAGATCAAGATCAAGATTCAAGACTCAAGATTCAAGAATCAAGAGAAGACTTAATCAAGATAAGTATGAAAAGGTTTTTTTTTTCAAAAACTGAGTAGCACATGGATTTTTCTCAAAACATGTTTACCAAAGAGTTTTTACTCTCTGGTAATCGATTACCAGATTATTGTAATCGATTACCAATAGCAAAATAAATTTGAAAAAGTTTTCAAATGAATTTACAACGTTCCAATTGATTTCAAAAAAGCTGTAATAGATTAAAATGTTTTGGTAATCAATTACCAGTGCCTTTGAATGTTGAAATTCAAATTCAAATGTGAAGAGTCACATCCTTTCACATAAAAGCTTTGTGTAATTGATTACACTGATTTGGTAATCGATTACCAGTGATTGTTTCTGAATAAATCAAAAGATGTAACTCTTCAAATGGTTTTTGAATTTTTCAAATTGGTTTTAAGTTTTTCTAAAAGTCATAACTCTTCTAAATGGTCCTTTTGACAAGATATGAAGAGTCTATAAAAGCAAGGCTTTGTTTTGCATTTCATAACAATCCAATCAATCTAATACAATCCTTTACAAGCCTTGAATCTCTTTGAACTTCTTCTTCTTCTTTGTGCCAAAAGCTTTCCAAAGTTTTCTGGTTTTCTAAACCTTGAAAACTTGTGTTATTCATTCTTTTCATCTCTTCTCCCTTTGCCAAAAAGAATTCGCCAAGGACTAACCGCCTGAATTCTTTTTGTGTCTCTCTTCTCCCTTTTCCAAAAGAACGAAGGACTAACCGCCTAAATTCTGTTGTGTCTCCATTCTCCCTTGTCAAAGAATTCAAAACGACACAGTCTGAGAATTCTTTTGATTCTTCCCTTTCCCTTATACAAAAGTTTTCAAAGGACTAACTGCCTGAGAATTCTTTTGTATCCCCATTCACAAAGCTTCAAAGGTTTAACCGCCTGAGATCTTTGTCTTAACACATTGAAGGGTACATCCTTTGTGGTACAAGTAGAGGGTACATCTACTTAGGTTATTGACTGAGAACAAGAGAGGGTACATCTCTTGTGGATCAGTTCTAGTGGAGGGTACATCCACTAGGTTCAAAGAGAACAAGGGAGGGTACATCCCTTATGGATCTTTGCTTGTAAAAGGATTTTTACAAGGATGAAAATAAATCTCAAGGACCGCAAGTCGCTTGGGGACTGGATGTAGGCACGGGTTGTTGCAAAACCAGTATAAAACCTCTTGTGTGTTTGTCTCTTTCTTCCCTACTCTTTTACTTTCCGCTGTGCATTTTAATTTCTGCCTTTACTTTTGGTTAAGTTTCTCTTCTACTCCTTATTCTCTTAACAACACAAGTAAAAGCCTTAGAAGAGTAAATTTTTAATTAGTAAAGGTTTAGGAATAATTAATTCAACCCCCCTTCTTAATTATTCTGAGGCCACTTGATCCAACAAAAAGTTTATTGGGCAAAAACTTGTGCTATTCTATTTTCTTCCTCTCCTCCATTCTTTCAAAAAGTTTTTCAAGAGACCGACTCTTGGTTGTAAAAGTTTTCAAGAGACAGTTTACTTGGTTGAAACACTGAACACAAAGGACCAACGTTCCTTGGGTTCATTGCAAGAAGTGAGATTTGCTTCTTGGTTGATCACTGGACACAAAAGACCAACGTCTTTTGGGTTCATTGCAAGAAGTGGGTATAACTTCTTGGTTGTTATCACTGGACACATGGGAACAACATCCTTTGGGGTTCATTGCAAGAAGTGGGAATAACTTCTTAGTTGTAATCACTAGACACAAGGGACCAACGTCCTTTGGGGTTCATTGCTTGTAAAGGATTTTACAAGGAGTGGAAACTCTCAAGTGGGATTTACTAGAGGACTGGACGTAGGCACGGGTTGTGGCCGAACCAGTATAAATTCGGTTTTGCATTCTCTCTTCCCTTAATCTCTTTTACATTCTGTTGTGTTTATATTTCTTTAATGTTACTTTTCTTTATTTGTTATTCAAGTAACTAATAATTAAAGAAATAATTAAATCTAGGAAATATCTAAGTAAGGGAAATTTTTAATTAGAAATAGTCAACGAAATCTTAATTCAACCCCCCTCCCTTCTTAAAATTTCTGAGGCCACTTGTCCAACAAGTGGTATCAGAGCATGTTTCTTGTAGAAAGTTTAGAAACTTCAAGAAATATGGCCTCATCAAATTTTTTATTCCCGGAAGGAATCTTCCTTGGTTATTCCTTGTATAGTAAAGCATATAGAATATACAATAAGAGAACTATGACTATTGAAGAATCCATTCATGTTTCCTTTGATGAGTCTAATGTTTTTTCTCCAAGAAAGGATGTGTTAGATGATGCTTTAGATTTCTTAGAAGAGATGCATACTCATGAACGAAATCTTAATTCAACCCCCCCCCCCTTCTTAAAATTTCTGAGGCCACTTGTCCAACACAATGAAGTTAACAACCAATACAAATGCCACTCAAAGGAGTTAGGCATGTAAAAGCCAAAACTTCTTCAAACTTTTCCTTAAGCTTCAAGCTTTAGCCTTAGGCTGTTCCATGTTGTTTTTCCCTCTATCTCTAACACAAGATCCTCAATTGTCTTACAAGAACTTGGGAGCCAAAGATCACAGCGATCAAAGAATCCAAGGACTTAGCATCAAAGTCGATGGAAGCTTTCTTCGAAAATTTCCTGCATATGAACATGAGTTGATTCAACAATCTCATGCAGAAGAAACAAAAAAGAAAAGAAAGGGAATTGCACTTAAAGTTAACTCTTCAATGGAAGATTACAAAGAAATTTCCAGTGATGACGAAGATGCAGAGAATTTTAACTTGATGGTGAAAAAGTTTGGAAAATTTCTCAAAAGATCCAATGACAAAAAATTCTTTAAGCCTTCGAAGAAAATTGAGAGCAACAACAACATCTTCACATGCTTCAAATTTGGAAAGCAAGGCCACATCAAATCTAAATGTCTTATCTACCTTTAAAAACAACTTTTTGAAAATAAAGGAAAGAAGGATAAAAAACAAAAAGAAAAGGCCTACATAGCTTGGGATGACAATGCATCCACATCCTCTGACTCTTCTAGTGAAGAAGAAGTTGCAAATGTAGGCTTGGTGACAGATTTAATGGAAGGCTCATCAACCATTGAAGAATCTAAGGTAAATTCTGAATTTGAAGAAGTTTTGGAAGCATTTAATGAAATGTATGAAGAAGCTCAAAGGCTTGTTGTTTTAAACAAAAAAGCTGAGAAGCGATCTAAAACTGCATATCACTAAATTGGCTTCAACACAAAGTGTCCTGGATAGATTGAGGCAAGAAAATGAAAAACTTGTTTCAAGTTACAAAGCTACTGGTTGTGTTTGTGCATCTATCTCTCTTAACATGGAGGATTACAAATATTTACAAACTGAGTTTGAAAAGTTCAAAGAGGATTACTGTGCAGAACGTATGAAGTTGCAAACTGAGTTTTCCTATCTTAAAGATCTTTCTAGAAAAATGAACAAAGGAAAGAGTGATCTTAGTCACTTGCTCAGTGTGCAAAATCATACCTCTAATAAAACTGGTTTGGGGTATAATAAGCAAACTACCTTTTCTAACAAAACTAAGTTTGCATCCTCCAAAAGGGCGAACCCAAACAAAGTCTCCAAAAAGAAGAACACAATGCATTCTAAGCCTAATGCAAAGACCTATCATTATTGCATGAAAAGAGGACATACATCTTATAAATGCTATGTTATGAGATTTGACGTTCCTAGAGGCAAGTGTGTCTAGATTCCTAAAGATTTAACTATGGAAATTAACCCCATTGGACCCAAACTAAATTGGGTACCACCTCTCTCTAATTGATTTTGTCTTGTAGGTGTGCCTAAAAGCAAGGGACTCGTTATGGTACTTGGATAATGGTTGGTCTAGGCACATGACAAGTAACAAGTCCAAACATACTGACTTTGTGTCAAAGGAAGGAGGATATGTCACTTTTGGAGACAATAATAAGGAAATAATTATGGGAGAAGGAAATATTGGAGATCAATACAAAACACAAATAAAAAATGTTCTATATGTTAATGGACTAAAGCACAATCTCTTGAGCATTGGCCAACTATATGACAAGGGCTTCAAAATTGAATTCAACAAGAATTATTGTCTTATTAGTGAAGCTATGTCTGGTGAGGTTGTCACCATTGGTAAAAGGATTGGTAATATCTACATGTTGAATATTGAACATGCATCATTTCATGAACTTGGCTGTTTGGTAACTAAGATTGATGATTCTTGGTTATGGCATCGAAGGGCTGCACATATAAACATGCATCATTGCAATCATCTAGATAAAAGGGATTTAGTAATTGGTATTCCAAAACTCAAGTTTGAGAAAAATAAATTGTGTGAAGCTTGTCAAAAAAGGAAACAAGTTAAAAATTATTTTCAAAGTAAAAACGTTGTTTCTACTTCAAAACCCCTTGAACTACTTCACATAGACTTATTTGGTCCTTCCAGAACTATGAGTTTGGGTGGTAATTACTATGGCTTAGTAATTATAGATGATTATTCAAGACTTTGCTTTTGAAAACCAAAAATGAAGCTTTTGATGCTTTTCGCAAACTTGCCAAGGTTATTCAAAATGAAAAAGGTCTTAACATTGTTTCAATTAGAAGTGATCATGGAGATGAATTTCAAAATGAGTCTTTTGAAAAGTTTTATGAAGAAAATGGAATTCAACACAATTTTTTTTCCCCAAGAACACCTCAACAAAATGGTGTTGTGGAGAGGAAAAATAGATCCCTTGAAGAAGGAGTTAGAACTCTTCTAAATGAAACAAAGGTACCAAAGTACTTTTGGACTGATGGTATAAATACTATTTTCTATACTTTAAACAGAGTACTTATTAGACCTATTATAACGAAAACCCCTTATGAACTTTACAAAGGAAGAAAACCAAATATATCTCACCTAAGGGTCTTTGGTTGTAAATGTTTTGTTTTAAACAATGGTAAAGAATCTCTCGGAAAATTTGATGCAAAAGTCGATGAAGCTATTTTTCTTGGTTACTTATTGCAAAGTAAAGCATATAGAGTGTTCAATAGGAGACCTTTATGTGTGGAAAAATCTATTCATGTTGTGGGTGATGAAACTAATTATATTGTTCAAGATAATTCTTTGGAAGATGAAGATGCAGATTTTTAGGATAAGGATTATGCTCTTGAAGATGAAACCAAAGTTGAAGAACTTGAAAAAAGCAAAGAAATCTCAACCACACTTCCGAAGGACCTCCCAAGAGAATGGAGAACTCAAAAAGACCTCTCCTTGGACAATATTATTGGAGAAATATCAAAGGGAGTCTCTACTCACTCTAGACTCAGGAATTTATGCAATAACATGGCTTTTGTTTCTCAGGATGTACCAAGAAACATAGATGAAGTTGTGTACAATGAACACTGTTTGATGGCTATGTATGAAGAGCTAAATCAATTTAAAAGGAATGAAGTGTGGGACTTAGTTCCTAAACCTACCTCTCACAAGTCAATAAGAATCAAGTGGGTGTTTCGAAACAAATTTGACGAATCAGGCATCATAGTAAGAAACAAAGCCAGATTGGTTACAAAAGGGTACAACAACCAAGAAGAAGGCATTGACAATGACGAAACCTATACACCTATTGCAAGGTTAGAAGCCATTGGGCTGCCGCTTGCTTTTACATGTATTATGGATTTCAGATTATTCCAAATGGATGTCAAGCATGTCTTTCTCAATGGATACATTGAAGAAGAGGTATATGTAGACCAGCCACCAGGTTTTGTGGTCTACGAACATCCTAATCATGTCTATAAGCTGAAAAAGGCTCTATATGGTTTGAAACAAGCACCTAGATCTTGGTATGAGAGATTGAGCAATTTTCTAATTGAGCAATCTTTTGTAAGAGGTCCAATTTGACAAAACATTATTTATTAAAAGAGTAAACAATGAGTTGTTAGTTGTGTAAATATATATTGATGATATAATCTTTGGTGCTTCTAATGAAACTTTGTGTAAGAAATTTTCCAATTGTATGCAGAAAGAATTTGAGATGTCTATAATGGGAGAGTTGAACTTCTTCCTTGGACTCCAATTCAAGCAAATGAAATATGGAACCTTCCTATGTCAAACCAAATACTATACAGAAATAATTAAGAAATTCGGCATGGAAAAATGCAAAGAAGCATCAACTCCAATGGCAACACCAACATATCTTGACTTAGATGAGAAAGGTAAATTAGTTGATGGGTCAAGCTATAGAGGTATGATTGGTTCACTTCTTTACTTAACTGCAATTCGACCATATATTATGCTTAGTGTTTACTTGTGTGCAAGGTATCAAGCTAATCCTAAGGAATCTCACTTGACAGTTGTTAAAAGGATCATTAAGTACCTTCAGGGCGCAACCAATGTTGGTTTGTGGTATCCCAAAGGTACCTCCTTAAATTTAACTAGCTTTTAGATTCTGATTTTGTTGGGTGCAAACTAGATAGGAAAAGCACAAGTGGGACATGCCACCTATTAGGAAGCTCTCTTGTATCTTGGAATTGCAAGAAACGAGCTTGTGTAGCACTATCCATTGTAGAAGTTGAATATATTGCAGCGGGAAGTTTTTGTGCTCAGAGCCTCTGGATGAAATAAAAGCTTGAAGACTTTGGAGCAATCCTTGATCACATTCCATTTAAATGTGACAACACAAGTATGATCAATCTAACTAAAAATCCTGTCATGCATTCGAGAACCAAACATATAGAGATAAGGCATCATTTTTTTAGAGATCATGTTTCAAAAGGTGATTTGATGAAATCCTACCCCCCCTAGGGCATTGGATAGAAGACTCCAAGAAGATTGGGCCAAAGATGCAAGAGAAGGCCCTAGGATTCTCATGAGCTTTAGGGTAGATTTTGGGCCCGTGGGCTAAGTATAAGCCCACTTATCTTTGTACATATTAGATTAAGGTTTCATTATTTTTGGGCCTTGTATTTAGAGCTCCATAATGTAGGTAAGGTACCCTAGAAATGTAGGATTTTTGTATTAGGGATAGTTTTGTAATTTCACATGCATTAAGTGAATATTTGATGTGTGTGTCAGAAAATAAATTTAATTGAATTGGGAGAAGCCCAATCCAATTAAATTTTAGAGGGGGAAGTGAGCATTTGCTTGCTACACCCCATTGCCACATCATATAGTCACACTTTGTGCATGTCCTTCATGCTTTGCATGCCTCATAACACCTAAGCACACTTAGTGGATAATCTTGGACTTGAACTTGGATTAGTGAGCTGAACCATAGCTAAAAGTAAATAATCATAATTAGTGACAATTTGGCTCCACAAATTCAATTTCAAATTCAAGTGAAATTTGAATAGAAATTCAAATTTTCATCCAATTTTGTGTGGCACTTGGGCTATAAATAGAGGCCATGTGTGTGCATTTTTTCAAATTTGATCATTTAAGAATTACACTTCAAAGTTCATACCTCATTTGAGGCACAAAATTTTGTGCTCCTTCTCTCCTTCTCCCTCCACTCATCTTCTCATACCTTCAAGCTTTTATTCATGGCTTCCTATGGTGGTGAGCTTGTTCTTAACTCATCTTCTCCTTGAAGTGGAGTCTCCAATCATCTTTCTTCCTTCTTCATTCTGCTGCCATTGAACTTCAAGAAGCAAAGGACTCTATTGATGAAGAAGATTCAATGCCTACAAGCTCCACATGGAGCTACATCATGTGGTATCAGAGCATCTTTGTCTAGATAATGTTCTTTTGCTTCCTCTATCTTTTTGTTAGGTCAATTCACTTTAATTCCATGTTCTTCATCTTATTCTCCATGTATATCCTCCATTGTCTTGTGGTTTGGTGCTGTTTAGAGTAGATTCAAAAAAATAAACCGATTAAATCTTAGATCTACACTTGTTCTTGCATTTCTATGGTTCAAATTTTATAGATATACTCTTGAATCATGTTTTTGTGTTGATTTTAGGTTCTATCGTTTTTCAGTCACAATCTTCTTGTGTTGAACCTTTAGATCTAAATTTTCTTCCAAAATATTGATTAGAAAAAAAAAACAAAAAAATCTAAGTGTAAATCATAATAATTGTCACATTATGTTCTAAGTTTGTGTTGAATTTTGATTTTGTTGATTGAATTCTAGATACATTTGTTCATGTATTCTTGTCATTCTTAGCCTATATTTTTTTGAATTTTGAGTCTAATTCATGCATGTTATTTAGTTCATAACATGTTTTAAATCAATTCCTAGAAGTAGTCTTGTTGAACTTTGTTTTGTTTTCTAAGTTTCCTATATGATGCCTATGAAGAAATTGAGTTGTAGTGCAAAGTTGTGGCTGGATTTGTGAATCAAAATAAGTCTTAAGCTCTCTTGAATTGTGTTATTCAAGACATTTGAGCATAAGCAAACACAAATTGTAATTATCCTAGCCTTAAGCAACATAAACACTACTCTTGATTTCTAGGTTGAAATCGTTGGTGCTGGCAACTTGAACATACGAACTTGTAAACATTATTGGGAATTGGTCACTGTGAATTTTGAGCTGAATTTTTTACTGAAATTTCTAGACATCTGGAAAAAAATTATAAATAAAGAACCAAGTGATTTTGGATAAAATGAAAAAATACGAAAAATCACACTAGTTGGCAGGAAAATCAGTGTCTGGGAAAAAAAAATGAAAGGGAAGTGTGCTTGTTGTTTTGGCTCGAAATTTGTTCTATAATTGGTGCCTATTTTATACCAATCTTAGTTCTGAAATTTCAATTGAAAATTAGTTTTAAAAAAAGTTCCAAAACTAGAGGATTCTTGAGTCTTATTTTTTTAGTTTTTTTTTTACTCTACTCTAAAGCCATTTTAGGTTTCTCTTTCAGTCCTACCTTGTTTTGGTGTGCTTTTCATTTCTTTAATTGTTGAATAATCCTTGAAAATTTGTCTTGTTAAAACTCTATTGGTTTAACTTTCATTTCATTTTTTTTTGTCTTTGGTTATTTCTTATCTCTTTGTTTCCTTGTTTGTGAGTTGCCATATAGGGAATTGGAAAGGAGGATTGGTGCCATCCCTTGAAGAATTTGAGTCAAGAAGCAAGGGGCCAACCACCTTAAGAGCTATTGGACTAAGAAGCACTCCAAATTGAGTGAATCACCAAAGAGAGAACAACCACCAAAATTGAGGACCATTTTGTAATTTTGTAATTGGAGGACCAAAGAGAGAACAACCACCAAAATTGAGGACCAGCAATGGCATAACTAATGAGATTACCTTCACCTATCTTGGCACTAAATTTGTGTTGCATCCTCAAACACCTTCACAGGTGACCAAAGACCAACTAACTATGAAAAATAAGAGGGATGAGGAAGAAAAACTAGAAAAACAAAAGAAAAAGCATGATAGTAAGGCCTTGTCTTCAAAGGCCAAGGGGAAGGAAAAAGAGAAAAAGGATTCCTCCAAGAAGATTGTTAAGAAGGAAAATCATTTTGCAACAAAAAGTGATATCAAAAGAGCACTTCTTCTTAAACAATCTTTGTACCTTCTCCTATCAAGGGAAACATCCCTTAGCACTGCCATACTTCTTGAGCTTGAGGTTATTCCGCAAGTAAAGGAGTTATTGGATGAGGGTTTGGTTCGTAAGAGCTTAACTCCTCGTGCTTTGTTGGTGCCCAAAATAGGTATTATGAGGCACCGAATCACTATGATAGGTGGTATGATGAATGTGTTGAGTGGTGCAACCCTTTTTTGTAAAATCACCCATGCATCCAACATCTTCATGATTCACATACATAGGGACTCATTAGGTAGGCTTGTTCTTATTTTTAGTTTCAATACAAACTTAGATGCTTATATTGGATGTTGTACAAGTGGCCTCAGAAATTTTAAGAAGGAAGGGTTGAATTAAGATTTCATTTACTATTCCTAATTGAAAATTTCCCTTTCTTAGATATTCCCTAGATTCAATTATTTCTTTAATTGTAAGTTACTCGAATAAAAAATAAGGAGAAGTAAACTAAAAGAAATATAAACACAACAAAAAGTAAAAGAGATTAAGGGAAGAGAGAATGCAAAACCGGATTTATATTGGTTTGGCCACAACCCGTGCCTACGTCCAGTCCCCAAGCAACCCGCTTGAGATTTCCACTATCCTTGTAAAATCCTTTACAAGCAATGAACCACAAAGGACTTCCCTCCTTTGTGTTCAGTGATTACAACCAAGAAGTTATTCTCACTTCTTGCAATGAACCCCAAGGAACGTTGGTCCCTTGTGTCCAGTGATAACAACCAAGAAGTTATACCCACTTCTTGTAATGAACCCAAAAGGCGTTGGCCTTTTGTGTCCAGTGATCAACCAAGAAGCAAATCCTGCTTCTTGCAATGAACCCAAGGAACGTTGGTCCCTTGTGTTCAGTGTTTCAACCAAGTAGACCGTCTCTTGAAAACTTTTACAACCAAGATTCAGTCTCTTGAAAAGTTTTTTGTAAGAATGGAGGAGATGAAGAAAATAGAATAGCATAAGTTTTTGCCCAATGAACTTTTCTTGACAAAGCAAGTGTTGAACAAAAACTTTTAGAAAGATGTTAAGAATGATCATTTTGAAATTCGTGCCATGGTCACATATTTATAGCCATTTGATGCTCTTGAAGAAACCATGTTAAAAGTTGTGTCTTTTGGCAATTTCTTCAAAACCAGTCACTTTAAAAAGTTGTGACTCTTGGCAATTTCTTCAAAAACCAGTCACTTTAAAAGTTGTGACTCTTGGCAATTTTTTTTCAAAACCAGTCACTTTGAAAGTTGTGACTCTTGCAATTTTTTCAAAACCAGTCACTGGTAATCGATTACACAGTTTATTTTATCAAAGGTTGTGACTCTTCATGTTGAAGTTTGAAATCCAACGTTCAGAGCCATTGGTAATCGATTACAAATATTGTGTAATCGATTACACTATTTTGAAAATATTTTATCATAAGTTGTGACTCTTAAGATTTGAAATTCAACGTTCAAAAATAGTGGTAACCGATTACATGCCCATGGTAATCGATTACTACTTCGTAAAATAGTTATAAAAATGTTTTGGGCTTCTAGTAATCGATTACAGCCTCATGGTTATCAATTACCAAAGAGTAAAAACTTTGGTAAAAGATTTTTCTTTGAAAAATTCTTTTGGACAAATTGTGCTATTCAATCTTTTCTTTGAAAAATTCTTTTTATACTTATCTTAATACTTTTCTTAAGGTTCTTGCATATCTTGAGTCTTCTCTTGAATCTTCACTTTAATCTTCCTGATTTTTTAATCTTGTTTGAATGGATCTTTAATAATCTTTGGCATCATCAAAATAATCTTGGAAGCTTTGCTTCTACATGGGACACCTTAGGTTTGCCGTACTTTTTGGTAGGAATAATCAACATGAAAATACAGAAAAAGGTATGTTTTATTGCATTACTTTCCTTAATTTTTTAAATACTGCTCAAGGGGTTCCCACGAACTCTAACAGAATAAAGGTCATTCCTGAGTGACCCACTCCACCAATTATAAGGAAATTTTGGGGATTCCATGACTTAACAAACTTTTACAAAAGGTTTGTCCCATATTTTTCTATACTTGTAGCACCCCTCATTGAGTTGGAGAGGAACCATGTTCCCTCATGGGAAGATGCCCAAGAAATGGGTTTTCAGGCCTTACCTTACTCCAACGTACTAAACACCGCTAATATATGTGTTTTTATTCTTTTTACAGGTGTTAAGGGAAGAAGTCTAGAGTTTCAAGAACCTCTGGATTTGAGGTCAAATCCTTTTCAAGAGGGAGGGAATGATGCAATCCTACCCCCAAGGGCATTGGATAGAAGACTCCAAGAAGATTGGACCAGAGATGCAAGAGAAGGCCCTAGGATTCTCATTAGCCTTAGGGTAGATCTCGGGCCCATGGGCTAAGTATGAGCCCAGATATCTTTGTACATATTAGATTAAGGTTTCATTATTTTTGGGCCTTGTATTTAGGGCTACATAATGTAGGTAAGGTACCCTAGAAATGTAGGATTTTTCAGCCCTTGTATTTTAGGGCACCTATACTAGTTTTTGTATTAGGGGTAGTTTTGTAATTTCACATGCATTAAGTGAATATTTGATGTGTGTGTTGGAAAATAAATTTAATTGAATTGGGAGAAGCCCAATCCAATTAAATTTTAGAGGGGGATGAGTATTTTCTTGCTACACCCTATTGTCACATCATATAGTCACACTTTGTGAATGTCCTTCATGCTTTACATGCTTCATGACACCTAAGCACACTTAGTGGAGAATCTTGGACTTGATCTAGGATTAGTGAGCTGAACCATAGCTAAAAATAACTAATAATAATTAGTGAAGTTTTGGCTCCAAAATTTGGCTCCACAAATTCTAGTGAAATTTTAATAGAAATTCAAATTTCCCTCTAATTTTGTGTGACACTTAGGCTATAAATAGAGGCCATGTGTGTGCTTTTTTTCAAATTTGATCATTTTAGAATTAAACTTCAAAGTTCAGACCTCATTTGAGGCACAAAATTTCATTCTCCTTCTTTCCTTCTGCCTCTATTCATCTTCTCCTACCTTCAAGCTCTTATCCATGACTTCCTATGGTGGTGAGCTTGTTCTTGACTCATCTTCTCCTTGAAGTGGCATCTCCAATCATCTTTCTTCCTTCTCCATTCCGTTTTGATATATATATTGCTTACTTTTGAAAACAGGCCCCGACGGGTGCAGAGAAACGCGAGGGACTAGAACCAAAGAAACGACATGCAAACCGAGGTAGGATTTTAGCATTTCAAAAGGTCAGATTTTTCTCTTCTTGTGGCTGAGTATGAGTCACATCAAGAGAAAAAGTGGGCCCCTTTTTGCTCCACTCAAAAGGAGACATGTGGCATAGCTTTTAGAAAAAAAAAACAGAGAGAGAGAGGAAGCCTTTTAAAATAAAAAGCCACGTTCTCTCTCCTCACTCTGCCAAAAATTCAAAAGCTTTTCCCTCACTCTCATGTTGCTATTCCCTTCTTCTTCCTCACCATTGAAGCCTCCATCAAAGCTCCAAACTTTGCTCACCATTTCTACTCCAAATCGCAAAAGGAAGCCATTTTCGGAGTCGTGAAGTGCACCTCTACGTTGTGCGACTTCAAATTTCAGATTTGGGTAGACTTCTTCTCACATGATTTTCGTGGGTATTGGGTTTTTGGGAGATATGATGGGTAGTTCTACTAGGTTTGTGCCTTATGGTAGTTATTTGTGAAGGAATTTGTTGAAAGCATGCTAAACTTGTCATGTTTGATGTGAGTCAAGCTTACCCATTCTATTTTAGGTTTTTATGATGATGCTTTGTGATGTTTGTGTGTTGAAATTTCTGATAGAAAACTGATAGAGATGAAGGGTAGAGTTAACCTAGGGTTAAAAAGTGAGAATGGTAGTGATATGAGTGGAAAAGTGTGAGGCTTTGAGGGTTTGAAAAGCTAAATCTGGATTTAGTGGTAATTGGAGGCTAAGGTGAGTTAATCCTAGTTTAAAGTGTCATTTAGGACTTGTGGGAAAGCTTGGGCTGAGCAAATGAGGAAAATGAATAACCAAAGTGAAAGCAAGAGCCATTTCTAGGGTAAATTGGGTGTTAAGGGGTCAAATTTTGATTCGGTGGAGTTTTCGTCGTAAAACCAGTTTGAACAAGTTTAGATTAATGTTATAGACTGGTTTGAGGTGAGATTTTACTTCAAAATTACCCCATTCTCATTTTCACTTCTCAAACCTTGAAAATCCACTAAATTGAGGGGTTTTAGATACCTAGATTTTGAATTGCTTTGGTCTGAAGCTTGTCTTTGGTTTAGATGTGATTTATACATGATTTAGGACTTGTAGGATCCAATTTGGGCAAAATTGGATGAGGGCAAGAGGGATTTAGAAATCTGCCCAATTTGTGCAGCAAAAAGCTGTCAAATTTTGTGCAGCAGAATTTGGCTCTTGTGCAGAAAATGTTTGTGTATTGCTGGTTGTAGAAAGGGTTGTACATATTGGGTTCTGGACATTTTCTAGCAGATCCCAACGGTCAAAATGTGGACTTATGTACTAGGGACCTTCATTAAAATTTTCGAGTCAATCCAACGGTGAACGAATCAGAACGTAGAGAATGTTACTGGGGTATTTGAGTAAGGAAAGATGTGGTATTGGAATGTGTTTTGGGCAGAGTTTTCTGCCTCTGCCCTGTTTTCTTGGTTTTGGATAGTTCATGATGTTTGGATATTGAATTGCTTGGATTTTGTGGAAGCTTGGAGGGATTGATGGGGACCCGGTGCAGAGAGGAACGAGGATAAGGGCTACGTGGGAGTCCGTGAGCTCAGTTGAAGGTGGGCAACTGGGGATGGTGGGTTCATGTGTGATTTGTGGATATGGAGAGTTTATTTGCACCATCGCCCGATCGCCGCCTAGTACCACATGTGACGGGTACCCCATAATCCTACAAGCTTGAAGTGAGAAAGTGTGGAAGAGTCAGTCTTCCTACTTTTATTTGTTGACCACAGAGTGGTACCTGGAGATATGTCGCGGGGGTCAGGAGACCTTGGGGACGTCAGGTGGGGTGCTACTGCCCAAAACCAAGCTTGATCAATCCCGACCCAACCCGGGCATAGTTAGTCAGTGAGAACCTGTGACGTACCTAAACAGGCGAGCTCCCGGAAGTCAACCAATAAAAGAATAAAGACCACAAAGCAAGGAGGCTTGTGTGGTGGCTGGCCAGCTATGGATCTTGAGTGATATCTGGAATATGGCCTCTAGTAATCGATTACCAAGGGTGTGTAATCGATTACAAGGCTTAGAAATGGATACAGGAAGTTGAGATGGCCTCTGATAATCGATTACCAAGGGGTGTAATCGATTACCAGGCTTAGAAATGGAAATGGGATGTTGAGGTGGCCTCTGGTAATCAATTACCAGTGCTGTGTAATCGATTACACAGAGTAACAGGCCACTGGTAATTGATTACCAGTTATGTGTAATCGATTACACAGTGTATATTGCAGGTTTCCATGTTCTGAAGCTGTGTAACTCGAGTTTGGCCTCTGGTAATCGATTACCAATGTTGTGTAATCGATTACCAGAGAAGAAAAGCCTTGTGTTGTTACCGTAGTTAGATTTCTCGTGAAAGAGTCTACCCCCTTTCTTTCATTTCATGTAGATCGCGATGGCAGCATGATCGAGGCCATACCCGAATCAAATAAACATGAAAATGCAGTAACTAGGAAGTGATCCTAGGTCGTTTCCCAACGAGCAGTGACAAACCAAATGTTCATAATATACTTGCAGTAACAGTAACGATTGGGGGGGGGGGGGGTTTGTTTGTTTTGTGATTAAAGAGCAGAACAAGTAAACTGGAATACGAAACTACTAATATTAAAAACGGGTTGTTTCCTCTGATTCAGAAGCCATTCTCTTATCCTGGGTTATGGAAAATTTGTCCTTAACAGTCAACCACTTAATCCAACCCTATTTCAATTTACTAAGCGAAAATCAACTTAGGGTTTTCAATACGTGATTAGGCACCACATACACCAGTTAGCCCTTCGTCCATTAAGCATGAACGCAAGTTAGGCTCAGAGGCAATTAATCGAACACGAAGCGTGCACTGATTAATATTCACGAATTTGGGATAACTGGTGAAGGGAAAGCTGCCAGGAAACCACATTACAAGCGAAACCTCAAAGAGAGTTGGGCTTCGTCCTCAAAAGGAAACAACACCAGAAAATCTAGCCTTCCATGGATTCAAACAGAAAACGCAAATGAAACATGAAGCAGAAATGTAAATGAACAGAAACGTAAATGAACAAAAACGTAAATGAATAGAAATGTAGATGAAACAGAAACGTAAATGAGAGTAGAAGAAGAAGCAAGAACGAAATTGTAATTAGAAACAGAAAACGTAAAATTGCATTACGTGAACAGTAGCATTAAGCAGAAAAATGAAAACCCTAAAACAAAAGCTCTGAATAATGAATAGCATAACAGAATGCCTTGCACGAATCCCAAGGCTGCTATTTAAAAAGAGTCACTCAAAGTCACTGGGCCCTATTACAATACTCTGGCCCAAAACGAAATAAACACTGAACAACATAAAATAAAATTGCTAAATTTCCTAATTAACTAAGGTAAGCGCTGCTTAATTTGCCCTCTTCAAGTCCATAACCAAAATCCGGATTAAGCCCAATGTTTCATTAATTCCTGAAATTAGATTAAAAACATCAAATTAGCTAAATGAGCCCAAATAATAAAACTGCCTGATTAATTGACAATTAAGACCAATCAGTAATTAAAATGGTGCAAAAAGGGTTTAGAAAATAGAAGAAAATGATGGCACATCAAAACCCCCCATACTTAGCCTTTTGCACTCTTGGGCAAAATGAAACAAAGAACAAAATCCAAGGGTATCAAAGAGAGACAAACGAAAACATTCACATATTTCTCAATGAACATCAAGGAATGAAAGTAATGGGTAACATCTAACATAAGGAGATCTGAAAAGTCAAGACATTCATGAAAATCATCCAAGCAACCCAATCATGGCAAAATAGTTAATCAGCTCAAGAATGAAAAGTGATAAAGCCTCACAAGATATACACTCTATCTCTCAAGTGTCTAGGCTACTATTTACCCTCAAAGCACCCATCAAAACAAACACTACATAAACTTGGCAAGATTCTAAAATTGACAATCAACCCATAAACACAAGCACATGAGGATCAAAAGGTCTTTTAAGGTTGTAATGGGGCCAAGGACAAGGTATGGAAAAATATGGAATAAGTGGCTAAATCCCAAAGGAATAGAGGAGCAATGGGGAATAAGTGCATAATAAGAAAAAATTAAGAAAATAAAAAGAAGTAAAGATAAAATTTAAACATAAAGAGTAGAACCAAGAGTCTCATAATTCTTTTGCCATTTAAGATCTTATTCACTCAACTTTATTGCTTTTCTTTTTCATTTTTGATTTTTTTTTTTACTCTATATCCTTTGAGAAACAGCATTTCATTCAGCATGTCCAACATTTAACCAATATACAATGTACATCAAGTATGGCCCAAAATACATCATGAAGTATAGCCAACAAAACAAGTTATCCAATGAAACAAAAACCCCCCCACACTTATTCCCAAAACAATTCCAAAGCTCCAAAATTCCTTAAGGATATGGTGATATCATGGTTTTTCACTTAAGGCTTGTAGTGAGATTCAAAACAAGGAAAGGGAAACAAGGCTCAAAAGGGCTATCAAAGGAATTAATTCAAGGTAAGTCCATTTGGCTAGAAGCTTATAAGAACAAAATTGCCTCAATCATTTCCAAATATGCATGTGAATTAGGACGCATCAACAAGAATCAAGCCAAGGCTATTGTGCAAGCAATCAATGGGGCAAAACACACCAAATGATTATGATGATGGATGGCTTAAATTCTCACAAAGGTAAACTCATCACTTTCAAATTGGGCTTTCAAAACTATCATGACATGTAGAGGAGAATCAAGGATTTCAAGTCACAAAATGTCAAAAACTTTTATTTTCAAAACAATTACCCATTTCTTGAACATATCCTATAATTCAAAGAAAAACATGCAAAGTCGTACATGCACACAAAATTGACCCAAAATATTAAACTAACAATCCGACGAAACTAACAACATTAACAAATTAACAAAACCAACAAAACTAGCAAAACCAAAGAACACTCCCCCCCATACTTAAACAACACATTGTCCTCAATGTAGCACAATCAAAAGATTAAAAACAATTAAATCATCAAATAGAATCGAACAAGTGTAGTAAAAGCAAAGAAGGAGATAGGAAAAGAAAAACTCCCTAAGTCATGGTGGAGGAAGAGTAGGGTGGAGTAAGGAAGTCTCTTCCACCACTATGTCCACTAGAGAAGGGTTCGTGAGGAATGGCTTAAGTCGATGTCCGTTGACCTTGAAGCTCTTGTTTGTGGAGTCACTTTTGATCTCAACTGTACCATAAGGAAAAACATTAGTAACAACAAAAGGACCAATCCACTTAGACCTCAACTTACCACTCATGAGTCCAAGCCTAGAATTATACAATAACACTTTTTGCCCAACCATGAAGTCCTTTTTAACTATCATGCTATCGTGGAACTTCTTGGTCTTTTCTTTGTAGAACTTGGCATTCTCATAGGCTTCTAGGTGGATTTCATCTAACTCACTCAGTTGCAACTTCCTTTCCTCACCAGCTTGATCCATAGAGAAGTTGCAAGTCTTCACTGCCCAGTATGCTTTGTGCTCAATTTCCACTGGAAGATGACATGCCTTTCCAAAGACAACCCGATAAGGAGACATTCCTATGGGTGCTTTGTAGGCAATCCGATGTGCCCAGAGAGCATCATCAAGCCTGGTACTCCAATCTTTCCTGCTTGGCTGCACAATCTTCTCTAGAATTCTCTTGATTTCCCTGTTAGAAATTTCTGCCTGTCCATTGGTCTGGGGGTGGTATGGTGTGGATACCCTGTGTACCACCCCGTACTTTTTAAGCAGGGCATGCATTGTTCTGTTGCAAAAATGGGTTCCTTGATCACTAACAATTGCTTTAGGTACTCCAAACCTGCAGAACAGATTAGACCTGACAAAATCTGCAACAACTTTAGCATCATTAGTTCTAGTGGGTTTGGCTTCCCCCCATTTTGAAACATAGTCAACTGCAAGGAGAATGTAAACATAACCAAAAGAGACAAGAAAAGGGCCCATGAAATCTATACCCCAGACATCAAACACCTCACAGAATAGCATAGGTTGCTGAGGCATTTGTTGTCGCCATGTAAGTGTATTTTCTGCTCTCTGACACTGCTCACAAGTGTTGCAGATCTTCCACGCATCTTTAAAGATGGTGGCCCAATAAAAACCACAATCAAGCACTTTGCGAGCTGTCCTTTGAACACCCAGATGACCTCCCGGTGCGGAATAATGACAGAACTGCAGGACTGAGTCAGTCTCATGATCTGGAATGCACCATCTAATGACCTGATCCCTGCACAATTTCCACAAGTAGGGGTCATCCCAAATAAAATGCTTAGCATCACTTTTAATTTTATCTTTTTGGGCCTTAGATGCTAAGGGAGGAAAAACAGAAGCAACTAAATAATTGACAATGTTAGCAAACCAGGGAGTAGAAAGAGAGTCAGAAATACTATACAGTATATACAAATGATCATTCGGGAAATCATCCCGAATAGGTGAATCTGCATCAGATACACGTTCGATCCGACTCAAATGATCAGCAACTAGATTTTGTGCTCCGCTCCTATCACGGATCTCCAAGTCAAACTCTTGGAGCCAGAGCATCCATCGGATCAACCTAGGCTTAGAATCAGCCTTCTTCAACAAGTACTTTAGAGCTGCATGGTCAGTATAAACAATAATGCGGGTACCAAGCAAATAAGATCGAAATTTTTCAAGAGCAAAAACTATGGCTAGAAGCTCTTTCTCAGTAGTAGTATAATTCGCTTGGGCAGCATCTAAAGTCCTAGAAGCATAATATATCACCCTGGGAAATTTATCAATTTTCTGAGCAAGGACAGCCCCCAATGCATAATTTGATGCATCACACATAAGCTCGAAAGTGGCTGTCCAATCGGGTGACTGGATGATGGGGGTGGTAGTTAGCGCTCTTTTGAGGCAATCAAAAGCCTCTTTGCATCTGTCATTAAAGTCAAACTCCACCTCCTTTTGCAACAAGTTGGACAATGGAAGGGCTACTTTGCTAAAATCCCTTATAAAGCGCCTGTAGAATCCTGCATGACCAAGAAAAGATCACACCTCTCGCACACAAGAGGGGTAAGGCAATTGTGAAATAACAAAAAATTTTGCAGGATCTACTTCAATACCCTTATTGGAAATAATGTGGCCTAAAACTATACCTTGCTCAACCATAAAATGACATTTTTCAAAATTTAGAACAAGGTTAGTTTCAATGCATCTATTCCAAACTATTCAAACAACCATCAAAAGAGGATCCATATACAGTGAAATCATCCATAAACACCTCTATGCAATTTTCTAAAAAATCACTGAAAATACTAATCATGCACCGCTGGAAGGTACCAGGGGCATTGCACAGGCCGAAAGGCATCCTCCTATAGGCAAAAGTGCCGAAGAGGCAGGTGAATGTGGTCTTTTCTTGATCCTCAGGAGCAATAGTAATTTGCATATAACCAGAAAAACCATCAAGGAAATAGTAGTGAGATTTACCTGCCAGGCGTTCAAGCATCTGATCAATGAATGGCAGGGGAAAATGGTCCTTTTTGGTGACCCGGTTCAGCCTCCTGTAGTCAATGCAGACTCTCCAACTGTTCTGCACCCGAGTAGGAATCAACTCTTCCTTCTCATTTTTGATTACTGTGAGGCCAGTCTTCTTCGGGACTACCTGGACGGGACTCACCCATTGGCTATCAGAGATAGGATAAATGATTCTAGCTTGCAAAAGCTTGGTTATCTCCTTCTTCACTACATCAAGAATCACCGGGTTGAGTCTTCTCTGTGGCTGTCTTACTGGTTTAGCTCCATCCTCTAAATTTATTCGATGCATACATGTGGATGGGCTAATACTAGGAATGTCCGCCAGGGTCCAGCCTATAGCCTTCTTATGCTTCTTGAGAACTAACAACAACTTCTCCTCTTGCTCATCAGCAAGGGAGGCAGATATAATCACTGGAAAACTCTTGCTATCATCCAAGTAAGCGTATTTTAAATTTGATGGCAGAGGCTTCAATTCTGGTGTGGTCGGCTGGACAGTGGTAGAAGGAGATGGTTTCTCAGCCTTTACCTCATAAAGAAAGTCAGAGGTATGTGTACTTCCTGAAACATGGTTAGTCCTATCTGACTCTATAAAATCAATCTCGAGAGGTAAAACACCACCACCAGACATGCAATCAATATCACTCTCATATTCACTCTCAGCATCAAATTCAGACATATGATCAAGTACAATTTCAGACTCAATGCATGAAGAGTGAGAGGCATGCAGATTAGAATAAAGATCAGTCATGTATTCATCAACAACATGGTCAATTATTTCAGCACGAAATACAGAAAGATCTTCAGATGGGTATTTCATAGCATCCAGAATATTAAAATGAATAGTTATATCACCAAACTCCATGGATAGTGTGCCTGCATAAACATCTATCTTAGTTCTAGCAGTTTTCATAAAGGGTCTGCCTAGAATGATGGGAACTGATCCTTGAGAAAATCCATCTTCCATATTCAAAATATAAAAATCAACAGGGAAAATCAGTTCACCAACTCTAACTAAGACATCTTCTATGAAACTAACAGGGTAGGCAACACTTCTATTAGCTAAATGAATTACCACATCAGTTGACTGTAAGGGACCTAGAGATAGGGAATTAAAAATAGACAGAGGCATAACACTAACAGAAGCTCCTAAGTCTAGCATGGCATTATCAAACTTACTATTCCCTATAATACAAGGTATGCTGAATGTACCTGGATCTTTGCATTTTTCAGGAATTTGAGGAACAGATTTACCAATCAATGTGGAGACATTTCTGCCCATGCTAATCCGTTCACTTCCTTTAAGCTTCCGCTTATTAGTGCACAACTCCTTCAAGAATTTGGCATATCTTGGAATTTGCTTTATTGCATCCAACAGAGGTATGTTTACCTCTACTTTTCTAAACGTTTCCAAGATCTCTTTCTCTGCCTCTTCCATTTTTTTGTTGGAAACTGCTCTTGGAGGGAATGGAAGAGGGGGAATGTGCTGCTTCTGCAAATCAGAATTACCTGTGGAAGAAGATTCACCTGCACAGAAATTGTTAGGTAAATTTTTGTCATCACCTTTTTCTGGAGTAGAGTGAAGTTTGGCAGGTTCATTTGCAGATGAGGAAGGTGCTACGGGTTGAGGTCCATGACACTGCTTTCCCGACCTCAATGAAATGGCACTGACATTTTTTGGATTTTGGACAGCTTGAGAAGGCAGCTTGTCAGAATTCTGGGACTGTTGTTGATTCAATTGGGTAGCCAATTGTCCCATCTGATTGGTTAAGCTCTGAATGAAGGCTCTGGTCTCTTGCTGAAACTGCATGTTCTGCATAGTCATTTGCCTCACAAGTTCTTCAAGGGAAGGTTGTGGAGGGGCCTCAACTGTTGGTTGTTTCTGGGGTTGTTGCTGTTGTTGGATTGGTGGAGGAATGTATGGTCTGCTTGGGCCAGCAGCATTTTGGAAGGAAGGAGCAGGCTGCTGTTGTTGTTGCTGAGGGCTGGACCATTTGAGATTAGGGTGATTCCTCCATCCAGGGTTGTATCTGTTGCTGGAGAGGTCATAATTGTTCTGCTGTGGTTGATTTTGCTGCTGAGGTTGAGGAGGTCTATTGTAAATATTTGCAGCATAAGCTTCAGGCTGCTCAATTGCTCCAGGTTGCTGCATGGAAGGGCAAAGGTCTGTATGATGGTCAGCAGAGGAGCACAAACCACAAACCCTTGCGACAGGTACAGATTTCTGATTCAAGGCCAGCTGGGTTACCAAGTTAACCAATGCATCCAGTTTGCCTTCAAGCTTCTTAGTTTCAGATGATGCAGATGGGCTTGTAGCTACCTCATGCACTCCTCTAATGACTATGGCATCATTTCTGGCGCTAAACTGTTGGGAGTTGGAAGCCATCTTCTCAATTAAATTTCTGGCTTCAGCAGGATTCATGTCTCCAAGGGCTCCACCACTGGCAACATCTATCATACTTCTCTCCATATTGCTGAGTCCTTCATAAAAATATTGGGGAAGAAGCTGCTCCGAAATCTGATGGTGAGGGCAACTGGCACATAGTTTCTTAAATCGCTCCCAGTATTCATACAGGCTCTCTCCACTGAGTTGTCTAATACCTGAGATATCTTTCTTGATGGCTGTGGTCCGAGAAGCAGGGAAAATTTTTTCTAAGAATACTCTCTTAAGGTCATCCCAGCTCGTGATGGACCTTGGAGCAAGGTAATACAGCCAGTCCTTTGCCACTCCCTCTAATGAATGAGGAAAAGCTTTCAGAAATATGTGATCCTCTAGGACATCTGGGGGTTTCATGGTGGAGCAGACAATATGAAATTCCTTCAAATGTTTGTGCGGGTCTTCACCTGCAAGGCCATGAAACTTTGGAAGCAAATGAATCAGTCCAGTTTTAAGAACATATGGGACATCCTCATCAGGGTATTGGATGCACAAGCTTTCGTAGGTGAAATCAGGTGCAGCCATTTCCCTTAGAGTCCTCTCACGGGGTGGAGGTTGTGCCATGTTCTCAGAATGTGCAAAATCAGAATGCTCAGAATCAGAATGCTCAAAATTATAATGCTCAAGATCAGGATGTTCAAAATCACCAATAACAAAATGCACAGATTCACCAGTAATGGAATGCTCAGAATGATCAAAAGGTATAAAATGATGCCTAAATAATCTATGAAATGTCCTATCTATCTTAGGATCAAAGGGTTGTAAGTCAGATGGATTGCCTCTAGTCATACACTACATTCAGCATGCACACAACTAGTTGCCTTATCATGTAAATAAAGGTGTAGGTTTGAACTACAACTACCCTCAAATGATATCCAAATGACTTGAAATTTTGTGGGCAACCTTATAAAATGATGGCACAAAAAATTTCAGACAAAAATTCAAAGTCTAACTATGAAAGCTAAAAATGGTAAGTTAAGAAAAATAAGTGAATAAAACTTGAAAAATAAAAAACTTTTGACAGAATCGCTTTTTTTGGACGATGGAGACCTCAGCCGGCCTACGGCGGGCTACCAAGGCGTAGGAAATTTTTTCTACCCCAAATGCATATATAATAATTGCGATTCTGATAACCGGAGCAAAAGTTATGGTCGTTTGAAGTTTTGACAAACACAAAATTTGCTAGTTTTTTGGAACTTTCAAATCTGACCAAACTAAAGGCTCTAGCTATTTTTCCCACAAAATATGGATTAAAAGAAGTTACCACAAAATATGGATTAAAAGAAGTTACCACAAAAAAATTCAGCCAAAAATAACAACCCTAGCTACTAAAACAAAAAATCTCAAATAATTCAGCATGGGTGGTCGCTAAATTCCGTCTCTAATTGATTTCTACTACTACTCTGTTTTGCCGCAAGCACAATCTTCACAGCAAAACACCCAAGACTGAAATAGGGGAAACGCTTAATGGGAAAACTGAAACAGAACACACATTAAACAAAATACCAGAACACTAAACAACACTAACACACATACTAACACAGTACTAACAATTTAAACATAAAACACGAAAGGATTAAACACACATCACTAGCTAGCTATTATGAACCTTTGGACACTGCTCCCCGGCAACTGCGCCAAATTTGATCGAGGCCGTACCCGAATCAAATAAACATGAAAATGCAGTAACTAGGAAGTAATCCTAGGTCGTTTCCCAACGAGTAGTGACAAAGCAAATGTTCATAATATACTTGCAGTAACAGTAATGATTGGGGGGGGGGGGGTTTGTTTGTTTTGTGATTAAAGAGCAGAACAAGTAAACTGGAATACGAAACTACTAATATTAAAAACGGGTTGTTTCCTCTGATTCAGAAGCCATTCTCTTATCCTGGGTTATGGAGAATTTGTCCCTAACAGTCAACCACTTAATCCAACCCTATTTCAATTTACTAAGCGAAAATCAACTTAGGGTTTTCAATACGTGATTAGGCACCACATACACCAGTTAGCCCTTCGTCCATTAAGCATGAACGCAAGTTAGGCTCAGAGGCAATTAATCGAACACGAAACGTGTACTGATTAATATTCACGAATTTGGGATAACTGGTGAAGGGAAAACTGCCAGGAAACCACATTACAAGCGAAACCTCAAAGAGAGTTGGGCTTCGTCCTCAAAAGGAAACAACACCAGAAAATCTAGCCTTCCATGGATTCAAATAGAAAACGCAAATGAAACATGAAGCAGAAACGTAAATGAAGAAAAACGTAAATGAATAGAAATGTAGATGAAACAGAAACGTAAAAGGGAGTAGAAGAAGAAGCAAGAACGAAATTGTAATTAGAAACAGAAAACGTAAAATTGCATTACATGAACAGTAGCATTAAGCAGAAAAACGAAAACCCTAAAACAAAAGCTCTGAATAATGAATAGCATAACAGAATGCCTTGCACGAATCCCAAGGCAGCTATTTAAAAAGAGTCACTCAAAGTCACTGGGCCCTATTACAATACTCTGGCCCAAAACGAGATAAACACTGAACAACATAAAATAAAATTGCTAAATTTCCTAATTAACTAAGGTAAGCGCTGCTTAATTTGCCCTCTTCAAGTCCATAACCAAAATCCGGATTAAGCCCAATGTTTCATTAATTCCTGAAATTAGATTAAAAACATCAAATTAGCTAAATCAGCCCAAATAATAAAACTGCCTGATTAATTGACAATTAAGATCAATCAGTAATTAAAATGGTGCAAAAAGGGTTTAGAAAATAGAAGAAAATGATGGCACATCACAGTGCAATTTATCCATGATCGAGTGGAGATGGAGTGCCTAGAAGGAGTTTGGGAGACCCTCAAAGGCAATGCGAGGTGCCGATTCCGTGGCACGATTCGACTCACGGCTACTTCATTGGTACATCCAGAGGAACCCACACGCACAACTCTTTTCTATTAGAGGTCGACAAACTCAGGCAATGATCAACTCCGGTTCCCAGTATTCTGAAGTCCTCTCTGATGCAATGAATAGCGGTCAACAAGAATCTAATACACACATTGTAAATGAATTCGACAGACACAATCACACTTTTATTATAACATAGACCCAATCCTCACTTCAAACACCCAGACCACCTGGAAGGTTTAGAGTAATGTTACAATCCCAAAAGTGTGATTGTTGTGAATATTAGGCTAAACACTTACCGTATTCTCACGTCATGTCTGCCTATAAATCTATCAATGTTGATCCCATGAACTATGTGCCGACGCTATTCATTTTACAACACATTTTGCACGTCTATGACAACTCCTTCAGTTTACTGGCATAGGAATCAATGTGGCAAGAATATGAAGGAGATCAGTGGGGTCCTGATCCAAGGAGAAAGAGGACTGCAAAGGGTCATCCCGTTTCAACTCACA
Source organism: Glycine max (assembly GCF_000004515.6). Taxonomy (NCBI): domain Eukaryota; kingdom Viridiplantae; phylum Streptophyta; class Magnoliopsida; order Fabales; family Fabaceae; genus Glycine; species Glycine max. The sequence continues at coordinate 15,667,417 of NC_038245.2, forward strand.
TTCCTACTTTGATGGACAAAGACGAAAATGAACGGGAAAGTAGAAAAAAATGTGGAATTTTTCGGCAACATGGTCATAACAGAAACAATTGTTCTTACATATCTTCATCTTAAGTTTTTCCTTAGCCAAATGTGATTGTTTAAGTATTTTATTAATAATGCAGTATAATGTTCTTCTATAAATAAATTGTTAAACAAAAAGTCTTATCATTTTTAATTAAATCTAATGACATTAACAAAAAAATTATATTAAAAATTTTAAATTTTTACTAAAATAAATATATTATACAAAATTCAGATTTTAAAAAACAATATTCACCTAAAAAATATGTTAAGTAAATTAAATAATAAAACAAAAATAATTATATTTAATAATATCATTTTATTATTAAAAAAATTAATTAAAAACAAGATTAAAAAATTAATTTAATAAATAAGTAACTTTAAAACCAATTAAAAAAATTTATATAATATTATTTATATTTTATAATATTTTAATTTTTTTTAAAAAAAGGTAAAGCACGGAAGTCAGGGAGCCCAAACCCGACTTCCTACATGCATGCCAAAAGCAGTGTAGTATGGAAAAAAAGGAACAAACTAGTGTAGAACAGGAAAATAATGGAGAAAGAAGGTGCATTTCTGTAGAAAAAAACTCATGAGGAGGATTCTGTCCTGGAATCCTCTTAGGGATCTTCTTAGGAGATTTTTTGAGATATGGTTAGTGGTGATCTTGATTTTGCTTTGTCAGAGTAGTATATGGATAGGTAACTACTCTATCTAGATTTTGTAGGTTTTCTCTTATTGTATTTTAGGGTAGGTTAACTTAGATATAGTATATGTATTGTGCTTATCTTTTTTGTCTTTTGATATGATTGTATTTTATATCTCTATATAATTGTATTTTATATCTCTGACATGTACGAGATAATTTCATGAGATTTTGGACACCTTACTTTTAATACCAATATTTATGTTATTGTGATGCTTATTCAATAGATGACATGTATGACTATTTATTACTTTGGTTTATTAAATATATATTATATGTGACGTGACAATGATGCTTGAAATGAGTACAAACAAAGAAAATAAAAAAATGATTTTTAATATCGTCTAACTCAATCAAGAACATATAAACACATACTTACAATTTCAATCAATCAAGACAAACAAATACAAATTTTGTTAGTCATAATAATCAAATTAATTGAAAAGAAAATTTCAACCAAAATAAACTTTCAAAAGAGAAAGGTTTTGATGTTACCTTTTTCATGATTAAGGTGTCTAGATCTTCAAAGATGAAAGTCATACTTTTTTCTTTTTACTTAATCTTCTTGAGAAATGTTCTCATCACTCTCATAATCCTTGGTTAGAAGGTTGATCTCCTTTTTTGAACCGTTGGATGAATCATTGTCATCCCATGCAATGTAGGCCTTCTTGGTCCTTCTTTCATCATACCTTTTCTTATCACTTTTCTTAGGCCATTCTTCATTTGAAGGACAATTAGCTTTGATGTGACCAAGTTGGTTGCATTTGTAACATCTAAGAACTTGAGAGTCTTCTTGTGATCTTCTTCCATTGTTGAAGTTCTGACGCCTCTCGATTCTTCTTCTCTTGACAAATTTTTGGAACTTCTTCACAAAGAGTGAGAAGTCTTCTTCATCATTTGAATCTTCTTCTTCATTTTCTTCTTGTATTGATGATGAGGCTTTAAGTGCTATACTTCTCTTCTTTTTGTCAGTTTCTTCATTTTGATTAAGACGTTGGAGTTCCATTTCATGTTCCTACAATTTTCCAAATAAAGTAGCAAGAGACATAGAAGAGAGATCTTTACTTTCAAAAATAGCAATTACCTTGGGCTGCCATTCCCTACGTAAGCATCTTAAAACTTTATTAATTAGATCTTCATTAGGGAAGATTTTTCCTAGAGAAGCAAGATGGTTGACTATATGTGTGAATCTTTTTTGCATGCTATGGATGTTTTCATTAGGGTTCATCCTAAACAATTCATATTCATGTGTAAGGGTATTGACTCTAGATCTTTTTACATCAGTGGTGCCTTCATGTGTAAGTTGGAGAGTATCCCACATCTCCTTGGCATTTGTGCAGTTTGACACTCTAAAATACTCATCTATTCCTAGGGCTGAAGTAATAATGCTTTTGGCTTTAAGATCATACTGGATTCTTCTTCTGTCCACTTATCTCTAGGTTTTTGTGTTGTGGTACTTGTGCTTACATCTATTACAGTGGGTATGTAAGGTCCTATTTCTATTGCTTCCCAAATGTTTAAATCTATGGCTTCAATGAAAATCTGCATACGGGTTTTCCAATAGTGGTAACCCTCACCATTGAAGATAGGTGGTCTATGAATGGAATTTCCTTCAGGAAACAAAGAATTTGAAGAGGCCATGAATATTGAAGTGGTTAAACTTTCTACAAGATACCTGCTCTGATACCACTTGTTGGATCAAGTGGCCTCGGAATAATTAAGAAGGGGGGGTTGAATTAATTATTAACAAACCTTTACTAATTAAAAATCTATCTTTCTTAATGTTACCAAAAGTAAAAGCAATAATTAAAGTGCACAGCGGAAATTAAAGAGTGTAGGGAAGAAGAAGACAAACACAAGAGTTTTATACTGGTTCAGCAACAACCTGTGCCTACATCCAGTCCCCAAGCGACCTGCGGTCCTTGAGATTTCTTTTCAGCCTTGTAAAGTCCTTTACAAGCAAAGATCCACAAGGGATGTACTCTCCCTTATTTTCTTTGAACAACCTAGTGGATGTACCCTCCACTAGAACTGATCCACAAGAGATGTACCCTCTCTTGTTCTCAGTCACAACAACCCAAGTAGATGCACCCTCTACTTGTACCACAAAGGATATACCCTCCAATGTGTTAAGATAAAGTTCTCAGGCGGTTAGTCCTTTGAAATCTTTTGTTTATGGGAAAGGGAAGAATCAAAAGAATTCTTAGACTGTGTCGTTTTGAATTCTTTGACAAGGGAGACACAAAAATAATTCAGGCGGTTAGTCCTTGGCAAATTCTTTTTGGCAAAGGGAGAAGGGAATGAAAAAGATGAATAGCACACTTTTGTTTTCAAGGTTTAGAAAACCAAAAAACTTTAGAAAGCTTTTGGCAAAGGAAGAAGAAGAAAAAGATGTTCAAAGAGATTCAAAGATTGTAAAGGATTGTAATAATTGTTATGAATCAATTCTAAAATGCAAGTCAAGGTCTTGCTTTTATAGACTCTTCATGTCTGGTCAAGAAAACCATTAGAATAGTTATAACCTTTAGAAAAACTTGAAAACCATTGGAAGAGTTACATCTTTTGATTTTTATTCAAAACTTATCACTGGTAATCGATTACCAAATCATTGTAATCGATTACACAAAGCATTTTTGTGAAAGGATGTGAGTCTTAACAATTGAATTTGAATTTCAACGTTCAAACACACTGGTAATCGATTACCAAAATCTTGTAATCGATTACACCATTTTGAAATTAATTGGAACGTTGTAAATTCAGTTTGAAAGCTTTTGAAAACAAACTTTGCTACTGGTAATCGATTACAGTAAACGGGTAATCGATTACCAGAGAGTAAAAACTCTTTGTAAAAGCTTTTGTGAAAACTTCATGTGCTTCTCGATGTTTTGAAAAAACTTTTTAGCACTTATCTTGATTGAGTCTTTTCTTGATTCTTGAATCCTGATCTTGATTATTCTTGATTCTTGATTCTTGATTCTTGAAACTTGAAACTTGATTCTTGAATTGTTCTTGACTCAATCTTGAAGTCATTCTCTTGGGCTTTTGGTCATCATCTTTGTTTTCATCAAAACACCTTGAATCAATCATGATTCATCATCATGAATCAATCTTGATTCATGACTCAATCTTGATTCAATCTTAAAGCTTGCTTCTACATAGGGCACCAAAAGTCGAGATGTTGGATATGTTGTTGTAGTTCAATGTTTAGTTTTTGGTGAACAAGTTCAAGCAATTGTGTAAAAGTTATGGCCTTGTTGACCATGAAAGTTTTTGTATTGTTACTAACAAAGGTGATGCCCTCATTAGTATTGCAAATTTGGTCGTATTAGTAAACACAAACATATGTAGTTAGGTGACACATTGTGGTAGGGATTGAGATGAAAATTTGAAATTGTTACAAATGTCTTTAGCTATAGTGGTATTTATAGAATTTGGTTATAGTTGGGTGAGTCACTAGTTAACTGTGCATTTAGATGAACGGGTAAATGAACACTTAAGCATATTTGCAAGGGTCCATAATGTGCAAATTGCAGAGTGTTGGTGAGACATTTAATTTTTTAGAGACGTGTGCAAATTGCAGAGTGTTGCCAATTTGGACTGTGATTTATCCCTGGTAATTGATGGAGCAGAAGTCCGTTATAATTTTCAGAGTGAAAAAAAACTAAGTTGTCCATCTCATGTCAGTTTTATTGGTGCGACATTTATTTTTTTAGAGACGTGTGCAAATTGTCAAGTATTGTCAATTTGGACTGTGATTTATCCCTAGTAACTGATGTAGCAGAAGTCCATTATAATTTTCAGAGTGAAAAAAAAACTAAGTTGTGCAAATTGCAGAGTGTTACGATTTTTTTTGGATTCTTTGACGTTATTACCATGGAAAAAGTGTCAAAATCATAGTTTTTTTATTTTGTTTTTCTATTTTGAGGTGGTATTCCATGGAACTGGTGCATGATATATATTTTTTGGATTCTTTTACGTTCAAACCATGATAAAAGTGTATCATGAATATCATTAATGTGTTGGACATAATTTGGAAAAAATGCAGAACATGGGCACTTAAGCATAGTTGCAAGGGTCCAAATCATAGTTTTTTTTTATTTTGTGCTTCTATTTTAAGGTGGTATTCCATGGAACTGGTGCACGATATATTTTATTTTGGATTATTTGACATTCAAACCATGGAAAAAGTTTGTCATGAATATCATTAATGTGTTGGACATAATTTGAAAAAAATGCAGAACATGGACACTTAAGCATAGTTGCAAGGGTCCAAATCATAGTTTTTTTATTTATTTTGTGCTTCTATTTTAAGGTGGTATTCCATGGAACTGGTTCACGATATATTTTTTTTTGGATTCTTTGAAGTTCAAACCATGGAAAAACTGTGTCGTGAATATCATTAATGTGTTGGACATAATTTGAAAAAAAATGCAGAACATGGACACTTAAGCATAGTTGCAAAGGTCCAAATCATAGTTTTTTTTGATTTTGTGCTTCTATTTTGAGGTGGTATTCCATGAAACTGGTTCTTGATATGTATATTTTTGGAATTTTTGATGTTCAAACCATGGAAAAAGTGTGTCACGAATATCATTAATGTGTTGGACATAATTTGAAAAAAATGCGGAACATGGGCACTTAAGCATAAATGCAAGGGTCCAAATCATAGTTGATGAAACCGTTACAGGGGTACTTAAACATATTTGATCCCATTATCACAACATTTTATACTTCAATGACCAAGACGATGACCTGTCCCACAAGGTGGTGGACGCTGATTACGTCGTGGATTTCTTCTTTCCTGTATGACAGGTTCTCCCACATCATGATGATGTTGTTGTTCTATGTTAGTATATTCATTGTCGGTTGCTGCAGCTGAACAACTCTGCCTTGTTCTCCAAATGAATATGGTGCATCGAACTGTTGTAAAAAAGCTAAATATGATTTCGCTGAATTTGGTGTTTTGAAATCGACGCCAAATAAATCGGTCATCCATTCATGGCTGGTTGCGGTGACTGACTTGCCAGTGTGGCCAAAAGTTTGATGAACAGGTGAAGGAGTACAATACATTGATTGAGGATGTGGAATTTCAAAATGTGTTTGTTCAACACTTGTCCGTTCAACATTATGGGTAATTGTTGTGTGTGGATCATTTAGTTGTTGTGCAACAGACAAGAACAGAATAATGTTTTTCCTATACCATTCTATGTACGCTGGTGTATGTGTCACTATTCCTTCAACCCATTGCCCAACTAAAACATCATTGTGTTTGTTTTTCTAGATATTAATCTACTCCGCATGGTATGCCATCCAATCAATGTAATGATTGCCTCGCATGTCAATTTGGTGAAGTCGATCAAGATTCATGCTTGTTGTAGTCCAAACTATAGCTTGATCCAGTTTGTTTGATGCCATTCGACAATCGAGAAACAAATAATTACAGTACATGCAGACCAAATCTCTATGTCTTTTTAGCACGTCTGGGTAGGTGTTCTTCAAATTCTCTATATGGGACCCAAGAAAACTGAAATATATGCCAACAAGGCAACAATGCAACATTAGTAAATGTTAGTATGTACATATTGATGGTGCAGTTCATGATAGTATTATACCTCATGGCTCTCCATATGATCTATACGAGATCTATATTCGACCGAGTCACCATGAGGTGTGGCCTTATATTCTAATCTACCACCACTCCATCTGAAATGTAAAACATACAAAACCAATATTCATTGTAATGTTATAATACGCGTCATTGAAATAAAAAATTTACATTTCGCTATATGTAAATAACCTTTTAGCCAGTGGATAAGTTGTTTCGGGTCGTGGGACTCTTGGTGCAATAAAAGGCATGCGGTACCAAGCCCATGACTGCAATAGTATGGCACAACCACCCATAACTTTACCAACCTCCGATGGTGCTCAACATAGTTCTCTATACAGGTTTGCTAAACAAGTCGAACCCCAACTATATTTTATGTTTTTCAAATCACGTAATAGGTTCATATACATTAAATGAACTCTATTTCTAGATTTATCAAGAATTAAAGCACGGCCAATCATGTACATTATGAAAGCTCTACACCTGCATTGTAGTTGATGTGTTGTTGTTTCTTCAGGCAATGATGTGTGCAACATGCTTAGCAACCATGTCAGCTTCAGTGCAACTCCTTTACGTGCATACTCGGGAGGGACTTACCCTAGTAACTCATCGCATAACTCATCCCAATGTAAGAAGCTAGGTCCATCCACAACACGACCATCGACTCTAATGCCTAGATGCAGTGCAACATCTTCGAGTGTGATGGTGCACTCTCCCCATGGTAGGTGAAAGGTATGTGTTTCAGGCCTCCATCGTTCAACTAATGCAGTGATCAATGCAGGATCAATTCTACATTGTTTGATTAGGGCAATATGTAGGAACCCAATACACGATAATAATGGTATAATTTGTGGTTTTGGTTCAGGTATTGTATGGTAATAGGAAGTGATTAAGCCGTTAATCGTAGTACGTGAACGATGAACGTGTTGATGAAGAAATAAAGGTTTATGATCCATGACAATGATGTCAAATGGTAAATCGAATACAATTGATATAAAATTTAAAATTGGGTGATGCAAATATGGTATTGACATGCACCTCCCATCTATTTATCGTTTAAACTGGGCTTAGTTTTCAAAGCACAAATACACTTAATTTAATTGTAATGCCTCGAGATTCCAAAGCATATTTATAATTTGTCTCATTGTAAGCCTCGAGATTCCATAGCATGTTAACATGACGATGGTAGTGTGACACATCGAGATTCTAATTCACATGAACCATGGATCTGTGATTGATTGCATATATGAACGTACCATATCACCCAACACTTTGCATAGTTGCGTCAAATCAAATTGTGAGAGGAAACAGAGAGGGCAAGCGATGAGGTCATAGCTTATTTGTGCATACGTTTATATCAATGGTGACAAGACGAAATTGTTACTGTTGAATCAATGGAGCAGAAGTTGCATAATTTCTTGAAATTAGAATGTGTGGTGTTTCACACTGTTCACTTACATGCGTACGTTTACCGCATTAATGTGGTTCTCAACAATCCGCATGGCCTCAACATTACACTTAATCTCATTGTAATGCCTCAAGATTCCAAAGAACATTTATAATTTGTGTCATTGTAAGACCTCGAGATTCCAAAGCACGTTAACACGATTGTGGTAGTGTGACACATCGAGATTCTAATTCACGTGAACCATAGACCCGTGATTGATTGCATATATAAACCTACCATATCCCCCAACACTTTGCAAAGTTGCGTTAAATCAAATTGTGAGAGAAAACAGAGAGGGGAAGCAATGAGGTCAGAGCCTATTTGTGTGTACGATTATATCAATGGTAAAATCATTCAAAGTTCAAGTGCAAATGCAGTTTTCAGAGGTGACAAGACAAAATTGTTACTCTTGAATCCAACAATGATGCTGCCAAATATAATCATCGCAATACAGTCATCAATTACAGATAATGATGTTACGCCTATAATTAATGCACTTTGGTATCATTGTCCTGTATATGAATTCAATGTTGAAGTTCAATATAGGCAATTCAAATTATTGACGAAGAAGGTGTTTTGTGCATGTTTCATACATTTGCGAATATGGCAAGTGTAATATGTATGGAACTTAAAGTTGATGTTAATAATTCATTATCACCTACTCAAGTTAACGACCTAAGTTGGGCGGACATGGAGCTGATACTAGACAATTCCCTGAAATTAGAATGAATAATTTAACATATTTTGTTGTTGTATTACGTTTAAGTTTTTCTTAGTCTTTATTATTTAGTTGTAGTTGTTGCATGCTTTGAAGTTGTTATTTTCAATTTACTTCAGTAATAATAGTCTACACATGCATGATTTCAGAGATGCGGAGCAATGTCGGACCTAACCCTTACATGCACTGACAACCCCATTAATGTGTGGTGTTGCACACTGTTCACGCATATGCGTACGTTTACCCCATTAACATGGTTCTGAACAATCTGCGTGACCTTGGCATGTGATGCGAAACATCGCGGTCAACACTCATGATGCAACGGACAATCTGTCATGTACATTAATGTGTGGGGTTGCACACTGTTCGCTCACATGTGTACATTGTTCCGTAGCTGCATAGTATTCACTCATATGCACTGAATATCCTATCTAACCCTCCCACCTAACCTTCCAATCTAACTCTCTTACCTAACTTTGCCACTTATCCCTCCCACCTCATAGTATTTCCACTCATATCCCACAAGCACCACCATGGCTCCACCTAAAGAAATTGCGAGCATCATTCACCACAATGGTCACCTTGCAGATGACTTAGTTCATGGATCTGTGTACACATGTGTGAACCCAATATTTATTTACGTCATTCGTTCTATTATGTTTACACAATTCATTCAAAAAATTAACAACCGTCTCCCTACTCAAGCAAATTAAAAAGTTTCTCAATTGTTATTTTGTGTCCCTATTTCATTTCATCAGGGTTAGACACGTTATATTTCAGCACAACTAATCGACAATGACGATCTCAGAGACGCAATGAAAATAATTCTCCAAAATCCACAATTGAATTCTGTCAAATTCTATGTTGTTACTGATCTTATTCCTTAACCACAACCATTGTCTCCACAACCCTCATGTCCACAACTACAACTATCGCCTCCATAACAATTACAGTACAATAACATAGACCTCAATAATCTAGTATCTTCATACAACAACCTTGAAACACAAGACACCTTTGACATTTATACTTCATACACACAACTATTATCCAAAAATGATTCTTTTTTTTATGCCCAACAAACCTCCTTTGACCAACAAAACCATCCTTCATCCCTCTTTACGCCACCTTCACAACAACCACAAACACAAACATCAAACCGAAATGAACATCCCATCGCTAACGAAGATCCCATTATACCATTTCATGATGAAAACATGGATGATTATAGTGAGGATGAGGATCAACAGTTCTTTGATCACATCAATCACCAAAGCGATGACCAAAGTGATGACCAAAGCGATGATGAGGGTGTTGGTAGACCAACGACACCTCTGTCACCTCCATTGCAATATCACAAACCTATGTGTCCAGTAGACTTGAACCTTGACCACCTACCACACTACATTGATCGACACCATTTTGTTCAGCAGCAACATAATGTACAACCACCAACCGGTGCACTCGAGGTTGGCATGGCCTTTGATGAAAAAGCACAATGTATTCGAGCAGTCAAAAAATACAACATTAGAAATCATTTAGATTGCAGAACAATTTACTCTGACCAGAGAAGGCTAAACTTCGTGTGTAAATTACATGAAAATGGTTGTACATGGAGCTTAGGCGCATGCAATTCAAAGAGGCATAAGAAATGGATTATCAAGAGTATCAGAGGTCATCACACTTGTCTCACACCAATGCTTAGACAAGATCATCGGCAACTCGAAAAACACATCATAGCAGAGATCATCCAACCAATTGTCAAAACAAACCCAACCGTCTCCATCAAGACATTGATTGCAGAGATCAAAACATTCATGAATTATACCCCATCCTACAAGAAGACATGGTTAGCAAAGCAAAGAGCGTTGGAGATGATTCATGGAAACTGGGAAGAATCATATGCCAACCTGCCAAAACTTTTGGGAGCTCTGCAATGTTGTGTTCCCGAGACTGTGGTCGCTGCTCAAACAGAATCCGTGTATGAGGGAGGAGAAATCGTATTGGGCAAAAGAATGTTTAAACATGTCTTTTGGTCCATCCATTAATGGCTTTGCATATTACAAACCCATAGTACAAGTAGATGATACATTGCTTTACATGAAGTATACTGGCACACTGTTGATAGCTACCGCACATTGTAGAAGGGGAGACAACTTCAACTTGGGGTTTTTTTCTAAAGAATTTGAGAAGACATGTTACTCCACAAATTAACATTTCTCTCATTTCAGACAGACACCCCTCAATTATAAGTGCCTACAACAACCCAAGTAACTTATGGGTTCAGGACACATCCCATTTCTTTTGCATGCGCCACATTGCACAAAACTTTCTTTGCAGTAACTCAAACTGCAACCATTTAAAGAAACCACTCATGCTGGCTGGTGAGAATCTATTTTATTTATTCGTTAAACATTACTTTCAATCAAATTTTATAACATAATAGATTGATTGAATATTTACAGGTTATGCATACACGGAGAAGATGCACTGGCGACATCTTGGGGATATCAATGCGAATAAGCCAAGTGCAGCTGAATGGCTTGATCAATTACCCAAACAAAATTAGGTACAATCCTTCGATGAGGGGAAATGTTGGGGACATATGACTACCAATTTATCTACGTCTGTTAATTCCATGTTCAAAAACACAAGACATTTGTTGGTGTCATTGTTGGTTGAGGAGACATATTTCAAGAGCGCACAACTCTTCTCTATTAAAGGTCGACAAACTCAGGCAATGATCAACTCCGGTTCACAGTATTCTGAAGTCCTCTCTGATGCAATGAATAGCGGTAAACAAGAATCTAATACACACATTATAAATGAATTCGACAGACACAATCACACTTTTATTATAACAGAGACTCAATCCCCACTTCAAACACCCAGACCACCTGAAAGGTTTAGAGTAATGTTACAATTCCAAAAGTGTGATTGTGGTGAATATCAGGCTAAACACTTACCGTATTCTCACGTGATGTCTGCCTGTAAATCTATCAATGTTAATCCCATGAACTATGTACCAACGCTATTCACTTTACAACACATTTTGCACGTCTATGACAACTCCTTTAGTTTACTGGCATAAGAATCAATGTGGCAAGAATATGAAGGAGATCAGTGGGGTCCTGATCCAAGGAGAAAGAGGACTGCAAAGGGTTGTCCCGTTTTAACTCACATTCCTACTGAGATGGACAAAGACGAAAATGAACGGGAAAGTAGAAAAAAATGTGGAATTTGCCGGCAACATGGTCATAACAGAATTAATTGTTATAACATATCTTCATCTTAAGTTTTTCCTTAGCCAAATGTGATTGTTTAACTATTTTATTGATAATGCAGTATAATGTTCTTCTATAAATGAATTGTTAAACAAAAAGTCTTATCATTTTTAATTAAATCTAATGACATAAAAAAATAATTATATTTAGTAAAATAATTATATTAAAAATTTTAAATTTTTTACTAAAATAAATATATGATACAAAATTCAGATTTTAAAAAACAATATTCACCTAAAAAATATGTTAAGTAAATTAAATAATAAAACAAAAATAATTATATTTAATAATATCATTTTCTTATTAAAAAAATTAATTAAAATCAAGATTAAAAAAATTAATTTAATAAATAAGTAACTTTAAAACCAATTAAAAAAATTTATATAATAATATTTATATTTTATAATATCTTTATTTTTTTTTTAAAAAAAAGGCCAAGCACGGAAGTCAGGGTGGCCAAACCCGACTTCCTACATGCATGCCAAAAGCAGTGTAGTATGGGAAAAAAAGGAACAAACTAGTGTAGAACGGGAAAAGAATGGGGAGAGAAGGTGCATTCCTGTAAAAAAAAAAAAAAAAAACTCGTGAGGAGGATTCCGTCCTGGAATCCTCTTAGGGATCTTCTTAGGAGATTTTTTGAGATATGATTAGTGGTGATCTTGATTTTGCTTTGTCAGAGTAGTATATGGATAGTTAACTACTCTATCTAGATTTTGTAGGTTTTGTCTTATTGTATTTTAGGGGAGGTTAGCTTAGATATAGTATATGTATTGTGCTTATCTTTTTTGTCTTTTGATATGATTGTATTTTATATCTCTATATAATTGTATTTTATATCTCTGACATGTACGAGATAATTTCATGAGATTTTGGACACCTTACTTTTAATACCAATATTTATGTTATTGTGATGCTTATTCAATAGATGACATGCATGACTATTTATTACTTTGGTTTATTAAATAGGTATTATATGTGATGTGACAATGATGCTTGAAATGAGTACAAACAAAGAAAATAAAAAAAAGGTTTTTTAATATCGTCTAAACTATTATTTTGAACTATGTTCTCTTTATGATTTGAAAAAATAAATTTTATGTAGATCAATAGTCTATGAAATCAAACTTTAAAGAGTATTTTTGCAAGTTAAGTAAATCGGTGTTTTATTACTAAAAATAATTAAGTTGGGGAAAAAGAGCATTACACTTTCTCGTGCGTGTGTGCCATTTTGTTGGTGCATGATGTTCTATGTGCACATGCAGGGGTGGACCCAGCCCTAAAAATTAGGGAGGTCAAATATATTTTAGATGATTTTATGATAAAAAAGTTTATTAACTATTTATTTTATAAAAAAAAGCCTAAATTCTATTAAAGTAAATTTTGATAAATGTTTGGTATAATTTATATAATAATGTTTAACTTCATAAATTCAAAACTAGACTTATACATTATACCCACCAAGCATGGATCAATGAAAGATATCTTTGATTTAGACAAAAAAAAAACATACAATGTGGTAAAAAACAAAAAAAACTAAACTCATACACTCAAAGCCAAAATTAGATTGGAGCTAACAATGACAAGAAGAACAAATATGAGATAAGAGAAACAAAAAGAATATATGAATAATAGTAATAAAAAAGGAGAATAGTTATTAATATGTCTAAAATATTAAGTTATCAATTTCATATGTAGTGTAACTTTATCTCATAGAAAAAGATTGATCATAAATAACATTTAATTCCTTGAATCAATTATAATCAAAGAAAGAATAGTAAAGTCATTTGGTTACAAATGTAAATATTTATAGCATTTAAAATAACAATAATAGGTTTTATAAAAGGAAAATATATTAACAAAGGAAATAAATAACATCAAATATTTTTATAAAAAATGTAATTATTTAAATTATGAAGACCATACAAAATAATATTTATAAAAAATGATATATTTGTGTAAAAAGAAAAATAGCATTATTTTTGTATTAAATACTATAAAAAGGGAATAAAATATTTTTTCAAGAAATAGAATAAAATAAATAATTAATACTTAAACACTATTTTTTCTATAATAAATTTGGGGGGGGGCTGCCCCCCTCCGATATTCAATAGTTCCACCCTTGTGCACATGCATTTTTGTGCAAGAGTTTTTGTGCATGTGTTTTCTTGCATGCGTACATTTTTGTTTTGTGATTCATAACCCAAGTGACGTTTACAACCTATCCCTAGCATATCCCTTGCGTTGATTGACTTGAGTGTGATTATGCAACCTTATTATATCATGAAATTGTTATGTGAATGTGTGTATAATTAATAGTATAATTGAAAGCACGATGCCTAGGAATTATGATGCACATATATGATATGAGTATCATATACAATACATATCCAATACAACGATCTGTCAATTCTTAGAAATATAGGATACAATCATTACAAGGAATGTCACTTATAGTGCCAGGTAAAAAGTGTTACTATAAATATAATATGGCCTAAAGTATTTTTTTGTTCCTGTAAAATTTGTAAAGTTCAGATTTAGTCCATATAATTTTTGTTTTATTTTTTGTCCGTATAAAATTATAATGTCTTATTTTTTGATCCGGAGTTAGGTTTGCATAACTCCAAACCTATGTGTCATTTTTTTAATTTAAATTTTGAAATGCAATTTTTGGGAGTTAAAAACCACCACAAACTACAAAACTTTATTTTATAAAAAATGTTAAGTTCGGTTGGGTCTAAGTTACATTGAACTGTACCAAACAATTAAATCCCTAAGGTTTTGATGTTAACTGTCGCAACCTACCCTACGACAGGAGTGCGAGGCAAAACACCAAAGGAGCGTCTTCCAAAAAGGAAAACGCGTGGGAATCGCCACCAACATTTATTTGAGGAAAACGTTAGAAAAACCAAAAAGGGATCAACAAATTTTGAAAATAAGGGTTCGGGAGTTGTTTACGCATGGGGAAGGTATTAGCACCCCACGCGCCCGTCACAAGGGACGACAGCCTTTAATCGAGCGTGCAAAAAACCTGACTTCAATATTATTTATTTTCCCTTTTTATATTTTTTTTTGGGTCGACAAGGGTGTTGCCCTTGCTCCTACATATCCTCAGGTGCGATGAGGCATTCAGACCTATGAATTTCTTTAGTCTGAAAGTTTATGTTAAATTGATTTATGTTTTTTTGAAAGATTGATTTTAATTGCGAACAAAAGTCGTTTAAGGCGTTGGACCTTGAAACGATGTTTTAAACTTTGAAAAACGGAGAGAGTCGTTAAGGTGTTGGACCTTAAAACGATCTTTTGATTTTTGAAAAGAGGAGAGAGTTGTTAAGGTGTTGGGCCTTGAAACGATCCCAAGTGATATTTGATAAAAAGAAATTAGTTATGAGTTGGTTATATTTTGGTTTTGTTTATTAACCTTCAATCTTTTTTTAAGATAACTTTACAACACTTAGTGATCGGTTAAGATTGAACTTTATAAAGAAAAAGAGATAGATGATGATAGATGGAGAAGATGAATGTATACAAAACAACAAGGCGGGGACACCTAAGGGTACATAGATCACATTCAATCCTCAAAAACAAAACTAACCGACGGTAGCACGAAGAACACCAAACGATGAGCGATGTAGAGGTTGATCACAATCATGATTCGGTAGCGCCTCGGCTTCGTTTTTCTCTTCTTTCTTCTTCTTCTCTCCGATTTCTCTCAAAAACCTCTCAATACTCAATGCCTATTTATAGCCAAAAATGGCATTTGGTGGACCTGCAGCTCGCCCAGGTGAGCAGAATCTTAGACATGAAGTAACTAGCTCACCCAGGCGAGCTGGTTACTTAACATGGAAGTCTTTTGGTGGCCCAAGCGAGCCAAAGGCTGGCCTGGGCAAGCTAGGGTCTAGGAAACTCAATAAAAAGACCCTTTTTCCCCTTCTTTTTGGTATTTTTAACATTCCTGATCAAAACATTGAATGATCATCTATTTCACACTATAACTGGCGTTTAACACCGTAAGTCAACTAGCAAGGATCAAAAGATCAATGAATGATAGTCCCCAGATGAAATTAGAGTATGACAGTTGCCCCTATTTACTTACCTTTTATTGGAAATAAAAGGGAAGTAAAGATACAGACACTAATTTCGTTCGAGCGATCTTGCTATTCGACCGAGCAACTGGCAAAAACCAAGGAAGAGAAACCTGTAAACAAAAGGACATTGAAGTCCTATAAAGCATAAAAAGAAAAGACATAGAATTTCTATAGAGCAGAAGACATTTGAAGTTTTTTTTTCAAAGCATAGAAACAGAGGATGTTGAGTCCTAAGAAGCACAAAGACAAGGACATTGAGTCCTATAAAAGACAAAAGACGTTGAAGCCTTATAAAGTGTAAAAGACAGAAGACATTGAAGTCTTATAAAATGTAAAAGGCAGAGGACATTGAAGACATGTAAATGTAAATGAAGACATTATAGTCTTTTGAAAACATAAATGATTGAAGACATTGAAGTCTTTTAAATGTAGATGAAGACATTGTAGTCTTTTGAAAGCGTAAATGACTGAAGATATTGAAGTCTTTGAAATGTAAATGAAGACATTGTAGTCTTTTGAAAGCGTAAATAACTAAAGACATTGAAGTCTTTGGAATGTAAATGAAGACATTGTAGTCTTTTGAAAGCGTAAATGACTGAAGACATTGAAGTCTTTGAAATGTAAATGAAAACATTGTAGTCTTTTGAAAGCGTAAACGGATGAAGACATTGAAGTCGTTGAAATGTAAATGAAGACACTGTAGTCTTTTGAAAGTGTAAATGACTGAAGACATTGAAGTCTTTTGAAATGTAAATGAAGACATTGTAGTCTTTTGAAAGCGTAAATGACTGAAGACATTGAAGTCTTTTGAAATGTAAATGAAGACATTGAAGTCTTTTGAAAACGTAATTGACTGAAGACATTAAAGTCTTTGAAATGTAAATGAAGACGTTGTAGTCTTTTGAAAGCGTAAATTATTGAAGACATTGAAGTCTTTGAAATATAAATGAAGACATTGTAGTCTTTTGAAAGCGTAAATGACTAAAGACACTGAAGTCTTTGGAATGTAAATGAAGACATTGTAGTCTTTTAAAAGCATAAACGACTGAAAACATTGAAGTCTTTGAAATGTAAATGAAGACATTGTACTCTTTTGAAAGTATAAATGACTGAAGACATTGAAGTCTTTGAAATGTAAATGAAGACATTGTAGTCTTTTGAAAGCGTAAATGACAGAAGACATTGAAGTCTTTAAAATTTAAATGATAGAGGACTTTCAATCCTATGAAAGATAAAGACGAGGACTTTGAGTCCTATGAAAGATAAAAGCGAGGACTTTGAGTCCTTTTGTGAGAGATAAAAGCGAGGACTTTGAGTGATGTGAAAAAAGCGAGGACTTTGAGTCTTGTGAAAGATAAAAGCGATGACTTTGAGTCCTATGAAAGATTAAAGCAAGGACTTTAAGTCCTATGAAACAAATCAATAGGTACTAGTACCAAAGGGCTTAACCTTGTGAGATAGCAAGAGGTCGACTCTTTGAGAGGGCTTCTCATCCCAAACTCAGAAGATAGGACATTAGATTTGGGAAATTGGTATATGAAGAGAAATCTACGCACTTATAGCCTAATATAGATGCAGATACATGCAACCTTCATCTTGAAATGCTAGTAATGCAAAAGGTTTTGAATCATGAAAATTGTGTAATGCTCATGACATTCTTTCCTATTTTTGTGATTTTGATTTTGATTTGATTTTTTTTGCTTTTTTTTTCTTTTTGTGGAAAACACAGATTGACACTCTCCTTCTGATGGACGCAATAACTCATGAGATCTCATCCTATCTTTTTGCAAATCTCTTTGGGGACTCCCTTAGAGTGTATGTTTTGATTTAATCACTTGACAATTTAGGAGAGACGACAATAGAGCCATTTGACATTTAATCAATCAACCGAAATATTGATCCTAGGGTTTTCCCCTATCCTTTTGTTTAAAACATTGATGATTTTTCACAGCAAGAACATATAAGGCTTTGGGACCGATCGCATGCACGATGGAAGGATGACAATGGATGGTTACACTTTGGTGTATGACCAAATGAAACTTTCCTGACTTAAGATTATAGAGTGATGCCAAGGGTCTATCGATTCCACTGAAACTTGATGGCATGGGCTGATCCCAAAAGAATTTATACAACAAAGGTCACCATTGGATTCAAAAGGAATCCTAAGGAGTCTTCATGAGCGACTAACATCAGATGTACCCTACTATCACAGTTGTCTTTAGGTATTTTCCACAAGCTCTTGGTCGAATGAGTTTTTTTCTCAAATGTGCAATTGTGAAACCTCGAGGATTCTTTTATATATATATATATATATATATATATATATATATATATATATATATTTCAACAATCAAAAGCGTGTGTGGGTTTCATTCTAAAATCCCAACTTAAAAGCAAAATTAGTCATTCCTTGATTCATATGGGCTTTATTGGGCTTGTAACATAGTCAGGTGTAAGAGGGCTATGAAAGAAAGGATTAGAGAGGCTTAATGAGTGTTTAAGGGTTACATTGCGTACGAACCTTGAGAGCTTTGCTTGTACCTTTTTGGGTTGGGCTCTACTCCTTTTGTCTTATACATTAATCCTTATTGCACTTTTTGTGCCTTCCTTGTAAAATCCGAAGATCTTTTGTCTCTCTTTTTCTTTACTCGCCTTTGGCAGATTTTTCTTATTCCTTTCATTGTTGCCCAACTTCATGCATGTGTTTTTTGCATTGCTCTTCCCGCCAGTTTAGCGGTGGTTCCTACTCAGGGTTCCTATTTTGTTTTTGTTGTTTTTTTTTGTTGTTTTTAGAAAAAAAAAATATGCTTTGGCTCAGAGGGGGTAGCAAGGGATAAATTAGTGTTTGGGATGTTGAAACACGACCATGTGTCATTTCAAATCTTGACTATATACTTTTGTAGTTTAGATTTTGGGACCAAACCCCTGATAAACATGCTCCTGATTCTTTCTTCTTCTTATTTGTTATTAACCCGAATTTTTGCTTATGTCGCCCTTTCGGGTTTTCAACCTATCGGGTGAGAACTTCTGATCTGCCCCTAGGTTCGCTTGAGGCTCATGCATGGTGCCTTTCATTGCCCCAGTGTAGGGCTCTGAGGTATCTATTGTTGTCTTTTGTCATGACCTTGTAGCAAGGAAAAAAGAAAGAAACTGTGCAGTTCTCAAAAATGAATTTTCAAGAACGAGAAATATTTAAAGGATTTTCAATTGACAAATTAAGTCAAATGACTCTTGTTCTAGACCACTCAAATCTCAAAAAGAAAACTTTTAAGAATGAGGTCAATCGAACATTTGTAACACAGTCAATCGAACATTTTTTCTTTTTGTTTTGAACTTTACTTGTCGTTTACAGCACCCTCACCAAACATGGAGAACGAGCAATTTCTGATTGAACAGACTTGGAGATTAACTCAGGAGCGCTGGTCACTTGAGCAAACAAACCAACGGCTAACATTCACATTCTAGTGAAAGTTAAATAAGCAAAGACGTAATTGTGAGAGAATGAGAGACAAGGACATCAAATTTTCCATATTATTAGCATTGTGATTGTTGTTTACAGTAATGGCATAAACTTGAAATTCCTAATGAGTCATTGGAGACATCTAACAACAACCTTCAAATTTCCCCACGCATAGTGTCGCTTTGACAAATGTCAGAATTCACAAGCAATTATGCTCCTTGAATTTTAGCTAGCCTGCATCAATTAGATTTTGCACCTTATGTTTCAGGGTCATACAATGCTCAATAGAATGCCCCGGAACTCCTCCATGATAAGCACATGTTGCATTCGAGTTGTATCCTCGGGTAAATGGAGGTTGAGGAACCTTTGTTGGGATTATGGCTACCATTGCATTATTGAGTAGATATGGGAGTAAGTTAGCATACGACACCGGAATTGGGGTGAATTCTACATGCTTCTTTTCTGGAAAATTCCTTCCCTAGTTGGTATTTTGGTTCATATTAAAGGTGGTGTTTGGTATCGGATGTGCAGCAGGCGGGTTTTGTGGCTGATTTAGGGGTGGCCTTTGTGGATGATTGGGTGTTCTTGGCTGATAGAGTGGTGGGTAATGAGAAGGGCTGATATTGGCTGAGTATTGATATTGTTGAGCTGGCGGGAAATTTGGCCATGTAGGAATGGTAGCCACAACATGGGTTTCTCCCTCCTTCTTATTCCCTCCATTTGCCCCTGGCCTCCTATCACTAGAATTCATCAAAGCAGCGTAATCAACTTTGCCTCTTTTTAGGCCTACTTCGATCCTTTCGCCCGCAGACACTAAATCTGCAAAGTTTGAAGGCATGTAACCCACCATCTTCTCATAGTAGAACACTGGTAATGTGTCAATTATCATTGTTATCATTTCCCTCTCCATCATCGTGGGCGCTACTTGAGCTGCCAGATCCCTCCACCTTTAGGCGTATTCTTTGAAAGATTCATGCTCCCTCTTACACATATTCTGTAGCTACATTCTATCCGGAGCAATATCAGAATTGTACTGATACTTCCTAATAAAGGCAACCATTAGGTCCTTCCAGGAATGGACCCGAGAAGGTTCCAGATTAGTATACCAGGTGACGGCTGCCCTAGTAAGACTTTCTTGGAAGAAATGCATCGACAATTTTTCATTTTTTGAGTATGCCCCCATTCTCCTGTTGTACATCTTTAGGTGATTTTGGGGCAAGTAGTCCCCTTGTACTTATCAAAATCTGGTACCTTGAACTTTGGAGGAACGACCACGTCGGGTACTAGGCACAACTCTGCCATGTCAGCAAAGACATAATTTTCCCCTCCTTCAATAGCCCTCAGCCTTTCCTCTATATGATCAAATTTCTCCCTTTCCAACATGGTAGGAGGCAGTCTTTCCAATGCAAAATGCAAGGGTTGTGGTTGTGGGTGATACTGAGGGCCCCCCGAAGTGTTTGGCATGGGTATGCCACAAAATGCCTGACCCTTAATGGCATATCCAAGGTGAGGCTCGAAGTTAGCTAGAGTGCAGTCTCGGGGTACTTCATGTGTCTCCCCCATGGGTTGAGGGACCTGTGCATGACCAAATTAGGGTTGTTGGCTCTCAATGGGTACGGGAGCAGAGTTATCGACATTGTCATCAGGAGCGTGTGCAACATTGGGTGGTGTATATTTGGGAGGCAGGCCATATGGTGGGAAGGAATGCTTACTCTGGACCTACCCAAAACAGGGGCCACCCATACTTCCCAATGCTTTGCCTCCCTAACCTACCATATTCAAGACTGGATGATTTACTTGATTGAGGTTACATGAGTGAGTCTGGTCCACCTCAGTGGCAGTACTTGCGGCAATAATTGTAGTCGTGTTGATGTTAGTCGATGAATATGACTAACTTTTGTGTATAAAACCTGTGTAAATTGTATCAAACTTCCCCAGTTTATGGTTATTTTGTAGTGTTATAAGTACTTTCTGTTAAGTAAAGGTAATAAATACTCAGTACTTCCATTTTGTGTGTTTAATAATCATTTTCTCTCAAT
Source organism: Glycine max (assembly GCF_000004515.6). Taxonomy (NCBI): domain Eukaryota; kingdom Viridiplantae; phylum Streptophyta; class Magnoliopsida; order Fabales; family Fabaceae; genus Glycine; species Glycine max. The sequence goes on from NC_038245.2 coordinate 15,688,823, forward strand.
TTTAGGTTAATTAGGCGACTTTGAAAAGTGTTGTTTTTCACTCTCTCGCTAAACCAATCTGCTGGCTTAGCGAGCATCCGCTAAGTGCAACACTCATTGGCTAAGCGCGAGGAAGAGTCTGAAAGAAGATGAGCTGTACAGGTTTGCTAAGCGCACCGCTTCATCTCACTAAGCACACCGCTTTAATCCATCCGCTTAGCGAGAAAAGCACGCGCTAAGCCGAAATTCACTAATGTGTGCTAAGTGGTTCAGAATTGCGCTAAGCGCACGAGCACAAACAAGGCCACCTATTTAAGCCTGAAATCAGATTTTGTGAGGAGAGTTTGGGCTGAGAGCTTAAGCTTTACATGTCTAGTGATTCTAGAGAGAGAAAGGTTTAAGTTCCAGAGAGTTTTGAGAGATTTTGCTATGTGAAGATCTGCAGAGACCAGAGCTTGAAGAGGAAGTTGTTCTGAGAGCTTGAGATGAGTTTGTGAGTGGTTGTGAGATCCCAGAGGTGAAGGAGACATCCTCACCACTTGTATTTTTGAAATCTTTCATCTTGTTCTTCTCTTTTTGTAAAGGAGGCTTCCTGGTTATGGAAAGCTAAAATCCTCTGTTGGATCTTCCCTGTGGGTACTTGATGTAAATATATTTCTATCTATTTAATGATGTTTTGTGTGTTCTCTGTACTATCAGCTTTTCATTCTAGTATGCCTTTACCTTGATCACATAGATGCATGCTTTGTTAGGGTCATTCAGCAGTGGAAACTGGTCTGATTTTGATGACCTTGATTGGACAGGGCTAAGTTGTCATACTATCACGAGGAATCGGGGTGTGATAATTTAGTTGTAGTATGTTTGTCTTAATGCGGTCTTGATTGAGTTTAGTCCAACAAGAGGAATCTAAGGACGATGCTTGATCAGGATTAGGCTAAACTATCATGAGGAATCGGGGTTTAGCATCTCAGGAGACACCATAGGAACACATGAGCATTGTTAGATAGAAAATATCCTTTTAGCATCAGGCACCTATCGAGAGTTCGATACTCGATTCTTACCGTTTTATACTACTTGTGCGATCCAATGCACTTGCCAGAAGCGAACATTTGACCCCCACCATTTTTCTCATACTCATCATGGCTTCCATCATTGTGGTCATTTTCTCTTTCATGGCCTCCATGTCAGCCTTCATCTGTTCCTGTACCTCCTCTATTTCACTCATCACTCTAGCTTCGGCACCCGTTTGGTAAGGGCGTCGTAAAGCACGTTCTTTCCTTTTGATTACAATTTTGATTTCAAGGAAAAAATGCAATGAACAATGCAACCAATGTGAAAAGAGAAATAAGCATGGATGCATATGAATGATACATTGTTGAAGTATTGCAAGTTTTACATAGGAGTTCAGTAGAACATAGGGTCAAATCAATTCAAATTTTCACTAAAGCAACATGGTTCATCACATCTTGTAAGAGTCAAAGTGAAACTGGAAATAAAACATGGACATCATCAGTCCTCAAGTTTGTAAATTATTTAGCTCAATCATGTGTTGACAGTAGCCAAAGAAGCTATGTAAACTCGACCCATCTTCTGCCCCAACTTTTGCAAGCTGGTTACTTCCATATTTGACCTTGACTTGATGAAACCCTTTTCTTAAAAGCATGTGCTTGGTTCAACCCCATAATCCAAGGAATAGAAATTTTGATTGTCAATACTTCATCAATATATTATAGAGATGAATGGATAGGGCATACTTATGCTATGCATAACAAATGTAATTATGAGATCGACATGAGATGCCCGAAGAACCATCATTTCTTGGTTAACAATGCCTTAGGTACCATGTTCACATGATTTTCAATCATTTTTCAAGAGAAATGAATGTATAATCCCAACATGGTTTGTTTATAGCTATCATCATGGTACCTAACACATGTAACTAAGAATGTGGTGTAAACTTCATTCTTCATTGTGACTTTCTTTTTGTTCTTTCTTTTGTTTTTTTTTTTTTTTGCGAAGGAAAATGCAAGGATCATGCATGAGTGAACATAACATGCGAACGATGAAAATAGAATGTATGCAGTTGGCAGAACAAAAACATGCTAAATGAAGATGTAGGATAATGCAATGACTCATGCAAATGCAATGCATGAATATGATAAATGATAAATGCAGGAATGATATGTCCATTACAATGCCATGAAGAGATGCATGATGTGATCAAGGAACAAGCCAGAGTGAGTTTGCTATATGCCCCCCTAATTTAGGAATCTAATGGAAAGGATCCAAAAGTCCACTTCTAGTGATAACTCCTAAGGGTACTTTCGTGTAACCTTACCGGTCTCTAGAGATATCATCCTCTTAGATAATACATCATGGCGATAGGTACTATCAGCGGCAATGCATCACCGAGAGAGGAAAACTCTAGATGAGGCTTCACTGTTATCAAGTGAGTCGGAGACCCAGCATGACCACAAATCGACCTCCATTCCTTATGGCTCACATAGACCCGGGTATAGGACCTAATATATCAATGTGTGTGTGAGGTGTAGGTGCCATGTATGCATGGAACAAAAATATTTCTAACTATAAATGTAATAGATAGACAGACACACAACAATATAGCAAAGGTTATATACGAACATGGACGAAACAAAAGATAAAAGGGAAAAGGGAACATAAATAAAGAAGAAGTCACGATAAAACATTGAACACTGATTGAATGACTTAACTCTCTAACAAGATCCCCAGTGGAGTCCCCATTTGCCGCAACCTACCCTACGATGGGAGTGCAAGGAGAAACACCAAAGGAGCGTCTTCCAAAAAGGAAAACGTGTGGGAGTCACCACCAACGTTTGTTCGAGGAAAACGTTAGAAAAACCAAAAAAGAGTTTGCGAATTTTGAAAATAAGGGTTCGAGAGTTGTTTACGCATGGGGAAGGTATTAGCACCCCACGCGCCCGTCATAAGGGACGATAACCTTTAATCGACTGTGCAAAAAAACGTGACTTCAATATTATTTATTTTCCCTTTTTATATTTTTTATTTTTTTGGGGGGTCAACAAGGGTGTTCCTCTTCCTCCTACGTATCCTCAGGTGTGATGAGGAATTCAGACCTACGTAGCTCTTTAGTCTGGAAGTTTGTGTGCTAAATTGATTTTATGTTTTTTGAAAGATTGATTTCAATTGTGAACAAAAGTCGTTTAAGGCGTTGGACCTTGAAACGATGTTTTAAACTTTGAAAAGCGGAGAGAGTAGTTAAGGCGTTGGGCCTTGAAACGATCCCAAGTGATATTTGATAAAAAGAAATTAGTTATGAGTTGGTTTTATCTTGGTTTTGTTTATTAACCTTCAATCATTTTTTAAGATAACTTTACAACACTTAGTGATCGGTTAAGATTGAACTTTATAAAGAAAAAAAGATAGACGATGATAGATGGAGAAGATGAATGTGTACAAAACAACAAGGGGGGGGGCCTAAGGGTACATAGATCACATTCAATCTTCAAAAACAAAACTAACCGATGGTAGCACGAAGAACACCAAATGGGGAATGATGTAGAGGTTGATCACAATTGCGATTTGGTAGAGCCTCGGCTTCATTTTTCTCTTCTTTCTTCTTTTCTCTTATTTCTCTCAAAAACCTCTCAATATTGAATGCCCATTTATAGCCGAAAATGACATTTGGGGGACTGACAGCTCGCCCAGGCGAGCTGAGACTTAGCCATGAAGTAATTGGCTCACCCAGGTGAGCAGGTTACTTAACATGGAAGTCTTTTGGTGGCCCAGGCGAGCCAGGGGCTAGCCTGGGTGAGCTAAGGTCTAGGAAACTCAATAAAAAGACCTTTTGCCCCTCATTTTTTTTGGTATTTTTCGCATTCTTGATCAAAACACTGAATGATCATCTATTCCGCACTATAACTAGCATTTAACACCGTTAGTTGACTAGCAAGGATCAAAAGATCAACAAATGATAGTCCCCGGACGAAATTAGGGTATGACATTAACAAAGTATAAATTTTATGTATTAACCTTTCATGCTTAAGCTACATGTTCATATATATATATATATATATATATATATATATATATATATATATATATATATATATATATATATATGAGATACAAGAAGAAAAGAATGAACTGAAAGACTCTGAATGAAAAACAAAGTAACAATCATTGGACGATACTGCTTTAACATCCAACCTTGGGAAGACAAGTGCTTTTGCACTTGACTTGTAGTACAAAAGAAATGGAATAGTTACTCGATCCTCAAGTACATAAAACATTCTTAAGAAAGTAATGTTCATAGGTGTTATACCCTAATTTCGTCCGGGGACCTTTGCTTGATGACATGCGACCTTTCTTTGGTCCTTGTGAGGTGCTTGGTACCCATCATTAGGCAATTTGTGAAATTCCAGGACATGCCGGAAAACCAAAAAATATTGATGCACAATCCGTAAGTTTTCGTGACACACCGGAAATCAAATGGAAGCATCGTTGCATAATTAAGTGAGATTCCGTAACATTCTGTAAGTCAAAAAGGGGATGATTATGTAATCCGCAAGGTTCCGTAACATTACGGAAAGAAAACAAGTATCGTTACGAGATTCGTAAGTTTCCGTAACTTTACGAAAAAAGAATCACCAAAAAAGGTAAGGGGGTGAACTTATCAAGATAGGGGTGTAAATAGCAATTCAAATCTAGGCCCTTCTAGAACATTTTGGAAGTTGGGTTGCTTAAGGAGGAAGCAACTGGGCGGCAAGCTCCTCCACGTTTTTTGAAAAATGGTTTTCGGGGCTTCCGCGGCTTCCGTAATACTTCCGTAAAATTTCCGAAAACCTTGGGTAAGCATATTCCACTTAACATTGGTGAAAGGGAAGAGAAAAAAGATGAAAATCAAATTCGAAAACAGTTCCGTAAGGCTTCCGTAACTTTTCCGTAAAATACGAAAAGGGGGGTGAACTTAGTAATTCGGGTGCGCTTAGAAATCTTCTTCATTAAGTCTTTGGGCGGCAAGCACCTCCCTTTTTTTCTATAAATAGGGGAGGGGGGAGCTGTTTCAAAATGTTCAGCCCCTTTGGCACTTCTCTCTCTTTCGAATTTGCTTGGAAAAATCGTTTCCGTGAAGAAAATCTAAGCCGAGGCGCTTCCGAAACGCTTCCGTAAGCGATTCTGTGGAAATTCTTCATCGTTCTTCACCGTTCTTCATCCGTTCTTCGTTCGTTCTTCGTTCTTCAACGGGTAAGTTTTCGAATTCGAGACTTTCAATTCATTTCTTGTTTTGTCTACTTTCACTTTAATTTCATTTACTTTCAGTTTTCTTTTCTTCCGTTTTTAACGTGCTTTAACCATTTATTGAAGCCGTTTTCTCGTCTAATAAATGATAAAATGAATTTCAACCAATCATTTGTGTTGTAATCTCGTTTAATCACTGTTAAAACGAAATCTAACCGATCGTTCACGCTATAACCTCGGTTAAACCAAAAAAAGTAAAATAATAATAAAATAATCAAAATATCTTGAAAAATAATAATAAAATAATCAAAATATCTTTGAATAAAATAAATTAAAAAAATCAATCGGACGTTTTTCTTTGGAAGTTTCCTTGAATGAATTGATTAATAACCAAAGTGAAACTAAGACTAAAATAGACTCACAAATCAAGTTTTGTCCGAAAATCACTAAAAACCGTTTTAAGGTCCAACGCCTTAAACGGTCCTCTTTGCTTTTATCGGTTAACATGGACCGTTCAAAAGCATAAAATCAACATGTGACTTTACCGCTTTTGCAAGAACTACGTAGGTCTGATTTCCTCATCGCAATTGAGGATACGTAGGAGCAAAAGCCCCGCTTTTGTCGACCACCCCAAGAGATCGTTAATGGTCCAAATGCCTTAACGTTTCTCTCCTTTCAAAAACAAGAGATCGTTAATGGTCCAATGCCTTAACGTTTCTCTCCTTTCAAAATCAAAAGACCGTTTAATGGTCCAACACCTTAAATGACCTTTTGTTCAAATAAAAAACATATTTTGCAAAAAAGACAAAAAACAAACTTAAACCAAACACTTTGTTCCGAAAGAACTACGTAGGTCTGATTTTCTCATCCCAAATTGAGGAATACGTAGGAGCAAAGGGAAACACCCTTGTCGACCACAAAAAAGAAAAAATATAAAAAGGGTATAAAGGATATAAGGACATAAAAGGGAACATAAAAATCAAAGTCATGTTTGCACATTCGATTAAAGGCTGTCGTCCCTTGTGACGGACGTGTGGGGTGCTAATACCTTCCCCGCGCGTAAATACAACTCCCGAACCTTTCACTTAAAAGTTCGTAGATCGCGTCTTTTCCGGTTTTTCCGACGTTTTCCTCAAATAAACGTTGGTGGCGACTCCGCGCGTATTCCTTTCGTGGAACACGCATCCCGCGAGTCACGCATCGCCCTCCCGCCGAAGGGTAGGTTGCGACAGTTGGCGACTCCACTGGGGACTGTTTTTTAGAGAGTTAGGCCATTTAATCTTGTGCAATGTTTTATCATGACTTTCTCCTTTGTTGGTTTCCCTTTATTTGTTTTATGTTCTTGTGTATATAAACTATTTGTTGCTTTTAGTGTGTTTTAGAATGTATGCATGAGGTAAATATTTATTCATTTGATGCACACAAACACTAACACTATTTGCACACACTGTGAGTGAAAAAGGGCCCTATACCCGGGTTCATGGGAACATAAGGAGTGGAGGTGAATCTGTGATCATGCTAGGTCTCCGACTTGCTTGATTACAGTGAACCCTCATCTAGAGCTTTTCTCTTTGAAAACTTATTGTTGCTAGTAGTCCCTACTGCTGCAATATGTTCTTCGAAGGGGATGATACCTCTAGAAACCATCAAGAGAGATATGACTACCTTGGGGATTATTGCTAAAAGCCTAGTTAGTTCTCTCCCTTATAGGTCCCTTAAATAGGGGCACGGAGCAAACACGCTGCGTGCCATTTTTCACACTGCCATGCATAAGTATCATATACCTGTTTGCTTATGTTCAGTGAATATTATCATACTATGTACATCCCCGTATTGTACCTTTCGCATGTGCATCATGTGTGGGTTCCGTCTTAATCCCCTCTCTTGGGCAAACCAACGGAGGGTCCGTGTCACCTTCTTAAATACATACGTTGGGCACTTTGCTACCCCAAGACGTTGTATCTAAGAAGGAGACAATTTCCCGAGCTCCCGTATTCATAAATTGCATCCATGTCATATGCATTCCTTCATGCATTCATCCATTCCACCCATGATAGATGTCGGAGTTTTGATTCGCACTAGATTTTATTTCACTTTAGTAAAACATGGGATCAAGTCAAAAGCCTTCGCTTAAAAAGAGGTTTTATCAAGTCAAAATCAAGAGCTTAGAGGTCACCAGTTTACGAAAGTTGGGGCAATTAATGGGTCAACTTCAACGGCAAGCCTTCCGCAAAGCCTATGGTAAGATTTGGGACCTAGCTAGGGTAGAAGTCTCCATGGAACCGATTGCATCCCTTTCCCAGTATTATGACCAGCCCCTAAGGTGCTTCACATTTGAGGACTTCCAGCTAGTGCCGACTGTGAAAGAGTTGGAAGAAATCCTGGGATGCCAACTGGGAGGAAGGAAGCCATATCTTTTCTTTGGGTTCTATCCCTCCACGAAAAGAGTTGCCAAGGTAGTGAAAATCTCAGCACAAGAGTTGGAACATCTAAAGCAAAACAGAAATGGAGTAGTCGGAGTACCAAGGAAGTGTTTGGAGGAAAGGGAAAAGGCCTTGGAAAATCAAGGCGAATGGGCTTTCTTTTATTGACATCTTGGCGTTTTTTATCTTTGGAGTTGTCCTCTTTCCGAATATGGAAGGGTTAGTGGACCTAGCAGCGATTGACGCTTTCCTCGCCTTTCATCATGGCAAGGAAAGCCTGGTCGTCGCCATTTTGGCCATGTATGACACATTCGACCGGGGATGTGAAAAGAGCAGCGCAAGAATTGTTTGTTGTGCACTGGCTCTCTATGTGTGGCTGGTTTCACACCTTTTTTCTCCAAGAAGGTAGGCCCGTCTATCCGCTACAAGGTCACCGCTCGTGCGTCGAAAAGGGAAAGGGTAATTGATTCATTGCACCAAGAGGCAACAATGTGGACGGACTGATTTGCTCTTACTTTGAACAGGAGTCAAGAACTTCCCCGATTGCTAGCCAAGGCCAAAGCAGTGGCGGACACCTACTCCGCCCCCGAGGAGATCCACGGACTTCTCAGCTATTGTCAGCATATGATAGACTTAATGTACCATATGATTAGAAACCGCTAGGAAGTTTGTATTGTCGCTCAGATCTTGACTAGTTATAACTTTTTGAAAAAAATGAGTTTATCCCACGTTTTTACTCCAAAAATCAGTGCGAATCAAGTCACTCCCGCATTTTATCTCTAGCATGCATTGTATGTTGGTCTCGTCCTTTGTCACGGGAAGCCGGAAGGTCCATATCACCTTCTTAATTGTACACATGGGGCACTGTGCCCCCAAATGCGCAAGTAAGAAGAGATAATTTTCCGGGCTCCCGTGTCCGTAAAATGCATTCATATCATGCACCGCATAAACATCTCTTCAGCATCATAATGAACATATCGTTCCTGCATTTGTCCGTTATCACATTCCCATTTTGCATGAGTCATTGCATCATCATATGCGTTCAACATACTTTTTGTTTGCTCATACATGATCCTTGTATTTTCCTCTACAAAACAAAAACAAAAAAAGGGAAGTACGAAAATTCACGCTGCATTCTTAGTTGCATATATTCGGTACCATGAGCCAACCATGTTGGGATCATAAACCCATTTCACTTAAAAACAAAATGATTGAACATGGTACCTAATGCATGTTTAACTAAGAAAGGATGTTTCTTCGGGCATCTCAATTTCATAATTACATTTTCCATGCATAGCTTAAAGTATGCCCGAGTCATTCATCCCTATGAGATGTTGTTGAAGTATTGGCGATCAGAATTGCCATTCCTTGGATTACGGGGTTGAACCAAGCTCATGCTTTTACAAAAAGGTTCATCAAGTCAAGTTGAAATATGGAAGTAACCGTCTTGCAAAATTGGGGCAAAAGATGAATCGAGTCACATCACTGCTTCGTCTACTGCCAAACATATTTAGGATTGTTTATGTCCTTGTTACTTCCAGTTTCACCTTGACAAAGATGTCATGGACCATGTTGAAAATCTAAATTGATTCAACCCCATATCCTGCGTAAAAATTCGCAATACTTCAACTGTACATCATTCGCATACATCCATGCTTTTCATTGGTTGCATTGCTCATTGCATTCTTTCGTTGAAAAATAAAATAAAATAAAATAAAATGAACTTAATCATTGTTATCAAAAAGAAAAAAACATGCTTTACGGCACCCTTACCGAATCTCGTGCTAGAGCTAGAGTAATGGGTGAAGCAGAGGAGGTGCAAGAGAAGATGAAGGCCGACATGGAGGCCATGAAAGAGCAAATGGCCACAATGATGGAGGCCATGATGAGCATGAAGAAGATAATGGAAGCCAATGCGGTTATAGTTGCCGCTACTAGCGCTGTCGCTAAGGTGAACCCGATGCTCCCATCTGGCCTCAAGCAAATGAATCATCCAACCTCAAATATGGTAGGCAAAGATTTGGGAAGTACGGATGACCCCATGATGTGCAAATTCAAAACAAGCACGCCTTCCCATCATATGGCTTGCCTCTCGACTATACACCACCCAATGTGGCATACACTCTCAATGAAAATCTCAATAACTCCACTCCGATACTCGTTGAGAACCAATAACCTCATCAGGCACATATCTCTCAAACCATGGGGGAGACACATGAAATTCCCCACCACAATCTAGCTGACTTCGAGCCTTGGCTCGGATATGCCACTGAAGGGCAAGCAGTTGGTGGTATACCCTTTGAAAACACTTTGGAGGGCCCTCAGTTTCGCCCACAACCACAACCATTGCATTTTGCGGTGGGAAGAGCCCCTCCTGCTATGGCCGAAAAGGGAAAGGCGGATCATCTAAAGGAAAGGCTCAGGGCCATTGAAGGAGGTGAAGATTATGCCTTTGCTAACCTAGAAAAGTTGTTCCTAATACCCAAACATGGTCATTCCCAAGTTCAAGGTGCTGGACCTTGACAAGTACAAGGGGACTACTTGTCCCAAGAACCATCTAAAGATGTATTGTCAGAAGATGGGGGAATACGCAAAAGATGAGGAATTGCTAATACATTCCTTCCAAGAAAGTCTTACTGGGGTAGCTGTTACCTGGTACACTAACTTGGAATCTTCCCGAGTCCATTCTTGGAAGGACCTAATGGTTGCCTTTGTTAGGCAGTATCAGTACAATTTTGATATGGTTCCGGATAGGATGCAACTACAGAAAATTTGCAAAAAGGGGGACGGATCTTTCAAAGAACACGCCCAAAAGGTGGAGGGATCTGGCGGCCCAGGTGGTACCCCCAATAATGGAAAGGGAGACGATGATCGTGATGGTAGACACATTATCGATACTCTACTATGAAAAGATGGTGGGCTGCGCACCCTCAAAGCTTTGCAGATTTGGTCTTCGCCAGTGAAAGGATCAATGTGGGTCCGAAAAGAGGCAAATTTGATCATCCTACTAGGACGACTGAGAAAACTGGGGCAAATAAAGAGGGTGAGGATGAGGCAGAAACCCATGCTGTGACTACCATTCCTGTACGGCCAAGTTTCCCACCAACCCAACAATATCTTTACTCAGCCAATAACAAACTTTCTCCTTACCCACCACCCAGTTATCCACAAAGGCCATCCCTAAATCTACCACAAAGTCTGTCTACCGCACTTCCAATGACGAACACCACCTTTAGCACAAACCAAAAACACCAACCAAGAAGCGAATTTTGCAGCGAGAAAGCCTGTAGAATTCACCCCAATTCCAGTGTCCTATGCTGACTTGCTCCCATATCTACTTGATAATTCAATGGTAGCCATAACCCTATCCAAGGTTCATCAACCTCCATTTCTCCGAGAATACGACTCGAACGCAACGTGTGCTTGTCACGGAGAAGCCCCGGGGCGTTCCATTGAGCATGGTAGGGCTCTGAAGCGTAAGGTGAAAGGTCTAATTGATGCGGGCTGGCTGAAATTTGAGGAGAATTGCGTGTAAATCCTGACATTGACAAGAGATGCCACACATGGGGCAATTTTGAAAGCTGTTGTTAGGTGTCCCTAATGACTCATCAGGGTTTCCAAGTTTATGCCATTATTGTAAACCACAGCTACAATGTTAAATGAAATGGATAAAGTTGATATCTTTGTCCCTCATCCTCTCACAAACGCATGTTTGCTTATTCAACTTTCACCGGAATGTGGGTGTAAGCCATTGGTCTGTTTGCTCAAGCAACCTGCGCTCCTGAGTGTTGACTTCCAAGACCGTTCAATCAGAGATTACTCATCTTGCACGGGGTGCCGTAAAACAATGAGCAAAGTTCAAAACAAATAAGTTTCAAAATAAAAAATAGGTTTCAAAATAAAAAATAAAAAGGCATTTGATTGACTGTGTTTTCAAGTAAAAATATAGACATTCATGTGACCTCATTTTGTCTTTTTAGAGAGAAGTGAGTTATCAAGAATAGGATGTTGGACAAATGGCCTCAGTTACCTTAAGAAAAAGGGGGGTTGAATTAAGATGCAAAGACTATTCCCCAATTGAACTATCACTCTTTCTTTTTGGATTAACAATGCACCCTTAACATGAATTACTCAAAAGACTATTCAAAATAAACTTCTTTAAAGCAAAAGATAAATAGCAATAAAAGAAGTTTAAAGGAAGAGAGGAATGCAAACTTGATTTATACTGGTTCGGCCACTTCTCGCGCCTACGTCCAGTCCTCAAGAAACCCACTTGAGATTTTCCACTCTCTTTGTAAAACTCCTTTTACAAAGTCTGAACCACACAGGGACAACCGTTCCCTTGTGTTCAAGAATCCTCTACAATAAGAGACTCTCAGTCTCTTAATCCCTTTTCAGAAGTAAGAAGAAGAGAAGAAGAATTCTCTCTTAAAAAGGATAGATTGTACAATGAAGACCAATCAAAATTCCTTATTGAATATGCAAGTGGTTGACCAAGGAATCTTTCTGAGAGGATAAGACAGTTCAGTTCAGAAAAACTCTTAATCTTTTGAGAGGATAAACTTTGTGGGCAATGAAAACTCTCTTTAAATTCGTGTTTCCAAGTCACCTTTGATGGCCATTCATAAACCATTTGAATAGATGTGACTCTTGGAAATTATTTTCTGAAAATCTCCTCTGGTAATCGATTACAAGACTTGTGTAATAGATCACAGGCTTTAAAATTTGAATAAATTGCTGGTAATCAATTACCATCCATGTGTAATCGATTACACATTATAAATTTTGAATTCAAATTTCTAGTGACTATTATAAACATTTTCAGCTGCTGGTAATCGATTACCGGAGAGCAAATCTCAATTTGAAATGATAGAATTCTTTGGTCAAACCTTTTGTTTTTTCAATTTGGAAACTTCTTCCAAAAGATTCTAGAAATCAACTTGATCATATATCTTGACTTTCTTGGATTCTTGTCTTGAATAAAACTTAGAAGCACTTGATCCTTTAGCATCATCAAGACATCAAAACATCTTGCTTCTACATAGGAGTCATTTGACTTAATCCATCAAAAAATCCTTCAACTATTTCTCGTCCTTGGAAAATTCTTTTTGCAAGAATCAACTGCTTCTTTCATTCTTCCTCACTACGAGGCTATGAAAACAAGACAACGATTGGTACCTCAAAGCCTTACACTGGGGCAATGAGGGGCATCGTGCATGAACCTCAAACGAACCTAGGGGCAGATTAGAAGTTCTCACTCAATAGGTTCCCAGCTACAAGGTCATGACGAAAGACAACGATTGGTACCTCAAAGCCTTACACTGGGGCAATGAGGGGCACTGTGCATGAGCCTCAAGTGAACATAGGGGCCGATCAAAAGTTCTCACCCATCGATGTTTTTAACAAAAAAAAGGGGGGGGACAAACCCTAGGATTTCAATGGATTGATCAAACATCAAACGACTCCATTGCCGTCACTCCAAAATGGTCAAGTGACTAAATCAAACAGAACACACACTCTGAGGGAGTTCCCGGAGAGATTTGCAAAAAAGATAGGGTGAGGTTGCATGAATTATCACCTCTTTCAAAAGGACAGTCAATCTGTGTTTTCCAAAAAAAAATTAAATCAAAATCAAAATCACAAAATAGGGAAAGAATGTCATGAACATTGTACAACTTTCCATTACATTGCATTGTTTCAAATGAAGTCCGCATTTACCAAATTTCACGACAAAGGTTGCATGCATCTGCATCCCTAAAAATCATGTTAACTGCATAGATTTCCTACATCTAATGTCCAAATCTTGTGGATTTGGGATGACCGGCCCTTTCGATGAGTCGATCTCTTGCTTTCTCATAAGGGTGGACCTTGGGTACTAGTTACCCTCACCGTTGAGAGGACTACACGTCCTCACCATCAGAGGGCTGCACGCCCTCACCTCTAGAGGACTACATGTCCTCGCCTTGAGAGGGCTACACGCCCTCACCTTGGGTACTAGTTGCCCTCACCGTTGAGATGACTACACGTCCTCGCCTTGAGAGGACTACACGTCCTCACCATCAGAGGGTTGCACGCCCTCACCTCCAGAGGACTACATGTCCTCGCCTTGAGAGGGCTACACGTCCTCACCTTGGGTACTAGTTACCCTCACCATCAGAGGGTTGCACGCCCTCACCTCCAGAGGACTACATGTCCTCGCCTTGAGAGGGCTACACGTCCTCACCTTGGGTACTAGTTACCCTCACCGTCAGAGGGCTACACGCCCTCACCTTGAAAGGACTACACGTCCTCGCCAGCAGAGGGCTGCACGCCCTCACCTCCAGAGGACTACACCTCCTCGCCTTGAGAGGGCTGCACGCCCTCACCTTTAGAGGGCTACGTGTCCTCATTTTCAGTGTGCTCGACATCCACACCTTAAAAGAATTTAAGGTCCTCTGCCCTTAAATGCTTAACCGAGACTTGCACTTCCGATTAAGGGGCCAGTAGTTTCCTTTTAACGGTTCCTGCGCCACCCCCTGATATTGGAGGAGGGCCAACTGTGCGAGCACAACCAGAGAGGGAGGCTATCACACAGCTACTATGCATACCGGGGCAAGATTTCACCCGTGCCGCTGCAAAGAGATGAGTGCGGATCATGCGCACTAACATGACCACTCTTACACAGATATAGATGACATTGGTACTTAGCAACATTCTGCCCAGCGACCGCAATGCCAATCTCCCCCTGCAAAAGTATCAGTTGGTCTGTGTCGTCCCAACATGGGTAAGTATGCATATAGTTCAACTGATTTCTGATACCATCTATTGTTTGCAGGGATCGCACCCAAGAGACACCCAGTGGACCCGGAAAAGTCCAACAGGGCCCTGGGGTTTCCAGCTCTGGTTACGGGCCTCTATCAGTCCTACAGGGTGCTCGTACCCCCCCGACAAGGTCACATCATCATAGGTAAGTATGCACATCGCTCAACTGATTTCTGATTTCATCTATTATTTGCAGGGATCGCGCCTGCAAGACACCCAGTGGACCCGAAGAAGTCCAACAGGGTCTTGGAGTTGTCAAGCTCTAATTACGGGTCTCTGTCAGTTCTACGGAGTACCTGTCACCTCCAGCAAGGGCATCAGGCCCCCTACTAATCGAGCTTTCATCAAGAAGTACTGCGCCCCCAGGCAGGCGCAGGGCGAAACACCACAGCAGCATTGGGATGGCCGGTAGCGGGCAATAGACACACCGCCACCACCTCTAGAGTTCACCTCAGCTCATCCGCAAAAAGGTTAGAGCGTTGCCTACGACACATGGCCGACCAGCAGGCGACCAAGTCCAGAGCCAAAGGTAAGCAAAGTACTAGGTCAGTGACCGACAAGTCATAAGGCGTCCAGCTCAAGACGTTAAAGAAGCGCTACTAGGAGGCAACCTAGTACCTTTTGAATCTATGCTTGTTATTTGATCACTTTTTATAGTAGGACGCACCTAGTTGCTCATGATCCTGGGGATTTAAATAAAACAAGTGCAAGCTCGGAAGGTAGTCATACCTCACAAAATATATATATGTATGTTTAGGTAGTGAAAATACCTTAGATATGCATGTATGTAAACAAAAAAATACTTCACAAAATATATATATGTTTAGGTAGAGAGATACCTTAGATGTGCGTGTATGTAAACAAAAAATTACTTCACAAAATATATATTTGTATGTTTAGGTAGAGAGATACCTTAGATGTGCGTGTATGTAGCAAAAAAATACCTCACAAAACATATATATGTATGTTTAGGTGGCAAGATACCTTGGATATGCATGTATATAGCAAAAATACCTCACAAAAATATACACATGTTTAGGTAGCAAAATACCTCATGAAAAAAAAAAGGGGAAAAAAAAAACAAACAAGAAAAAGAAATAAACAAATGATAAAAAAGGAAAAGAAAAATAAGTTGTCTAGCTGAAAAACCAACATGCTTTTGAAAAGAGATGACTTCCAACTTTTCTTTGAAGAAAAATTCGCTGATCATAGCTAGTTTTTGAAAAAAAATGTGTGTACACCTGAAGGGTGAATGCTGTGAAATTTTCCCGGACGCCCGAAATGAACTTGGATGAATGCACAAATGGATAAAAGAACATATTTTGGAAACATTGGGTTGACTAAAATAGAGGAAATGAATCCTGAGCCTTAGCATCACATGACCATAAAAATTTGACACTTGAGTGTCCACATAGGTGCATGCATGACCAGTTTTGCATAAAATTTCCAAATCATCATTTTTGCATTTGTGTCATGGAAATAATGTGGGGCATCCCTTTTATCCTTGAGCCAAACCAAACCCTGACATGTATCATGCCTAGCCATTCTACAAGTCTTGAGCCAAAATCCTGACTCACCATAAACCTTGACCCAGGGTGAGAATGTCAATCCTTACCCTCGGAAGCAAAAAAGAAGAGAAGGAAAATTTCCAATCAAAGAAAAAGAGAAGGAAAATTTCCAATCAAAGGAAAAAAGGAAGCAAGGAAATTCCCAATCAAAGAGTGGGAGAAAGAAAAAAGAAAAGAAAGAAAATTCCCAACCAAAGAATGGGAGAAAGTAAAAAAGAAGAAAGCTCCTGGTCAAAGAAACCAGAAGAAATGTGCAGAGAGGTCTTTGGACCGGACAATATCTGAACAATACAGAATTGTCACCAAATGAACAAAAAAAGAAGGAAAGGAAACCACGACCTAAAATGGTCTTCTCCCTTTGATTACCAACCAAAATCCCGTGCGCTAGCGACTTTTTTTTTCTCACCCCGCACTAAACAAAAAAAAACGGAAAAAGAAAAAGCCAGAAAAATCAAAGGCCAAAAACACACAAAAGCCGAAAAAAAAAACCACCAAAAAAAAAAAAAACCATTCCCAAGGGAAGCCCTATTGATCCATGATCACGCATGTAATTTTTGATTTGATAGGAAATAATTTGCAAAGTCAAGTCATGACATATCTATGGTCCGGAATTAGGATGAAACACTTACCTGTGCGAGATTGATACACTTTGAGTGATTTTCTTCTATTTTTGTCGAACCCAGTGTTTCCTCTAAATGGTCATTTAGAAACGAAATGCTAACATCCAAGATCTCATTTATGGTTATGGGAGATTTCATCAGCAGACTCTTCTTCCCCGGTAGACGCATTGTTTCTCACTCAAAAAAGCATATGCTGCTCTAAATCAGTTGGAATATTTGTCTCTTTGCTAAAGCATGTTTGCATTTTAGTGGAGAAAACACCGAGACTTTTTCAAGTCTCACAAGTTATCAAGAACTACGTAGGTCTGAGTTCCTCATGGGAGGATACGTAGGAGCAAAAGCCTCGCTTTTGTCGACCGCACCGCTTTCTGTTACCATGACCCAAGAGCTGGTAGCCCGCAGAGACACCTTACGGTTATCCGCACCTCGAGTGTGATTGATAAGCAGAGGCCAATATGGTCATCTGCGCCCTTTCCGGAGATGTAGGCATCTTCTGGTGGAGACTTTTTCAAGTCTCACAAGTTATCCAGAACTACGTAGGTCTGAGTTCCTCATTGGAGGATACGTAGGAGCAAGAGCCTTGCTTTTGTCGGCCGCCCCATAATCTTTGTCATACTGACCCTGAGGTCATGTGACGTGCACCCTTGTATCATCCAGAGGCGGCGGGCCCGATGATACGCGGAGATACCTTACGGTTATCCGCACCCTTTTGTCATCCAGAGGCGGCGGGCCCGATGACAAGCAGAGACCAAGTTTGGTCATTCTGCACCCTTGTATCATCCAGAGGCGGCGGGCCCGATGATACGCGGAGATACCTTACGGTTATTCGCACCCTTTTGTCATCCAGAGGCGGCGGGCCCGATGACAAGCAGAGACCAAGTTTGGTCATTCTGCACCCTTGTATCATCCAGAGGCGGCGGGCCCGATGATACGCGGAGATAACCTTACGGTTATCCGCACCCTTTTGTCATCTAGAGGCGGCGGGCCCGATGACAAGCAGAGACCAAGTTTGGTCATTCTGCACCCTTGTATCATCCAGAGGCGGCGGCCCCGATGATACGGCGGAAATACCCGGAGTGTTTATCCGTATAAACATTCTTTTGCTATCTGTAAGACAGAACGCTTGATAGCATGCAGAGGCTGACATAGTCTTCTGCACCTTTTGTTCCTCCGGGAACAACAAGTCATTTACATGCGGAAATTTCATGGTCACCCGCGACTCTCGTCAACCGAGAGGAGCGAAATTAGTGTCATACACTAATTTTCGTCCGGGTACCTTTGCTTGATGACATGCGACCTTTCTTTGGTCCTTGTGAGGTGCTTGGCACCCATCATTAGGCAATTTGTGAAAATCCGGGAACGACAAGTCATGGTCACCCGCGACTCTCGTCAACCGAGAGGAGCGAAATTAGTGTCATACACTAATTTTTGTCCGGGTACCTTTGCTTGATGACATGCGACCTTTCTTTGGTCCTTGTGAGGTGCTTGGCACCCATCATTAGGCAATTTGTGAAATTCTGGGAACAACAAGTCATTTGCATGTGGAGATTTTATGGTCACCCGCGACTCTCGTCAAATCGAGAGGAACGAAATTAGTGTCTTATCTTTACTTTCCTTTTATCTCCAATAAAAGACAAGTAAAGAGGGGCAACTGTTATACCCTAATTTCGTCCGGGGACCTTTGCTTGATGACATGCGACCTTTCTTTGGTCCTTGTGAGGTGCTTGGTACCCATCATTAGGCAATTTGTGAAATTCCAGGACATGCCGGAAAACCAAAAAATATTGATGCACAATCCGTAAGTTTCCGTGACACACCGGAAATCAAATGGAAGCATCGTTGCATAATTAAGTGAGATTCCGTAACATTCCGTAAGTCAAAAAGGGGATGATTATGTAATCCGCAAGGTTCCGTAACATTACGGAAAGAAAACAAGTATCGTTACGAGATTCGTAAGTTTCCGTAACTTTACGAAAAAAGAATCACCAAAAAAGGTAAGGGGGTGAACTTATCAAGATAGGGGTGTAAATAGCAATTCAAATCTAGGCCCTTCTAGAACATTTTGGAAGTTGGGTTGCTTAAGGAGGAAGCAACTGGGCGGCAAGCTCCTCCACGTTTTTGAAAAATGGTTTTCGGGGCTTCCGCGGCTTCCGTAATACTTCCGTAAAATTTCCGAAAACCTTGGGTAAGCATATTCCACTTAACATTGGTGAAAGGGAAGAGAAAAAAGATGAAAATCAAATTCGAAAACAGTTCCGTAAGGCTTCCGTAACTTTTCCGTAAAATACGAAAAGGGGGGTGAACTTAGTAATTCGGGTGCGCTTAGAAATCTTCTTCATTAAGTCTTTGGGCGGCAAGCACCTCCCTTTTTTTCTATAAATAGGGGAGGGGGGAGCTGTTTCAAAATGTTCAGCCCCTTTGGCACTTCTCTCTCTTTCGAATTTGCTTGGAAAAATCGTTTCTGTGAAGAAAATCTAAGCCGAGGCGCTTCCGAAACGCTTCCGTAAGCGATTCTGTGGAAATTCTTCATCGTTCTTCACCGTTCTTCATCCGTTCTTCGTTCGTTCTTCGTTCTTCAACGGGTAAGTTTTCGAATTCGAGACTTTCAATTCATTTCTTGTTTTGTCTACTTTCACTTTAATTTCGTTTACTTTCAGTTTTCTTTTCTTCCGTTTTTAACGTGCTTTAACCATTTATTGAAGCCGTTTTCTCGTCTAATAAATGATAAAATGAATTTCAACCGATCATTTGTGTTGTAATCTCGTTTAATCACTGTTAAAACGAAATCTAACCGATCGTTCACGCTATAACCTCGGTTAAACCAAAAAAAGTAAAATAATAATAAAATAATCAAAATATCTTGAAAAATAATAATAAAATAATCAAAATATCTTTGAATAAAATAAATTAAAAAAATCAATCGGACGTTTTTCTTTGGAAGTTTCCTTGAATGAATTGATTAATAACCAAAGTGAAACTAAGACTAAAATAGACTCACAAATCAAGTTTTGTCCGAAAATCACTAAAAACCGTTTTAAGGTCCAACGCCTTAAACGGTCCTCTTTGCTTTTATCGGTTAACATGGACCGTTCAAAAGCATAAAATCAACATGTGACTTTACCGCTTTTGCAAGAACTACGTAGGTCTGATTTCCTCATCGCAATTGAGGATACGTAGGAGCAAAAGCCCCGCTTTTGTCGACCACCCCAAGAGATCGTTAATGGTCCAAATGCCTTAACGTTTCTCTCCTTTCAAAAACAAGAGATCGTTAATGGTCCAATGCCTTAACGTTTCTCTCCTTTCAAAATCAAAAGACCGTTTAATGGTCCAACACCTTAAATGACCTTTTGTTCAAATAAAAAACATATTTTGCAAAAAAGACAAAAAACAAACTTAAACCAAACACTTTGTTCCGAAAGAACTACGTAGGTCTGATTTTCTCATCCCAATTGAGGAATACGTAGGAGCAAAGGGAAACACCCTTGTCGACCACAAAAAAGAAAAAATATAAAAAGGGTATAAAGGATATAAGGACATAAAAGGGAACGTAAAAATCAAAGTCATGTTTGCACATTCGATTAAAGGCTGTCGTCCCTTGTGACGGACGTGTGGGGTGCTAATACCTTCCCCGCGCGTAAATACAACTCCCGAACCTTTCACTTAAAAGTTCGTAGATCGCGTCTTTTCCGGTTTTTCCGACGTTTTCCTCAAATAAACGTTGGTGGCGACTCCGCGCGTATTCCTTTCGTGGAACACGCATCCCGCGAGTCACGCGTCGCCCTCCCGCCGAAGGGTAGGTTGCGACAATAGGCTCAATAAGAAACTCGTGCCATAATGCACAAAAGGGAAGATTTAAATTGTTTAGTCTTGACATTCTTAATTCCTTTTGTCTTATGATGTTAAAGTTCCCTTCGATTCATACGATGAAAGTCAACTCTGAGCACTAGGTGACACTAGCAAATTGTACTTCTCTGATGATATGTTGTTAAGGTTGTTGAATTACAAGAGTTGTTATGTTGTCAGTCCACTGGACAAAAAAACTTAAGCAAATTGAGTGAATCTTAGCTTTGCTAAGTTAGTGAGTTTCATTGTATTCAAGCTTATTCAGTAAACACTCTGTGAGTGATTAAGAATGCATTTTCTTTTAAAAATATATTGTTTGTGAAAGGAAGGAGTAACTTAGTGACAAAGAATACTTTGGTCTTAATCAAAGAATTAATTAGTGGAACCCTTCAAGATTTGAAGGAGAACTGGACGTAACCCAAGAGTTGGGGCGAACTAGTACAATATATGTGTGTGTTTCTCTACTGCTTCTATATAACTGATTCTTTTCTATAAATCACTTCTACACTACTATCCAAGTTTTGCGAACTATTTTTAAGTACAATATGATTTCGAACCCCTTGGATGAAGCTCTTCATCCATTGATATCTGTTTAAGAAAAGTTTTTTATTAGACTAAATTTTTATCCATCACACTATTCAACCCCCCTTCTAATGTGTTTCAGGTACTTCAAAAAAATGTCATAATCAAAACATAGTTTATGGGGGATTAAAAACACCATAAATTGTAAGAATTTTTTTTTAAAAAAATGCAAGGAACTCTTTTCCCTAACAACACCCAATCCAAATCTTGATAAAGGAAAAAAATCAACCTAGATCAGAAATCCACAACAAACACAACTCCAAATTAGATATGAAAATCGTCATCTATATCACACTCTCCTCCCCTCCCCAATCCATCGCACTAGCTTCATGGAAGATCACAACAATGATGGAAAAGGAGAAAGAGCAAGAGACTTCGAGGGAGGAGTGAAAAACGATGCCATTAAGGGACACAAGAGGTTGGAGAGGTCAGCAGTGGGAATTCAATGAGATGTCGGTGCTGAAGTGGGTGATATTTGTGAAGGAGTTGGACTATGATAAAAAGCAAAAAAAGAAAAAAAAAGATTTGATGAACAAAATCAATTGAAGAACAGATCTAGAAGGCTCTTTTATAAGCTTTGAGACCCAGTTAAAGAAAAAAAACCCACAAATATGATGAACTCAAAAAAGCTTTTGGCCCAACCATTAATGCCAATAAGGTGGTGTAAAGGTTTTTGCTCCTTTCTTGTTGGAATGTCTTCCTCTCCTTTTTGCGTGGAATGGTGAAATTTGAAAACTTGCTTGAGTGCGAAAGTAGAAATTCTAAGTCATTTTCTTTGAGAAAATAAGGAATCATTAAGGGAATGTGTTTGTTTTTGCAATCTTTGAAAGAAAGAACAAAGAAAGGAGTTAAACCTTGAAGTCATGGACTGAAGAGAGAGAGAGAGAGAGAGAGAGAGGAGGTAGAGTTTTGACACATGTCAACGTTTAATTGGTTAATTGGTCAGATTATGTGCATAGCCACTAGACACATAGGTTCAAAGTCATTTGAACCTAACTCTAGACCAAAAAATAACACATTATAATTTTATAGGATAAAAAATAAAGAAATTTTTTTGCAGGGACTAAATTCAAACTTTACGAATTTTACAAGGACGAAAAACATAATTTAGCCATATAATATTCGTGGGAATAAGCCTAATTGACATATACTCATACACAACTTACGTGTAGACTTTGGATGGGATTCACCTATATGTATTATGTGTCACTAAGTTATATCTACAAGCGAAAATTTATAACAATTTTGAAAATAACCAATACCAATATGTATTGTCTCCGTTAATATAACCTATAACTATAATTTATCACAATTATTAGAATTACCTATATATACCAAGATGTATCATTTGTCATTATAGCTTATGCCTTTCTATTATGTCTAGTTATCGGATTTTTGAATTTTGAAAAATAATATTAAATTTATTTTCCAAGATTCAAAAACCAGATAACTACTACCTATACCAGTAAGGTGTAGACTATAGTGAAACATGGTAACATATTTCTATGAATATTTCTCTTTGTATTAGATTCTAGCCCGTGAGGTTTTAGAAGGAAAACGAGAAGGAAAACATGAAAAAGTGACAGTGAGAAAGTTCTAGAGAAAAAAAGGGGAGTGTGCACTTTAAAACTTTTCCAAATTCTTTTTGAAATCCTTTAATTATAGTGGATTAATATATACACAAAATATATTTTAATATTTGCCAACATTTATTTTTTAAAAAATTTATGAAAAATATTAAATAATAAGAATTGAAAAAGAAGGTAACCTGCACTCTAAAAGTTTTCCAAAATCTCTTGAAATCCTTTTAATTTTAGTGAATTTTAATCTATAAATAAAATAAACTTTAAAAATTGACAACATTTATTTCTTATAATCTTACAAAATGTATTATATATGTAATAAATATAGTAACTTATATTATATGAAAAACCATTCAATTTAAATAATATAATGATGTAAATAAAACATCAATAATATGAAATAAATACTACCTTAATATTTCTGTTTAAATTTTACTTATATATATATATTATTTTTTATTTGATTGTTTTAAATTATGTTTTATGAAAATAATAAAAAATATTTTTTAAATATTTCATTAAATTCAACATAATTCACGGTAAATTATTTAAAATAATAATTAAGGAATAAATTAAGAAGTAAATTTTTATACAAAAATATATAATGAAATATGCACAATTAAGTGTAATAAATTTACATTTGTTAAGGGAGGTGAGTGCAGAATTTAATACAAAAAGGGATGACAGTATAACACTTGCATAGTTCAAGGGTGATAGTGTAAATGATATTTTGGTCATATGTTTTTTAACATAATTTAATGGAACTTTAACGATTTTTTCTTAAAAATAGAGCATAGAAGTGTAATATTTGAATCTATTAAAAAGAAGAGTGCATTTTTTAACATAAGAGATGAGAGGCACTGTTGGTGTTTAATGAGATGTGCTTGCTGGGTGTTAAGAGTAATGAGTTTACCTTCCCCAGTGTGCTTAAGGCATGTTCAATGAAGAGGGATCTAAACATGGGTAGGAAGGTTCATGGGATGGCTGTTGTCATAGGGTTTGAGTCTGATGGGTTTGTTGTTAACATTTTGGTTGTTATGTATGCCAAGTGTTGTCTGCTAGCTGATTCTAGGAGGTTGTTTGGTGGAATTGTGGAGCAAAATGTTGTTTCGTGGAATGCCATGTTCTCTTGTTATGTGCAAAGTGAGTCGTGTGGTGAGGCTGTGGGCTCGTTTAAGGAAATGGTGAGGAGTGGAATAGGGCCTAATGAATTCAGCATTTCCATCATATTGAATGCCTGTGCAAGGTTGCAGGATGGCAGTCTAGAAAGGACGGTTCGTGGATTATGCTAAAGATGGGGCTTAATTTGGATCAGTTTTCTGAGAATGTATTCGTTGACATGTATTCTAAAGTAGGGGAGATAGAAGGTGCGTTTACTGTTTTTCAGGACATTGCACACCCTGATGTTGTTTCTTGGAATGCAGTTATTGGCTTATTGCTGGTTGTGTTCTTCACAATCGTAATGATTTAGCTTTGATGCTGTTGGATGAGATGAAAGGCTCAGGAACTCATCCGAATATGTTTACGCTATCAAGTGCTTTAAAGGCCTGTGCTACTATGGGGTTCAAGGAGTTGGGTAGACAGTTACATTCTAGTTTGATAAAGATGGATGCTGACTCAGATTTGTTTGCTGCTGTTGGAGTTGTACATATGTATTCCACGTGTGAAATGATGGATGATGCAAGAAGAGCAAGATGCAGATATCAAGCCAGATCCATTTATCTGCAGTTTTCTTTTAAATGTTTGTGGAAATTTATTTGCATATGCTGATCGTGCCTTTTCTGAGATACCTAATAGAGGAATAGTCTCATGGTCTGCAATGATTGGAGGATATGCTCAGCATGGCCATGGTAAAGAGGCTCTTCAATTGTTCAATCAAATGCTTAGAGATGGTGTCACCCAACCATATTACTTTGGTAAATGAGGGAAAACAACATTTTGTAAAAATGGAGGAAATGTTTGGGAACACAAGAGAATTATGCTTGCATGATTGATCTCCTTGGACGATCAGGGAAATTAAATGAAGCAGTGGAGCTTGTAAACTCCATTCCATTTGAGGCTGATGGCTCAGTTTGGGGGGCACTTCTTGGAGCTGCAAGAATCCATAAAAATATAGAACTCGGTCAGAAAGCTGCAGAGATGCTTTTTGATCTTGAGCCAGAGAAATCTGGTACGCATGTTCTCCTTGCAAACATCTATGCCTCTGCAGGGATATGGGAAAATGTTGCTAAGGTTAGAAAGCTTATGAAAGACAACAAGGTGAAGAAGGAGCCTGGAATGAGTTGGAACGAGATCAAAGACTAGGTATACACTTTCATTGTTGGAGACAGAAGTCATTCTAGAAGTGATGAAATATATGCTAAACTGGATCAGTTGGGTGATCTACTAAGTAAAGCTGGATATAGTCCCATTGTAGAGATTTATATACATAATGTGAACAAAAGAGAAAAGGAGAAGCTCTTATATCACCATAGTGAGAAACTTGCTGTAGCCTTTGCATTAATTGCTACGGCACCCGGAGCCCTTACCAGGGTGAAGAAGAATCTACGAATTTGTGTTGACTGCCACACCTTTCTCAAATACGTAAGTAAAATTGATTCAAGAGAAATTGTTGTCAGAGATATTAATAGATTCCATCATTTTAAAGATGGATCACGTTCCTGTGGTGATTATTGGTAATATTATCAAGATGGTTCATTCTTTCAGATTAACAAAATATAAAGATTCTTTACCTTTACCACTGCAACTGCTTCATGACTAAAGTGGGTATGTTGATTGAAACACACAGTGATGGTAAAATTACTTAGATGTCGAAAATTCAATTTACTTGAGGTTCATTATTTCCCTATAATTTCCACTGGATTCATGTTGGAGAAATTTAAGTAAAAGGGAAGAATGATGAAAGAGATTGGTTAATGAGCGTGAGCTTAGATGTTGTCGTAAATTGTGATCATCAGTTCATGCCAAGGAAACCACTAGATTTATGCCTTCAACTTGTTGATTCCTATATTGATTAAAGGCTGGAGTTTGACATTTGATTTCTTGTCTGACACGAAGGCTACTCTGGCATGATTTTAGTGATTTTAGTTTCTGCTGAACTGATTCTTTATCTCATTCAACTTACTTGACATTTGGTGTTTAATGCACCTTCTGACCCCATTTTCCAACTGGAGATGTTTGGTGCATGTTTGGCTGGATTCATGATGAGAGTCCTTCTTTCATGGATCACAATTCAGCATCTTAATAGACTTAAAACTAAAGGAAAATTTTGTAGAAGAAAAAGGAAAAGCGGATTGAGGTGAGAAATGAAAATGCATAACACCATAGTCCTTAAGGATCGATAGGGTGAGGAGAATTCACCACAAAGAATAGGAATTCTTTGATAAGAATTTATGGTTCTACACAAGAACCAAAAGAGAATAATTCCCTCACACTTAGCACAAAACTAAATTTTGATTTCATCCAAATCTAAGTCTCCTTCGTTGATAAAATTGTGAGGTACATATAATTGTCCTAAGGCATACCAAGAGTCCTTAATTATAATGAACTCCTAATGATAGTAATTATTTAAAGTTAGTGGCCTATTAATTTGCTAGCAAGCCAACAACCACTTGTATTATGCCATATTAAATATTTACAATTTATTTGAGAAAAATAAAATTAGATAATATATCTTCATGGACCTTGTCTTGCAAATTAGTCCACCAAGTCATTGTAGTGCTTCATTGTCCATATTCCTTGTTTGATCCTCATCATTCCCTCCTTTTTTGAGAGAATTCGTCCTCGAATTGAAATCCTCTTTACCTACATCAAAAGAAAACAAAGTAATAGTTTCAATGAAAGCAAAATCCTACTTCTAAGGAGACTTGAATTCCTTAAAAAGGACAAATCTCTTATTATTTACGTACTTACCTATCCATCCTCCTGGATCAAATACGAGAACAAGGAAACTATCATACAATATTAAATGGAAATGTTTTTCTCTCTTGGATCTTGGACACTAGCACAAATTTCATAGCCAGGTGAATCCGATGAAAATTATGAACAAGTAAGGAGATCCTCAAACCATGAACATAATCTTTGAATTTATCCCTTTTATGCACAATACATCTACCAAAACACTTGAGTGTTTCATGTTCCATGTAAGTTCCAAAGGAAAATCCATGAAGCATTACACTTTCATCATGAGTTCCTTTAATCAAAGAATCAGACAATGAAGATTTAGGCACACAAAATGTATCATCTTTCAACATATGTTGTTCATGCCTATAGAACTCATAATTTTTTAGTTTCTTCAAAAACAACAAACCACATAGAGGAAGACTCTTCATGATCACACAATTTCAAATAATGTGCATTAATCTCAAAACTCAAGGACATGGCACCATCACCTAAAACAATATCATGCAAATCATATGGATTAAGCACATCACAAGTATCACGCAAATGAAGAATTAACACTGGTTGAATTTCAATCAAAACATTAGGCCTAGATATGAGATGATTCAAAATCTTCTTTTAATGGTTGCCTTGATCCTCATGTGCATCCACCTCTTCTCCAAATTGTCTTGCCCATTCATTCTTGATGTACAATTCTTCCTTAGGCATTATAACAAAAGACTTTGCATGGTTAGATGCACAAACAAAATTACAATAAGAATTAATCTCATCATTCAAATTAGAAGAAAGAATTAGAGTCTTGGATTCCTCCATTGAAACCTCATCTTCATTCTCCATCTTCACATGAGAGACTTCATCATCAAACAACAAAGTAGAACATGAAATTTTAAATTCTACGCATGGAAGCTCTTCTTGAAACCCCTTGAACAAAGAATCTTCACAAACAAACAAAGGGTCAAAATTAAAATAAGAATATTCATATTTCTCTTTATCTTTTGGTCTTTCCTTTTCACTCTTTTTCTTTTATTTCTCTATCTTTTGTTTCTTTTTCTTTTTCCTCTTTTCTCTCATCTTCTATTTTCTTTCTCAGCTTAACTTGATTCTTACTTGCTTCCTTAGGTGAAAGTGGTACAAGTTGATCTTGTGTCCGTCATGTACAAAAGAAATCTTGTCTTCCCAACAAGATGTGACATGATTCTATGGAAGCTACATAACACAACACAACATCTTTATATTTTCCAATGATAAAACTCATCAACACTTGCTGGTCTACAACCAACTCATCTTCTTCACATGGAAATTTCAAGCAATAAGGATTAAGGTGTGCAGGTGGTTTAAAGGTTAAGTTTGCTAGCCAACCTTGGGCTTGAGCCATTTTTTCCAAAAAAAATTGTACAAAAAATAAATACCATTAGTCATACCTCCATTTACATGCACACCCCCACTACTTTCGGGCATAGCCCAAATGAGGTAAAACTACTATTTACACCACCTACTTTTTGGTTTGGCTTTATTATTCTTTTTTTATTTATCATTGTTTGGTTAGTTTGTAGTGTATTGAAAATATTCCGTCACTTGTTTATTTCCCCCACGTCTTAACCCGCACCCTTAATTACTAAGTGTATTCCCCACTTCTATTCTATTCCTTTCTATTCCCATTTGATTTATTTGTGCGTGTCTCGTCTAGTTACTACCTAACGCTACGTTAATCATTTTGAAATTCTACGTTAGTACTCTTTAGTACATGATTACATTCCGTGCACTCCAAGTTGGGTCTCTAACTTGCTTGGCGGCATTTTAAAAAACGTGTGGAAAATTTAGCGAATGTCATGCTTGGGCTCCGATTTGCTTGACTTTGCAAAGTTTATTGCAAACCCAAAATCCTTTTTCACATTTCGTGCATTCCACGTTGGGTCTCTGACTTTCTTGGTAGTGTTTCAATAACATGTGAGTAAAATTTCGTGAAAGTCATGTTAGGTCTCCGACTTGCTTGACTTTACAAAGTATACTTGAGATCTCCATTTTCTCCACAAACAAATAACAACTCAATTCTCTTTTTTCTCCACATAAATTGCACATTACTTGAGATCGCTTCAAGGTCCAATGCCTTAAGCGATTCTCTCTGCTATTTTCTTAAAATTCAACGTCGTTTCAAGGTCCAACGCTTTAATGACTCTTTGCCACACAATTAAAACAAATCTTTCAAAAAACAAAAATCAACCAAATACACAAGTTGTTTTCTACCCAAAGAACTACGTAAATCTGATTTTCTCATTGCTCATGAGGATACTTAGGAGATAGGGCAAACCCCTCATCGACATAAAGAACTAAAAAAACATAAAATTCCCTTTTTTTCAAAAAAATAAAAATTTGCTCTCCTTTTCTAAATAAACAAAAAATATAACAAACATAATTCATGTTCTCAAGGGAAAATAAATAATTAAAAATTCACTTTATTTTTAGCACACTCGATTAAAGGTTGTCGTCTTCATGACGAGCGCGTGGGGTACTAACACCTTTCCCGAGCGTAACCAACTCCCGAATCTTTTTTCTCAAACTGTAGACCATTCCTTATCCTTCTTGGTTTTCCTTAAATAAACATTGGTGGAAACTCCCCTAGTTTTCATTTTTGGAAAACTCTATCTTTTTATCTTTTTTTATCGTCGTCCTGTTGTGACCTATGTTGCAATAGAAGGAAACTCCATTGGGGACAAATTAGAGAGTTAAGACATTTAATCGAGTGTGCAATTTTATCATGACTTTTTCTTTATTTATTTCCTCCCATTTGTTATCATTTCATTTTACTACCATTCTTTTCACGGTTTTGCTTTGATCTCATTTTTTTATTCTTTGTCTCGCTCATGCTTGTATATATCCTTTGCTACGTTGTTACTTCTTTGTGTCTATTTATTACTTTCGTAGTTAGAAATAAATTGTATAATTGAATCCTTGGGTAATCGACATGTGCTATATTTGCTATATTTGCTATATTTGCCCGGGATGTTTTTTGATTGTTTTGCAAGTGGGGTTGGATAGTTCTTAGGTTGCTTTATTCATACATGACACTTACACTTTTTGCACACACTTTAAGACAATGGGCCCTATACCCGGGTCTGTGTGAGCCATAGATAGTGGAGGTTGATTTGTGCTCATGTTGGGTCTCCGACTTGCCTGATGACAGTGAAACCTCATCTAGAGTTTTTCTCTTTTTGTGATGCATTGTCGCTAGTAGTCCTTATCGTTGTAGTGTTGTTACTCAATAGGATGATATCTCTAGAAGCTAGTGAGGTTACATGAAACTACCCTTGGAAGTTGTCACTGGATAGTGAAATTTTAGACCTTTTCCGCTAGGTTTCTGAATTAGGGACACGGAGCAGACTCACCCCACCTTGTTTCCTTGATCACATCTTGTGTATCTTCATAACATCGCGATGGACATATCATTTCCGCATTCATCATTTATCATATTCATGCACTGCATTTGCATAAGTGATTTCATTTTCATACATATCCATTTACCATGTTTTTCAGACAATCATCATACATTCTATCATCATCATCATTTGCATGCCATGTTCACTCATGCATGATCCTAACATATATTTGCTCATGGCTTGCATTCTCCTCTATATCTCCAAAGTCACAATGAAGCGCAAAAGCTTACATTGCATTCTTGGTTACGTGCATTGGGTACTATGGTGATAGCTAAAAACAAACCATGTTGGAGTTATAAACTCCTCTTTCTTGAAAATGATAAAAAATCATGTCAACATGGTACCCAATGTATGGTTTTTCGAGCATCTTGTGTCAATCTCATAAATACATCTGTCATGCATCGCATAAGTATATCTTGCTCATTCATCATATCTCCTCTATGATAGATTTTCGAAGTATTGACGATAAAAATTTCTATTCTTTGGAACATGGGGTTGAACCAAGTGCAATCTTTTAAGAAAAAGGTTTTACCAAGTCAAGGTCAAAAGTTTGGAAGTAGCCAGCTTGCAAAACTTGGGGTAGCAAATGGGAGCTAATGACTTACATAATCAAGAACTGTTGATGTGCTCATGTTTTATTTCCAATTGTATTTTGACCTTCACATGATGTGATATTGTTTTAATGAACATTTGAGTTGATTCGACCCTATGTTCTATTGAACTTTTTGTGTAAAACTCGTAATACTTCAGCAACTTATCAAGTTCTGACACCATGATTCGACACCTTATTGGCCCAAGATGAACGGTGCAGTCGAGGCCGCCAATAAAAATATCAAGAAGATCATTCAAAAGATGATAGTGACATACAGAGATTGGCACAAAGTGCCATCATATGCATTGCACGACTATCAAAATTTTGTGTGCACTTCTATTGGGGCAACCTTGTTTTCGTTGGTGTATAGGATGGAAGCTGTCCTCCTTTTTGAAGTAGAGATTCCTTCTTTGAGGGTTCTGTCGGAAGCGGAAATGGAGGAAGTGGAATGGGCCCATGCGTGTTGTCATACCCTAATTTCATCCGGGTACTATTGCTTGATGGCATGCAACCTTTAATTGACCGCTTCGAGATACTTGGCACCCTTTATTGCACAATATGTGAAGTCCTGAGACGTGCCGGAAATCAAAAGGAAGCGTGGTTATGCAATCCGTGGAATTCCGTAATGTGATGGAAACCAAAAGGAAGTATTGTTACGCAATCCGTGAGTTTCCGTAACTCTTCGAAAGCTAAAAAAGGAGTAATTATATTATCCGTAAGGTTCTGTAACCTTACAAAAAGAAAACAAGTATCGTTACGAAATTCGTAAAGTTTCGTAACATTACGGAAAAAGAATCACCAAAAAAAGAAAAAGAGGGGTGTATTTAGTAAAATGGGGGGTGCAAATAGTAATTTTTGAATCTGGGCCCTTCTAGAGGATTCTGGGCAATTTCTTGCTTAGCTGGAAGCAACCTAGCTCACCTGGGTGAGCTGAGCTCGCCTGGGCGAGCTAGGTGGCAACCACCTCCCCCGTTTTGTTAAAAAATGGGCTTCCGGGACACCCGTAATGCTTCCGTAAATTTCCATAACCGTAAATAAGCATATTTAACTTCATATGGGTGAGAAGGAAGAGAAAAAAAGAAGAAAATCAAGTCCTATAGGCTTCCGTAACTTTTCCGTAAAATTACGAAAGAAGGAGGTGAACTTATAAAAAATGGGGGGTGCAAATAGCAATTTTGAATTTTGAAATTGGTCCTTCTAGAGTATTTTCATAGCTGGATTGCTTCTGGAGGAAGTAACACAGCTCACCTGGGCGAGCTGGGCGACAACCTCCTCCCCCTTTTTCCTATAAATAGGTTGAAAGGGGCTGTTCTAAGGGTCCCGGATCCCCTTGGTGATGTATTTCAGTTGTTTTGGGTGAAAAAAATTGTTTCCGTGAAGAAAATCCAAGCTGCGATGCTTCCGTAACGCTTCCGAGATGTTTCTGTAAGCAAATCCGTGAAGGATTTCCTTCGTTCTTCATCCGTTCTTCGTTCTTCAACGGGTAAGTTTCCAAATCCGAGACTTTTAATTCATTTCTTGTTTCTTGGATTTCATTTTTATTTCGTTCAATATCGGTTTCTTTTCTTTCGTTTTTGACGAGCTTTAACCGATCGTTTAAGCCGTTTTCTCACCTAATCAAAAAATAAAATAAATTTTCACCGATCATTTGAATTGTAATATCCATTAATTTCTGTTAAAATGAAATCCGGCCGTTCGGTCATGCCGTAACCACGTTAGAAACCAAAAAGAGGTAAAATAATAATATAATAATAAAAAAATATCTTTTAGTAAAATAAACCAAAAAAGCAATCAGACGTTTCTCTTTGGGATTTCTCTTTCTTAATTGAATTGACTAATAACTAAAGTGAAACTAAGGCTAAAATCAACTCGCAAAGTCAAGTTCGTCCGCGAAAAATCACTAAAAAAGGATTTTTGGATTCAATACCTCAATTTTTCTTACCAAGTAAAAAGGATCATTTTTAAGGTCAAACGCCTTAAAATGACCACCTTCCAAGTAAAAAGAATCGCTTGATTCACCCTTTAAAAGAACTACGTAGGTCTGATTTCCTCTTCGATGGAGGGTACGTAGGAGCAAGAGCCCCGCTTTTGTCGACCTCGAAAATAAAAAAAAACTATAAATAAAAGTTAAGGTAACACAATTTCCACAATTCTAAAAATAAGGTTGTTGTCCTTTGAGACAAACGTGAGAGGTGCTAATACCTTCCTCAAACGTAAATACAACTCCCAAACTTTGAATATTCTTTATGACCGGTTTCCTTCGGTTTTTCCAACGTTTTCCACAAATAAACGTTGGTGGCGACTCCGCGCATCTTTCCTCCTTTGGAAAGCGCACCCGTGAGCCTCGCCTCGCTCGCCCGCAAAAGGGCATGTTGCGACAGTTGGCGACTCCACTGGGGACTATTTTTGTGAGTTAGGCCTATTTTAGGAAATTGTGGAATTGTGAAACTTTGTGTGTGCATTTTTGAACTGTGTAAATATAATAAATGTTGTCTTTTCCACATTTTTACACCGCATTCTAAGCACCCACGGGTTTGAGTAAAAAATGGGTCCTATACCCGAGTACATGGGAATTTAAGGAGTGGAGGTGAATCTATGGTCATGCTAGGTCTCCGACTTGCTTGATAATAGTGAAACCTCGTCTAGAGCTTTCTCTCTTTATAATGTGTTGTCGTTGGTATTCCATACCGCCGCAATATTATTATCTTGAGTGATGATACCTCTAGAAAACAACCATGTGAGATATGGATCGTTGGGAGTAGTTATTAGAGACCCCTAGATATTATCCTATAGGTCCCTAAAATAGGGGCACAAAGCGAACACGCTGCGTGCCTTTTAAACACTGTCATGCATATAACCTAAAGGTCATGTACGCCTTTGTTGTATGATTATTTGAGGATATTGCCATGCTGTGTAAATCCCCCTGTTGCGCTTTTGCGCATCTGCATCATGTCGTCACACATGCGTTGTATGTAGGTCTCGTCTTTTGTCGTGGGAAGTCGGAAGATCCATATCGTCTTCTTAACTGCACACATGGGGCACTGCGCCCCCAAATGCGCAGGTAAGGAGAGATGATTTTCCAGGCTCTCGTGTCCGTAAATGCATTCATATCATGCATCGCATAAGCATCTCTTCATGGCATCATAATGAACATATCGTTCCTACATTTGTCCGTTATCATATTTCAGCTTCACATTTTGCATGAGTCATTGCATCATCATGTATATGCGTTCAACAAACCTTTTTGATCTACAAATTGCATACCAATTGTTTTCATGTTTGCTCATACGTGACCCTTGCGTTTTCCCCTGCAAGAGAAAAACAAAAAAGAAAGCATGAAAATTCACGCTGCATTCTTAGTTGCATATATTCGGTACCATGAGCCAACCATGTTGGGATCATAAACCTATTTCACTTAAAAACAAAATGATTGAACATGGTACCTAATGCATGGTTAACTAAGAAAGGATGTTTCTTCGGGCATCTGAATCTCATAATTACATTTTCCATGCATAACATGCGTATTCCCGAGTCTTTCATCCCTGTGAAATGTTGATGAAGTATTGGCGATCAAAATTGCCATTCCCTGGGTTATGGGGTTGAACCAAGCTCGTGCTTTTACGAAAAGGTTCATCGAGTCAAGTTGAAGTACGGAAGTAACCATCTTGCAAAAAATTGGGGCAAAAGATGGATCGTGTTACATCGCTGCTTCGTCTACTGCCAAACACATTTAGGGCTGTCGATGTTCCTGTTACTTCCAGTTTCACCTTGACGAAGATGTCATGGACCATGTTGAAAATCTAAATTGATTCAACCCTATATCCTGCGTAAAAATTCGCAATACTTCAACTGTGCATCATTCGCATACATCCATGCTTTTCATTGGTTGCATTGCTCATTGCATTCTTTCCTTGAAAAAAAAAAAGAACTTAATCATTGTTATCCAAAAGAAAAAAAAACATGCTTTACAGTGCCCTCACCGAACCTGTGCTAGAGCTAGAGTAATGGGTGAAGTAGAGGAGGTACAAGAGAAGATGAAGGCCGACATGGAGGCCATGAAAGAGCAAATGGCCACGATGATGGAGGCCATGATGATCATGAAGAAGATAATGGAAGCCAGTGCGGTTGCAGTTACCGCTACCAACACTGTTGCTAAGGTGAACCCGATGCCCCCATCTGGCCTCAACCAAATTAATCATCCAACCTCAGCTATGGTAGGCAAAGATTTGGGAAGTACGGGCGGCCCCCATGATGTGCAAATTCAAAATGAGCACGCCTTCCCGCCATATGGCTTGCCTCTCAACTATACGCCACCCATTGTGGCGTACACTCCCAATAAGAATGTCAATAACTCCACTCCTATACCCATTGAGAGCCAACAACCCCAAACTGATCATGCACATGTCTCTTAAACCGTGAGGGAGACACATGAAATTCCCCACCACAATCTAGCCGACTATGAGCCTTGCCTTGGATATGCCACTGAAGGGCAAGCAGTTGGTGGTATACCCCTACAAAACCCTTTGGAGGGCCCTCAGTATCATCCCCAACTACACCTCTTGCATTCCACAACAAGTAAAAACCCTCATGCTATGGCAGAAATGGGAAAGTTGGATCATCTAGAGGAAAGGCTCAGGGCCATTGAAGAGGTGAAGATTATGCCTTTGCTAACCTAGAAGAGTTGTACCTAGTACCCAATATCATCGCCCCTCCCAAGTTCAAGGTGTCGGACTTTGACAAGTACAAGGGGACTACTTGCCCCAAGAACCATCTAAAGATGTATTGTCGGAAGATGGGGGCATACGCAAAAGATGAGGAACTGCTGATACATTTCTTCCAAGAAAGTCTTACTGGGGTAGCTGTTACCTGGTACGCTAACTTGGAGCCTTCCCGAGTCCATTCTTGGAAGGACCTAATGGTTGCCTTCGTTAGGCAGTATCAGTACAATTTTGATATGGTTCCGGATAGGATGCAACTACAGAACATGTGCAAAAAGGGGCACGGATCTTTCAAAGAATACGCCCAAAGGTGGAGAGACCTGGCAGCCCAAGTGGCACCCTCAATAACGAAAAAAATGAGGACAATGATAGTAGACACATTACCAGTATTCTACTATGAAAAGATGGTGGGCTACACACCTTCAAGCTTTGCAGATTTGGTCTTCGACGGGTAAAGGATCAAAGCGGGTTTGAAAAGAGGAAAATTTAATCATCCTTCTTAGACGAATGAGAAAACTAGGGCAAAGGAAGAGGGTGAGAATGAAGGAGAAACCCATGCTACGACTGTCGTTCCTAAATAGAAATCCCCTACCAGCTCAACAAACATAATTACTTAGCCAATATTGAACCTTCTCATTCCCCACCACCCAATTATCCATAAAAGACCATCCCTAAATCAACCACAAAGCCTGTCTACCACACAACCAATGCTAAACACCACCTTTAGCACGAATCGAAACACCAACCAAAAAGGAATTTTGCAGCAAAAAGCCTATAGGATTCACCCTAAATTTCGGTGTCATATGCTAAACTTGCTCTCATATCTATTCGATAATTCAATGGTAGCCATAATCCCTATTAGGTTTCCTCAACCTCCATTTTTCCGAGGATACGACTTGAACACAACATGTGCATATCATAGAGGAGCCCTGGGGCATTCCATTGAGCACTGTATGACCCTGAAGCATACGGTGCAAAGTCTAATTGATGCGGGCCGACTAAAATTTGAGGAGAATCTCGTGTAAATCCTAACATTGACAAGCGACACCACACATGGGGCAATTTTGAAAGATGTTGTTAGATGTCTCTAATGACTCATCAGGATTTTCAAGTCTATGCCATTATTGTAAACCATAGTTACAATGCTAAATAAAATGGATAAGTCTGACATCTTTGTCCCTCATCCTCTCGTAATTACATCTTTGCTTCCACTGGAATGTGGGTGCAAGCCATTGGTTTGTTTGCTCGAGCGACATGCGCTCCTGAGTACTGACTTCCAAGACCGTTCAATCAGAGATTACACGTCTTGCACGTTGGTGGGGGTGCCGTAAAACAACGAGTAAAGTTCAAAACAAATAAGTTTCAAAATAAAAAAAGGGTTCAAAAAGAAAAAGAAAAAAGCATTTGATTGACTGTGTTTCCAGAACGTTCATGTGACCTCATTTTATCATTCCGGAAAGTTTGTCTTTTAGAGAGAAGTGAGTTATCAAGAATAGGATGTGGGACAAATGGCCTTAGTTATCTTAAGAAGGGGGGGTTGAATTAAGATACAAAGACTATTCCCCAATTAAACTTTCACTCTCCTTTTGTTTTTTTTTGGATTAATAATGCACCCTTAACATGAATTACTCAAAAGACAATTCAAAATAAACTTCTTTAAAGCAAAAGATAAATAGCAATAAATAAAAGAAGTTTAAGGGAAGAGAGGAATGCAAACTTGATTTATACTGGTTCGGCCACTTCCCGTGCCTACATCCAGTCCTCAAGCAGCCCACTTGAGATTTTCCACTCTCTTTGTAAAACTCCTTTTACAAAGTCTGAACCACACAGGGACAACCCTTCCCTTGTGTTCAGGAATCCTCTACAACAAGAGACCCACGGTCTCTTAATCCCTTTTCAGAAATAAGAAGAAGAGAAGAAGAAATCTCTCTTAAAAGAGATAGATTGTACAATGAAGATCAATCAAAATTCCTTATTGAATATGCAAGTGATTGATGAAGACATTTCAGTTCAGAAAAACTCTTAATCTTTCGAGAGGATAAAACTTTTTGGGCAATGAAAACTCTCTTTAAATTCGTGTTTCCAAGTCACCTTTGATGGCCATTCATAAAACATTTGAATAGAGGTGACTCTTGGAAATTATTTTCTGAAAATCCCCTTTGGTAATCGATTACAATACTTGTGTAATCGATTACAGGCTTTAAAATTTGAATTAAAACGTTCAATAAACTGCTGGTAATCAATTACCATCCATGTGTAATCAATTACACGATTATAAATTTTGAATTCAAATTTCTAGTGACTGTTATAAACATTTTCAGCTGCTGGTAATCGATTACCAGAGAGCAAATCTCAATTTGAAATGATAGAATTATTTGGTGAAACCTTTTGTTTTTTTAATTTGGAAACTTCTTCCTAAAGATTCTAGAGATCAACTTGATCATATATCTTGATTTTCTTGGATTCTTGTCTTGAATAAAACTTAGAAGCACTTGATCCTTTAGCATCATCAAGACATCAAAACATCTTGCTTCTACATAGGAGTCATTTGACTTAATCCATCAACTGAAAAATCCATCAACTATTTCTCGTCCTTGGAAAATTCTTTTTGCAAGAATCAACTGCTTCTTTCATTCTTCCTCACTACGAGGTTGTGAAAACAAGACAACAATTGGTACCTCAAAGCCCTACACTGGGGCAATGAAAGGCACCATGCATAAACCTCAAACGAACCTAGGGGCAGATTAGAAGTTCTCACCCAATAGGTTCCTTGCTACAAGGTCATGACGAAAGACAACGATTGTACCTCAAAGCCTTACACTGGGGCAATGAAAGGCACCATGTAAAATCCTCAAGCGAACCTAGGGGCAGATTAGAAGTTCTCACCCAATAGGTTCCCAGCTACAAGGTCATGACGAAAGATAACATTTGGTACCTCAAAGCCTTACACTGGGGCAATGAGGGGCATCGTGCATGAGCCTCAAGTGAACATAGGGGCAGATCAAAAGTTCTCACCCGTCGATGTTTTTAAACAAGAAAAAAAAGGGGGGGGAGACAAACCCTGGAATTTCAATAGATTGATTAAACGTCAAACGGCTCCATTGCCGTCACTCCAAAATGGTCAAGTGACTAAATCAAACAGAACATACACTCTGAGGGAGTTCCTGGAGAGATTTGCAAAAGATAGGATAAGGTTGCATGAATTATCACCTTTTTCAAAAGGACAGTCAATATGTGTTTTCCAAAAAAATTAAATCAAAATCAAAATCACAAGATAGGGAAAGAATGTCATGAACATTGTACAACTTTCCATTGCATTGCATTGTTTCATATGAGGTCAGCATTACCAAATTTCACGACAAAGGTTGCATGCGTCTACATCCCTAAAAATCATGTTAACTGCATAGATTTCCTACATCTCGTGTCCAATCTTTTTGGATGACCGGCCCTCTCGATGAGTCGATCTCTTGCTTTCTCATAAAGGTGGACCCTTGGGTACTAGTACCTATCACCTTTAGAGGACTATATGTCCTCGCCATCAGAGGACTGCACATCCTCGCCTGCAGAGGGCTGCACGCCCTCGCCTTTAGAGGGCTACGCGTCCTCATTTTTAGTGTGCTCCATATCCACACCTTAAGAGAATATAAGGTCCTTTGCCCTTAGATGCTTAACCGAGACTTGCGCTCCCGGTTAAAGGGCCAGTAGTTTCCTTTTATCAGTTCTTGGGCCACCCCCTGATATTGGAGGGCGACCAACTGTGCGAGCACATCCAGAGAGGGAGGCTATCACGCATCTACTATGCATACCGGGGCAAGATTTCACCCATGCCGCTGCAAAAAGACGAGTGTGGATCATGCGCACCAACATGACCACTCTTACATGGATATGGATGACGTTGCTATTTAGCAACATTTTGCCCAGCGACCACAATGCCAATCTCCCCCTGCAGATGTATCAGTTGGTCTGTGCCGTCATGACATAGGTAAGTATGCACATAGCTCAATTGATTTCTGATGTCATCTATTGTTTGCAGGGATCGCGCCCACAAGACGCCCAGTGGACCCGAAGAAGTCCAACAGGGCCCTGGGGTTTCCAGCTCTGGTTACGGGCCTCTCTCAGTCCTACAGGGTGCCCGTCCCCCCAGCGAGGTCATGCCATCGTGACATAGGTAAGTATGCATGTGACTCAATTGATTTCGGATGTCATCTATTGTTTGCAGGGATCACGCCCACAAGATGCCCAGTGGACCCAAAGAAGTCCAACAGGGCCCTGGGGTTTCCAGCTCTGGTTACGGGCCTCTGTCAGTCCTACACGGTGCCCGTCCCCCCAGCAAGGTCATGCCATCGTGACATAGGTAAGTATGCACGTGACTCAATTGATTTCTGATATCATCTATTGTTTGCAGGGATCGTGCCCACAAAGGCACCCAGTGGACCCGGAGAAGTCCAACAGGGCCCTGGGGTTTCCAGCTCTGGTTACGGGCCTCTGTAGTCCTACAGGGTGCCCGTTCCCCCCGGCAAGGTCACGTCATCATGACATAGGTAAGTATGCACATCGCTCAACTAATTTCTGATGTCATCTATTGTTTGCAGGGATCACGCCCGCAAGACACTTAGTGGACTGAAGAAGTCCAACAGGGTCTTGGAGTTGCCAAGCTCTAATTACGGGCCTCTGTCAGTTCTACGGAGTGCCTGTCGCCCCCTACTAATCAAGCTTTCATCAAGAAGTACTGCATCCCCAGACAGGCGCAGGGCGAATCACCACAGCAGCCTGGGGATGGCTGGCAGCGGGCAACAGACGCACCGCCATCACCTCTAGAGTTCACCTCAGCTCATCCACAAAAAGGTTAGAGCATTGCTTACGACACATGGCCGACCAATAGGCGACCAAGTCCAAAGCCAAAGGTAAGCAAAGTACTAGGTTCATGATCGACAAGCCATCACGCGTCCAGCTCAAGACGTTAAAGAAGCGCTACTAGGTGGCAACCTAGTACCTTTTAAATCTCTGCTTGTTATTTGATCACTTTTGTTTCTCAAGTCATAGCAAGACACACCAAGTTGCTCATGATCCTAGGAATTTAAATAAAACAAGCACAAGCTCGGAAGGTAGTCATACCTCACAAAAAAATATATATATATGTATGTTTAGGTAGAAAGATACCTTGGATATGCATGTATGTAGCAAAAAATACTTCACAAAATATATATATGTATGTTTAGGTAGCAAGATACCTTGGATATGCACGTATATAGCAAAAATATCTCACAAAACATATATATGTATGCTTAGGTAGCAAGATACCTTGGACACGCATGTATATAGCAAAATACCTCACAAAAATATACGTATGTTTAGGTAGCAAAATACCTCATGAAAAAAAAAAGAGCGAGCAAGAAAAGAAAAAGAAGGAAGAAAAAAAATAAAAAAAAAATAAAAAGTTGTCTAGCTAAAAAAAAACATGCTTGTGAAAAGAGATAATTTCCAACTTTTCTTTGAAAGATTTTACTGATCTTAACCAGTTTTTGAAAAAAATGTGTATACACCTGAAGAGTGAATGTTGTGAAAATTTTCCGAACGCCCAAAATGGACTCGGATGAATGCATGATTTGATAAAAGAACATATTTTGGAAACACTGGGTTGACTTAAAATAGGGAAAATGAATCCTGAGCCCTAGTGTCACATGACCATAAAAACTTGATGCTTGAGTGTCCACATGGGTGCATGCATGACCAGTTTTGCATAAAAATTCCTAATCATCATCGTTGCATGTGTATCATGGAAATAATGTAGGACATCCCCTTTATCCTCGAACCGCTGGCCAAACCCTGACATATATAGCATGACCAGCCGTTCTACAAGCCTTGAGCCAAAATCCCAACTTATCATAAACCTTGACCCAGGGTGAGAACGTCAATCCTTGCCCTCGGAAAACAACAAAAAAAAAGAAAAGAAAAATTCCCAATCAAAGAGTGGGAGAAAGCAAAAAAAGGAAAGAAAATTCCCGATCAAGGATCGGAAGAAAACAGAAGAAACATCCAGAAAGGTCTTTGGACCAGACAATAACTGAACAATACAAAATTGTCATCAAGTAAACAAGAAAAAGGAAACCACGACCTAAAGTGGTCCTCTCCCTTTGATTGCCGACAAAATCCTGTGCGCTAGCGACTTTCTCGCCACACACTAAACAAAAACAGAAGAGGAAAAGGCAAAAACACTCAAAGCCAAATTCCCCACCTAAAAACCATTCCCAAAATAAGTCCTATTGATCCATGATCACGCATGTAGTCTTTGATTTGATAGGAAATGATTTGCAAAATCAAGTCATGGCATATCTATGGTTCGGAATTAGGATAAAACACTTACCTGTGTGAGATTGATACACTTTGAGTGATTTTCTCCTATCTTTGTTGGACCCAGTGTTTCCTCTATATGGTCGTTTAGAAACGAAATGCTAACATCCAAAATCTCATTTATGGTTATGAGAAAATTTCATCAGCATACTCTTCTTCCCCGATAGACACATCATTTTTCAAAAAAAAAAACATATGCTGCTCTGATCAGTTGGAAGTTTTGTCTCTTTACTAAAGCATGTTCGCATTTTAGTGAAGAAAACACCGAGACTATTTTTAGTCTCACAGTTATCAAGAACTACGTAGGTCTGATTTCCTCATCACATATTGAGGATACGTAGGAGCAAAAGCTCTGCTTTTGTCGACTACCCCACCTTTTGTTACCGTGACCCAAGAGTTCGGTTGCATGCGGAGCCACATGACCGTGGGATCCCCAAATTCGTATGTTCCATCATTTTTCATTTGCATGTTATTTTATTTCTATGACTTGAGGGACTAACGTTTGTTTTTTGTTGTTGCGATTGTCATTTGTTTTATGCATATATTTTGTTTGGACTATTGCGTTAGTGCTTACTTCGTTGTTGTCAATAGTGTTTGCTGAAATTCTAGAACCGTGTAGAGTTTTTCATTTAGGAACGTCGTCCTAAAAATAAAATGAACCAAAAATCATGATAAAAAGAAAGAAGCGTTGTGAGTAAATGTCATGTGTACGTATATAAAGAAAATAAAAAAGGTTTTTATTTATATATGTAAAAGGAAAATGTGTATAAAAGGGATTTTGTGTGTGTAAATAATGTGTGAAAAGAAATTCTTGTGTGTGTGAGCGACGAGTGTATATAAAGAAACTTTTGTATAAACTACGGGTATGTGTGGGGAAAAATGAAAAAAATAAATCTTTGAACATGAATAGGGTTTGTATATAGATCGTGTTGACGTAAAGAAAAAGAGTTGTAATGCGTATACAGAAAAAGTTCATCATGTATAGGAATTAAGGTGTACAAAGAAAAGTTTTCTCGTAAATGGCAATGGATGTATAGTTTTTGTGAACATAAAAATGAAACAAAAAGAAAAAGAAAGGAAGACCTCGAAGGTCGACATGTTATGGTCGTAGGAAGCATAAATCATTCGTAGAGAGCAAACATATCTTTTGGAAACAAGGGACTGACGCTAAGAGATTATTTTCCTGAATGGCCGAGATAAGAATGGATGGTTTCATTGAACCGATGAAAGAACATAATTTGGAAACGTTGGGTCTGTTTGTGCAAATCCCCAACCGTAGTATCACAATGCCATAAACTGGATGCTTGAGTGCCCCCCTAGCTGTGGCCATGACTAATTTTGCACGTTGTTTCCAAATCATCATTGTTACGCGTGCCTTGTGGAAATAATATGAAAGTTCAGCCCGAGACCGACACCTTGACACACGAATTTGTTTTGCCCCAGATATCAAGATCGGGCTCCCACGATAAAATACCCTATTGAGATACAACCTTAGACTACTTTGAACCTTGGCCTATAAAAAGAATCCTCATCCTTTCCCCCGAAGCAAAGGACAGCGGAATCTCCTCAAGGG
This sequence comes from Glycine max, assembly GCF_000004515.6. Classification (NCBI taxonomy): domain Eukaryota; kingdom Viridiplantae; phylum Streptophyta; class Magnoliopsida; order Fabales; family Fabaceae; genus Glycine; species Glycine max. Next base: position 15,732,031 of record NC_038245.2, read on the forward strand.
AGAGCAAATAGAATGCTAAAACCCGATTTCCCAAAGAAAGGAATGGAGAAGGAGAAATGAAAAGAAAGAAAAGGAAGAAATGAAAAGAAAGAAAAGGAAAAAATGAAAAGAAAGGAAAAGAAGGATTCCCGATCAAAGATCGGAAGGAAGTAAAAAGGAAAAGATTGGAGGAAAACAGAGTAATTCCCGATCAATGAAAGAAAGAGAATAGAAGATCTTCACACCAGATAAATTTTCGGCAAGGTAAGTGATTGCCGGCAAAGGAAAACCCATTTTTTTGGTGGTTCTTCCTTTGGGATTGCCATTCAAAGTCATTCTCGACTGGCGATATCCCGCCCCACATAAACAAAGAGGAAAAGACCGAAACACCCAGCTTCCTCTCCAAAAACACTACCCTCGAGAAAATCCTATTGATCCGTGATCGTGCGTGTGATCTTTTGGTTCGATAGGAAATCGCATGCAAAATAAAGTCATGGTGTAGTTATGGTTTGGGATTAGGGTAAAGCACTTTCCTGTGTGAGTTTTTTATACACTATGAGTGATTTATTCCCAGTTTCAGTTTGACCTGATGTTTCCCCTGAATGTTCATTTGAAAGCTAAATGTTGACATCTTGCCCTTGATTTTCGGTTACAAGGAAAATTACCTTTGGCACGGGTATATAGTTTCTCTAAGATATGGTGCTCTCGTGAATGATTTATTTTTCTTTGCAAAAAGCATGTTTGCCTTTTTAGGTGGAAAAAACCCGGTGGACCATTCGATCCTGCCAACAAATCTTGTTCGGAGACCCATGAATTGATTGCCTAGCGCTGTTCATGTGTCCTCCACCATCGAGTCTGGAGCCCCGCGAATTGATTGCCTAGCGCTCTTCGCCTATCCTCCATTCTCCACTTTTATCCGGAGTCCTATGAATTGATTGTCATTCATGCATCCTCCACCAATGAGTCTGGAGCCCCGCGAATTGATTGCCTAGCACTGTTCGCCTATCCTCCATTCTCCACTTTTATTCGGAGCCCCATGAATTGATTGTCATTCATGCATCCTCCACCAACGAGTCTGGAGGCTCGCGAATTGATTGCCTAGCACTGTTCGCCTATCCTCCATTCTCCACTTTTATCCGGAACCCCATGAATTGATTGTCATTCATGCATCCTCCACCAACGAGTCTGGAGCACCGCGAATTAATTGCCTAGCGCTGTTCTCCTATCCTCCATTCTCCACTTTTATTCGGAGCCCCATGAATTGATTGTCATTCATGCATCCTCCACCAACGAGTCTGGAGCCCCGCGAATTGATTGCCTAGCGGTGTTCGCCTATCCTCCATTCTCCACTTTTATCCAGAGCCCCATGAATTGATTGTCATTCATGCATCCTCCACCAACGAATCTGGAGCCCCGCGAATTGATTGCCTAGCGGTGTTCGCCTATCCTCCATTCTCCACTTTTATTCGGAGCCCCATGAATTGATTGTCATTCATGCATCCTCCACCAACGAGTCTGGAGCCCCGTGAATTGATTGCCTAGCACTGTTCGCCTATCCTCCATTCTCCACTTTTATCCGGAGCCCCATGAATTGATTGTCATTCATGCATCCTCCACCAATGAGTCTGGAGCCCCGCGAATTGATTGCCTAGCGTTGTTCGCCTATCCTCCATTCTCCACTTTTATCTGGAGCCCCATGAATTGATTGTCATTCATGCATCCTCCACCAACGAGTCTGGAGCCCCGCGAATTGATTGCCTAGTGTTGTTCGCCTATCCTCCATTCTCCACTTTTATCCGAAGCCCTATGAATTGATTGTCATTCATGCATCCTCCACCAACGAGTCTAGAGCCCCGCGAATTGATTGCCTAGCACTGTTCGCCTATCCTCCATTCTCCACTTTTATCCGGAGCCCCATGATTTGATTGTCATTCATGCATCCTCCACCAACGAGTCTGGAGCCCCGCGAATTGATTGCCTAGCGCTGTTCGCCTATCCTCCGTTCTCCACTTTTATTCGGAGCCCCATGAATTGATTGTCATTCATGCATCCTCCACCACCGAGCTTGGAGCCCCGCGAATTGATTCCTAGCACTGTTCGCTTATCCTCCACCCTCGAAATCTTGTTCGGAGACCCATGAATTGATTGCCTAGCGCTGTTCATGCATCCTCCACCATCAGGTGCGGAGCCTCCGGTGACTGGGCAATGTGGTTTTTGTTATTTTCCCGATCGGTTCCTTCGCCAAACATGTGTATATATGTATATTATGTTATTGGTGTTTTTGTTGTTTGTATTTTGTTTTGTGTTGTGCAGAAAAAAGGAGAAGAAGAGACGGGAGTCGTCATAGACTAATCACGGAAAGGGCGAAGACGGACGAAATCAGTGTTTTATCTTTGCTTTCCTCTTATATCCGATAAAAGGTAAGTAAAGAGGGGCAACTGGCATACCCTAATTTCGTCCGGGGATTATAATTTGATGATATACAACCATTGATTGACCGCTTCGAGGTACTTGGCACCCTTTATTGCACAATATGTGAAGTCCCGAGACGTGTCGGAAATCAAAAGGAAGCGTGGTTACACAATCCGTGGAATTCCGTAATGTGATGGAAACCAACAGGAAGTATTGTTACGCAATCCGTGAGTTTCCGTAACTCTTCGAAAGCTAAAAAAGGAGTAATTATATTATCCGTAAGGTTCCGTAACCTTACGAAAAGAAAACAAGTATCGTTATGAAATTCGTAAAGTTTCGTAACGTTACGGAAAAAGAATCACCCAAAAAAGCAAAGGGGGTGTATTTAGTAAAATGGGGGGTGCAAATAGTAATTTTTGAATCTGGGCCCTTCTAGAGGATTCTGGGCAATTTCTTGCTTAAGGTGGAAGCAACCTAGCTCGCCTGGGCGAGCTAGGTGGTAACCACCTCTCCCGTTTTGTTAAAAAATGGGCTTTCGGGACACCCGTAATGCTTCCGTAAAATTCCCATAACCCTAAATAAGCATATTTCACTTAATATGGGTGAGAAGGAAGAGAAAAAAGAAGAAAATCAAGTCCTATAGGCTTCCATAACTTTTCTGTAAAATTACAAAAGAAGGGGGTGAACTTATAAAAAATGGGGGGTGCAAATAACAATTTTGAAATTTTGAAATTGGGCCTTCCAGAGTATTTTCGAAGCTGGATTGCTTCTAGAGGAAGCAACCCAGCTCGCCTGGGCGAGCTGGGCGGCAACCTCCTCCCCCTTTTTTCTATAAATAGGTTGAATGGGGCTGTTCTAAGGGTCCCGGATCCCCTTGGTGATGTATTTCAGCTGTTTTGGGTGAAAAATTGTTTCAGTGAAGAAAATCCAAGCCGAGGTGCTTCCGTAACGCTTTCGAGATTTTTCTGTAAGCAAATCCGTAAAGGTTTTCCTCCGTTATTCATCGTTCTTCATCCGTTCTTCGTTCTTCAACGGGTAAGTTTCCAAATCCGAGACTTTTAATTCATTTCTTGTTTCTTGGCTTTCATTTTTATTTCGTTCAATATCGGTTTCTTTTCTTCCGTTTTTTACGAGCTTTAACCGATCGTTTAAGCCGTTTTCTCGCCTAATCAAAAAATAAAATAAATTTCCACCGATCATTTGAACTGTAATATCCGTTAATTTCTGTTAAAATGAAATCCGACCGTTCGGTCATGTCGTAACCACGTTGGAAACCAAAAAGAGGTAAAATATTAATATAATAATAAAAAAATATCTTTTATTAAAATAAACCAAAAAAGCAATTGGACGTTTCTCTTTGGGATTTCTCTTTCTTAATTGAATTGACTAATAACTAAAGTGAAACTAAGGCTAAAATCAACTCGCAAAGTCAAGCTCGTCCGCGAAAAATCACTAAAAAAGGATTTTTAGATTCAATACCTCAGTTTTTCTTACCAAGTAAAAAAGATCATTTTTAAGGTCCAACGCCTTAAAATGACCACCTTCCAAGTAAAAATAATCGCTTGATTCACCCTTAAAAAGAACTACGTAGGTCTGATTTCCTCTTCGATGGAGGGTACATAGGAGCAAGAGCCCCGCTTTTGTCGACCTTGAAAATAAAATAAAAAATAAATATAAATAAAAGTTAAGGTAACACAATTTCCATAATTCTAAAAATAAGGCTGTTGTCCTTTGAGACAAACGTGAGAGGTGCTAATGCCTTCCTCAAACATAAATACAACACCCAAACTTGGAATATTCTTTATGACCGGTTTCCTTTGGTTTTTCCGACGTTTTCCACAAATAAACATTGGTAGCGACTCCGCGCATCTTTCCTCCTTTGGAAAGCGCACCCGCGAGCCTCGCCTCGCTCACCCGCAAAAGGGCATGTTGCGACACGTGTTTAGACTAGTTGAAATTTATTGACGCAAAGAGATTGGATGCTATGAGTCATGGGCAGTAAAGAAGAGTGAAGAACTTATGTAAGCTCCATTGGAGCTTGTAGGCCTAGGATCTTCTTCATCAAGGGATTCCTTTGCTTCTTGGAAGATAAATAGCAGCGGAATGGAGAAGGAAGAGAGAGAGGAGACGCCACTTCAAGGAGAAGATGAGTCTAGAAGAAGCTCACCACTTTAGGAGGCCATGGATAAGAGCTTGGAGGAAGAAGGAGATGAATGAAGGGAGAGGAAGAGAAGAGCACGAAATTTTGTGCTCTAAAAGAGCTCTGAAATCTGAAGTTTAATTTTCAAATGATCAAAGTTCCAAAAAAATGCACACACATGACCTCTATTTATAGCCTAAGTGTCACACAAAATTGGAGGGAAATTTGAATTTCTATTCAAATTTCACTTGGATTTGAAATTGAATTTGTGGATCCAAATTTTGGAGCCAAAATTTCACTAATTATGATTAGTGAATTTTAGTTATGGTTCAGCCCATTAATCCAAGATCAAGTCCAAGATTCTCCACTAAATGTGCTTAGGTGTCATGAGACATGTAAAGCTTGAAGGACATGCACAAAGTATGACTATATGATGTGGCAATGGGGTGTAGCAAGCAAATGCTCACCTCCCCCTCTAAAATTTAATTGGATTGGGATTCTCCCAATTCAATTAAATTTATTTTCCAACACACACATGAAATATTCACTCAATTCATGTGAAATTACAAAACTACCCCTAATACAAAAACTAGTCTAGGTGCCCTAAAATACAAGGGCTAAAAAAATCCTACATTTCTAGGGTACCTTCTCTATATTATGGAGCCCTAAATACAAGGCCGAAAAATAATGAAACCTTAATCTAATATGTACAAAGATAAGTGGGCTCATACTTAGCCCATGGGCCCGAAATCTACCCTAAGGCTCGTGAGAACCCTAGGGCCTTCTCTTGCATCTCTGGCCCAATCTTCTTGGAGTCTTCTATCCAATGCCCTTGCGGGGTAGGATTGCATCAAGAACGCTTTCAACAAAAGGGTGCACTCGCGTAAATTCAATGAGGGAGACCTTGTTTTGAAGAAGGTGTCACATGTTCAGAAAGATTTTCGAGGGAAATGGGCCCCAAACTATGAAGGACCTTTTGTGGTGAAGAATGCTTTCTCGGATGGAACATTGATACTCACAAACATGGACGGTGAAGAGCTGCCTTCACCTGTGAATTCTGATGACGTCAAGCGATACTATGCATGATGCTTGGGGCAGTTTGAAGGTTCACTGCTGGACATTCCAGGGACACATTAGGATTTTCATGTTGATGCTATCGTAACGCCAATAATTTGGATGAATTTGATGCCATCATCTCTCATTCTCTCACGGATTTAACTTTCACTGGAATATGCATGTACATTACTGGTTTGTTTGCGCATGTGACCTGTGCTCTAGAGTTGATCTCCAAGTTTGCCCAATAAAAAATTGTGTATTCTATACGTTTGGTGGGGGTGCCATAAGCAATGAGTAAACCTAAATAAACACTTGATTGACTGTGTTTCAAATTAATATATACTAAATACAAACATGCATGCAACCCTATCTTATCTTTCTTAAAAGTTTTGTGAAGAGTGAGAGTCATTTGGTTTAATCTGTCAATGATTTTTTTTAATATTTCTCATCCTTGAAAATTCTCTTTGGAAAACCTGCACAATTTCTTTCATTTCTTATTTTCTTTCACTTCTTCTTACTACAAAGGCACGACAAATGTTAGTAGCAGATACCTCTAAAAACTACACTGGGGCAATAACAGGCACCATGCACGAGCTTCAAGTGAACCTAAGGGTAAATAAGAAGTTCTAACCCAGTAGGTTGAAAACCCGAAAAGGGTAGCATAGGAAAAAAGTTAGGGTATATATATAAGAAAAAAAAATAAGAAAACAATCAGGAGCATGTTTATTAGAGGTTCTATCCCAAAATTCAAACTGTAAAAGTCTCTAGTCGAGATTTGAAATGACACATGGTCATTTTTCTTCATCCTAAACACTAACTTATCCCTTGCTATCGACTCCGAGACAAAGTATAATTGTTTTCTTTAAAAAAATAAAAACAATATATATATACATATATATATATATATATATATATAAACAAACAAAAAAACTAAAGTAGGAACCACTGCCAAACTGGTAGGAAGAGCAATGCAAGCAACACGTGCATGAGGTTGGGCCCCAATGATGTTAAAAAAAATTCCATCAAAGGCGAGTGAATTAAAAAGAGACAAGTTCTCCAAATTTCACATAGGAAGCCCAAAAGTGCAATGATGGTCAATGTATAAGACAAATGAAGTAGAGCCCAGCCCAAAAAGTTAAAATGAATAAAAGTACGAGCAAGGTGCTCAAGGTTCTTACTTTATGTAACCTTTAAACACTTTTTGAGCCTCTCTGACCTTTTCTTTCATATCCCTCTTAACCCCTTGCCACGTTACAAGCCCAATAAAGCCCATGTGGATCAAAGAAGGACTAATTTTGCTTTTGAGTTTGGATTCTGGATGGAATACGCACACACTTGTGATTGTAAAAAAAATGAAATTGGGGGTTCACACTTGCACATTTGAGAAGAAAAATCATTTGACCAAGAGCTCGTGAAAGATGCCCGAAGGAAATTTTGATAGTAGGGTACATCCAACATCAGTCGCTCACACAGAGTCCATATGGTTCCTTTCAAATCCAAGGGCAGTCTTTGTTACATAAATTCTTTCGGGATCAGCCCATATCATCAAGCTTCAACGGGATCCATGGACCCATGGCATCCCTCTATGATCTTAAATTAGCAAAGTTTTATACCAAAGAGTAGCAATCCATTGGCACCAATGGTTCATGTGGTTGATCCTGAAGCCTTATATTTCCTTGATGTGCAGAGTAATCAAAGTTTTAAACAAAAAGAAAGGGACGAACCGTGGAATCAATATTTTGGTTGATTGATTAAATGTCAAATGGCTCCACTACCATTATCCAAAATGGCCAAGCAATTGAATCAAACAAAATATACATTATGAGGAAGCCTCTAAAGAGATCTGCAAAAGATAGGATGAGGTTGCATGAATCATCACATCTTTTAGAAAGAAATAGTTAATTTGTGTGTTTTTTTTTTTTAAAAAAGACCCAGAAAAGTATAACAAGAGTGAAAGAATGTCATGGGCATTGCACGGTTTTCATGACTCAAAACCTTTTGCATTGCATTGTTAGGTACAAAGCCTGCATTAAATGTGAAGTTCACATGCCTCTTTTCATTCATCATAATGCATTTCAAAACTCATATGCTTCATATCAAGCTTTAAGTGCTTAGTCTTATCTCTATATGCTAGTTTCTGAGATCTGGTGTTTTTCCTTTTGAGTTTGGGATGAATGACCCTTTTAGAAAGTCAACCTCTCGCTGATCGAGGCCGTACCCGAATCAAATAAACATGAAAATGCAGTAACTAGGAAGTGATCCTAGGTCGTTTCCCAACGAGCAGTGACAAGCCAAATGTTCATAATATACTTGCAGTAACAGTAACGATGGGGGGAGGGGGGGTTTGGTTGTTTGGTAATTAAAGAGCAGAACAAATAAAATGGAATACGAAACTACTAATATTAAAAACGGGTTGTTTCCTCTGATTCAGAAGCCACTCTCTTATCCTGGGTTACTAACACACATACTAACACAATACTAACAATTAAACATAAAACACGAAAGGATTAAACACACAACACTAGCTAGCCCTTCGTGATTAGGCACCACATACACCAGTTAGCCCTTCGTCCATTAAGCATGAACGCAAGTTAGGCTCAGAGGCAATTAATCGAACACGAAGCGTGCACTGATTAATATTCACGAAATTGGGATAACTGGTGAAGGGAAAACTGCCAGGAAACCACATTACAAACGAAACCTCAAAGAGAGTTGGGCTTCGTCCTCAAAAGGAAACAACACCAGAAAATCTAGCCTTCCATGGATTCAAACAGAAAACGCAAATGAAACATGAAGCAGAAACGTAAATGAACAACAACGTAAATGAACAGAAACGTAAATGAAAGTTGAAGAAGAAGCAAGAATGAACTCGTAATTAGAAGCAGAAAACGGAAATTTGCATTAAGAACGAAAACTGTAACAAGGGAACAGAAAAACGTGAAAACCTAAAACCAAAGCTCTGAATAATGAAAATAGCATAGCTCAATAGAATCCCCCTGCACGAATCCCAAGGCAGCTATTTAAAAAGAGTCACTCAAAGTCACTGGGCCCTATTACAATACTCTGGCCCAAAACGAAATAAACACTGAACAACATAAAATAAAATTGCGAAATTTCCTAATTAGAAATTAACTAAGGTAAGCGCTGCTTTATTTGCCCTCTTCAAGTCCACAACCAAAATCCGGATTAAGCCCAATGTTTCATTAATTCCTGAAATTAGATTAAAAACATCAAATTAGCTAAATGAGCCCAAATAATAAAGCTGCCTAATTAATTGACAATTAAGACCAATCAATAATTAAAATGGTGCAAAAAGGGTTTAGAAAATAGAAGAAAATGATGGCACATCACTCGCTTTCTTACAAGTTTGAGCCTTTGTGTACCAACACCTGTTGGCATGTTCATAAGACTCAATGTCCTCTATCTTTAGTTTCCTAGGACTCAACGTCCTCTGCTTTCTATTTGATACGACTCAACATCCTCTGCTTTATGTTTCATAGGACTCAACGTCTTATCTTTTTATGTTTCATAGGACTCAACATCCTCTGTTTTTATTTTTCATAGGACTCAACGTCCTTTGTTTTCAAATTCATAGGTCTCAACATCCTCCGTTTTTAATTTCATAGGACTCAATGTCATCTGCTTTATGTTTCATAGGACTCAATGTCCTCTATTTGAATTTCATAGGACTCAACGTACTTTGTTTTTACTTTCATAGGACTCAACGTCCTCCTTCTTAGATTCATAGGACTCAACGTCCTCCTTTTTAGTTTCATAGGACTCAACATCCTCCGTTTTTTGTTTCATAGGACTCAACATCCTCCTTTTTACTTTTATAGCACTCAACGTCCTCCTTTTAAGTTTTATAGGACTCAACGTCCTCTGTTTTTAGTTTCATAGGACTTAAGGTCCTCTTTTTTACTTTCATAGGACACAAGGTCCTCCTTTTTACTTTCATAGGACTCAACGTCCTCCATTTTTAGTTTCATAGGACTCAACGTCCTCCTTTTCACTTTCATGGCACTCAACATCCTCCGTTTTTAGTTTCATAGGACTCAATGTCCTCCTTTTTACTTTCGTAGGAGTCAACGTCCTCCATTTTTAGTTTCATAGAACTTAAGGTCCTCTTTTTCAGTTTCATAGGACTCAACATCCTTCGTTTTTAGCTTCATAGGACTCTATATCCTCTTTCTTTTAGTTTCATAGGACTCAACGTCCTTTGTATTTATTTTCATAGGACTCAACATCCTCCATTTTTAGTTTCATAGGACTCAATGTCCTTCGTTTTTAATTTCATAGGACTCAACGTCCTTCTTTTTACTTTCATAGGACTCAACATCCTCCGTTTTTAGTTTTATAGGGCTGAACATCCTCCGTTTTCAGTTTCATAGGACTCAACCTCCTTTTTAGTTTCATAGGACTCAAGCTCCTCCTTTTTAGTTTCATAGGACTCAACGTCCTCCTTTTTACTTTCATAGGACTCAAGGTCCTCATTTTTAGTTTCATAGGACTCAACATCCTCTGTTTTTAGTTTCATAGGACTCAATGTCCTCCTTTTTACTTTGATAGGACTCAAGGTCCTCCTTTTTAGTTTCATAGGACTTAATGTCCTCCATTTTTAGTTTCATAGGACTCAATGTGCTCCTTTTTAATTTCATAGGACTCAACGTCCTCCGTTTTTAGTTTCATAGGACTCAATGTCCTCCTTTTTACTTTCATAGGATTCAATGTCCTTTGTCTTTAGTTTCATAGGACTCACCATCCTTCTTTTTACTTTCATAGGACTCAACGTCCTCTGTTTTTAGTTTCATTGGACTCAATGTCCTCCATTATTAGTTTTATAGGACTTAGCGTCCTCCTTTTTAGTTTCATAGGAGTCAATGTCCTCCATTTTTAGTTTCATTGGTCTCAACATCCTCTTCCTTTTAGTTTCATAGGATTCAACATCCTTTGCCTTTAGTTTCATAGGACTCAACGTCATCCATTTTTAGTTTCACAAGATTAAACGTCTTCTAATTTTAATTTCATAGGACACAACGTCCTCCATTTTTAGTTTCACAAGATTAAACGTCTTCTAATTTTAATTTCATAGAACTCAATGTCCTTTGCTTTTACATTTCATAGATTCAAAGTCCTTAGTTGTGATCTTTCCAAAGATTCTTCATTCTCATGTTTTGATCTTTCGAAGGATCAACTGAACAAAATTAGTGTCATCATCTTTACTTATCTTTTATTTTTAATAAAAGACAAGTAAAGAGGGACAGTTGTCAGATCCTAATTCTGTCCGGACAAATTTTTCAAAAAAAAAATAATGAAAAATAAGAAAATAAAAAAATAAAAAAATGAAAAAAAGAAGATAGAAAATAAAAAAAAGGAAAGAAAGAAAAAAAGAGAAAAAAGGAAAGAAGGAAAATAGAAAAAAGAAAGTAAAAAAAATAGGAGAAGAGGAAAGAAAAAGAAAACGAAAAAAGAAAAAAAAGGAAAGAAAGAAAATAAGGAAAAAACAAATAAAAGGAAAGGAAGAACAAAAATAAAACAAGAAAAAATAATAATAAAAAGGGAAACAATTATAAAGGACGAAAGGACAAAGAACACTATAAAATGAGGAGATATGAACACAATTAGACACACAATTACAGAGAATAAAAGATTTACACAAAAACACATAGAGAACACGCAGAAAATAAGGCAAAAGAAGCTCACTGCATTGCATTGCCTGGTTAGTTTGTAGTGTATTGTAAATATTCTGTCACTTATTTATTTCCCCCATGTCTTAACCCTGCACCCTTAATTGCTAAGTATATTCCCTGCTTCTATTCTATCTCTTTCTATTCCCATTCAATTAATTTGTGTGTCTTGTCTAGTGATTACTTAACGCTACGTTAATCATTTTGAAATTCTATGTTAGTACTCTTTAGTACACGCTTACATTTTGTGCACTCTATGCTGGGTCTCCGACTTGCTTGGTGGTGTTTTAATAAACATGTGGGAAATTTAGCGAATGTCATGATGGGTCTTCGACTTTCTTGACTTCGCAAAGTTTACCACAAACCCAAAATCTTTTTTCACATTTCGTGCATTCCATGATGGGTCTTTGACATGCTTGGTAGTGTTTTGATAATGTTTGAGTAAAATTTCATGAAAGCCATGCTGGGTCTCCGACATGCTTGACTTTACAAAGTATACTTGAGATTCTCTCTTTCCTCCACAAACAAATAATCACTCAATTCTCCTCTTTCTCCATACAAATTGCACATTACTCGAGATCGCTTCAAGGTCCAATGCCTTAAGTGATTCCCTCCATAATTTTCTTAAAATTCAATGTTGTTTCAAGGTCCAACGCCTTAACAACTCTTTGTCACACAATTAAAACAAATATTTCAAAAAAAAAAAACAAAAATCAACCCAACACACAAGTTGTTGTCTATCCAAAGAACTACATAAGTCTAATTTCCTCATTGTTCTCGAGGATATGTAGGAGCATGGGCAAACCCCTTGTCGACATAAAAAACTAAAAAAACATAAAATTCCCTTTTTTTTCTAAAAAATAAAAATTCGCTCTCTTCTTCTAAATAAACAAAAAATATAAAAAGCATAACTCATGTTCTCAAGGGAAAATAAATAATTAAAAAGTCACTTTATTTTTAACCCACTCGATTAAAGGTTGCCCGTTTTCATGACGGGTGCACGGGGTGTTAACACCTTCTCCGCATGTAAACGACTCCCGAATCCTTTTTCTCAAACCGTAGACCATTCCTTATCCTTTTTGGTTTTCTGATGTTTTTCTTAAATAAACGTTGGTGGCAACTCCTCTAGTTTTCCTTTTTGGAAAACTCTATCTTCTTATCTTTTTTTATTGTCGTCTTGTCGTGGCCCCCGTTGCGACACACACACAAACATAATAGGAAAAGAAGGGAATTAATCCTCTTCCTTTGTTAGGGTCATCATCAAAATGGGCCCTTAAGTGGACATTACCACTTGCACATCCATCACTATCAATCCAATAGTTAATCCATCACAAGACATCCAAGTAAAAGTTTCCGAGGGTTGGACACCACCGGACCCAATCCTAAAGCGCAACAATTCAAATCATGAAACATGCCTTGCCAAGTGGTCATTCTTGATCTTAAAATCATTTAATCATAGCAATTCTACATAATAGTAATCAATCAAAGCAAGCAATTTAGTCCATAAGCTATATCATAATTTTCATACAATTCTACACATACAGGCACTTTCTCATTTGGAATTGCGCATAATCACCCGCTTTTAAAAACAAAATTTCCATGCAAATTTTATATCAAACCATATGTTTTTAAATATGAGAAACACAATTCCATGGTCAAAATATAAAGAAAATAAGCTCATATGCACACTTCATTCAAAATAGTGCAGGATTTACCAAAAGAGCACGTAACTTGAAATTATGGTTCCATAGGCTATACTAACTCAAATGGAGTGTATTCTATGTCTAACCCTAGGTTTTTGGACCTAATAAGTCCAATTTTGAGGTCAATATCAAAATATTCCAACTCCAAATTCAAAAGCTACGAAAACAGATCATGAAAATCATATATATTGCTCTAACTTGAAAATTAATTTCCCAAAGCTACACAAATCCAAATGAGACATATCATGTATGCTTTCCTAGGTTTTTAGGGTCAATGAACTCAAATTTGAATCCAAAATTCACAAATTCAATTCGCAGTATTCACAGTACCACAATTACAGAGTTATGGGATTTGTACTAAACATACAAAATCATCATGTAAATGAAGTTCGAGTTCCTAGCAACATAGTACGGGTCCTAAGAAATGAAATACTACTCCCTTAACTCTTTGTTGACTCAATGAAGCAAAGAAAATAGTGTGGGTTGAGCTAGAAACTTGAATCCTTCCTAGTCATGAAAATGAAGAGTGAAAGAGAAGGAGATGGACATTCAAGCTTCACGAGAATAAGAAAATGGTCTTCAATAAAGGAAGAGGTTGAGAAAACTCACCTAGACCTCCAAGAACTTAAGCCCTCAACAATGGAGGAAGAGAAGAAGAAGAAGAAGAAAAAGAAAAGAACTCCCTCTCCCTCCCCTTGGAGAACCAACACACAACCAGGGGGATTGCTTCTCTTCTATAGAGGGAAGGGTTAGGTTAAGTGAGGGCACCACATGTGGGTCCCCATAGGTTTTTCTCTCTTTTCTTTCAATTCAAACTAATTACACTTAGAAACTTAAGCTCTCAATTAGTCCTTAATTAATTCTAACTTCTAAATTAATTCTAGAGTGATAAGGTCATTTATTAATATCTTCTTTTAATCTTGACTAAAAATAATTACAGAGAATGAAAAATTAATTCTCCTTTTCCTTAATCATTTGAACTAATAGTTTCTCACATCTAGACACATACATGTTCTAAACTTCCATTAATCTATCTATATCTCTCTACTTGGCCTAAAATATTTAATTACTAAATTGCCATTAATGAAAGATATCTTTACTTTGACTTTCTAAACTATAGTTGACAGATGGTTTGACTAAGGGTTCTCTTTATCTAAACCACTACTCCTTAGACTCAGGACTTAAATCTAGATCACCTGACTGTCTAATGATGGTTCAATGTATGATTACACTAAGAATAATACTACTACATTGCATATCAACAAACACAAACAATTTCTACTTAGGACTTTCCAACCTGAGAAAATTAGGATGTTACATTTGGTACCACATCAACTATCATTAGTTCTAGAGATATTAGATGAACTAATAGAAGAAAACTCACTAGTGACAATCTCATTGTCCCTCAAAACTTTGGTTTTCTTGTTTGGACAATGTTGTGCAAACATTTAAAGCATTTAATTGAAATGTTCCTAGAAGTAGAAGAAATGCTAGGGTTAGAAACATGTTTACCACTTGGAGACTTTGAACCTTGTTGCTTAGATGGGGAAGATCCCTCCTTCTTGGACTTGTCCTTACCACTAAAAGAGTTATACTGATAGGTCTTTTTGTAGGAATGCTTCCTCTCAAGTTGTCTCTCTATTTTCTTGGCTTGATGCACCATATCCAAGCTTTCATAGTGCTGCAACTTCACAATGCATTGGATGTCTCTATTAAGCCCACATAGGAACGTTGTCATGGAAGTTTTAGGCTCTTGTACATTGGCTCTCCTTATAGTCATTATCATCTCTTTATGGTACTCTTCAAGACTCTTGCTATCTTGTGTGAGGTTTTGTAGTCTGTCATAAGCATCTCTCTCATAAGAAGGCGGTAAGAATGTCTTCCTCATAAGCTCCTTCATTTCTTTCCAAGTTTCTATCTCAAGCTTCCTTATCCTCCTCTCTTGCATTTTCTTCAAGTTTCCACCATGTGGGTGCTTTGTCATCAAACCCTAAGGTAGCCAACCTAATCTTATTTTCTTTACTATACTCATGTCATGCAAAGATTTAGTCAACTTTCATCTCCCACTCAAGATATGCCTTTGGGTCACGCTTCATTTGAAAGTTAGGAATTTTAAGCTTCTCTATTATTTTTCCTCTCTATCTCTTCCTCCATAACTCCCTATCCCATGTCTCCTAAGCCTCCTCTCACCTTCATCTTTCCCACAACCTCCATCACTTCTATGATAAGATGCATAATACATTATGTCGCAACCTACCCTTTGACGGGAGGGCGGCGCGAGACTCACGGGTGCGTCTTCTAAGAAAGGAATACGCGCAGAGTCACCACCAACGTTTATTTGAGGAAAACGTCAGAAAAACCGGAAAATACGTGGTCTATGAACTTTAAGTGAAAGGTTCGGGAGTTGTATTTACGCATGGGGAAGGTATTAGCACCCCACGCATCCGTCACAAAGGACGACAACCTTTAATCAAGTGTGCGAATATGACTTCAATTTGATTTATCTTCCCCTTTTTTACATTCTTATGTCTTTTTATGCCTTTTTATATTTTTTATCTTTTTGTGGTCGACAAGGGTGTTTCCCTTGCTCCTACGTATTCCTCAATTGTGATAAGGAAATCAGACCTACGTAGTTCTTTGAGAATTGAACGTTGGTTAAGTTGTCTTTATCCTTTTTTTGCAAGATATATTTATGTTGAATGAAAGGTCATTTTAAGGCGTTGGATCACTAAACGATCTTTCAATTCTTTTGAAAGGAGAGAAAACATTAAGGCATTGGACCATTAATGATCTCTTGGTTTTTTGAAAGAGGTGACAAAGCTATGTGTTGTTTTTTTTAAGCTTTTTAAATCCATGTCTAACCAATAAAAGAAAAAAGGACCATTTCAAGACGTTGGACCTTTAAAAATGGTTTTTTTAGGTGATGACAAAAGCTTGGTTTATGAATTGATTTTAGCCTTAATTTCACTTGGGTTATTAGTCAATTCGATTATGAAAGAAAAATTCCAAAGAGAAACGTCCGATTGATTTTTTTTGGTTATTTTAGTAAAAGATATTTTTTTTATTATTATATTATTATTTTTCCTCTTTTTTGGTTTTAAACGTGGTTACGGCATGACCGAACGGTCGGATTTCATTTTAACAGAAATTAAAAGATGTTACAATTCAAATGATTGGTGAAAATTTATTTTATTTTTTTATTAGGCGAGAAAATGACTTATATAAATGACTAAAGCACGTCAAAAAGGGGTACGGAAAGTAAATGAAATGAAAATAAAAGCATGCGAAACAACAGGGGACCACTAAGGGTACATAGAATGAATTGAAAAGTTCGATTTTGGGAACTTACCTGTTAAAGACCGAAGAACGAACGAAGAACGATGAAGAATGATGGAAAACCTTCGCGAAATCACCCACGGAAACGTCTCGGAAGCGTTACGGAAGCGCCTCGGCTTGGATTTTCTTCACGGAAACAATTTTTCTCACTAATTTTAAGTGATTCTCAGATATCAAGAGGGTTGAACATTTTTGTTCTGCCCTCCTACCCCTATTTATAGGGGAAAGGAGGGAGGTGGTTGCCACCCAGCTCGCCTAGGCGAGTTGGGTTGCTTCCACCAGAAGGCACCGCCTTCTGTTGGAAGACCCTAGAAGGCCCAAGTGGGCCTGATTGCTATTTTTACCCCCTATTTACTAAATACACCCCCTGTCCTTTTTTGCTGATTCTTTTTCCGTAACGTTACGGAACTTTACGAATTACATAACGATACTTGTTTTCTTTCCGTAATGTCACGAAACCTTACGGATTACACAATCATCCCTTCTTTGGCTTCCCGAATGTTACGAAACTTTACGGATTGCGCCTTAACACGTTCTTTCAACTCCCAACATGTCGCGGAACTTCACGGATTGCCTAACGATGGGCGTCAAGTACCTCGAAATGATTAAGCAAGGGTCGCATCCCAACAAACAGATGATCCTTGGACGAAATTAGGGTATGACAGTTGCCCCTTTTTACTTGTCTTTTATTGGAGATATAAGGGAAGTAAAGATAAGACACTAATTTCATTCGAGCGAAACACCATTCGGCCGGTCAATCTCCCTGCCAGCGGAACCTGCAAAAAATTTGAAAATAATCAACATCAAACGACCAACATCATCCTGATACTCCTGAATTCGTTCCTCTTGGTTGGCACAAGGCGCAGAATGACCATAATTTGTCTCTGCGTGCCATCGGACACGATCGCCTCTGGATGGAGAAAAGGTGTGCGGAATGACCATAATTTGTCTCCGCCCACCACTCGACTCACTGCTCCTAAATGACAAAGGGTACAGAATGACCATAATTTGTGTCTGCACGTTTATCACTCGACTCGCTGCTCCTGAATGACAAAGGGAGCAGAATGACCCTAATTTGTTTCTACGCATTTATCACTTGACTCGCTGCTCCTGAATGACAAAGGGCGCAGAATGACCATAATTTGTCTCTGCGCGTTTATCACTCGACTCGCTGCTCCTGAATGACAAAGGGCGTAGAATAACCATAATTTGTCTCTGTGCGTTTATCACTCAACTCGCTGCTCCTGAATGACAAAAGGCGCAGAATGACCATAATTTGTCTCTGTGTGTTTATCACTCGACTCGCTGCTCCTGAATGACAAAGAGCGCAGAATGACCATAATTTGTCTCTGCGCTTTTATCACTCGTCGAGTCTTACAGATAGCAAAAGCGTGCAGATGACCATAATTTGTCTCCGCATGTCATCGGGTTCGCCGCCTCTGGATGACAAAAGGGCGCAGAATGACCATAATTTGTCTCTGCGTGCCATCGGACACGATTGTGTCTGAATGGCGTAAAGGTGTTCGGAATGACCATAATTTGTCTCTGCATGTCATCAGGCTCGCTGCCTTGGGATGACAAAAGGCACAGAATGACCATAATTTGTCTCTGCGTGCCATTGGACACGATTGTGTCTAAATGGCGAAAAGGTGAGCGGAATGACCATAATTTGTCTCCGCATGTCATCGGGCTCGCCGCCTCTGGATGACAAAAGGCGCAGAATGACCATAATTTGTCTCTGCGTGCCATCGGACACGATTGTGTCTAAATGGTGAAAAGGTGAGCGGAATGACCATAATTTGTCTCCACATGTCACATGACCTCGGATGAAAAACAATGTGTCTACCGGGGAAAGAGAGTATGCTGATAAAATTTTCTCATAACCAAAAATGAGATTTTGGACGTTAGCATTTCGCTTCTAAATGACCATTTAGAGGAAACACTGGGTTCAACAAAAATAGAAGAAAATCACTCAACGTGTATCGATCTCACACAGGTAAGTGTCTCATCCTAATTTCGAACCATGGATATGTCATGACTTGGTTTTGCAAATCATTTCCTATCAAATCAAAGATTACACGCGTGATCATGGATCAATAGGATTTTTTCTTGGGAATGGTTTGTTTCTTGTGGTAAATTTGGCTTTGAGTGTTCTTGGCCTTTTCCTTTATTGTTTTTGTTTAGTGTGAGGTGAACAAGTCACCGACGCACAGGATTTTGGTTGGCAATCAAAGGGAGATGACCACTTTAGGTCGGGGTTTCCTTTCTTTTCATGTTTAATTGGTGACAATTCTGTATTGTTCAGATGTTGTCTAGTCCAAAGACCTTTCTTCTGTTTTCTTCTGATCCTTGATTGGGAATTTTCTTTCCTCTTTTTTTGCTTTCTCCCCCTCTTTGATTGGGAATTTTCTCTTTTTGCTTTCTTCCGAGGGCAAGGTTCATGGTAAGTTGGGATTTTGGATCAAGGCTTGTAGAACGGCTGGACATGGTATGTGTCAGGTTTGGCCAGCGGTTCGGGGATAAAGGGGATGTCCCACATTATTTCCATGACTCAAATGCAATGATGATGATTAGGAAATTTTATACAAAACTGGTCATGCATGCACCCACGTGGACACTCAACATCAAACTTTTATGGTCATGTGATACTAGGGCTCAGGATTCATTTTCTCTACTTTAGTCAACCCAGTGTTTCCAAAATATGTTCTTTTATCAATTTGTGCATTCATCCGAGTCTATTTTTGGGCGTTCGGGAAAACTTTCACAGCATTCATCCTTCAAGTGTATACACATTTTTTTCAAAAACTGGTTATGATCAATGAATTTTTTTTCAAAGAAAAGTTGGAAGTTATCTCCTTTCACAAGCATGTTGTTTTCTAGCTAGACAACTTTTTATTTTCTTTTTTTCTTCCTTCTTTTTCTTTTCTTTTGCTTGCTCTTTTTTTTTCTTTTCCTTTTTTATTTTTTAAGTTATTATCATTTATTCATTTTCTCTCCTTTTTTTCTTTTTCTCTCTAAAAAGATCGTGTGGACGGGGGCGCACAGTACCTACTTACATCACAAGGTAAACGAAAAGAACACACGAAATGGTAAGTTGCAAAAAAAAAACGGTGACGAAATAACTGAGAGCCATAACGCCAAACAAAAAATAATAACAGCAACGTTAGTAACCATATAGACAAAAACAGAAAATAGTAATGTCAACAGCAATATAGACAATAGCAGAAAACGTCAATAGCAAACTAAAAGAAAACAATAATGTCAATAAAAAGGTGCGGTGACCTCGGTCATACGGGCCTCCTCATCAACTCCTCAAGAAACCGAGCAAATCTGTCATCTCCTCATCCATACGAGCCTCCTCTGCATCACCGGGGGATCCTGTGGGCACCTCCCCTGCCTGGGCCTCGGGCTAGTCTCTGGGCCATGCGACCTGAGTCCCAAACTGCTCTAGAGTAGGGCATGCAAAAGGAGTGAAACCCTGCCCCTACTGACTGAGGCTGAACCGGTAAAGACACTCATGTATCTGCACCTGCCCCCGGTGGTTGGCCTCCTGTTGGCGAACCAAGTGCTGTAGATAACGCTCTATGCCTAATGATCCAACGGGATCGGCCTGATGAGGTGGTGGCGGTGAGTCTGTGGCTTGAGGTGCATCACCCTGCGCCAGCCTAGGCGTGTAATACTTCTCGACGAAGGCCCGGGTGATCGGCGGTCGGATCACTTTATTAGGGGTGACGGGAACCCCGAATTACTGGCAGAGGCCCATGATCAATGTCGGAAACCCCAGGGCCCTGTTAGACTTATCCGGGTCTAGAGGGTGCCTAGTGGGTGACATACCTGCAAACAAATAGATGGCGTCAGCAATCACCTGGGCCACGTGGACGCTCATCCGTGTCAGGATGGCATACACCAACTGACACTTCAGTAGAGGGAGATCGGAGTTATGATCGCTAGGCAAGACATTGCTGAGCAGCAATGTCATCCACGTCTGGGTCAAGGTGGTCATGTTGGTGTGCATGATCCGCACCCGCCTCCCTGTAGCGGTCCGGGCGAAATCCTGCCCCGGTGTGCATAACAGCTGGGCAATGGCCTCCTCGTCGAACCCGTCGTCCCTGTTCCTTCTCTGGCTGAACTCGCACTCCAGGCCTTCCTCCAACACTAGCGGGTCACCCAGGAACTGGCTGAGGGCATATGCGTCAAAAGGAATCCACTGACCCCTCACCCATGAACGCATGTCTCGCACTCCCTCCTTTGTGGGCCAAGCATTAGCATAAAACTCCAGGACTACCTCAGGGTCAAACTTAGCCATGGGAGTCACCAGCGACGTCCAATGTCTGCGAGCTATCTCCTCCTGAAAATCTGTAAACTCATCCTCCCTGAGCTGGACGAGCCTCTCTCACTGGAATGACCATCCTTTGATGGCCTTGAAGCGCTGCTGGTGCTCGGCGCTCCGAAAACGGTGGCTATCAAACTCGGGGGCAGCACTGGACCCTTCAGCCGCAGCCTCTCTCCTAGACCTCTTCGCGGAAAGCTTTTTCGGAGGCATTTCCTGCGAGGACAAACATTTGGAAAGTTAATTTACAAGGAAATGCTATTTTAAAGCAAAAACAGCATACTAATCTTTTCGACTTAGAACAAACTTGTGCACACATTTCCCTGAAGAAGAAATTTATGAACATGCATCCGCGCAAAATATCCTGCTATCTATATCAATATACAAGGATATTCAAAACATTCTAGCTACTTATATCCCACACATATTCTTTTTAAAAGAATTCATATATGCATGCTCAAGGTATTGTGCCAAAATTACATATGTCCGTATTCAAAGTATTTTGCTACCAAAAATTACATACGCATATTCAAGGTATTTTACTACCTAAATTAACATACAAATTAATACAGTTTTTTTTTTGTGTTGTTTCATTCACATTTATTTATACATATATGCACATTTGAGAACCAATTTCATGTCATGCACACACTTGCATTTATTTGGAAAGGAACTTTCATGCCATCTATCTACACTTTGAAAGGCAATTCCACATCATGTGTTCATTTTGGAAGCATTCTCGTGCCACATTCAAACACGTGTACATTTATAAAGTGCTTGACCACCTATTCAACATATACACATTTTATTTGAAGGGTATTTGTCTCTTGCTACCTATTCTATATATACATGTACATGGTGAATAACATCTTCACACCATCTAGGCGCAAAGAAAACATCAAGGTGCAGCCCAAACCAAATGCTGGCCTAAAAGGGGAGTCCTCACCAACATGCTCTCATTTTCATGCCCTC
This sequence comes from Glycine max, assembly GCF_000004515.6. Classification (NCBI taxonomy): domain Eukaryota; kingdom Viridiplantae; phylum Streptophyta; class Magnoliopsida; order Fabales; family Fabaceae; genus Glycine; species Glycine max. The sequence goes on from NC_038245.2 coordinate 15,753,646, forward strand.
TTGTATTGAAATCAAGAGCTTGGGTTCCTAGGCCTAAAATCACATTCTGGCACATATTCTAGCTCCTACAAGTTGTCCGAACACTAAAAAATAGAAGCCATATATGGACAAGTCAAATCCCCAAGCAAAAATTCACAAACCCATGCGCAAATGCCATTGAGGCATTTCACCGAGCACTTGGTGGGCGCATGTTTAGGCATGAAAAATTGGGGAATGGGGGCAAAGTTTCACACCCAATTGCTTCAGAATGCACCATAGGCCTAGGGCCATCCCTTACAACCCCCTAACTCAAACCAATCAAGCATGAAACAAAGCCAAAATTGCTCCACAGATTTGGGCACATTCACACAACTTAGAGCACCAAAAGAAGACCAAGATACATCAATGGAAAGCTAGAAAGCTCAAGAATGAGATACTTACTTGTTGGAGTGAGTAGGAATATCAAAAACGAAAGCAAAATGCAACAAAAGGTGGCTTGGGGGTGTCGCAACCTACCCTTCGGCGGGAGGGCGACGCGTGACTCGCGGGATGCGTGTTCCACGAAAGGAATACGCGCGGAGTCGCCACCAACGTTTATTTGAGGAAAACGTCGGAAAAACCGGAAAAGACGCGATCTACGAACTTTTTAGTGAAAGGTTCGGGAGTTGTATTTACGCACGGGGAAGGTATTAGCACCCCACACGCCCGTCCCAAGGGACGGCAGCCTTTAATCGAATGTGCAAACATGACTTTGATTTTTATGTTCCCTTTTATGTTCTTATATCCTTTATACCCTTTTTATATTTTCTCTTTTTGTGGTCGACAAGGGTGTTTCCCTTTGCTCCTACGTATTCCTCAATTTGGGATGAGAAAATCAGACCTACGTAGTTCTTTTGGAACAAAGTGTTTGGTTTAAGTTTGTTTTTTGTCTTTTTTTGCAAAATATGTTTTTTATTTGAACAAAAGGTCATTTAAGGTGTTGGACCATTAAACGGTCTTTTGATTTTGAAAGGAGAGAAACGTTAAGGCATTGGACCATTAACGATCTCTTGTTTTTGAAAGGAGAGAAACGTTAAGGCATTTGGACCATTAACGATCTCTTGGGGTGGTCGACAAAAGCGGGGCTTTTGCTCCTACGTATCCTCAATTGCGATGAGGAAATCAGACCTACGTAGTTCTTGCAAAAGCGGTAAAGTCACATGTTGATTTTATGCTTTTGAACGGTCCATGTTAACCGATAAAAGCAAAGAGGACCGTTTAAGGCGTTGGACCTTAAAACGGTTTTTAGTGATTTTTCGGAAAAAAACTTGATTTGTGAGTTGATTTTAGTCTTAGTTTCACTTTGGTTTATTAATCAATTCATTCAAGGAAACTTCCAAAGAAAAACGTCCGATTGATTTTTTTTATTATTTTATTCAAAGATATTTTGTTTATTTTATTATTATTTTTCAAGATATTTTGATTATTTTATTATTATTTTACTTTTTTGGTTTAACCGAGGTTATAGCGTGAACGATCGGTTAGATTTCATTTTAAAAGTGATTAAATGAGATTACAACACAAATGATCGGTTGAAATTCATTTTATCATTTATTAGGTGAGAAAACGGCTTAAATAAACGGTAAAAGCGCGTTAAAGACGGAAGAAAAGAAATCGAAAATAAAGATGAAAGCTTAAAAAAACAAGAAATGAATTGAAAGTCTCGGATTCGAAAACTTACCCGTTGAAGAACGAAGAACGGATGAAGAACGATGAAGAACGGACGAAAACCTTCACGGATTTGCTTACGGAAACATCTCGGAAGCGTTACGGAAGCACCTCGGCTTGGATTTTCTTCACGGAAACAATTTTTTTCACCCAAAACAGCTGAAATACATAGCCAGGGGGCTGAGGGATCATTAGAACAGCCCCCTTCAGCCTTTTTATAGGAAAAAGGGGGAGGAGGTTGCCGCCCAGCTCGCCCAGGCGACCTTAGCTCGCCCAGGCGAGCTGGGTTGCTTCCTCCAGAAGCAACCCAGCTTCAAAAAACGTTCTGGAAGGCCCAATTCAAAAATTTCGAAATTGCTATTTGCACCCCCCCAATTTTGATAAGTTCACCCCCCTCTTTCGTAATTTACGGAAAAGTTACGGAAGCCTTACGGAAGCATATAGGACTTGATTTTCTTCTTTTTTTCTCTTCCGTCTCACCCGTATTAAGTTAATTATGCTTATTTAGAGTTATGGGAATTTTACGGAAGCATTACGGGTGTCCCGGAAGCCCCGGAATCCCATTTTTCAACAAAACGGGGGGTGTGGTGGCCATCTAGCTCGCCCAGGCGAGCTAGGTTACTTCAATCTTAAGCAAGAAATTGCCCAGAAACCTCTAGAAGGGCCCAGATTCGAAAATTACTGTTTGCACCCCCCATTTTACTAAATACACCCCCTTTGGCTTTTTTTGGTGATTCTTTTTTCGTAAAGTTACGGAAACTTACGAATTTCGTAACGATACTTGTTTTCTTTCCGTAATGTTACGGAACCTTGCGGATTACATAATCATCCCCTTTTTGACTTACGGAATGTTACGAAACCTCACTTAATTATGCAACGATGCTTCCATTTGATTTCCGGTGTGTCACAGAAACTTACGGATTGTGCATCAATATTTTTTTGGTTTTTCGGCATGTCCTGGAATTTCACAAGTTGCCCAATGATGGGTGCCAAGCACCTCACGAGGACCAAAGAATGGTCGCACGTTATCAAGCAAAGGTCCCCGGACGAAATTAGGGTATGACAGTTGCCCCTCTTTACTTGTCTTTTATTGGAGATAAAAGAAAAGTAAAGATAAGACACTAATTTCGTCCCTCTCGATTTGACGAGAGTCGCGGGTGACCATAAAATCTCCACATGCAAATGACTTGTTGTTCCCAGAATTTCACAAATTGCCTAATGATGGGTGCCAAGCACCTCACAAGGACCAAAGAATGGTCGCATGTCATCAAGCAAAGGTCCCCGAAAATCAGTGTATGACACTAATTTCGCTCCTCTCGGTTGACGAGAGTCGCGGGCGACCATGAAATTTCCGCATGTAAATGACTTTGTTGTTCCCGGAGGAAAAAAAGGTGCAGAAGACTGTGCCAGCCCCTGCATGCTATCAAGCGTTCTGTCTTACAGATAGCAAAAGAATGGGTGCGAATAACCATAAGGTATCTCCGCGTATCATGGGTGCAGAATGACCAAACTTGGTCTCTGCTTGCCAACGGACACGACTGTGTCTGAATGGCAAAGGGGTGCGGATAACCGTAAGGTATCTCCGCGTATCATGGGAGCAGAATGACCAAACTTGGTCTCTGCGTGCCAACGGACACGACTGTGTCTGAATGGCGAAGGGGTGCGGATAACCGTAAGGTATCTCCGCGTATCATGTGTGCAGAATGACCAAACTTGGTCTCTGCTTGCCAACGGACACGACTGTGTCTAAATGGCAAAGGGGTGCGGATAACCGTAAGGTATCTCCGCGTATCATGTGTGCAGAATGACCAAACTTGGTCTCTGCTTGCCAACGGACACGACTGTGTCTGAATGGCACAGGGGTGCGGATAACCGTAAGGTATCTCCGCGTATCATGTGTGCAGAATGACCAAACTTGGTCTCTGCTTGCCAACGGACACGACTGTGTCTGAATGGCAAAGGGGTGCGGATAACCGTAAGGTATCTCCGCGTATCATGTGTGCAGAATGACCAAACTTGGTCTCTGCTTGCCAACGGACACGACTGTGTCTGAATGGCACAGGGGTGCGGATAACCATAAGGTATCTCCGCGTATCATGTGTGCAGAATGACCAAACTTGGTCTCTGCTTGCCAACGGACACGACTGTGTCTGAATGGCAAAGGGGTGCGGATAACCGTAAGGTATCTCCGCGTATCATGTGTGCAGAATGACCAAACTTGGTCTCTGCTTGCCAACGGACACGACTGTGTCTGAATGGCAAAGGGGTGCGGATAACCGTAAGGTATCTCCGCGTATCATGTGTGCAGAATGACCAAACTTGGTCTCTGCTTGCCAACGGACACGACTGTGTCTGAATGGCAAAGGGGTGCGGATAACCGTAAGGTATCTCCGCGTATCATGTGTGCAGAATGACCAAACTTGGTCTCTGCTTGCCAACGGACACGACTGTGTCTGAATGGCAAAGGGGTGCGGATAACCGTAAGGTATCTCCGCGTATCATGTGTGCAGAATGACCAAACTTGGTCTCTGCTTGCCAACGGACACGACTGTGTCTGAATGGCAAAGGGGTGCGGATAACCGTAAGGTATCTCCGCGTATCATGTGTGCAGAATGACCAAACTTGGTCTCTGCTTGCCAACGGACACGACTGTGTCTGAATGGCAAAGGGGTGCGGATAACCGTAAGGTATCTCCGCGTTTCATGTGTGTAGAATGACCAAACTTGGTCTCTGCTTGTCATCGGGCCCGCCGCCTCTGGATGACAAAAGGGTGCGGATAACCGTAAGGTATCTCCGCGTATCATCGGGCCCGCCGCCTCTGGATGATACAAGGGTGCAGAATGACCAAACTTGGTCTCTGCTTGTCATCGGGCCCGCCGCCTCTGGATGACAAAAGGGTGCGAATAACCATAAGGTATCTCCGCGTATCATGGGTGCATGTCACATGACCTCAGGGTCAGTATGACAAAGATTATGGGGCGGCCGACAAAAGCAAGGCTCTTGCTCCTACGTATCCTCCAATGAGGAACTCAGACCTACGTAGTTCTGGAACTTGTGAGACTTGAAAAGTCTCCATCGGAAAATGATGACATCTCCGGAAAGGGCGCAGATGACCATATTGGTCTCTGCTCGTCAATCACACTTGGGGTCACTGAATGACGAGGTGCGAATAACCGTAAGGTGTCTCCGCGGGCTACCAGCTCTTGAGTCATGGCAACAAAAGGCGGTATGGTCGACAAAAGCGAGGCTCTTGCTCCTACGTATCCTCCAATGAGGAATTCAGACCTACGTAGTTCTGGAAAACTTGTGAGACTTGAAAAAGTCTCGTTGTTTTCTCCACTAAAATGCAAACATGCTTTAGCAAAGAGACAAATATTCCAACTGATTTAGAGCAGCATATGCTTTTTTGAGTGAAAAACAATGCGTCTACCGGGGAAGGAGTGTCTGCTGATGAAATCTCCCATAACCATAAATGAGATTTTGGATGTTAGCATTTCGTTTCTAAATGACCATTTAGAGGAAACACTGGGTTCGACAAAAATAGAAGAAATCCACTCAAAGTGTATCAATCTCGCACAGGTAAGTGTTTCATCCTAATTCCGAACCATAGATATGTCATGACTTGACTTTGCAAATTATTTCCTATCAAATCAAAAATTACACGCGTGATCATGGATCAATAGGGCTTCCCTTGGGAATGGGTTCTTTTGGTGGTTTCTTCTTTCGGCTTTTGTGTGTTTTTGGCTTTTGATTTTTCTGGCTTTTTCTTTTTCTGTTTTTTTTTTTTTTAGTGCGGGGCGAGAAAAAAGGGTCGCTAGCGCACGGAATTTTGGTTGGTAATTAAAGGGGGGAGACCATTTTAGGTCGTGGTTTCCTTTCCTTCCTTTTTGTTCATTTGGTGACAATTCTGTATTGTTCAGATATTGTCTGGTCCAAAGACCTCTCTGCATATTTCTTCTGTTTTTTTTCTTCGATCCCCGATCAGGGGCTTTCTTTCCTTCTTCTTCTTCTTCTTTTTCTCTTTTTTTTTTTTACTTTCTCCCATTCTTTGATTGGGAATTTTCTTTCTTTTCTTTTTGCTTTCTCCCACTCTTTGATTGGGAATTTCCTTTCTTTTCTTTTTTGCTTTCTCTTTGATTGGAAATTTTCCTTCTTTTCTTTTTGCTTCCGAGGGTAAGGATTGACATTCTCACCCTAGGTCAAGGTTTATGGTGAGTCAGGATTTTGGCTCAAGGTTTGTAGAATGGCTAGGCATGGTACATGTCAGGGTTTGGTTTGGTTCAAGGATAAAAGGGATGCCCCACATTATTTCCATGACACAAATGCAAAAATGATGATTTGGAAACTTCATGCAAAACTGGTCATGCATGCACCTATGTGGACACTCAAGTGTCAAACTTTTATGGTCATGTGATGCTAGGGCTCAGGATTCATTTCCTCTATTTTAAATCAACCCAATGTTTCCAAAATATGTTCTTTTATCAATTTGTGCATTCATCCGAGTCCATTTTGGGCGTCCGGGAAAATTTCACAGCATTCACCCTTCAGGTGTACACACATTTTTTCAAAAACTAGTTATGATCAGTGAATTTTTCCAAAGAAAAGTTGGAAGTCATCTCTTTTCAAAAGCATGTTGGTTTTTCAGCTTGACAACTTATTTTTTCTTTTTTCTCCTTCTTTTTTTTTTTTATTATCATTTGTTTATTTCTTTTTCTTGTTTGTTTTTTTTTTCTTCTCCTTTTTTTTTCATGAGGTATTTTGCTATCTAAACATGTGTATATTTTTGCGAGGTATTTTTGCTATATACATGCATATCCAAGGTATCTTGCTACCTAAACATACATATATATGTTTTGTAAGGTATTTTTGTCGTATACATGCATATCCAAGGTATCTTGCTACCTAAACATACATATATATATTTTGTGAGGTATCTTTTTGCTACATACATGCATATCTAAGGTATCTTGCTACCTAAACATACATATATATATTTTGTGAAGTGTGTTTTTGTTTACATACATGCATATCTAAGGTATCTTTCTACCTAAACATACATATATATATTTTGTGAGGTATGACTACCTTCCAAGCTTGTGCTCGTTTTATTTAAATTCCTAGGATCATGAGCAACTAGGTGTGTCTTACTATGAAAAGTGATCAAATAACAAGCACAGATTCAAAAGGTACTAGGTTGCCTCCTAGTAGCGCTTCTTTAACGTCTTTAGCTGGACGCCTAATGACTTGTCGATCACTGACCTAGTACTTTGCTTACCTTTGGCTTTGGACTTGGTCGCCTATTGGTCGGCCATGTGGTGTAGGCAATACTCAAACCTTTTTGTGGATGAGCAGAGGTGAACTCTAGAGGTGGTGGCGGTGTGTCTATTGCCCGCTACCGGCCATCCCAATGCTGATGTGGTGTTTCGCCCTGCGCCTGCCTGGAGACGCAGTACTTCTTGATGAAAGCTCGATTAGTAGGGGGCCTGATGCCCTTGTTGGAGGTGACAGGTACTCCGTAGAACTGACAGAGACCCGTAATTAGAGCTTGACAACTCCAAGACCCTGTTGGACTTCTTCGGGTCCACTGGGTGTCTTGCAGGCACGATCCCTGCAAACAATAGATGAAATCAGAAATCAGTTGAGCGATGTGCATACTTACCTATGATGACGTGACCTTGCCGGGGGGGGTACGGGCACCCTGTAGGACTGATAGAGGCCCGTAACCAGAGCTAGAAACCCCAGGGCCCTGTTGGACTTTTCCGGGTCCACTGGGTGTCTTGTGGGTGCGATCCCTGCAAACAATAGATGGTATCAGAAATCAGTTGAACTATATGCATACTTACCCATGTCGGGACGACACAGACCAACTGATACTTTTGCAGGGGGAGATTGGCGTTGCGGTCGCTGGGCAGAATGTTGCTAAGTAGCAATGTCATCTATATCTGTGTAAGAGTGGTCATGTTGGTGCGTATGATCCGCACTCGTCTCTTTGCAGCGGCACGGGTGAAATCTTGCCCCGGTATGCATAGTAGCTGTGTGATAGCCTCCCTCTCTGGTTGTGCTCGCACAGTTGGCCCTCCTCCAATATCAGGGGGTGGCCCAGGAACCGTTAAAAGGAAACTACTGGTCCCTTAACCGGGAGTGCAAGTCTCGGTTAAGCATTTAAGGACAGAGGACCTTAAATTATCTTAAGGTGTGGATATGGAGCCCACTGAAAGTGAGGACGCGTAGTCCTCTGAAGGTGAGGGCATGTAGCCCTACAAAGGTGAAGGCACATGACCCTTTGACGGCGAGGACGTGTAGTCCTCTGAAGTTGAAGGTACATGACCCTTTGAAGGCGAGGACGTGTAGTCCTCTGAAGGTGAAGGTAACTAGTACCCAAGGTGAGGGCGTGTAGCCCTCTCAAGGCGAGGACTTATAGTCCTCTGGAGGTGAGGGCGTGCAGCCCTCTGGTGGTGAGGACGTGTAGTCCTCTCAAGGCGAGGACGTGTAGTCCTCTGACGGTGAGGGTAACTAGTACCCAAGGTGAGGGCGTGTAGCCCTCTCAAGGCGAGGACATGTAGTCCTCTGGAGGTAAGGGCGCAGCCCTCTGATGGTGAGGACGTGTAGTCCTCTCAAGGCGAGGACGTGTAGTCCTCTCAACGGTGAGGGTAACTAGTACCCAAGGTGAGGGCGTGTAGCCCTCTCAAGGCGAGGACATGTAGTCCTCTCAACGGTGAGGGTAACTAGTACCCAAGGTGAGGGCGTGTAGCCCTCTCAAGGCGAGGAGATGTAGTCCTCTGGAGGTAAGGGCGTGCAGCCCTCTGATGGTGAGGACGTGTAGTCCTCTCAAGGCGAGGACGTGTAGTCCTCTCAACGGTGAGGGTAACTAGTACCCAAGGTGAGGGCGTGTAGCCCTCTCAAGGCGAGGACATGTAGTCCTCTGGAGGTGAGGGCGTGCAGCCCTCTGATGGTGAGGACGTGTAGTCCTCTCAAGGCGAGGACGTGTAGTCCTCTCAACGGTGAGGGTAACTAGTACCCAAGGTGAGGGCGTGTAGCCCTCTCAAGGCGAGGACATGTAGTCCTCTGGAGGTAAGGGCGTGCAGCCCTCTGATGGTGAGGACGTGTAGTCCTCTAAAGATGATAGGTACAAGTACCCAAGGGTCCACCCTTATGAGAAAGCAAGAGATCGACTCGTCGAGAGGGCCGGTCATCCCAAATCCACAAGATTTGGACATTAGATGTAGGAAATCTATGCAGTTAACATAATTTTTGGGGATGCAGATGCATGCAACCTTTGTCGTGAAATTTTGGTAAATGCAGACTTCATATGAAACAATGCAATGTAATGGAAAGTTGTACAATGTTCATGACATTCTTTCCCTATTTTGTGATTTCGATTTTGATTTAATTTTTTTTTTTTTTTTTTTTTTTTTTTTTTTTTTTTTGGAAAACACAGATTGACTGTCCTTTTGAAAGAGTTGATAATTCATGCAACCTCATCCTATCTTTTTGCAAATCTCTCTGGGAACTCCCTCAGAGTGTATGTTCTGTTTGATTTAGTCCCTTGACCGTTTTGGAGTGACGGGAATGGAGTCGTTTGATAATTAATCAATCTATTGAAATTCCAGGGCTTGTCTCCCCCTTTTTTTCTTGTTTAAAAACATCGACGGGTGTGAACTTTTGATCGGCCCCTATGTTCACTTGAGGCTCATGCACGATGCCCCTCATTGCCCCAGTGTAGGGCTTAGAGGTACCAAGTGTTGTCTTGTTTTCACGACCTCGTAGTGAGGAAGAATGAAAGAAGCAGTTGATTCTTGCAAAAAGAATTTCCCAAGGACGAGAAATAGTTGAAGGATCTTTCAGTTGATGGATTAAGTCAAATGACTCCTATGTAGAAGCAAGATGTTTTGATGTCTTGATGATACTAAAGGATCAAATGCTTCTAAGTTTTATTCAAGACAAGAATCCAAGAAAGTCAAGATATATTATCAAGTTTGATCTCTTAGAATCTTTAGGAAGAAGTTTCCAAATTGAAACAAACAAAAGGTTTGACCAAAGAATTCTATCATTTCAAATTGAGATTTGCTCTCTGGTAATCGATTACCATTAGTTGAAAATGTTTTAATTCAAATTTTTAAAACCTGTAATCGATTACATAAGTCTTGTAATTGATTACCAGAGGGGATTTTCAGAAAATAATTTCCAAGAGACATATCTATTCAAATGTTTTATGAATGGCCATTCAAATGTTTTAAAGAGAGTTTTCATTGCCCAAACAGTTTTACCCTCTCGAAAGATCAAGAGTTTTTCTGAACTGAAATGTCTTATCCTCTCAAAAAGATTCCTTGGTCAACCACTTGCTTATTCAATAAGGAATTTTTGATTGATCTTCATTTTACAATCTACCTCTTTTATGAGAGACCTCTTCTTCTCTTCTTCTTATTTCTGAAAAGGGATTAAGAGACCGTGGGTCTCTTGTTGTAGAGGATTCCTGAACACAAGGGAAGGGTTATCCCTGTGTGCATTGTTAATCCGAAAAGAGAGATTGATAGTTCAATTAGGGAATAGTCTTTGCATCTTAATTCAACCCCCCTTTTTCTTAAGGTAACTGAGGCCATTTGTCCAACATCCTATTCTTGATAACTCACTTCTCTCTAAAAGGACAAAATGAGGTCACATGAACGTCTATATTTTTACTTGAAAACACAGTCAATCAAATGCCTTTTTATTTTTTATTTTGAAACTTATTTTTTTATTTTGAAACTTATTTGTTTTGAACTTTGCTCGTTGTTTTACGGCACCCCCACCAACGTGCAAGATGAGTAATCTCTGATTGAACGATCTTGGAAGTCAACACTCAGGAGCGCAGGTTGCTTGAGCAAACAGACCAATGGCTTACACCCACATTCCGGTGAAAGTTGAATAAGCAAACATGCGTTTGTGAGAGGATGAGGGACAAAGATATCAACTTTATCCATTTCATTTAACATTGTAGTTGTGGTTTACAATAATGGCATAAACTTGGAAACCCTGATGAGTCATTAGGGACACCTAACAACAGCTTTCAAAATTGCCCCATGTGTGGCATCTCTTGTCAATGTCGGGATTTACACGCAATTCTCCTCAAATTTCAGCCAGCCCGCATCAATTAGACCTTGCACCTTATGCTTCAGAGCCCTACCATGCTCAATGGAACGCCCCGGGGCTTCTCCATGACAAGCACACGCTGCGTTTGAGTCGTATTCTCGGAGAAATGGAGGTTAATGAACCTTGGCTAGGGTTATGGCTACCATTGAATTATCAAGTAGATATGGGAGCAAGTCAGCATATGACAACGGAATTTGGGGTGAACCCTACAGGCTTTTTGCTGCAAAATTCCTTTTTGTTGGTGTTTTTTTGTTTTTTTTTTGGTTTGTGCTACAGGTGGTCTTCGTCATTGGAAGTGCGGTAGACAGACTTTGTGGTTGATTTAGGGATGGCCTTTGTGGATAACTGGGTGGTGGGTAAGGAGGAGGTTTGTTATTGACTGAGTAATGACATTGTTGGGTTTGGTGGGAAACTTGGCCGTATAGGAATGGCAGTCACAGCATGGGTTTCTCCCTCTTTCTCACCCTCTTCATTTGCCCCAGTTTTCTCAGTCGTCCTAGTAGGATGATCAAATTTGCCTCTTTTCGGATCCACTTCGATCTTTTTGCTGGCGAAGACCAAATCCGCAAAGCTTTGAGGGTGCGTAGCCCACCATTTTTTTTCATAGTAGAACACCGGTCACGTGTCTACTATCATTGTGATAATCTCTTTCTCTGTTTTTGGGGTGCTACTTGAGTTGCAAAGATTCGTGCCCCCTTTTTGCACACTTTTTGTAGTTGCATCCTATCCGGAGCCATATCAGAATTGTACTGACACCGCCTAACGAAGGCAACCATTAGGTCCTTCCAAGAATGGACTTAAGAAGGTTCCTAAGTTAGTATACCAGGCGACAGTTGTCCTAGTAAGACTTTCTCAGGAAAAATGTATCAGCAGTTTCTCATCTTTTGCGTATGCCCCCATCTTCCGACAGTACATCTTTAGATGGTTCTTGGAGCGAGTAGTCCCCTTGTACTTGCCAAAGTCCGGCACCTTGAACTTGGGAATGACCATGTTTGGGTATTAGGAACAACTCTTCTAGGTTAGCAAAGGCATAATCTTCACCTCCTTCAATGGCCCTGAGCCTTTCCTCTAGATGATCCAACTTTCCCATTCCTGCCATAGTCATGAGGGTTTTTAACCGCTGTGGAATGCAAGAGGTGCAGTTGTGGGTGATACTGAGGGCCTTCCAAAGGGTTTTGTAGGGGTATACCACCAACTGCTTGCCCTTCAGTGGTATATCCGAGCCAAGGCTCGAAGTCGGCTAGATTGTGATGGGGAATTTCATGGGTCTCTTCCACAGTTTAAGAGACATGTGCATGATCAGTTTGGGGTTGCTGGCTTTCAATGGGTATAGGAGTGGAGTTATTGACATTCTTATTGGGACTGTACGCCACATTGGGTGGCGTATAGTTGAGAGGCAAGCCATATGGCGGGAAGGCGTGCTCGTTTTGAATTTTCACATCATGGGGGCTGCCCGTACTTCCCAAATCTTTGCCTACCATATCTGAGGTTGGATGATTCATTTGGTTGATGCCAGATGGGGACATCAGGTTCACCTTAGCAACAACGCTGGTAGCGGCAATTGCAACCGCATTGGCTTCCATTATCTTCTTCACGCTCATCATGGCCTCCATCATTGTGGCCATTTTCTCTTTAATGGCCTCCATGTCGGCCTTCATATTCTCTTGTATCTTCTCTACTTCACCCATTACTCTAGCTCTAGCACAAGTTCGGTGAGGATGCCGTAAAGCATGTTTTTTTTTTTTATAACAATGATTAAGTTCATTTTATTTTATTTTATTTTTCAAGGAAAGAATGCAATGAGCAATGCAACCAATGAAAAGCATGGATGTATGCGAATGATGTACAGTTGAAGTATTGCGAATTTTTACGCAGGATATGGGGTTAAATCAATTTAGATTTTCAACATGGTCCATGACATCTTTGTCAAGGTGAAACTGGAAGTAACAAGGACATTAACAATCCTAAATATGTTTGGCAGTAGACGAAGCAGTGATGTGACTCGATTCATCTTTTGCCCTAATTTTGCAAGACGGTTACTTCCATATTTCAACTTGACTTGATGAACCTTTTTGTAAAAGCATGAGCTTGGTTCAACCCCGTAATCCAAGGAATGGCAATTCTGATCGCCAATACTTCAACAACATCTCATAGGGATGAATGACTCGGGCATACTTTAAGCTATGCATGGAAAATGCAATTATGAAATTGAGATGCCCGAAGAAACATCCTTTCTTAGTTAAACATGCATTAGGTACCATGTTCAATCATTTTGTTTTTAAGTGAAATGGGTTTATGATCCCAACATGGTTGGCTCATGGTACCGAATATATGCAACTAAGAATGCAGCGTGAATTTTCGTACTTCCCTTTTTTTTGTTTTTGTTTTGTAGAGGAAAATACAAGGATCATGTATGAGCAAAAAAAAAGTATGTTGAACGCATATGATGATGCAATGACTCATGCAAAATGTGAGGCTGGAATATGATAACGGACAAATGCAGGAACGATATGTTCATTATGATATTATGAAGAGATGCTTATGCGATGCATGATATGAATGCATTTTACGGACACGAGAGCCCGGAAAATTATCTCTTCTTACTTGCGCATTTGGGGGTGCAGTGCCCCATGTGTACAATTAAGAAGGTGATATGGACCTTCCGGCTTCCCGTGACAAAGGACGAGACCAACATACACTGCATGCTAGAGATAAAATGTGGGAGTGACTTGATTCGCACTGATTTTTGGAGTAAAAACGTGGGATGAACTCATTTTTTTCAAAAAGTTATAACTAGTCAAGATCTGAGCGACAATACAAACTTCCTAGCGATTTCTAATCATATGGTCCATTAAGTCTATCATATGCTGACAATAGCTGAGAAGTCCGTGGATCTCCTCGGGGGCGGAGTAGGTGCCCGCCACTGCTTTGGCCTTGGCTAGCAATCGGGGAAGTTCTTGACTCCTGTTCAAAGTAAGAGCAAATCAGTCCGTCCACATTGTTGCCTCTTGGTGCAATGAATCAATTACCCATTCCCTTTTCGACGCACGAGCGGTGACCTTGTAGCGGATAGACGGGCCTACCTTCTTGGAGAAAAAAGGTGTGAAACCAGCCACACATAGAGAGCCAGTGCACAACAAACAATTCTTGCGCTGCTCTTTTCACATCCCCGGTCGAACGTGTCATACATGACCAAAATGGCGACGACCGGGCTTTCCTTGCCATGATGAAAGGCGAGGAAAGCGTCAATCGCTGCTAGGTCCACTAACCCTTCCATATTCGGAAAGAGGACAACTCCAAAGATAAAAAACGCCAAGATGTCAATAAAAGAAAGCCCATTCGCCTTGATTTTCCAAGGCCTTTGCCCTTTCCTCCAAACACTTCCTTGGTACTCCGACTACTCCATTTCTGTTTTGCTTTAGACGTTCCAACTCTTGTGCTGAGATTTTCACTACCTTGGCAACTCTTGTCGTGGAGGGATAGAACCCAAAGAAAAGATATGGCTTCCTTCCTCCCAGTTGGCATCCCAGGATTTCTTCCAACTCTTTCACAGTCGGCACTAGCTGGAAGTCCTCAAATGTGAAGCACCTTAGGGGCTGGTCATAATACTGGGAAAGGGATGCAATCGGTTCCATGGAGACTTCTACCCTAGCTAGGTCCCAAATCTTACCATAGGCTTTGCGGAAGGCTTGCTGTTGAAGTTGACCCATTAATTGCCCCAACTTTCGTAAACTGGTGACCTCTAAGCTCTTGATTTTGACTTGATAAAACCTCTTTTTAAGCGAAGGCTTTTGACTTGATCCCATGTTTTACTAAAGTGAAATAAAATCTAGTGCGAATCAAAACTCCGACATCTATCATGGGTGGAATGGATGAATGCATGAAGGAATGCATATGACACGGATGCAATTTATGAATACGGGAGCTCGGGAAATTGTCTCCTTCTTAGATACAACGTCTTGGGGTAGCAAAGTGCCCAACGTATGTATTTAAGAAGGTGACACGGACCCTCCGTTGGTTTGCCCAAGAGAGGGGATTAAGACGGAACCCGCACATGATGCACATGCGAAAGGTACAATACGGGGATGTACATAGTATGATAATATTCACTGAACATAAGCAAACGGGTATATGATACTTATGCATGGCAGTGTGAAAAATGGCACGCAGCGTGTTTGCTCTGTGCCCCTATTTAAGGGACCTATAAGGGAGAGAACTAACTAGGCTTTTAGCAATAATCCCCAAGGTAGTCATATCTCTCTTGATGGTTTCTAGAGGTATCATCCCCTTCGAAGAACATATTGCAGCAGTAGGGACTACTAGCAACAATAAGTTTTCAAAGAGAAAAGCTCTAGATGAGGGTTCACTGTAATCAAGCAAGTCGGAGACCTAGCATGATCACAGATTCACCTCCACTCCTTATGTTCCCATGAACCCGGGTATAGGGCCCTTTTTCACTCACAGTGTGTGCAAATAGTGTTAGTGTTTGTGTGCATCAAATGAATAAATATTTACCTCATGCATACATTCTAAAACACACTAAAAGCAACAAAAAGTTTATATACACAAGAACATAAGACAAATAAAGGGAAACCAACAAAGGAGAAAGTCATGATAAAACATTGCACAAGATTAAATGGCCTAACTCTCTAAAAAACAGTCCCCAGTGGAGTCGCCAAAATTACATATGTCCGTATTCAAAGTATTTTGCTACCAAAAATTACATACGCATATTCAAGGTATTTTACTACCTAAATTAACATACAAATTAATACAGTTTTTTTTTTGTGTTGTTTCATTCACATTTATTTATACATATATGCACATTTGAGAACCAATTTCATGTCATGCACACACTTGCATTTATTTGGAAAGGAACTTTCATGCCATCTATCTACACTTTGAAAGGCAATTCCACATCATGTGTTCATTTTGGAAGCATTCTCGTGCCACATTCAAACACGTGTACATTTATAAAGTGCTTGACCACCTATTCAACATATACACATTTTATTTGAAGGGTATTTGTCTCTTGCTACCTATTCTATATATACATGTACATGGTGAATAACATCTTCACACCATCTAGGCGCAAAGAAAACATCAAGGTGCAGCCCAAACCAAATGCTGGCCTAAAAGGGGAGTCCTCACCAACATGCTCTCATTTTCATGCCCTCTTGTATTGAAATCAAGAGCTTGGGTTCCTAGGCCTAAAATCACATTCTGGCACATATTCTAGCTCCTACAAGTTGTCCGAACACTAAAAAATAGAAGCCATATATGGACAAGTCAAATCCCCAAGCAAAAATTCACAAACCCATGCGCAAATGCCATTGAGGCATTTCACCGAGCACTTGGTGGGCGCATGTTTAGGCATGAAAAATTGGGGAATGGGGGCAAAGTTTCACACCCAATTGCTTCAGAATGCACCATAGGCCTAGGGCCATCCCTTACAACCCCCTAACTCAAACCAATCAAGCATGAAACAAAGCCAAAATTGCTCCACAGATTTGGGCACATTCACACAACTTAGAGCACCAAAAGAAGACCAAGATACATCAATGGAAAGCTAGAAAGCTCAAGAATGAGATACTTACTTGTTGGAGTGAGTAGGAATATCAAAAACGAAAGCAAAATGCAACAAAAGGTGGCTTGGGGGTGTCGCAACCTACCCTTCGGCGGGAGGGCGACGCGTGACTCGCGGGATGCGTGTTCCACGAAAGGAATACGCGCGGAGTCGCCACCAACGTTTATTTGAGGAAAACGTCGGAAAAACCGGAAAAGACGCGATCTACGAACTTTTTAGTGAAAGGTTCGGGAGTTGTATTTACGCACGGGGAAGGTATTAGCACCCCACACGCCCGTCCCAAGGGACGGCAGCCTTTAATCGAATGTGCAAACATGACTTTGATTTTTATGTTCCCTTTTATGTTCTTATATCCTTTATACCCTTTTTATATTTTCTCTTTTTGTGGTCGACAAGGGTGTTTCCCTTTGCTCCTACGTATTCCTCAATTTGGGATGAGAAAATCAGACCTACGTAGTTCTTTTGGAACAAAGTGTTTGGTTTAAGTTTGTTTTTTGTCTTTTTTTGCAAAATATGTTTTTTATTTGAACAAAAGGTCATTTAAGGTGTTGGACCATTAAACGGTCTTTTGATTTTGAAAGGAGAGAAACGTTAAGGCATTGGACCATTAACGATCTCTTGTTTTTGAAAGGAGAGAAACGTTAAGGCATTTGGACCATTAACGATCTCTTGGGGTGGTCGACAAAAGCGGGGCTTTTGCTCCTACGTATCCTCAATTGCGATGAGGAAATCAGACCTACGTAGTTCTTGCAAAAGCGGTAAAGTCACATGTTGATTTTATGCTTTTGAACGGTCCATGTTAACCGATAAAAGCAAAGAGGACCGTTTAAGGCGTTGGACCTTAAAACGGTTTTTAGTGATTTTTCGGAAAAAAACTTGATTTGTGAGTTGATTTTAGTCTTAGTTTCACTTTGGTTTATTAATCAATTCATTCAAGGAAACTTCCAAAGAAAAACGTCCGATTGATTTTTTTTATTATTTTATTCAAAGATATTTTGTTTATTTTATTATTATTTTTCAAGATATTTTGATTATTTTATTATTATTTTACTTTTTTGGTTTAACCGAGGTTATAGCGTGAACGATCGGTTAGATTTCATTTTAAAAGTGATTAAATGAGATTACAACACAAATGATCGGTTGAAATTCATTTTATCATTTATTAGGTGAGAAAACGGCTTAAATAAACGGTAAAAGCGCGTTAAAGACGGAAGAAAAGAAATCGAAAATAAAGATGAAAGCTTAAAAAAACAAGAAATGAATTGAAAGTCTCGGATTCGAAAACTTACCCGTTGAAGAACGAAGAACGGATGAAGAACGATGAAGAACGGACGAAAACCTTCACGGATTTGCTTACGGAAACATCTCGGAAGCGTTACGGAAGCACCTCGGCTTGGATTTTCTTCACGGAAACAATTTTTTTCACCCAAAACAGCTGAAATACATAGCCAGGGGGCTGAGGGATCATTAGAACAGCCCCCTTCAGCCTTTTTATAGGAAAAAGGGGGAGGAGGTTGCCGCCCAGCTCGCCCAGGCGACCTTAGCTCGCCCAGGCGAGCTGGGTTGCTTCCTCCAGAAGCAACCCAGCTTCAAAAAACGTTCTGGAAGGCCCAATTCAAAATTTTCGAAATTGCTATTTGCACCCCCCCAATTTTGATAAGTTCACCCCCCTCTTTCGTAATTTACGGAAAAGTTACGGAAGCCTTACGGAAGCATATAGGACTTGATTTTCTTCTTTTTTTCTCTTCTGTCTCACCCGTATTAAGTTAATTATGCTTATTTAGAGTTATGGGAATTTTACGGAAGCATTACGGGTGTCCCGGAAGCCCCGGAATCCCATTTTTCAACAAAACGGGGGGTGTGGTGGCCATCTAGCTCGCCCAGGCGAGCTCAGCTCGCCCAGGCGAGCTAGGTTACTTCAATCTTAAGCAAGAAATTGCCCAGAAACCTCTAGAAGGGCCCAGATTCGAAAATTACTGTTTGCACCCCCCATTTTACTAAATACACCCCCTTTGGCTTTTTTTGGTGATTCTTTTTTCGTAAAGTTACGGAAACTTACGAATTTCGTAACGATACTTGTTTTCTTTCCGTAATGTTACGGAACCTTGCGGATTACATAATCATCCCCTTTTTGACTTACGGAATGTTACGAAACCTCACTTAATTATGCAACGATGCTTCCATTTGATTTCCGGTGTGTCACAGAAACTTACGGATTGTGCATCAATATTTTTTTGGTTTTTCGGCATGTCCTGGAATTTCACAAGTTGCCCAATGATGGGTGCCAAGCACCTCACGAGGACCAAAGAATGGTCGCACGTTATCAAGCAAAGGTCCCCGGACGAAATTAGGGTATGACAGGGGGCACTAAAAATGGCAAGTCCCGTAGCTTTGGCATTTTTGAAAGTGGGGGGGGGGAGTTTTGGGTGAAGAAAACGTACCTCTCCCTCTCTTTTAAACTATCTCGTGCAGGGGGTGCTCGCCCAGGAGAGCTTAGGCAACCTAACCTGTATTTTTTTTAGGGAAGACACAAGTATGCACTCTCTACGGGTCGGCGTTCGCTTACTTGAACCCCCTTTAGGGTAGATGAGGCAGCCCATATTTACTTTAAAGACACAACAGTAATAATTTATGGGAGTTTAAAAGATACTAGGTTGTCCCCCAGCTGCGCTTCCCGCTGGTCCAGTGCTGGGCATGAGATGACGATCTATTGATCGTGACCCTAGCCTCTGCTTGCGTCTTTCCCTAAGTACCTGAAAGTAGGAAACGACATCGCACAACAAACTGTGGTCGCGTTACCGTTTTACCTTGATTGGTTTCTGCCTCTAGCCCCATCCCAACATTTGACCACGACCTAAGACGATTCTGCTCCTGTCATAACAAAATATGCATGCATATGCGTATGCATGAGTGTTTTCAAATGCAATAATCCTTTTAGTGAAAGCTAGTCAGGTTCAGTTTTAATTAAGCGCTTGGGGCATCCCATGGACTGAGCGAAAAGGCTCAGGTTATCACAAACTGCACATGGTTTAAAGCACAAAGTGAGGACTGAAGCCCTAATCCCATGTTCTCTTCTTTTAAAAGACTGCGACGAGAAAATTACAGCGGACAGGAATCCTTGGGGGGAAACCAAGAAGAACATACAAAAATAAAAGAACATGCAATGACTTCCTCAATTGCCCCAGATCCTAAGCATAGTATCGCTTGACAACATCGAAGTTCACGGGTGAAGGTAGCTCCTCGCCATCCATGTTGGTAAGTACCAGGGCCCCTCCGGAGAAAGCCCTTTTTACAACGAAGGGCCATTCGTAGTTCGGGGCCCACTTCCCTCGATTATCTTTAACAGCGTGGGACATCTTTTTCAGCACAAGGTCCCCCTCATGGAACTTGCGCGAGCGCACCTTCTTATCGAACGTGTTCTTCATTCTTTGTTGATACAGGCACCCATGGCTCATGGCCGTCAGGATCTTACCTTCAATAAGGTTGAGTTGGTTGTAGCGTGTTTGAGTCCACTCTGATTCTTCTAGGCCTGATTCCGCTAGTATCCTCTGGGAAGGGACCTCTACCTCAAACGGGAGTACCACTTCCATTCCATAAACCAAGGAGTACGGTGTTGCCCCAGTAGAAGTTCATACCGAAGTTCGGTATCCATGCAGGGAAAAAGGCAACATCTCATGCCAATCTTTGTACGACATTGTTATCTTCTGAATAATTTTCTTAATATTCTTATTGGCTGCTTCCACAGCTTCGTTCATCTTTGGTCGGTAGGGCGTGGAATTGTGATGCTGGATTTTGAAATCCACGCACATTTCCTGCATCATTTTGTTATTCAGATTGGTGTCATTGTCAGTAATGATCTTTCTAGGAAGTCCGTACCGACAAATCAGCTCCCTCTTTATGAATCTGACCACCACACTCCTCGTGACATTGGTGTAGGAAGCCGCTTTGACCCGTTTGGTGAAATAATCTATCGCCACGAGAATGAAGCGATGACTGTTCAAAGCCTTGGGTTCGATGGCCCCTATGACGTCTATCCCCCACATGGAAAAAGGCCAAGGGGCGGACATGACATTCAGCGGATGTGGCGGAACATTGACATTGTCCGCGAACGCTTGACATTTATGGCATTTCCTTACATGGGTGCAGCAATTGCTTTCCATGGTGAGCCAGTAATAACCCGCTCTAAGGATCTTCCTGGCCATAGCATGCCCATTGGCGTGAGTTCCAAACGAACCCTCGTGGACTTCCTCGATCATGTGGTTCGCCTCTTTGGCATCCACGCTTCGCAGGAGGGTCATGTCATGGTTTCTCTTATATAGTATGCTCTCGCTCATGAAGAAACCGGCCGCCAATCTCCTCAATGTCCTTTTGTCGTTGTCGGAAGCCTCTGGTGGGTACTCTTTGCTTTCAACGTATCGCTTGATATCGAAATACCAAGGCTTATCGACCCCTTCCCCTTCCCCTTCCACCTGACAACAATGCACGGGTTTGCCACGACACCAGAACTCAATGTACGGTAGGTCTCCGTGCGGTGTTAGCTGGAACATGGATGCCAAAGTGGCAAACGCATCCGCCATCTGATTTTCCTCTCGGGGAACGTGATGGAAGGAGATCTCATCAAAGGAACCAGCCAACTCCTTGATATAGGCTTGGTAGGGTATCAACTTGGGGTCTCAAGTTTCCCATTCCCCTCTCAGCTGGTGGATCACCAGTGCTGAGTCCCCGTACACCTTGAGTAGCTTGACATTGGAGTCAATCACCGCCTGGACGGCCAGGGCACACGCTTCATACTCAGCCATATTATTAGTGCAGTCAAACCCCAGCCTGGCTGTGAAAGGTATACATTGATTGTCTGGAGAGACCAATACTGCTCCAATGCCATGGCCTAGAATGTTTGACACTTTATCAAACCACACGGTCCACTTGTCCCGGTCCTCGTCTAGCTTTTCCTCAAACAAGGCCATGATGTCCTCATCCGGGAATTCGGGATGCATGGGCTGATAGTCGCTAAGAGGCTGCTGAGCCAAATAATCTGCCAAGGCGCTTCCTTTTATCGCCTTTTGGGTGACGTGGACTATATCGAACTCGGATAACAAAACTTGCCATCTAGCAATCCGCCCTGTGAAAGCAGGCTTCTCAAAGATGTACTTAATCGGGTCCATCTTGGATATCAACCAGGTGGTATGGCTCAGCATGTATTGTCTTAGACGGTGGGATGCCCAGACTAAAGCACAACACCCTCTTTCGAGCAGGGAGTAGTTCATTTCACAGGCCATGAACTTCTTACTCAAGTAGTAGACAGCGTGCTCTCTCTTCCCAGACTCGTCATGTTGCCCCAGCATACATCCCATTGACTCGTCCAAAATCGTCATATACAAGATGAGAGGCCTTCTGGGTACCGGCGGCATAAGCCCGGGAGGGTTTATGGGACACTTTTTGATCCTTCCAAATGCCTCTTGACAATCCTCGTTCCAGCGGATGGATTAGTTTTTGCGTAAGAGTTTGAACAACGGCTCACAGATAGCGGTGAGCTGTGATATGAATCTGGAAATATAATTCAAACGTCCCAGGAAACCTCGGACCTGCCTCTCGGTACAGGGTTCTGGCATCTCAAGGATGGCTTTCACCTTTTCGGGGTCCACCTCTATCCGTTTCTGGCTCACGATGAAACCTAGCAATTTCCCTGATTTGACCCTGAAGGTGCACTTAGCGGGGTTTAACCTCAATTGATATTTCCTAATCCTTTCGAACAACTTCCGAAGGTTGACAAGGTGCTCCTCCTCAGTTTTAGACTTGGCAATTATGTCATCCACATGAAGGAAAACAAAGAGAAATTGGTCACATTATC
This sequence comes from Glycine max, assembly GCF_000004515.6. Taxonomy (NCBI): domain Eukaryota; kingdom Viridiplantae; phylum Streptophyta; class Magnoliopsida; order Fabales; family Fabaceae; genus Glycine; species Glycine max. Next base: position 15,775,896 of record NC_038245.2, read on the forward strand.
CACGAGGATATCGATGTGCGGCAGAGGAAACTTGCCTTTGGGACTGGCTCGATTCATGTCCCGATAATCCACACACATTCACACCTTCCCATCCTTCTTAGGGACTGGTACAATGTTGGCAACCCATTATGGGTACCGAGCAATAGCCAAAAAACCAGCATCAAATTGTTTCTTTACCTCTTCTTTTATTTTCAAGGATGTCTCAGGCTTCATCCTCCTCAGTTTTTGTTTTACTGGGGAACACTCAGGATTTAGAGGTAATCTGTTTTGTATGATATCAGAACTCAAACCGGGCATATCTTGGTACGGCCAAGCAAAGATGTCTTGGTAGTCTTTTAGCAGGGCTGTCAATTCTTCACAGATGGGTGCGGTCATACCCATGCCTATCTTTACTTCCTTTTTCCCACTGCCGGTTCCTAAGTCCACTAGCTCTGTCTCTTCTTGATGAGGCCCCATCTCTTGGTCCTCATGGACGACTATCCTCTCCAACTCCGGGGGAAGTCCCACATCTTCGTCCTCTTCACCCTCCGTCTGATCTATTTCTTGCTTGAAATCGATGGTCGGGTCACAGGTATTAGTACCTTCGAGGGACTCGTCGTCGGATCTGGCGTTTTAAACATAAAGAAATAAACATGCAAATGAATGAAGAAATATCTTTATATTATAAATTCAGGAACAAAAGACATAATGCCTTAACAAAAGGAAACTCTAAAGCCTAGGCCCAACCATAGACTTTAAAAGCCACAGAGGGTTACATTATGCTTGTCACGTAAATGTCCGAGCGCTCCTCCACTCGCCAATTTCCTAGTCGGAAACCAGGAGGGCATGGTCGTACCAAATCCGACCCACTCGGAGAATCATCTTCGCATATCGCAATGACTTGGCCATTGTGTCCTAGACCCGCGCATATAAAGCTCCTATTGATGTGGCAAGGCGGGCCCCCTTCGACTTTTCGTCCCAATTGCGAACCTTGGCTTCCGCTCTTCCTTCTCGCGACACTTTTCCTTATGTCCGCTTGCGTGGGTTTATAGCCTAACCCAAACTTCCCATGGTTTCCTCTGGTGCTTATCAGGCTGGTTCTGCCGCCGTTGTTCTTGCCTAAACCCATTTCGGGCTCGTAACCATTCCCCAACATCACCCGGGCTACCATCATTGCCGTATCGGACAGGCAAGGTTGTCCAGAGAAGGAATCTTCGGAGGCAATGCTTACTACCTCAAAAGATTGGAAGGTTGTTTCTAATGACTCCTCCACGACTTCCACATATGGCATAAAGGATGGGCAACTTACCAAGATGTCTTCCTCGCCCGACACAATAACCAAATGCCCCTCTACTACGAATTTCAATTTTTGGTGGAGTGTAGAGGGAATGACTCCCACCGAGTGAATCTATGAGCGTCCCAAAAGACAGCTGTAAGCCGGGTTAATATCCATTACTTGGAAGGTAACCTGACAGGTATGGGGGCCTATCTATACAGGGAGGTCAATCTCTCCCCTAACTTCTCGGCGGGTGCCGTCGAAGGCACGAACCACCATGGAACTTGGCTTTAGATGGGAAGCATTAAACGGTAATTTCTCCAACGTGCTTTTGGGCATTACATTTAAACTGGAACCATTATCGATGAGTACCTTGGCCACGACATGATCCATGCATTTGAAGGACACATGCAAAGCCTTGTTATGCCCTCTCCCCTCGGCAGGGATTTCTTCTTCGGTGAAGGCGAGATAGTTGTTGGTGGTGATGTTATTGACGAGTCCTCCAAAGCCTTCTAGAGAGATATGGGCTACATGAGCTTCGTTCAAGACCTTTACTAGCAAAGCCTGATGAGACTCAGAGCTCATGAGTAATTCCAAAAGAGAGACCCTGGCCGGGGTTTTGTTGAGCTGCTCAATGGCCTTGAACTTGCTTTGCTGAATAATGCGGAGGAACTCGCCTGCCTCCTCTAGCGATACTTCCTTCTTGCCACAACCATCCCTTTTCTCCGGAAGACCTTTCACTTGAATATCCTCGAACCAACTTGAATTTTTCTTTGGCAAGTCTTGCTTTTCTTAGTTCAGTTTTTAGAGCTCAGACTTCTTCATCCTCTTTTGGAGCTTCGAAGTTCTCCTCATTGATAATTTTCAACTTGGAGAGCCAATCTAACCCTCGTGTACGAACCTTCAGCCATTCATGATAACCACCGATGATGCCATTACGGATGCCCCTAAGTTCTTTATCTTTCCTTAACGTGCCTTCCCACACCTTATGGACTCTTTGTATAACCTTGAAACCTTGCGCACCGAAATCTCTCAGAAGGAAAGGAGAAAGGCTCTCTTTCGCCGGTGCTCCCCTCATGGGGTACCCTAACTATCTTACAGTAAGTGCGGGATTGTAGTTAATGCAACCCCTTGTTCCTATCAACGGGATGTTTGGGTAGTCCCCACATAAGAAGAGAACTCCCTCCATTCCTTCCTTCCATCGAGGAAACCAGTTGATTGTTCTGCCTCCTATCCCAGCCAAGTGTTGGTCCCAATCTACTCTTCTCTTTTCGACACACGAGCGATGGCTTCGAAGCGGACATGGATGCCTTATGTCTTGTTGGAATAGGTGCGAAACCAACCATACACAAAGAGCGGGTAAACAGCAGATGATCCGTGCGCTACTCTTCTCGCACCTTCGGTCAAATGTGTCAAATAAGTCTACCAAGATAGCTACCACCGGGCTTTCTTTGCTATGGTGATATGCAAGGAAAGCATCAATTGCGGCTAGGTCCACCAAACCGTCCATGTTTGGAAAGAGGACAACTCCAAAGATTAGCAATGCTAATACGTCCATAAACGGGACCCACTCCTCTTGATTCGCCATGTCCCTTGCCTTGCCTTCTAAGTACTTCCGTGGTAGGCCCACTACGCCGTTTTGAGTTTGCTTTACACGATCCAATCCTCTCGCCGAATCCCTGACCATAACTGCAATCTTGCTCAAGGAGGGAAGAAACCTGGAGAAAAGATACGGTTTCCTTCCCCCAAGAGGACATCGTAGAATCTCCTCAAATTCTTCGGCAGTCGGTACTAATTGAAAGTCTCCAAACGTGAAGCATCTCAAAGGCTGGTCATGGTATTGGGTGAGTGATACAACGGCTTCTGTGGATATCTCTACTATGGTCAAATCTAAAATCTTTCCGTACACCTTGCGGAAGGCTTGCATTTGGAGAGGTCCCATCAACCGCCCCAACTCCTTAATGTTGGTGATATCTAGGCCCTTAATCTTGACTTGATAAAACCTTTTTCCAGTTTGATTTGTTCCCATGTTTTACTAAAGTGAAAACCTAGTGTGAATCAAAACTCCGACATCTACATGGGTGGAATGGATGAATGCATGAAGAAATGCATATGACACAGATGCAATTTATGAATACGGGAGCCCGGGAAATTGTCTCCTTCTCAGATACAACGTTTGGGGCGACACGGCGCCCGACACATGTATTTAAGAAGGTGATACGGACCCTCCGTTGGTTTGCCAAAGAAAGGGGATCAAGACGGAACCCGTGCATGATGCATATGTGAAAGGCACAATACGGGGATGTACATAGTACGACAATATCCATAAACAAATATAAGCAAAGGGATACATGACACTTAGGACTACATGCATGGCAGTGTGAAAAGTGGCACGCAGCGTGTTTGCTCCGTGCCCCTATTTTAGGGACCTACATGGGAGAGAGCTAAAAGGGCTTTTTAGTGATAATTCCCAAGGTGGTCATATCTCCCTTAATGGTCTCTAGAGGTATCATCCCCTTCGAAGAACATATTGCAGCAGTAGGGACTACTAGCAACAATATGTTATTAAAGAGAAAAACTCTAGATGAGGGTTCACTGTAATCAAGCAAGTCGGAGACCTAGCATGATCACAGATTCACCTCCACTCCTTATGTTCCCACGAACCCGGGTATAGGGCCCTTTTTTCAATTCACCGTGTGTGCAAATAGTGTTGGTGTTTGTGTGCATCAAATGAATAAATATTTACCTAATGCATACATTTTGAAACACACTAAAATCATCAAAAGAGTTTATATAGACAAGAACATAAGAAAAAAGACAAAGAAAAAGAACAAAAGGGAAGTCATAGTAAGGAAAGCACACTGATTGATTGGCCTAACTCTCTAACAAAAGTCCCCAGTGGAGTCGCCAACTGTCGCAACCTACCCTTTGGCGAGAGGGCGGCGCGAGACTCACGGGTGCGTCTTCCAAGAAAGGAATATGCGCAGAGTCGCCACCAACGTTTATTTGAGGAAAACGTCAGAAAAACCAAAAAAGATGTGGTTTACGAACTTTAAGTGAAAGGTTCGGGAGTTGTATTTACGCATGGGGAAGGTATTAGCACCCCACGCGTCTGTCACAAAGGACGACAGCCTTTAATCAAATGTGCGAATATGACTTCAATTTGTGTTATCTTCCCCTTTTTTACGTTCTTATGTCTTTTTATGCCTTTTTATATTTTTTATCTTTTTGTGGTTGACAAGGGTGTTTCCCTTGCTCCTACGTATTCCTCAATTGTGATAAGGAAATCAGACCTACATAGTTCTTTGAAAACTGAACGTTGGTTAAGTTGTCTTTATCCTTTTTTTGCAAGATATATTTTTGATGAATGAAAGGTCATTTTAAGGCGTTGGATCATTAAACGATCTTTTGATTCTTTTGAAAGGAGAGAAAACATTAAGGCATTGGACCATTAATGATTTCTTGGTCTTTTGAAAGAGGTGACAAAGCTATGTGTTGTTTTTTTTAGGCTTTTTAAATCCACGTCTAACCAATAAAAGCAAAAATGACCATTTCAAGGCGTTGGACCTTTAAAAATGGTTTTTTTAGGTGATGACAAAAGCTTGGTTTATGAATTGATTTTAGCCTTAATTTCACTTGGGTTATTAGTCAATTCGATTAAGAAAGAAAAATTCCAAAGAGAAACGTCCGACTGATTTTTTTGGTTATTTTATTAAAAGATATTTTTTATTATTATATTATTATTTTGCCTCTTTTTTGGTTTTAAACGTGGTTACGGCATGACCGAACGGTCGGATTTTATTTTAACAGAAATTAAAAGATGTTACAATTCAAATGATCGGTAGAAATTTATTTTATTTTTTGATTAGGCGAGAAAATGACTTAAATAAATGACTAAAGCACGTCAAAAGGGGGTACGAAAAGTAAATGAAATGAAAATAAAAGCATGCGAAACAAAAGGGGACCACTAAGGGAAATTTAAGAGACAAACAATAAAAGCTAAATGAAAGGAAAAGAAACTCAAAATAGAATGCCCAGGAATGACAAACTAGAAGACTCAAGAATAAGGAACTGCACAAACCATTGTTTGATGGCATGCAACCTTTGTTTGACCGCTTCGAGGTACTTGGCACCCTTTGTTGCACAATACGTGAAGTTTCGAGGCATGCCGGAAATCAAAAGGAAGCATTGTTACACAAGCCGTGAAATTCCGTAACATGCCGGAAATCAAAAGGAAGTATTGTTACGCAATCCGTTAGTTTCCGTAACATTCCGAAAGCTAAAAAAGGAGTAATTACATGACTCGTAAGGTTTCGTAACCTTACGGAAAGAAAACAAGTATCGTTACGAAATTCGTAAAGTTTCGTAACGTTACGGAAAAAGAATCACCAAAAAAGCAAAGGGGTGTATTTAGTAAAAAAAGGGGGTGCAAATAGCAACCAGGCCCACTAGGGCCTTCCAGGATGTTCCTCTAGAAGGCGGTTGCTTCTGGAGGAAGCAACCTGGCTCGCCTGGGCGAGCTGGGTGGCAAGCTCCTCCCCTATTTTCCTATAAATAGGGGGAGGAGTGAAGGAGAAAGGGGTGCAACCCTTTTGATACTTCATAATCACTTAAAATTAGTGAGAAAAATTGTTTCCGTGAAGAAAATCCAAGCCGAGGCGCTACGGTAACGTTTCTGTGGGTGATTTCGCGAAGATTTTCAATCGTTCTTCATCGTTCGCCGTTCGTTCTTCGTCGTTCTTCGGTCTTCAACCGATAAGTTCCCGAAATCGAATTTTTCAATTCATTACATGTACCCTTGGTGGTCCCCATTTGTTTCGCATACTTTTATTCTCGTTTCATTTACTTTCCGTACCCCTTTTGACGTGCTTTAGTCATTTACTTAAGTCATTTTCTTGCCTAATCAAAAAATAAAATAAATTTCCACCGATCATTTGATTGGTAATATCCGTTAATTTCTGTTAAAATGAAATCTGACCGTTCGGTCATGCCGTAACCACGTTGGAAACCAAAAAGAGGTAAAATAATAATATAATAATAAAAAAATATCTTTTAGTAAAATAAACCAAAAAAATCAATCGGACGTTTCTCTTTGGGATTTCTCTTTCTTAATTGAATTGACTAATAACTAAAGTGAAACTAAGGCTAAAATCAACTCGCAAAGTCAAACTCGTCCGCAAAATCACTAAAAAAGGATTTTAAGGTCCAACGCCTTAAAAGGACCTCCTTCCAAGTAAAAAGAATCGCTTGATTTCCCCTTTAGAAAGAACTACGTAGGTCTGATTTCCTCTTCGATGGAGGGTACGTAGGAACAAGAGACCGCTTTTGTCGACCTCAAAAATAAAAAAGAAATAAAAGTTTAGGTACACAATTTAACACAATTCTAAAATTAAGGCTGTTGTCCTTTGAGACAAACGTGAGAGGTGCTAATACCTTCCTCAAACGTAAATACAACTCCCGAATCTGGAATATTCTTCATGACCGGTTTCCTTCGGTTTTTCCGACGTTTTCCACAAATAAAAGTTGGTGGCAACTCCGCGCATTTTCCTCCTTTGGAAGATGCACTCGTGAGCCTCGCCTCGCTCTCCCGCAAAAGGGTAGGTTGCGACAAAGGTGTATGCACAACAAAAAGTTTTGTACAAGTATAGAAATATTTTTTTTATAGGGCTTATAGATATATAAGGGTATGTTTGATTTGCATTTTCATTTTCTGTTTTTATTTCCTATTTTCATTTTCTAAAAACTGTTTTTATTTTAAAAAAATTAGAATTCTGAAAACATGTTTGGTTTGACTACTTGTTTTCTGTTTTCAAGAAATAAAAACACTGAAAATGCATTTTCAAAAGAAAATGTATTTTTAGATTTGCTTAAAATTACATTTCTGCCACGCATTTTCATTTTACCCAAAATGAGGTTTCTGGTTTCAACTGAAAACACTGAAAATGAGATTTTATTGTTTCCAGTTTTTGGTTCGTTTGGGAAAATATTTTCATTGAAAATGAAAACAGAAATTCAATCAAACACATTTACATCACCATTTTTTATTTCCAGTGAAAATGAAAATAGAAAACAAGCAAACCAAACACCCCATAACTTCTTTCATATTTTTTAAATATTCTTTTTAACACTCAGTCCTTCTATTTCCTAATAAGTACTCAGGCTTTCAATATTTATGAAAAACACCTAAACTTACTCTAACCCAATTTTTTATGGATCAAAAGAAAGGATTTTCTAAAATCAAGAACATGGATGACCATAGACGAACACAATGTGCAAAATTTGACGCAATAGATTAATGGCACAAAAACGCATGAAACATATAATGAATTCAACAAAATTGATAACGCACATAGGCCAAATGACGCTACCCAAAACTTAAAGGCACACACGGATCAAAGGATCAATATTGACACAAGCAATGAGCAATTCAAACCAATCAGATTTTTGGAATTGGCAATGACTGGCAAAAAGAAATTGCCGCTACACAAACTAATACACCCATGTACAAATAGGATTTGACTGAGGAACAACAAAACCAATAAATTCGACTCTTGTAACACAAAAGGCACCGCTTCACTCAATCGTTGGCAACTTTAATTCACAAATTGTGTGAATGGAACGACTAATCAGATCAAGGCACTGAAAGGACTAAAATTGACGCACAAAATTCTGTTTCTGGCATATGCAATTGCCACGTAAATAAAAAAGCACCGAAAACATAGAATTGGAAACAATAGATTCAGCGTAATACCGGGATTTGACGCAAGTAGCTGGATTGAAATTTATACCACGGCCAAGCACGTGAATTGATGAATAAATTGATGCTGAACCTTGTTCTGAATGCCAAATGATGAGACATCCTTCTGTCATGAATTACAATTCAGCTTTTTAACATACCCAAAATTTAAGTAAAATTTGTAGAAGAAAAACAAAAAGCAGATTCAGGTGAGAAATAAGAATGCACAATGGCACAATTTTCAAGGATGGATAATTTGAGAAGAATTCATCACAAAGAATAAGAATTTTTTTATAAGAATTTAGGGTTCTACACAAGAACCAAGAGAGAATAATTCTCTTGTACTTAGTACAAAACTAAATTCTGATTTCATCAAAATCTAAGTCTCCTTCATTGATAAAATTGTGATATACATATAGTTGTCCTAAGGCATACAAAGAGTCCCTAATTATAATGAACTCCTAATGATAATAATTAGGGTAAATAACCACTTTTGTCCCTTAATGTGTAATTCGTTGACAAATGTGTCCTTGAAAGATGAAAATACAAAATTTTATTCCTGAAAGTGTAAAAAGTATGACAAATATATTCGGTCGTTAACTTCTGTCTGTCACTTTAATAGAATAGCCTACGTGATACAGAGGGACAAATTTGTCACTGAAATGATTGCCAACGTGGATTGCCAGCATAGGACCATATTTGTCATAATATTTTTTTGACTTTTCGTCTTCCTACTCCGCTGACAAATATGTCCCTCAAAGATGAAAATGCAAAATTTAGTCTCCGAAAGTATAAAAAGTGCAACAAATATATTCGGACGTTAATAATATATTGTGACTAATTATTATTATTATTATTATTATTATTATTATTATTATTATTATGTGTTTGTAATTTACTGCTCCTATTCGTTTAGTACTTATGCAATATATTTTTTAAATTGTTTTTTAATATATATTTTTATTATTTTGATTTCTTTGTCAAACCTTAAGTTTTGCTGTTAAATTTTTTTATCTTATATCTTATAATTTTATCAAATTTCTACTAAATTTCTCACTTTTAATCTTTAAAATTATTTCATATCCCAATTCCAACTTAAGTATCCTTATATTTAGATTGAAAATAATATGTCAAGAGTTTTGAGTAGAAAAAACACAACTGGCCACAGGACCAAATTTATTTATTTATTTTAAAAAAAAGAATTTAATCAACTATTTTTTTAAAAAGAAAGTCTCACAAAATTTAATCTAGATAAAGCTAAAGTGGAATTATAAGTCTTTTTCCTTAATCAATAAAATGTATATATACCTTAAATATGAAAAAAATTCCTTGAATAAATCTTATGTGCTTCCACTCGATACAACACATATTATACATATGAATGAAATAAAAACAGTTACTAACAAATAAAGAATCCAAATAAATTTAAATAAAAAATATAATAATGCTCAAATTAATACAGAGGTTAACTTTAAAATAAAACAAAAAAAAACTAATACAAAGGTTTATTCTTTGCCTTTTGGATGTAGAGTTGTATCTCTCATTGATTTAGGGGCTGTAACGACGTTGTATTTCATTTGGCATACTGTGACAGAGTATGTCATACCCTAATTTCGTCCGGGGATTATTACTTGATAATATGCAACCTTTGATCGGCCGCTTTGAGATACTTGGCATCCTTTGTTTCACAATATGTGAAGTCCCGAGACATGCAGGAAATCAAAAGGAAGCAGGCTTACGCGATCCGTGAAATTCCGTAATGTGGCGGAAACCAAAAGGAGGTGTTGTTACGCAATCCGTGAGTTTCCGTAACTTCTTCGAAAGCTAAAAAAGAGTAAATACATGATCCGTAAGGATCCGTAACCTTACGGAAAGAAAATAAGTATTGTTACGAAATTCGTAAAGTTTCGTAACGTTACGGAAAAAGAATCACCAAAAAAGGTAAAGGGGGTGAACTTATCAAGATAGGGGTGTAAATAGAAATTCAAATCTAGGCCTTTCCGGAACATTTTGGAAGTTGGGTTGCTTAAGGAGGAAGCAACTGGGCGGCAAGCTCCTCCACGTTTTTGAAAAATGGTTTCCGGGGCTTCCGCGGCTTCCGTAATACTTCCATGAAATTTCCGAAAACCTTGGGTAAGCATATTCCACTTAACATTGGTGAAAGGGAAGAGAAAAAAGATGAAAGTTAAGTCATATATGCTTCCGTAAGGCTTTCGTAACTTTTCCGTAAATTACGAAAGAAGGTGGGGTGAACTTATTAAGATAGGGGTGTAAATAGAAATTCGAGTCTAGGCCCTTCTGGAACATTTTGGAAGTTGGGTTGCTTAAGGAGGAAGCAATTGGGCGGCAAGCTCCTCCACGTTTTTGAAAAATGGTTTCCGGGGCTTCCGCGGCTTCCGTAATACTTCCGTAAAATTTCCAAAGACCTTGGGTAAGCATATTCCCCTTAACATTGGTGAAAGGGAAGAGAAAAAAGATGAAAATCAAATTCGAAAACACTTCCGTAAGGCTTCCGTAACTTTTCTGTAAAATACGAAAAGGGGGGTGAACTTAGTAATTCAGGTGCGCTTAGAAATCTTCTTCATTAAGTCTCTGGCGGCAAGCACCTCCCTTTTTTTCTATAAATAGGGGAGGGGGGAGCTGTTTCAAAATGTTCAAGACCCCTTTGGCTATGCATTTCGACTATTTTGGGCAAAAAACACGTTTTCGTGAAGAAAAATCGAGTCGAAGTGCTTCCGTAACGCTTCCGTAAGCGATTCTGTGGAAATTCTTCATCGTTCTTCGTCGTTCTCGACCGTTCTTCAACATTCATCGTTCGTTCTTCGTTTTCTTCAGTCTTCAACGGGTAAGTACCTCAAACCAAGCTTTTCAATTCATTCTATGTACCCGTGGTGGTCCACATTTTGTTTCATGTATTTTTATTCTCATTTTCATTCGCTTTCTATACCCCATTTTGACGTGCTTCAGTCATTTATTTAAGTCATTTCTCGCCTAATCTAAAAATAAAATAAATTTCCACCGATCGTTTGAATTGTATCATCCGTTAATTTCGGTTAAGATGAATTCCGACCGTTCGGTCGTGCCGTAACCACGTTGGAAATAAAAAAAGAGGTAAAATAATAATATAATAATCAAAAAATACCCTTTTAGTAAAATAAAGCGAAAAATCAATCGGACGTTTTCTCTTTGGGATTTCTCATTCTTAATTGAATCGACTAATAACTAAAGTGAAACTAAGGCTAAAATCAACTCGCCTAGTCAAGCTCGTCCACAAAAAATAGGGTTTTGAAAGTTTATCATTTCAGTTTCTTACCAAGTAAAATGGATCATTTTTAAGGTCGAACGCCTTAAAATGATCACCTTTCAAGTAAAAAGAATCACTTGATTCACGCATAAGAAAGAACTACGTAGGTCTGATTTCCTCTTTGATAGAGGGTACGTAGGAGCAAGAGCCCCGCTTTTGTCAACCTCAAAAAATAAAAAGAAATAAAAGTTAAGGTAGCACAATTTCCACAATTCTAAAAAATAGGCTGTTGTCCTTTGAGACAAACGTGAGAGGTGCTAATACCTTCCTCAAGCGTAAATACAACTCCCGAACTTAGAATTTTCATTTTGACCGGTTTCCTTCGGTTTTCCCGACGTTTTCCACAAATAAACGTTGGTGGCGACTCCGCGCATCTTTCCTCCTTTGGAAAGCGCACCCGTGAGCCACGCCTTCGCTCGCCCGCGAAAGGGCACGTTGCGACAGAGTACATAATAAAGATTAACAATTAATTAAAGAAACAAAAATTTCAAGAAATAAAAGGCTTTCATTTTTTTAAATGGTAACTCAATTTTTTTATATCATAAAACTAAAGAAATTTATTTTATTTTGGAAAATAAGTAGTTATATTGATTAATTAAAAAACTAATTAACAATTTGATAGATGGATAATAGATAAATAATCAAAGTATAAGAGTTCAAATCTTAATCTGTATTTTACTGTTTTTTTAATCCATTTTCCCTAGCTCTCTCCTATATAATTCATTATTAACGTCCAGATATATTTGTCGCACTTTTATACTTTCAGGGACTAAATTTTGCATTTTCATTTTTTACGGACGCATTTGTCAGCGAAGTGGAAACATGAAAAGTCAAAAAAATATTATGACAAATATGTCACTGTGCTGACAATCCATATTGACAATTATTTCAGTGACAAATTTGTCCCTTCATGCCACGTAGGCTATTTTATTAACGGTGACGGACGGAACACTATTAAAATAAAATTTTATAACGACAACTAATCTACGACGGTCATATAAAAACCGTCTTAAAAATATGAACAATGACATTTTTGTAATTAAGTGTAATTTTTCAAAGACGGATTTCAGAGAACCATATTTGAAAACACATTATTATATCGTTTCATAAAGAACCGTCTTTGAAAGCATTGACTTATTTAAAAGACATGTGACTCTCGAACTCGTGCATCGTCTCTCTCACTCACGCATCTTCTGTCACAGGGAGGAAACCCTGAGCCCCAATCCCGCGAAGGTGGAGGAGAAGATGGTACCATTTGAAGAATCACCATCTCTCAAACGGTACCAGGAAGCGGAAATGGGAATGGAAAGGACGCCGCAAAGAAGAATAACCATCATCCTCGCCCGGAGAATGTCATGCTCCTTCGCCGCGCCGCCACCTCCTCTGCCAGAGCTCCGCTGTTTGAGCTACCGATTATGAATCCTGCGCAGTACGAGAGTGAGAGTGAGACCATTTTTGGTGCTCTTAATCTGAACCTGCAACTCTTTTGTAATGAAGTTCTCAATATTGTCGACGGTGTGCTCGATGAAGCTTTCAATTTCTTCTACTAGTAACACTCCATTCCTTTTCTTCTTCTTTTTTTTCTTTTTCCAATTTTTCTAAACATGGTTTTGGAAATTATACGACTCTGTGTTCGTGTGTGCTTTTTTTCAGGGACGCATCCACAATCGAAGCTCAACATCAAAGCCACCCAAAGGTCCCAGGATCTGAAAAAGGTTAATCTTTTTTAATTTTTTTTGCACTGGACACAATAATTAGGGTAATTATTAATTAATTATAATGGTGTGTTGTGAAAGGGTGTTGATTGTGTTCAGCAGAATGTTCAATCTGTTTTGGACAAATAACTTGCTGCTTGGGAGAGTTACATCCTCCGTCACTGTTTTGCTCTTCCCCAAGGTTTTCATATGCCAAACACCGTATGTTATGTTATACTCTAATTGCTTCTTAACTAATCTCGTTTTTGTGTTGTGTTGTCTTTAGCTTTACCTAACTTATCACTGTTACAATGTCTTAAACATTGTTGGTGTGATATTTTTATTTTTTTTATTAGGCAAATGTTAGCAATTATTATGTCATGCTAGTGGTGGAATTCAAGCCCATGACCAATATCACTCCAACCCCTATTTTAGTTGTTAATGTTGACCTTTATAGCATTTTTGTTTGAGATATTGCAATAGACAATGATGAAATTCCTATCAGATTTATATCGCGCCAGGCCACAAGACCTCTGTGACTTTGTTGTTATAGTATTAATAACTTAATATGATCAAGGATCGTATATGCCTTCTTTGAGATTGATGTATGAAATTAATATTATATGCACCATAGAGGAGTAGGATGCTAAGAGGATGACATAACTACATATGCAGCATTGACTATGGTGAATGTCTCTTTTGAAGTGCATACCAGAAAACCTGACTTCTAAATCCTAAATGCATGATACATAGGAAAGATATCACAATGTTTTGTATTGGCAGCGGAGGAGAAGATGGTACCGTTTGACTATGGTCCCTTGGCTCAAGTGACAAATGAGGACATCGTGCTTTGAAGGCTACACTCTATGGGCATGAAAAACCTGGAAATTTGATCTCAGTTGCCAAGTATGAGTTAATCTATTTTAGTATTACAGATAGTCTGATACTACACTTTCCTTTTCAGAATTTAAAATTACTCAAAACATTATCATTATTTACTCTAATATCGACAGTTTAAAGATGCAACCATCATTAATGCATAGCACAATTAACAATAATATTATGCTTAGTTCTATGTTTTGTAGGACGCAAGAAATGTTTTCCTTTGCATTTGTCCCTAGTTACAGTTCATAGTTCGATGGTGCAACTTGATCCTAAAAGATTTGACCTATTGTGCCGTTACATTTCAATTGGCAATATTGTATTGTTCATTGGTAGGTTTCTTGTAAAAAAAGTATTGGAAAAGAAGCAGGAGCTTGAAACTTCGAATTCAAAAGCGAAATCTTTTAGTGAATTCTTGTATAGATACTGCAAGATGGAAAGGGATCAAAGCTATACCAACTCCATGAAAGTTGTTTATGGTTATTTGCATAAGAGAATGACTTGCAAGTCTATACTCCAGAATGTGAAGATCTTCTGACTTCAAATATGATTCTTGTCCACATACAATGTATAATATCATTTTTCTGAATTCTAACAACATCCTCTTTGTTTCTACTTTTATGTCCCAGTTGTGGGAAATTGAAGATTTTGAGTGCAAGAATGGTTGTTACAGAGTTTGCCTCAACTATTAATGATATACAACCCAAAGGTTAGTTAATCATGCTTTGTTTCCTTATTTTTGTGAGTGGAGCTTAAGTATATCTTTTATGATATTACTAAATATGCAAGTTCCTTCTTATTATGATTGAATGTAGGTTCATAGTAAATACTAGTCAATCTAGCATAATAATATCAAATACCTTGAATGATGTGAATATGAGGAAGGTAATTTGGTTGACAATTTATCTATTTTATGTAATGATCTCAGATAAAGGAAAGCTTCTAGAAGGAAAAAATGACTCAATTGAGACAGCTCAAAGAAGGGGAATATTTGCTAAATCACACGTGTCCACTATGGGTAACAGAAAGAGTGTGAGAGAGAGAAAAACCAACTTTAGGTTGGTGGATTATGTAACCAACTAATAGTGGTATTTAGAGGGGGAGAATGGGTAGTGAGAGGTAGGAAGGTGTGAACATTTCTCTTTCTTCTTCTCTTTCTCTCTATGACTATTGTATTCAGTCCTTCTAATTGTACACACTGTACTCTTAGAGGTTGATTCTCTTTTCAATACGGGAATAAAACGAGTACATCCTTCAATTTGTAGTAATTCCCTTTCATTGGTGCTTTCATCTAGCCATGGCAGATAACAAGCGAATGAAGGAGCTCAGTGCCGATGTTAAGCGCAACGCGGAGACAATTCAAAATGTGCAAGCTCAAATGTCTCGATTGGAGCTCACGAACAAAAGCTTGCTAGATCGGTTAGAAGGAATGCAGCAGAGTAACGATTCCAAGTTCAATTCCATCTCATCGGCACTTGATTCTTTGATACAGAACAAGACGATTCCGGTATCTCCCCATGGCGCTGCGAGCTCACAGAAATCGCCATTTCAGGTACGCAATATCAAGCTGGAATTTCCCAGATTTGATGGTAAGAACGTCCTCGAGTGGATTTTTTGTGCTGAGCAATTTTTTGATTATTATGGGACTGTTGATAGCGAGCGATTGACCCTTACCTTAGTTCATTTGGATCAAGATGTAGTACCTTGGTTCCAAATGATGCAGAAAACAAACCCATTCACTTCCTGGAAAGACTTTACTAGAGCCCTTGAGCTCGATTATGGCCCATCCATATATGAATGCCCTAGAGCAACACTCTTCAAATTAACCCAGACTGGTTCTATTGTTGAATACTACTTGCAATTCATTGCCCTCTCGAACAGAGTCTATGGCATTAGTAATGAAGCTCTCATAGATTGCTTCATTAGTGGATTGAACCCAGAAATTCGTAGGGATGTCCTGATACACTCGCCCATTAACTTGGTTAAGGTTGTATCCTTAGCTAAAGTCTATGAGGAAAAATACACCCAAACACAAACCCAGAATAACTTTAAACCACCAAAAAGCCCAAACACAAACCCACAACAACCCAATAGAACTCTTTTCAGTCCAAACAAAAATGAGACCAACCACAAAATAGGAAACCCACCTTTACTACAAACACCCCCCACCAGACCAATGCACCCTAACCAAAAGAACCCCAATATCAAACGAATTTCAGCAGTCGAAATTCAACTCAGAAGGGACAAAGGATTATGCTACTGGTGTGATGAAAAATTCTCAACGGCTCACAAGTGCCCCAACAAGCAGATCATGATGTTACTATTTGATGATACAAAGAATCCCGAGGACAGTGAAAGTGGTGTAGTACCACCAGACAAGGGTGAAACATCAGTGGAAAGTGAGCACACTGAGCATCACTTGTCATTAAATGCGCTGAATGGTTCTACTAGTGTTGGAACATTGAGATTTCAAAGTCGAATTGGAAAAATTTCTATGCAGGTTTTAGTTGATGGAGGAAGTTCTGATAACTTCATTCAACCTAGAATTGCAAAATTCCTGAAGTTACCAATACAACCAGCACCAGGTTTTAAAGTTTTAGTGGGCAATGGACAGTATTTGACAGCTGAAGGGGTCATTACTGAGTTACCAGTGCTGATCCAAGGGCACAAACTGACTGTACTAGTGTATCTTCTCCCAGTTGCTGGAGCAGATTTGATTCTAGGCACGACTTGGTTGGCTACCTTGGGTCCACATGTAGCAGATTATGCAGACATGACAATCAAGTTCATTCACCATGGGAAGTTTGTCACATTTCAGGGAGAAAAAGCTCATACACCAAAGCATGCTCAGTTGCATTTTTTGAGAAGAATGCAAACTACTAGTTCTATTGTAGAGTGTTTTGTAGTACAAATGATGAAGACAGAGGAAGAGGTGGACGTGCTGAAGGGTCTACCAGATGACATTGAACCAAAATTAGCTATTTTGCTGCACACTTACAAAGCTGTGTTTGATAATCCAGTGGGTCTGCCACCACAGAGAAAATAAAATCATGCTATACCTTTGAAAGAAGGCTCAAACCCAGTCAAGGTTAAACCTTACAGGTATCCGCATAGCCAAAAAGAACAAATTGAAAAGATGGTAATGAAAATGCTAGATCAGGGAATAATTTAGCCTAGTAATAGTCCTTTTTCATCACCTATTCTTTTAGTAAAAAAAAAGATGGTAGTTGGAGATTTTGTACAGACTATAGGGCCTTGAATGCTTTAACTACAAAAGATAGTTTCCCTATGCCTACTGTGGACGAGCTGTTAGGTGAACTATTTGGTGCAAAGTATTTTTCTAAACTGGATTTAAGGTCTGGTTATCACCAAATACTAGTCCAACCTGAGGATAGACATAAAACAACATTTAGAACTCACCATGGCCATTATGAGTGGTTGGTAATGCCATTTGGTTTAACCAATGCTCCGGCTTCTTTTCAGTGTTTGATGAACCATATTTTCCAACATGCTTTAAGGAAATATGTGTTAGTTTTTTTTTATGATATATTGGTATATAGTTCCACATGGCATGAACACTTATGCCATCTAGAGGCTGTATTGAAAGTGTTGAAAGAAAATGTTTTGTTTGCTAAGTTGTCTAAATGCTCTTTTGGTGTATTGGAGATAGAGTACTTGGGACATATAGTTTCAGGTGAAGGAGTTGCTATGGATGCTATTAAGGTGCAGGCAGTTCTAGAGTGGCCTACACCACTCAATATCAAGCAGCTGAGAGGTTTCTTAGGCCTCACTGGTTACTATCGAAGGTTTATCAAAGGATATGCAAAGCTTGCTGCACCATTGACAGATTTACTTAAAAAAGAAGCATTCAAGTGGACATCAGAGGCAGAGACAACATTTGTTCAATTGCAGAAAGTCATGACTTCAGCCCCAGTGTTAGCTCTTCCTAATTTCGAGCTGCCCTTCATTCTGGAAACTGATGCTTCCGACACTGGTATTGGAGCAGTATTACCTCAAAATGGCCACCCAATAGCATTTTTCTCCAAGAAACTTGCACCTAGAGTGCAAAAGAAATCTGCCTACTTTAGAGAGATGTTAGCAATTGCTGAAGCTATAGCTAAGTTTAGACACTACTTGCTGGGACACAAATTTATTATCAGAACTGATCAAAAAAGCTTGAGATCATTGATGGAACAACCCCTACAGACACCTGAACAACAAGAGTGGTTACACAGGTTTTTGGGATATGATTTTGTGATTGAATACAAGGCCGGAAAGGAGAATATAGCTGCTGATTCTTTGTCACGAATGATGATGTTGTCTTGGTCTGAACCTCAAGCTAGTATACTGCAGAAGATTGAACAAGCCACTGCAGAGAATGTTGCATTGCAGGAACTGATACAGCTGTGTAAACAACATCCAGAATCACAGAGAAATTACTCAATCAAGGGTAATTTGTTGTATTGGAAGAATCTGGTAGTAATTCCTGAGGAAAATGAATTGATTCAAATGCTGCTGAAAGAATTTCATAACTCTCCCATAGGAGGGCATGCAGGGATTAAAAGAACTACAGCTAGAATTGCAAGCCAATTCTACTGGCCATCATTGAAGAAGGATGTAAACAGCTTTGTGCAGAGTTGTGACATCTATCAGAGAGCCAAAACAACAACTTCTCTACCTGCAGGATTATTGCAACCACTACCCATTCCATCACAAGTGTGGGAAGATATTGCTATGGACTTCATAACCGGTTTACTTGCTTCTCATGGGTTCAACACCATTTTGGTTGTCGTTGACAGACTGACAAAATTTGCCCATTTCATTCCTATGAAGAGTGATTACACCAGCAAATCTATGGCAGAGGTTTTTATGAACTAGATTGTGAAATTGCATGGTATTCCGAAGTCTATAACTTCTGACAGAGACAAAGTCTTTACCAGCCAATTTTGGAAGAATTTATTCCAATTACAGGGCACGACATTGGCTATGAGCTCAGCCTATCACCCACAAACGGATGGTCAATCCGAAATATTAAACAAATGTTTAGAGATGTTTTTGAGGTGCTTCACATTTGAGAATCCAAAGGGGTGGTACAAGGCGCTAGCATGGGCAGAATATTGGTACAATACAGCTTATCACACGAGTATTCAAATGACACCATTCAAAGCTTTGTATGGTAGAGATCCACCTACTCTGGTGAGATATCAACCAGACATCACTGATGTTCCAACTGTGTAGGAGCAATTGACTGCTAGAGATGAATTTTTGAGACAATTGCAGGATAATTTGATGAAGGCTTAGACATATATGAAGAATCAGGCTGATAAGAAAAGTCAAGATGTCAATCTACAGGTGGGAGACTTGGTTCTAGTTAAACTACAACCATACAAACAACATTCAGCTGCTCTTAGAAAGAATCATAAGTTGGGAATGCACTTCTTTGGCCCCTTTAAAATTCTGGCCAGAGTAAGAGCAGTGGCCTACAAGTTAGAGTTACCTGCAGAAGCTAGAATACATAATGTCTTCCATGTCTCTCAGCTGAAGTTGTTTAAAGGAACACCAGGAGAACAGTACTTGCCTTTACCTTTAACTACAACAGAAAGTGGACCAATTATTATGCCTAGTAAGCTGCTACAGGCCAGAACTATACTTAAAGGCAACTAGAAAGTACCTCAGCTGTTAGTGCAATGGGAGGGAACTGATGAGGTAGAAGCTACTTGGGAGAATGTTGTTGAATTCCCAGCTAACTTTCCTCACTTCAACCTTGAGGACAAGGTTGTTTTAAAAGGGGATGGCATTGTAATGATCTTAGATAAAGGAAAGCTTCTAGAAGGAAAAAATGACTCAATTGAGACAGCTCAACAGAGGGGAATATTTGCTAAATCACACGTGTCCACTATGGGTAACAGAAAGAGTGTGAGAGAGAGAAAAACCAACTCTAGGTTGGTGGATTATGTAACCAACTAATAGTGGTATTTAGAGGGGGAGAATGGGTAGTGAGAGGTAGGAAGGTGTGAACATTTCTCTTTCTTCTTCTCTTTCTCTCTGTGACTATTGTACTCAGTCCATCTAATTATACACACTGTACTCTTAGAGGTTGATTCTCTTTTCAATATGGGAATAAAACGAGTACATCCTTCAATTTGTAGAAAGTTAGTTTATTTTTTTTCCTTTTGGAGGGATTACTACATTTGTTATTAATGATGATGGTGGTCTGCAATTAACATGTACATTTCAATATCTGCTTGATATGGACCAGGAATTTGGATAGAGATTAGGAATTTGGTCGAGGCAAAGTTTTTTTCTCATTCTGGCAAACAAAAATTTGCTTTACACTTTGAAATATTACTTTTAAATTGTATTCTCATTTCAGCCTTAGAGTTGGATCCTCAATTATGTGTAGAAAATTCTTCAAATATCTGATTGGAAGTTGTTCCTACCTTTCATTTTCTTTGAATTGTGTTGATAAGGACATATTGCATTTTCACTTTGATTCATACTGCTTTTGCAGTTCAGCGGCTTTATTTGCAGTTGTCGTTCATTGATTTCTATAGTGGGAGGAAGGTGAAATTGACCTTTGATATAACATGCTTAAAATGGTAAAGTTTTGCATTTTTTTTTTTTTTCAATTTCAATGCTCATTGATCCGATTTCAATATTATTTCTGCATTTTATTTTTTTTGCCATAATAAAATGTCTCTGCCTTCATCGCTTGTAGAAGGAATAAGAACTGCAGCAGAGAGTGAGAGTTGGGTATTCAAGAATTAGTAGGCTTTCTAGATGTATTTCCCAGGCAGTTTAAAACTAATAATTACAAAATGTAATATATTTTTTATTATTAATATTTCTTATTAAAATTATATATATGTCTTATGCAAATGCGAATATCCTTATAAAGATAATAATTTTAAAAAATGTTTGCATAAATTAACATAATGCAAGACATGTGTGAATATAAAATCATTTGAATATATATTAATTTTGATAACGATTTTTATATATTTTTAAATATTTATATACATATCCTCTAATATATAATTATACTAAATAAAATAATTAAAAATACATGAAAATCATAATCAAAGTAAATTATATATTGTAAAGTTAATACCCGTGCATGGCTAAGCTTATTATATTAGTTCTAATAAATTTAAGAGTTTGCATTATTTTCCGTAAGTTAAAAGTTATAGCTAGCTATCTAACATGCAGAAAGTTAATCTGATATATTTTGAGGACTAGTTTGAATTGTACTTCGGTGATTAATTACAACCTAGTCCAAAGTCTAAAATTTTTATAATTTACAATATATAATATTCATAAAAAACTATATACATAATGTTAATATTGCTATATTATACTCACAAATCAGATTAACTCAAATTTGTTCCGTATATTTTAAGTATTAATTAGGTTGAGTTCGAGTTCAAATTAATAAATAACTATTAAAATTTCTAGTCAAATAGAATTAAAGATAAACTTATCCCACAACACCCCTACAACCTACCCTCCCATTATCTTAAGAAACATATTAGATAAGGTACAAAACTTTTTCTTTTTTTAAAAAAAATGACAAAAATTGGATGAACATTATTTAATCAAATGTTAAATATTAGAAGAGACTATAGAGCTGAAGTAAAATAATGTTGGGGAATGGGGATTTAGCTCATTGTATAGCGCTGGCTTCTTGTGAGTTTGCAGGTATTGATACCCCATATCTCCCCTGGTGCCTTACATTTTGCTTTATCTTATTTATTTTTTATCATTATATTTGTACAAAATTGTCTTGACATGTTTTTGGCTGCCAAGATCATTGAGAAACATCAAAGAAATTTGGTGTAACTACACTTCATCTATCTAGTTTGAGTAATAAAAAACTTGTTTCTATTTCATTTTTGGCCTGAGTTTTTAAAAGATTTAATAAAACAAAAAATAAAGCAACTAAAAGCATCAATATTGTTGATGCAAATGTTACTTTTATTTCCTATTGACACCACTTGCTCATAATGATTTTTTTAATTAATTTGTAGGATGTCTCAAAACATGTTTTCCAC
The DNA here is from genome assembly GCF_000004515.6 of Glycine max. Taxonomy (NCBI): domain Eukaryota; kingdom Viridiplantae; phylum Streptophyta; class Magnoliopsida; order Fabales; family Fabaceae; genus Glycine; species Glycine max. The sequence continues at coordinate 15,797,818 of NC_038245.2, forward strand.
ATTGTTACTAATACACTCAATTACATAGCGATGAAGATGTGGTTTTTGGTGAATCCACCTAGCAAGGCAACCATTCAAGTTCAACACATGTTTTAATAATTAAATATATGTAATATTAGTTATAAATATTATTTCATCAATAAAATTAATTGAATTACAATTACTACTAAGATCTAGCTGATACCTAGTCATTTGGCTAATGGTTCTATTCAGTATTGATTGTAGTAGCATTATTTTTGCAAAGAAAATTTGTCATACGTTGATACCGTAGTGTTTGATGATAAATTATTAACTCTGAATTTTTTACCTGTATCTATAATTAGTCTATAGGGTAGTTAAGATTGATTTCACTCATTAAGTGTTGTAAATGCGAGGCTGTATTTCTTATGGAGCATTAAGGGAAAATGTTGTAGTGTTGTGATAAATGTCTATTCATGCGTGTGTATTGGCATCTGAGATTGTCCTTTTTTCTGCTATTCATACGTTTTTTTTTTTTAAAAAAAGCACATTGTCATACCCTAATTTGGTCTGGGGACTATCGCTCATTGATCTTTTGATCCTTGCTAGTCGACTTACGGTGTTAAACCAGTTACAGTGTGAAACAGATGATCATTTAGTGTTTTGATTAAGAATGCGAAAAATACCAAAAAAAGGGGACAAAAGGGTCTTTTCCTTGGTTTTCCTGGACCCTAGCTCGCCCAGGCTAGCCTCTGGCTCGCCTGGGCTACCAAATAACTTCATGGTGAAGAAACCAACTCGCCTTGGCGAGCTCATTCCTTCAGCACTAAGTTTTAGCTTGCCTGGGCGAGCTGCAACTACCCAAAGTGACCCTTTGCCTATAAATAGGCGTCGTAGGGGTGTTTTAAGGGGTTCTGAGAGTTAGAAGTGGAGAGAATTGAGAGAAGAGAGAAAGAAGAAGAAGAAGAAAGAAGAGGAAACAAAGCCTAGACACTACCGAATCGTGACCCCAATCATTCCCTACATTGTTCCTTGTTCGATGTTCTTCGTGCGACCGTCAGTTAGTTTTATTTTTAATATTTGAATGTGATCTATGTACCCTTGTTATTATGTGCACATCCATCTTCTCCATCTATCATCGGCGATCTTGTTTTTCTTTGTAAAGTTCAATCTTAACCGATCACTAGTGTTGTAAAGTTGTCTTTAAAAAGATTGAAAGTTAATAAACAAAATCAAGATAAAACCAACTCATAACTAACTTCTTTTTATCAAATATCACTTGAGATCATTTCAAGGTACAACGCCTTAACTATTCTCTCCGCTTTTCAAAATTTAAAACATTGTTTCAAGGTCCAATGCCTTAAACGACTTTTTGTTCACAATTAAAATGAATCTTTTAAAAACATAAAAATCAATTTAACACACAAACATTCAGACTAAAAGAACTACATAGGTCTGAATTTCTCATTGCACCTGAAGATACCTAGGAGCAAAGGCAACACCCTTGTCGACCCCAAAAAAATAAAGAAAATATAAAAAGGGAAAAGTAAATAATTTTGAAGTCACGTTGCGCACACATGATTAAAGGTTGTCGTCCCTTGTGACGGACGCGTGGGGGTGGGGTGCTAATACCTTTCCCATGCGTAAATAACTCCCGAACCCTTAATTATTTTCAAAATTCGTTGACCTCTTTTGGTTTTTCTAACGTTTTCCTCGAATAAACGTTGATGGCGACTCCGCTAGTTTTCTCCCTTAGAGACGAACGCTTTGGCTTATCTGTTTTGTCTTCGTCGTCCCGTTGTGAGATAGGTTGCGACACACATTCTAAGACGGTTCTCTGAAAAGTCATCTTAGAATGTAGAGACATTCTAAGATGGTTTCTTGAGAAAACCATCTTAGAATCGACAAAAAAAGTTTTAATTTTTTTTAAATAATTCTAAGACGATTATATGAAGAACCGTCTTAGAAAGTGTATCCTTCTAAGATGATTCTTAACTAAGAACCGTCTTAGAAAAGTAAGAACCGTCTAAGAATGATATATTTTTCTAAAACGACTCTCTAGGGAACTGTCGTAGAAAATATGCACTTTCCACGACGTCAGTTAATAACCGACGTAAAAAGTGTTTTTTGTAGTAGTGGAAGTTAACGGTCGGATATATTTGTCGCACTTTTTACACTTTCAGGGACTAAATTTGTATTTTCATCTTTCAGGGACGCATTTGTCAGTGAATTACTCATTGAGGGACAAAAGTGACTATTTACCCTAATAATTATTTAAAGTTAGTGGCTTATTAATTTGCTAGCAAACCAACAACCACTCCTATTATGCCATATTAAATATTTACAATTTATTTGATAGAAAATAAAAATAGATAATATATCTTCATGAGTACCATCTAGCAAATCAATCCACCAAGTCCTTGTAGTGTTTCATTGTACATGTTCCTTTGTTTCATACTCGCCAATTCATAATTCAGTACATGCTTATGGACATGTTTATTCATATTTTCCTCCGCATGTTTGTGTTGCTGCAATGTTACAATTAGTTATGATTATGTAATTTTCAAACTTATTGGACAGGGAATGAAAAGATGTATATGATGAGTGTCCTACCAAATCTTTGTTGGAAGAAAATACAACAAATGATCAACGTCTTAAATTGGATGTTTGTCTTTGAGCAGTTATTTTCCCTAATAAATGGATGTTTGTCTTTGAGCAGTTAAAATGAATTAAGTGTTGAATTTTATTCCTTGTTAAATTCTTCAAAGTTTATATACAATGATTCCTGATGTTTGCTGTTGTATTTCTGTAGGAGCAAAACAAACATTCTGATTAATACCATGAAAATCAATGTCATCTAACCCCTCTTTTCTTTAGGTTGAATGGCTCTAAATAATTTCATTCCATTTCCTAACCTGCTTAACCTTGTTGTTAAGTTAGTCCACTTTTGACACTATTAGAAATCTAATAGATCATATTAGGGTTCTGGTAGATCATAGAAAAGGAGAAAGAAGAGAAGATAAAATTTCAAAGAAGAAATGAGAAAATATTATTGGGTAAGTAATCTAATGATAAAACTTTAAAGAATAAATGAGACAGTACTCTAATGGACACAAAACTTTTTTTTCTTTGCAGATGTACAATGAGAAGATCATGAATCTGTTAAATCTAAATCAAAGAAGTCTACAGGTAAAATCTATAAGATTATAGTTTATGTATCATACCTTTGTACTAATTCAAAGTGGTTTCTTTCTTGTGGGAGCTAACTTTGAGTATCCTCTTAAAGTGATATGTTGAACAACAAAATTAGCCTTTGTCAGGTCATTTTTTAATTCCCAAAAATGTAATTAATGGAAAATATTTATGTATTTATTTTTATAAAAAAATTGAATGATTTTGTGTCCTATATATATATGAATGCATCTAACTTTTAAAATTTAATTGCCATGCTTTTTATCCTGAAGTTTTTGGAACAATAAGTAATCTTCAAACATTTTTTTAAATTTTAGTGACTAAAAATTTGTGACAAAAATTCAAGTTGTCACTAATAATATATCATATGTGACTAAATTTTATTTTGCCACTAATATTATTTACAATAGTGACAAAAAAGAAGTTGTCACTATAATTTTATTATTAGTGACAAAAAAATATTTGTCACTAATATCTACATATTTTATTTTCATATTTAAAATTGTCACTAATGCACATTCTAGTCAAGTAGTCAACATTATTAAGGTATTTATGGAAAAAAGAAAAAAAATATGTTTGTCATAAATATTATATTTTATTAGCCTATTTGTTTTCAATTACAATTGACAAATTATTTATCATTAAAAATTTAAAGCAGTTATGAGATGATAAGTAGTTGACAAATTATTCATCATTCAAAATTTAAAGCAAAAAGAAGAGTTGAACCTATAACCCCTTACTATAATAAGCAAATCAAACCACTAATCCACCTTTGTTTCTAGTAAATTAAGTGAGAAGTAATTAATTTATTTACATTCTATTTATGTTATCAATTTACATATTGTATTATTAATATTGCATTATTAGTATTTTATTATTTATATTTTTTAGTTATATAATCTTATTTATTTTTTTATTTATATATAACAAAACATAAACAAGATAATATAAATAATAAAAATAAATAAAAATATAAACAAAATATATAAATAATAACATATAAATAAAAAATATAATGATCCAAATATTAATAATAAAATATAAATAAGAAAACATAAATAACATCATATAAATAATAAAAAATATAATGATTCAAATATAAATAATAAAATGTAATCAATGAAATATTAGTTATCTTGTAAATGTAAATTTTAATATTATTTACTAGGCATGAATACAATATGTATCAACATAATACAATGCTTAGCGTGTTAATATTTGCGATAAGTAATTAAAAATACTTATTATATGCAAAAAAAACTTAAAATATTAAAATCTTTCAATTATATATTGATTATCATATCATTTATTCAAACTTCTTTTAAATTATTTATTGGAGTTTTAAAACACATATTAATTTTTTGGTGACCTTAAAATGTTATTAGAATAAAATATTATATTTTAATTTTACGGGTAGTTTTTGTAATGGGATGTGACAAGGCCACTAACTTGGACAATTAACTTTCATCATGTGTGAAAAAATACAAAAAATATTATTAGAATAAGATCTTAACCACCTAATTTTCTTCTTTTTCCTTAAATCTAGTACTTTATTAACCACTTGATTAAAATACTAACTACCTTTTAATATTAGCCTATTAAATCAAATTTTTCATCTATTATTTTTATCGCACTAAAAATATAAATTAAAATTTTTAATCCGATTATATTCGTAAAATTTGTTATTTAATTGCTTGAAAATAAATATGTATTTTTTAAAATAAATATTTTTGACAAAATTGCATTATAAGACAAAATGTTAACCCAAAAATAAAATGAAAATTAAATTTTAAGTAAATAGTGTGATTTTTTTGTACTTTTTTATTTTTTAATACATAATATTTATTTAGTCTAATTACATTATAATATTTTAATGATAACTATAAATTTTATACATTAAATTGGACTCATGTAATGCACGTGATAAAATAATAGTATAAAAATATATTTAATAAATTAATTATGATGATAGAGTTATCTTGATTAAGAAAATAACATTACCAACATTTTAAAAAATTGTTAAAAGGTAATTTATCACATTAACTTTAATTATTTGGATTTATCTTTTCTTTTAAATCGACTAAAAGTGCAATTTTTTTTTTATTTAATTATCTAAATTTATGGTTATTTTTAGATATTTTTTCAACTTATTGCACTTTGAGCGTTCAACGCAGTTGTGTTGCCCACTCTCTTGGTACATCAAAAGAAGACTCATGAAAGAGCACAAGTGAGGAATGAAACTTATTAGAGAAAACAAGGCGGGAAAAGTGGGTCAAATTTTAGATTATGTAACTTCTAATTTTATTGCTTTTTTTCTTCTGTCCAATAGAAAATTGTTCAAAAGGTCAAGGATTTGTAATGGAAAGAGAAGGGGAGAGGAAATACTAGGTATGTTCTAATAAATTTATATATTATAAATATATTTATAAATGTTATAGTTATTATTAAATTTGATTAAGCGAATTACATTAGTTGATTATATATACACACATAGTATGGTATTTAATGCTTTCTTTGATATATATATATATATAAAGCATCTTATATTTTTTATGGTTGTATGGTATTTACTGCTTTCTTTGATTTTTCATACAAAACACAAAACAACAATTAATGATCACATCCACTTCAAGCTGATTAAGTGGGAATTTAACTTTCCACATTTTTTGTTGCTTCTGTTTGTTTGTTTTTTCTTTGATCCCTCTCATACTAAAAAAATTTGATTTTCTGTTACTTTTAACAAAAGATAGTTTGGATTTAAACTTAAAATAATACTTATTCTAGTAGTTTTCCCTCAAGTTAATTAAATTTTGAAAATTCCTCTAATATGGAGCATGTATCATACATGGATGTGTAACTGCACTAACGGTTGCAAACTAAGGAAAATTTATCGTCCAAATTAGAGATTTTTTTTGGACTTAAATATATTTTTGGTACCTGATAAATTAACAGATTTTATTTTTGGTTCCTAATAAAATTATTTTTTGTGTTAAGTTCCTAACAAAATAAGAAAATTTGTTGTTGCTCCTTGCTTTTTGTTTTAATCCTTCTAATATATCTATTTTTTCGTTCTTGTCTCTATAGTATGTAAATCATTTTCTATTAGTCTTTATCGAGTATTTTTTAAAGGGACTAATAGAAAATGAAAAAAAAAATTATAAGGACTAAAATAACAATAACAATAACTAAAAATAAAATTTGTATTATTAGGAACTCGATGAAGAAAAAATATTAGAAATCCAAAACAAAATTTTACTAATTTATTAGGGACTAAAAACATATTTAAACTTTTTTATAAAATTAGAAGTATGTCTTGCCTCATTAATAAAATAATTCTTCATTCATCACGACTACCATTCATGCTAATTAATGAAAGAATTTAATTTTATGAATGTTTGTTTCAAATGAAAATATTATGTCTATTTTAAAGATCACCTGGACTCCCTTCTTTGCTCATACCATTTGCTCATCCAATTCCCTCTTTCTCAATCCCATTTCATCGTCCAACTACATGTAACCACTCTTAAATATATTATAATCAAATGACGAAACAAACCCTGAAATATTATTTGAATCAATTAGATAAAGGAGGAAGTTATAACTTCCCCATTATTAATTAACCTCTCTCACCCACTCTCACCATCGGTTTTCTAAAAAAGTTTAAAAAATAATTATAAAAAAACTCACCTATAACCTTCCACCTACCTAAGTCCAAACCAAAAGCACTCACACAAAGAAGTTAAGGAATATATTGGAACCAAAAACCTTCCCTCATAGTGTAGAAGGAGAAAATAATGTCAAAGGTTGAAGGTTCCAAGTATGAAGAACTTAGAATGTGGAGAATTGTAGAGAATCAAGCAAAAATAGAAGCTTTATGGTTGTCCAAATTGGCCACCATTGTCAAGGATAAAATTCAAAAAGCTAAGAAAAAGGATAAAAAGAAGGCCAATGATGATGATGAAGACTATGTACCTGAATATGAAGGGGGACTTAGATCAAATTCTTCAAGTGAAAATTACGAGAACGACAAACATGATGAGTTTGCTATTACAAATGATCTTGAGTCACGAAAAAGGAAGGTAAGTCTTGAAATTTTTTCAATATAATGCTAATATACATTATTTTGTTAATAAATGAGTGGGGTGGTTTTGTGAGTGAGATTAAGATATATATTGTGTTTATTGATGATCTACACAAGTTTTCAATGCAAGAAACAATTCAGTTAAAAACAATGTACCCATGTAATAGATATAAAATTGCAGTGCTCTATGTTATGCAATGCAATCAATATGCAATATGCAATATGCAATAGTGTATATTCTTCTCATAACAATGCAATGATCAATGTTATGCAATGTAATCAATGTGCAACATGCAATAGTGTATATTCTTCTCCCCCTTGTGGAATTAACAAGGCCAAAAAGTGCGATTTTATACAAAACACAACATACAACTAAAAGGAGAAATAAAACCATATTTCATTAAACATAGAGCATTACATAAATTTTAATCAAAAGACAAACAAACTTAACTAACATTTTAAGACATAGACAAACAAAACATGACATGATAAACATAACAACAAACAACAAAAACAAGCACACGAACACAACTACACCTCATCCTCGTCTGGGTTCAAAAGGTTACTAAGGGATAGTCTAGTTTCTATGTTCTTAAGCCTAGTCGTAATGTTTTCTAAGGAGCTGTGAACTTCGGCTTGGTGCTCTTGATGGAGATGAAGCATATCATCCAACTTATGAATCATAAGAGACTTAAAAGGGTTCCATTGTTGAGCAGGCTCTTATTGAGCTTTTTCTTCCATCTCTTCTTCCATCTGGTTGATGATTTCTGCTGTTGGTGGATCTTCGACCATAATCCATTCATGATCAACATATCTCATGCCAAACTTCTTGAGATGCCTTTCGGTTATCTCATTAGAGGCTTTGGTGAAATCTACTATCTCATTAGAGACATCAATATTGAAGTAATCAATGAATCTAGATGCTAAGACAACATGTGGAAATTCGTAATCCACTAGTCAACGACTCTTCAACATAATATCTTCAATCAGAAGTACCCAATTCATTTGAATACTTGATTTCTGCCCATATACAATTTGTAATTTGTTGTCAGTGACTTGAGCATAATTACTGGACCTTGGTGCTAAAGTGTAGGTAATGAGATACACTAACATTCCTATCTTCCGCTGTCAGACCACTAACTCCTAGGTGGTTTCTTAGAATCCTCGCTGGGTCAAGGAGCATACCTTTGTAAGTTTGCATCTTATTGTAGCCATCTGCAGATTCATCAATTTTGTGGACTCCACCCATATCTATTCTTGCAACTGCTTTCCAAACTACAACATCAATTACCATCTCTACACCATTGACAGTAGTGTACAGATTCCCTTCCATATCAGCACTAGCACATGTATAGAAAACTTTTACCAATTATGGGTAAAAGGTTCCCTTCATTTGCATGAATCTTGATAGACCCTGTGCCCCGAGCAAGTTGGGAAAGTTGAATCCCTGTTGAGAGAACCATTCCAAGTCTAGAAACTTGGGTATTCTCACATTCTTCATGACATAGATCATCTTGAAACCAGTCTTCTTGTTTTCATTTGTGAACCATGTATCTAGTTTGTTAAGAGCTGCTTAAGAGCACTCTCCTTGCTTCCTTTTTGAGGATTAGGCTTTCTTCTGAGCTCTGGCGGGGTTGCAGGCCATTTTCAAAAGCTGAAGGAGGTTCAAAGATAGAAGAAAGGCTAGGGTTTGGAAATGGTAACTATGTGATAGTTGAAGGTGTGACTGAAGTGGCGATTAGGTTGGCTTTTATTGAAGAAAAGTGGCGTTTTGGTTAGCTATGGTAGGTGAAGGAGTAAATGTTGGGGTAATGGAGGTTTTGAAGAGGTGAAGATGAAGAAATGTAACGGATTACATGCAACAGACACACAAGTAATCGATTAAAATTACATAGTAATCGATTAAATTGACCGTCGTTTTCACTTAAAACCAAAAGTTGCTATAAGTAACCGATTAAAACACAACCATAATCGATTAAATATGCCAGATAAACTCCCACTGAGGTTGTTGTAATCGATTAAATCAGAATGAAATCCATAGTACATTCAAACATATAGACACGTAATTGATTAAATAGATATGTAATCGATTAAAAAAGAAACTTTTAAACAGAAACACCCCAAACACGAAAATGGTAATCGATTACAACATGGGGTAATGGATTAAAACTACAAGTTTTCAACAAAACATCACAAACATGAAAAGCAGTAATCGATTAAATCATGGCGTAATCGATTAAAATAGGAAGTTTTGTAAAGCTTACCAAACAAATATCATACAATAATCAATAAAAACGAAGAGTAATCGATTAAAACAAAGAGAAAACACGAAACAACTAAGAAAAACTTGTGATATTCAAGCAAACTAATGAGTATGCACATGAATCAACAAACTAAGGCACAAACTAAGCAAAAACAAATGATATGAGTAGCAATATGAGTCACACACTATGCAAACAAAAAGTATTTTTTGCTAGATGCATCCAATATGCCTAGTTCATTTCTAATGAAAAAGAACCTATCTCTAGTAAGCGGTTTAGTGAAAATATCTACTAGTTGATGCTCACTATCAATGAACTCAATGCAGCAGTCACCTTTTAACACATGATCTTTAAGAAAATGATGTCTTATTTCTGTGTGCTTAGTCCTAGAATGCATGACAAGGTTTTTTGTTAGGTTGATAGCACTTGTGTTGTCACATTTCAGAGGAATGTGATCAAGGTTTACTCCAAAGTCTTCTAGTTGTTGCTTTATCTAGAGACTTTGAGCACAACAACTTCCTGCAACAATATATTCAACTTTGGTAGTTGAAAGTGCGACACAAGCTTGCTTCTTGCAATTCCAAGACACTAGAGAGCTTCTTAATAGGTGGCATGTCGCACTTGTACTTTTTTTTATCTAATTTGCATCCTGCAAAATCAGAATCTGAAAAACCTGTTATGCTTAAGGAGATACCTTTGGGATACAACAAACCTACATTGGTTGTGCCCTTAAGATACTTAATGATCCTTTTAACAACAACTAAGTGAGATTCCTTAGGATTGGACTGGTATCTTGCACATAAGTAAACGCTTAGCATGATATCCAGTCTACTTGTAGTTAAGTAGAGAAGTGATCCAATCATACCTCTATATCTTGATTCATCCACTGATTTACCTTTCTCATCTAAGTCAAGGTAGGTTGATGTAGCCATTGGAGTATATGCTTCATTGCATTTTCCATACCAAATTTCTTTATCAGTTCTATGCAGCATTTGGTTTGACTAAGGAAGGTTCCATGTTTCATTTGTTTGACATGTAGTCCTAGAAAGAAATTTAATTCTCCCATCATAGACATCTCAAATTCTTTCTGCATGCAACATGAAAATTCCTTGCATTTGTTAGTAGAACCAAATATAATATCATCAACATATATTTGAACAATCAACAAAGCATTGTTTACTTTCTTAATAAACAAAGTTTTGTCAACTTGACCTCTAGTGAAAGATCGTTCAATTAAAAAAATGTTCAATCTATCATACCATGACCTTGGTGCTTACTTCAAACCATACAGTGGTTTTTCATTTTGTAGACATGGTTAGGATGTTCATAATCCACAAATCCAGGTGGTTGATCTACATACACTTCTTTTTCAATGTGTCCATTAAGGAAGACACTTTTACTTCCATCTAAAAAGTTTGAAATCCCTAATACATGCAAATGCAAGTAGTAATCTTATAGGTTATAACCTTGCAACTGGAGCGTAGGTTTCATCACAGTCGATCCCTCTTATTGGTTGTATCCTTTTGCAACCAATCTTGCTTTATTCCTTACTATGATGCCAGATTCATCAAGTTTATTTCGAAACACCCTTTTGGTTCTTATTGACTTATGAGAGGTTGGTTTAGGAACTAAATCCCATACGTCATTTCTCTTAAATTGATTCAACTCTTCATGCATTTCCATTACTTCATCAATGTTTCATGGTTCAACCTGAGAAACAAAAGCCATGTTGTTACACAAAATTCTAAGTCTAAAACTTGTAGAGACACCCTTTGAGATTTCTCCAATTATGTAGTCTAAGGAGAAATCTTTCTGAGTTCTCCTTTCTTTAGGAAATTCTTTAGGCATTGTTGTAGAGATCTATTTGCTTTGCTCAAGTTCTTTTGCCTTTATGTCATCTTCAAGAGCATAATCCTTTTCCTGAAAGCCTGCATCTTCTTCTAAAGATAAACCATAAGTTAAAATATTTTTAGCTTTTTGATCATCTTGCACTTTTCTTTTCTCATCATCTCTCATTTCATCTTATTCTTTAGGTATTAATTCACCATTCAATTCTTCATTAGGAATGAAACGACCTTTAATGATGGCATTCCATGCACCGGGATCAATTGATTGAATAAAGATTTCCATTCTCTTTTGCCAAAAAGAAAAATATTCACCCTCAAACAAAGGAGGTCGATTTAAAGATGCACCCTCTTTGAATGTGATTTTTTAGCCCATCTTGTAAGAAAAATTGTGATCTTGAGTAGCTTTCAAGACTTAGCTCTGATACTAATTGAAAAAATATGATGGAACTCAATAAACCAAGAGGAGGGGGGTGAATTGGTTTTCAAAACAAAATGTGCCTTTGAAAACAAAGTTACAAAAAAAACTTTTGTATGGATCGTATCATAATCAAATATATGAATCGAACATAATCAATACTTAATCAATCATTCCTTAAACATGATCCTTCATTAACATCCTTTCTTTCACAATTATAAAACTTGACTAATACTAGAATGAGAGAAAGATCAGAACAAGAGAAGAAAGACATAATATTTTTATACTGGTTCACTCTCTATTTCTAGAGAAGCTAATCTAGTTATCTGATCCACAACTAGAATTAGATTTTCACTATGCATCAAGAATCCTTACAAGCAATCACAACCAATCTACAATTCCCACCTCGGAAAAAGAGACAGAGGCACCCAACACTAGGGTTCTTTCTGAATATAAGCCTGAGAGAACACTACTCTTAGCCCAAACTAGAAAACTCTATTCTAGCATGCTTTAAGTGAATCATGCATAACTAAAAAGACCATGTAAAAGCCATAGACAAGAAAAACCGAGTAAGAGAGATAAAACATGGCCAATCTTTCCACAAAAACCTTGCTGGATTGAGGAGGTGATCTTCTTCAACTCAAAAGATACAACTCACTAACAAGAAAAAAATCTTCATAACCAAATGATTGAGAAGTTGTGAGTTACTATAAAAATCTTTTCTTTTCTTCTCTTATTCACAAATAACAACACAAAATCTTGGTCATTCTGAGGCTAAAATGTTATTTTTGAGATGTGTTGAGAATCCCCTCTTGATCTCTTGATCTATAGATGTTAACACAAAATGGTTATTTATGGAGAAAACAATTATAACCGTCTGTAATTCATTAAATCGACAAAGTAATCGATTAATTCAACGAAGTAATCCATTAGATTCTCTAAGTAATTGATTAAATTTTTCATCCCAACATCTAGAAATAACTCAAGAACAATGTAATTGATTAGATGCTCTAGGTAATCGATTAAAGTGTTCTTGTTCACCTCTGAACAACTAAACGAGAGAGTAGTATTCGATTAACCCGCTAAGCGCTCATTTTGCTAAGCCAATTTCCCTCTCGGGTTAGAATTGCCCTTAGAATGCTTGTCTCATTAAGAAAATTTCTCTATCGCTTTGAAATTATGCTTAGCGCGCTTGTCTCCCTAAGCAAATTTCCCTCTCGGCTTGGAATTGCACTTAGCGCTTGTCACGCTAGGGGAACTGTTAAAAGATGTTAGTTTGAAAATCTCAACGGTGCACAAATGTGGACGTGAGTCATGAACCTACAGTTCAAGTTTGAACGCAATCCAATGGTTTACGAGTCTGAGATCTTGGTTTTACCGAAGTGGGTTTATGGGTCAAACTCAAAATTTCACATTTCCAACACAGGTCAATCAAACTCCACGTAACCTAATAGCCACAACAAGCAATCACACATAGATAATTCATATAACACGTCAACTAATCCAAATCCATCAAACAATTCAAGAATTACATCAAATATCTATTTTCAATTATCAAGATTTTATAGTGTTACATAAACACTTAGTGCTTTATTTTTAAGTCAGAAAACATCTTGCCCACTAAATGCGAATTGCCTTTATGCTCTCTGGTTCCAATAGTCTTGATTAGTAAAATACTACATGACATAATAAAACATAACTTAATCAGTGTAAATAATAACAACTATAACAAATGAAATTAGTGCTTCCTCTTAAGACTACGGTTGGCATCCAATGGATGACGTAATAGCCACACTTAGTGCTTCCTCTTTTCTCATTACACTAAATTCAATAAGATATTCAAATTTATCCCAAAATTAGTGTACACAGTAATAAAATATCATTTTGAAGAGATGAAACATTGTTTAAATGACTTACTTTAATTGGAATCCATTTAGCAATTGCCTTAGATTTTCTTCATTGATTATCATCCAATCCCTTCAAAGCATTGGTTAACATAAACATGAATGCATATTGTACAATTAAAATATTGATTTCAAATATCAATGATAAAGTAAATGTGTTACAAATTTGAATTGACCTGTTAACCATTCCTTTCAAGTATTTGTCGGCCTTATTATGCAAGGAACAAAACTAGACTACAACATTGTCCTTAGGACATATAACCACCAGCTGCCAATGTCCATTGCATTGGAGAACATTAAGTTATTATAATGCACTCATTATTTAAATTGATTTGTTGAGTTTTACTTACGCATTCAAGTAGGTTCCTAGGTAGACATCTCTTTGTAAATTCTGCATCCATTTCTTAATATAATCCTCATATTCAAACTGTGATTGCCCAGATCTCTGTATGGACTATGGCTCAAGGAATCCATACAAAAAGGCATTCCCAGATTGCAAACATAACTCATTCATATGCCTATTGTTGTTAAAATAAAGTAAATTATGCATCAATTTAAAACAATCAATTAGGTAATGGACTGTAATTTAAAATTACTTACATAATCCACAGTTGTATCACAGTGATGTTCAGACATTGACCACTATGTTATTTCCCCAAGATCTTCATGCTTTATTTACAATGGCACATTATCATTGTACACCCCAAACACAATTGCATCCCATGACATCTATATAGACTTGAGGAAAAGTTGCAGGATCATCAATGTCATCTGGTATATGGGATCGTCGTCAATGATAGTCCCTTTGGTCCCTATTTATCCTACAGAGTTAATAAACATAAGTCAATGATAGTCAACACTTTATTTGTAAAAAATCATTTTTAATAATAATAAACACAAAAAAAAAGGAAATACCTTTTTTGAAAAAGGTTGTACAAGATGTGTTGCCCAAGCAAGGAAGGTATTAATGGCCTGCCCCACTAATTGAACCTCTTCAGTGGGTACAAGGACATGAGCATCGACATCTCAAACTTCCTTAACATCCACCTTCAATTGATTATTGCCCAAAGGGATGTTGTGCATGGTTTTCAAACCTTCATAAACTCTTCCGAGGGCAACCTACAGGGAGGATTGTCATCAACATACAACCCATGCTTATCTGATGCTACCATGTCTGGGTCCTGCCCCGAGGAATCGACACAACTTCTCTTTGTGCTGACACGGGTAGCAGAAGGAGTTACCTGAGGCTCAACAGGAGGTACGATTCCCTGGGATTGCATTTAGGACTGCATTTGGCTGAAGGACAACATTCGTTAGCTCATCACTTTTTCAATGATCGACTGGTCCAGCTCGTCCCTGATATTCTATGTCAACTCCTCCTTAAGATTTTGTTTGATTCGACCTAGCTCTTCTAGGCTGATCATCATAGATGTGTGGGAACTTGCTAAAGCCAGCCCAAAGTATTGCCTAATGGTCACATTGGCTCTAGCAGCATGAACATGACCAGGGTGCTCTTGTCACCCAATGACAACAATTAGTACATCCTGAAGTCCACAGGCTACAATGCAACCCTATGCAAACCGCTCTTCTAGGGAATCCTGCAATCAATAATATTTGAAACTGTTTATGGACTATTTTTGTTATTATATATAATGACCATTGAAAATAAAAATTAACTTACATTCCTATTAGCAATTTGTCGTGTCGCCTCAGATGTTATTTGACTTGATATTTTGGTGCAAGCCATCTTCCATTTCACGTGTCGTCTAATAGGAGATGGAGGATCAATGATTGTTTCTATGCTCCCAGATTGGGCTGCTTGCTCCAATCATTTCTTTTTCCTTCATTAACTTCTATTCTAGAAAATCATAACCCCCACAAGACCACACGTGATGGGCAATATTTTGTTTCTGGATGGCCTGCGCCTTCTTTCTAACATCCTGTGATAATTAAACCCTATTTCAACAAAATACACTTCAAAATAATGCATAAATGTGAATTTCAAAAAAAAATAGAAGTCAACTAAACTCCCATGAAGGGTCTCTATGGCTTTGATAAAATTGGTTCCACTTCTCTTTGCTGATAATGTACTTCTGACAAACATTGTCATCATCGTCCTCCTTTGGAACCCATTTGGAGGTCAAATCTGACTTAAATTGCCTTCATCGCTCTCCTACGGTTAGGAGGATTTTCTTCTTTGTTCTTTTATCGGACGTTTCTAGAATATCAAATTCAGCATGCGGTACAAAAAGACATGTAATAGTTAGTGAATAACAACAATGTAAGCAATTTAATACAACCAATTACAATAACATACAAGGTTTAATTGAAGTACCTGAATGTCCTTCCAAATCAAATCTTCTGAGCTACAGGAACCTGCTTCCAGTTAACATATGTAACATTCACATTGTCTTGAGTGATGACCCCCAAATAGGTCTTTAATTTCTCTCTGCGGAGACCATCAGCTTTCCTAGTGGTTGGATCCACATGAACCACTAGTCTGTCCACCCCGACAAGTCTAGCGGCCAGTGATATGAGCTGTGTGGCTTTTCTAGTCCTCTTCGACGTAGATGGTGAAGGTGCTAACTTAGGAGGAGGGGAGCTCAATGGTGTATCCATGTGCCTATTAAAAAACAACATTAATTAAAGTCAACTCAAAAGTATAGTAAGTTATGTAATTGTAAATATGGAAACAAGTAAATATAAAAAATGATTACATTATATGATGTTAATTAATTCTCTTTCATCTTGATCATTACAATTTGCATGGACGTCATCAACTTCTTTTTCTCTCTCGACTTAGGCATGTGTATGGAGAAAGAAGTATGACAAAATCAAGGGTTGAATCATCATCTTCAAGATTAAGACCAATGGTTTTTTCGTATAGAACCAATGACCACCTTTCATCACAAGGATCTTGAACATAAAACACTTGTTTAGCTTGTTTTGCCATGATGAAAGGTTCATTCTGATAAGCTGGCTTCTTTAGATCTACCAAAGTAAATCCTAAATCATCGGTTCACACACTGATATTGCTATCAACCCACTTACACTTAAAACACACATAGAGAATTTAACATAATTAAGCTCCCAGATTTCTTCAATGACTCCAAAGTAAGGCATGGACGCCACACGGAGATTGTCATCATTTACAGTAGCAAAGTGTTGGGATTCGTCCCTAAGACTAACCCCACTATTTTGCATTGTACTCTTGTCGTCTTGTGATTTGGTGTAGAACAAATACTTGCTGATATTGTATCCCTGCCAACTTCTAAATTTTTTTTGAGGCCCATCTGCTAACTTCCTTAACGTTTCATAAGCATTATCATCACCAACGGTTGTATCTTTAAACCAATTTAGGAAAGTCTTGTTATGCTCTTTCAACACCCTATTCTTGGTCATTTTTAGGTTACTTTCCTTGACTAAGGCTTCGTGATGAACTATGTATGGCATAAATTCAATCTTGCTATTCAATATATACAAACGAACTTGTTTTAATTCCTCTAGACCTAGAGTTATAACATGAAGCCCTCGTGAACCCTTACCTCCCTCTTTCTCTTCATGCCGAGACTCGGGAAGCCCAACAGGTTTTGTCTTTTCAATGTACTTTGAACAAAACTCAATAGATTCTTCTGTTATGTACCTTTCAACAATGTATGTTTCAGGATGGTATAGATTTTTCGTATACCTTTTTAAGATCTTCATGTATCACTCAATCGGGTACACCCACCATAAATAAACAGGACAAAACAATTTAATTTCCCTCACTAGATGAACAATTAAGTGAACCATGATGTCAAAAAATGAAAGAGAAAAATACATCTCCAATTGACACAAGACAATAGCAGCCTCATTTTCCAAGTCATCTAACTTTATAGGGTCAATGACTTTGCTGCATATGGCATTGAAGAAAAAGAATAGGTGAGTTATGGCATGCCTAAATTTGTTAGGCAAGATGTCTCATATCGCCATGGTCAAGAGTTATTGCATCAAGATGTGGCAATCATGAGACTCTAAGCCAACTGATTTTAGATCTTTCACCTACACTAAGCTCTTAATATTTGAAGAGTATCCATGTGACACTTTCACACGACACAAACACTGATAGAAACTTGTCTTCTCATTTCTTGACAAAGTATGACATGCTTAAGACAAGTATATTTTCTTACCATTAGACCTTGGATGTAATTGGTCATGTATACCCATCTCAGCTAGATCTTGACGAGTATTCAAACCATCCTTTGTCTTTCCTTGAATGTTAAGAAGTGTGTCGATGACACTATCACACACATTTTTCTCCACATGCATAACATCAATACAATGTCTAACATCTAGATCGGACCAGTATGGAAGATCAAAGAATATCGACCTCTTCTTCCATATGTAAGTTTTATTTGTCAGCATCTTTTGGGTCTTTCTAAATATAGTATTGATGTCCTCAACCCTACTCAAGAACATACTGACCAATTGCTGGTCTTGACGCAATTTCATGCTCTTGACTTCCATTAAAATCTTTTTTCAATCGCTGGTAAAGGTGATAAGGTTTAAGAAAACATCGATGTCGAGTGTACACTGTTTTTCTTCCATGTTTCAGCTATATGTAGCTTGTGTCTTCTTCACAAATAGGGCATGCACGATGGCCCTTAACACTGTATCCACTCTGTCGCAACCTACCCTTCGGCGGGAGGGCGACGCGTGACTCGCGGGATGCGTGTTCCACGAAAGGAATACGCACGGAGTCGCCACCAACGTTTATTCGAGGAAAACGTCGGAAAAACCGGAAAAGACGCGATCTACGAACTTTTTAGTGAAAGGTTCGGGAGTTGTATTTACGCACGGGGAAGGTATTAGCACCCCACACGTCCGTCACAAGGGACGGCAGCCTTTAATCGAATGTGCAAACATGACTTTGATTTTTATGTTCCCTTTTATGTTCTTATATCCTTTATACCCTTTTTATATTTTTTCCGTTTTTGTGGTCGACAAGGGTGTTTCCCTTTGCTCCTACGTATTCCTCAATTTGGGATGAGAAAATCAGACCTACGTAGTTCTTTCTTATCAAGTGATTCTTTTTACTTAAGAGGTGATCATTTTAAGGCGTTGGACCTTGAAAATGATCCATTTTACTTAGTGAGAAATTGAAATGACAAACTTCAAAAGTCTATTTTTGTGGACGAGCTTGACTAGGCGAGTTGATTTTAGCCTTAGTTTCACTTTAGTTATTAATCAATTCGATTAAGAATGAGAAATCCCAAAGAGAAAACGTCCGAGTGATTTTCCGCTTTATTTTACTAAAAAGATGTTTTTTTTTTATTATTATTATATTATTTTTTACCTCTTTTTGATTTCCAACGTGGTTACGGCACGACCGAACGGTCAGAATTCATTTTAACCGAAGTTAACGGATAATACAATTCAAACGTTCGGTGGAAATTGATTTTATTTTTAAGTTAAGCGAGAAATGACTTAAGTAAAATGGCTTAAGCACGTCAACAGGGGGTATAAAAAGTAAACAAAACGAGAATAAAAATGCACGAAACACAATGTGGACCACCACGGGTACATAGAATGAATCGAAAAGCTTGGTTCGAGGTACTTACCCGTTGAAGATCGAAGAACGATGAAGAACGAATGAAGAACGTCGAAGAACGGTTGAAACCTTTGCGAAATTCCTCACGGAAAACGTTACGGAAACATTTCGGAAGCGCCTCGGCTTAGATTTTCTTCACGGAAACAATTTTTCCAAGCAAATTCGAAAGAGAGAGAAGTGCCTAAGGGGCTGAACCCCTTTCTTCTTCACTTCCTCCCCTATTTATAGCAAAATAGGGGAGGTGGTTGCCGCCCAGCTCGCCCAGGCGAGCCAGGTTGCTTCCTCCAGAAGCAACAGCCTTCTGGAGGAATATTCTAGAGGGCCCAAGTGGGCCTGGGTGCTATTTGCACCCCCCATTTTTACTAAGTACACCCCCTCTGCTGTTTTTTTGGTGATTCTTTTTTCGTAAAGTTACGGAAACTTATGAATTTCGTAACGATACTTGTTTTCTTTCCGTAATGTTACGGAACCCTGCGGATTACATAATCATCCCCCTTTTGACTTACGGAATGTTACGGAACCTCACTTAATTATGCAACGATGCTTCCATTTGATTTCCGGTGTGTCACGGAAACTTACGGATTGTGCATCAATATTTTTTTGGTTTTTCGGCATGTCCTGGAATTTCATAAATTGCCTAATGATGGGTGCCAAGCACCTCACGAGGACCAAAGAATGGTCGCATGTCATCAAGCAAAGGTCCCCGGACGAAATTAGGGTATGACACACTCAAATTCCCATGTGCTGAAAAGTCATTAATGGTACAAAATACCATTGCACACAACTTGGATGTCTCAATTTGACTCCCATCAAACACGTCAACCCCCCTCATCCCTTAACTTTCTCAAGTCTTCAATCAAGGGATTGAGATAAACATCAATGTCATTTCTTGACTGTCTTGGCCCCAATATCATCATAGACAACATCATGTATTTTCACTTCAGGCACAACCGATAATTGTTATTCAAGAGTACAAAATGCATCAAAAAGTAGATGAAAAGTAGCAATGTGCCTCTAATTTTATGGTTTCTTGTGTGAGATTTGCAAGTAATTGATTGTGTGTGAGTTTTACACAGTGGAGGCTTCATTTTGATGATTGATATTGTTACCATTTAGATTTTCAGGTTTAAGAAAGGAAGATTTGGAAGTGCATGCTGAAGAGCTCGCTCAACGAGCCAGATTAGCTAAGCGAGGTTAACCCGCTTAGTGAGGAAGCTAGCTCGCCCAGTGAGAGAAGAACCCTAGAGAATGTTAAGTCAGAGAGCATCACGCTCAATGCACAGCCAGCTCGCCCAGCGATTACCTTTGTCGCTTCTCGCGCTTAGTGTGTCCACATCCGCTAAGCGCCCAATCACTAACTCTCGCTCACTGAGACATGCTCCCTGAGCGCACATTCATAATCTGAGAAGCCCAAAAGTCTTTAAAGCTGGAAGAGAAGGGGAAGCCAAAGGACACATGTAGTGTGGGTGAGAAGAAAACATAGCACTAAGGCTGAAGGAAGACAAGCAAGCTGCTTTCTCCCTATTTTTACTTCACCATTCCATTTCCACCTTGTTTTTAGCCTTGTATTGAGCTCTCCATGCTAATGGAGGGCTAAACACTTCATTGTTGGGGAGTTTTTCCACTAACTACTCTTGATGTAAAAATGCTAACTATCTATTCAATATTATTTGCTAGTGTTCTCTGCTTCTATCTGTGATTATTTTTCATATTTGTGGCTTGATCATCCATTTATATGCTTTGTTAGGATTTAAGTGTTGGAAAATGCTTTTAGCCCTTGGAACTTGGTAGAACAACTAGAAGTCTTCATTTATAGGGATAGTATAAAGTAATCTAGTATTGTTTGCATCTAATTCGTAATACGGTCCACTTGGACTAAATTCGTTGAGGAATCAAAAATGAAACTAGGAGGGTTAGACTCTTTCATGTGAGGGATTGTAGCTAGATTAAATTTAAAGATGCAAAGAACATTAGGATAATGTTAAATAGAGAAAAATTTTATTGATCATGTCAAGAGCGGGTTCAGTAGAATACTCCCCAACATATTCAACTTGGTATTTGTTTCATCTCAAAACTCGGTGTTTATTTCTAGCATTTGTTCTTAAATTAAGAAAAAATGTTATAGTTTACTTAATGACATGAATGAGATGCTTAATTTCACTCTACTTTAGTTATAAATTGTTTACAAACTGAATATGTGTCAATGAAGTATAAGAAATTCCCTGTGGATACGATACTCGGTCTTACCGTTTCAATTACCACTTGGACGAATTGGTGCACTTGCCAACGAGTTAACAACAACCAAGGAGGCAAGTTGTAAATTACTAGCAAAACAGACCATAAATTGTGGTTAGTGCTTAAACTGCCAAAGGGATTCATTCCATTAGTGACAAGTCCAAGCCTAAGATTTCTTTCCTTTTTCCTGAAATCTGGATATAAATGATTAATCTTCTTCCATTGGGAAGAATAAGCCAGATGGCGGAGCATTCCATCGGAGTTTCTCTCATCTGCATGTCATGTGAGGTCTTTTGCATCATCCTTATTAACAAACAGACACTTAAACCTTGAAATGATAGGAAGATACCATGACACCTTTGTTGGGGCGCCATTCTTTGTGCTTTCATCATTGCTACACTTGTCATCATCACGTGATACCCCACACTTGGGGAATTTATGCATTTCTTCAAACTCATATCTGTATAGTATGCAATCATTAGTGCATCCATGAATTTTTTTGATACTCCATACCCATTGGGCATAGTATCTTCTTCGCCTCATAATAAATTTTTGGCAATGTGTTTTCTTTTGGATGCATACCCTGCACTACACCTTAAGCCACAAAGGGAAGCTTTTGTTACTCCACCCATATCTAGCCTTCTCATTAACCAGACTTAACACCACTGACAAAAGTGTCAATGACTTCTTCCACCCCGGATACAAAGGATTTTTCGAATCACTTTCCAATGTATTATATATAGGGGCATGTGCTTACTAAAAAGACTCTTGTCCAAGATCATGAATCATATCCTCTAATCGATCTCCCATTTCTACATCAATTGGTTTAGTTTGGGACCTCCTTTGCATGTCTGTCAATTCACCATGTCATATCCATGTTGTAAAATTCTTCTTCATCCCATCACATAGAAGTTCTTCCCGTATGTCTATTACTTGTCATCTATTAAAACAAGTTATAAAAGGACATAAATATTTCCCATCCTAATTTGATTGAGTTCGTTCCAAGGAAAATTCCAAGAAATGTTTTACCCCTTCTTCATATGCAGGGCTTATGCGACTTGCATTCATCCAACTTCTATCCATCTAATAAGTCTGTGATACTCACAAAGTTTTTTCATGCATGAAAACCTCACTCTTGTGCATGGACATTCCTGTGAATGGATATATTAATTGTTGGCTGACCCGAATGTCTGCCATTAACGTGATGATTTTAAACAAAAGTACTTGTGAGCATCAAGGTAGTAAGATTTTGATTAGTTAAAACATTCATAGGTTGCTATTTATACTGGATTCTCAGTTTCCACAATAAATGCTTAAGCAGCAACCAATAAATGCTTTATGATTCATTCATGAAGGTACTAAAATGCAGGATAAACATGGGTACCACCGTACCAGAGTAATCCCCCAAAACAAAAACAGCACAAACTGATGCAGTTTGCGTAGTGAAACAGAACTTGCAATCCAAAAGCTCTTTAATTTTTAGAATACTGAGAAATTGAATTTGTAACTGAGAAAATGCTCAAACTTTTTTATTTTTCCTCCCCTCCCCAAGTCTGTTATTGATTTCATTATATAGAAGTCAAGTCTCTATTAAGTTGAGGAATTTCTAGGGTAAATCTCAGACAAAATCAAATCTATGGCATTCCTAATGCCAATGGTCAATGACATAATGCCTAATAAAAGGAAATAAATCCTAAGTGGCTCAAAAGCCTCAGACTTTTTAAAATAAAAAATATGCAATAAAAAAGGAAACAAAGAAATTGAATTTGTTGTTGATGCTTGATTCCCTGGCTTTTATTATTGCTTTGCCTCGGGATAGTTTTCCACCAACCCTAATTATTATCAATTCTAGTTCTAAATCTAATACACACAGAGCATATATTTTTAATTGCTATTTTGGTGTTTCTATTGCAATTTACATTCAGTTAATTATCAGCTTGCAAGTAGAATATTTGTTAGACAAGCTATCTGTACGGAAAATTCAAATTTTGGGTAAAATATTATGATTTTTTGGTCCCTGAAATTGGCACCGCTGGTTGATTTGGTCCTTGACATTGGGAAAAGCAAATTTAGTCCTTGAATTTAAGGACTATCGATTAAGCTAGTTCTTGACATGGCGGAAAGATAATTGTTAAGTGTAAACCAATTTGGTCACTAACTGAATCTGAAACAATATAAGATTTTTATAATATGATTCCTTTTTTGTTAACCTACTGAATTCTTATAAATTTTAATTAAACCATGAATACATGACCTTTATGGTCATATACAAAAGGCTTCTCTTCCTATCTGTTTGATTATGTCTTGTACTCTCGTGTTGTGACTACTAAGATATATAATATATATATATATATATATATATATATATATATATATATATATATATATATATATATATACATATGCATGTACATACTAATTCACGCATGTGTATATATAGAACAATATCATTTATATATTTATTTATTCAAAATTGTTAAGTGTACTCAAGGTTTAGATTGATTTTCAACAATTAACAATAACTATATATTATTTTGCATCTTAGTCTTTATTCAGTTTATAATTTGTAATTTGTATTTTATATATGAATTTTTTTTACTGAGTCCTTATAAACCAGAAATGATTGAGTAAGGAAAGGGATGGGGATATTTTGTTCTCTGCAGAATATCCATTGCTATTGTTGGAAAGTTGATAACTTTATAGTTAATGTTTAGATTTATTTTATAGGCATATCCATTGTGTAGTTGAGACAGCGTTTCAGCATTGTATGTCTCTGTTTCTCTCTTTCAACAGTTATTTTCCAGTTGTTTCTTGTGTGTTCTTTTGTGTTATCCCTATCTGGTATATCGTGTATGGATCAATGGTACACTGGATTAAAACAACAATCTTATTTTTAAGCTTTTGGTTATTTGTTCAAGTTGTCAATCTGTTTTCCTGGCATCTTAAGTTGGTATTCCTCCCTTCCCCTCCTTTTATGAACGATGTTTTTTAATTAATTTTTTCCTTCCAGAAAAGTGTGCTTATTTTTACTGAAACTCCTTGAAGCAATAAGCATCAGCTCACTGCCACATCCAATTCCCTTCTGTGTTCCTTTCTTCACCTCTCTCCAGTCCAGCCAAAACGAAGCTCCTTCCATCATTTTCAGTTTTTTTTTTGTCAAGTGTTGTTGCTTCTTCTCCCAAATTCGTCCAAACATTACTGAAAGTGGCACAATCAAAGCAGAATTTAGTGTTACCCCAATTTGACCCTTCTAAGAAGCCTATTAGGGAATAACTGGAGGTCGTTTGCCAAAGTTTACTAGTAAAAAGTTTGCTAGAGTGGGTTTTTAGTTATAAGTATGATAAGTGTCAAATTTCAATTATTTTTGGGATTAAATTGTTCACACTAATCCTTTAATTGTAATAGTTTTCTTATAAACTATCTTTAAATCTAGTTGTTTATGTATATTGTACATTTACTAATATTGTTGTTTAAATATGAAAGATTCATCCATGATTCTATAGGTTTTGATGGTTATTTGTTAAATCCATAAACAAAGTCAAAAGGAAGGGCAAAATGGTCTTTTCATGAAGGTTTCTGATCCTAAATTTGCCCAGGCTAGCATCCAGCTCGCCTGGGCTAAGATGTAACTTCAGCCCTAAGCAAGCAACTCACCTAGGCGAGTGGATGCCATTAAGCTACAATTTTCCTGGGCGAATTTCTTTGCACTCCTTGGCTGTATTCTATAAAATAGTCATGTATGGTTGAAGAGAAGAGGAGTCCAGTAGCCTAAAAACAAGAGAGAAAACTCAGAAAAAGAAGGATAAGAGGAAAAGTGGAGCCAAGGCGTTGCAGAGTTATGACCATAGATCACTTCCTTCGTCATTTCTCTTGTTAGTCTTGTGCTCTGCGCAATGATTGGTTAGTTTTTCTTAAGGATTGGATGTAATCTTTGTACCCTTATGTATCCCTTTTGATATTATATATGTATTAATCTTTTCTACTCATTATTGGTAATTTCATTCCACTCGTAATGCTTGATTATGCTTGATCACTAGTGTCATGAGATTGGATTTTAAATGAGACTAGAAAGTAATCTTAGAATTTGAACCGAATGATTTTACTCTTTACGTTACATTGCTAGAAATAGAGCATAATGTTTTGATTGCAAAAAGCACGAGAATATAATTATAATGTTGGGATATTTACTGCATATGCGAGGGAGCAATATTTAGTAAATATTCTTAGGTTCCAAGTGCGAGGAATCGACTTGGGATAACTATGTGTGCATCAGTAATGTTAGAAAATGATTTATATGTATTAATCTTATTAAGATACTAAGGGTATGAACGATGAAATTCAATCCTATATTTTTTTAAATTAATTCAAGTCATTATTATTTATGTAATTTACGTATTTCTGACGCACTAAATTTCGTATTTCCCGTATTTCCATTATTTTAGTAAATCTATTATTTTTACTTTTCTTTTACTTTAAGTTGTCTTTAGTTAATCAAACCAAAACCAATGATATTTTATTAAATTTGTACATAACTATTAAATTGATAACCTTTATCCGAATGAATTAAGTAACCTGTGGAGACGAACTCTTTTATAAATGCAAAAACTACAACGACAATTGGTATGCTTGTCAAAAGTCCTAACAAGTTTCTGGCACCGTTGTCGGGGACTTGAGTCATCCACTTAGTTCTTTCTAGTTTAAACTTTCAATTTGATAGGCTATTTTATTTTGTAAATTTCTTTTCATTTTGTATAAATTCCCTCTTTTTTTTTTTCTTACCTTTGTACTTATTTCTTTCATTTTGTATAAATTTTCTCTTACTTTTACTTTCACTAACCTTGGTGCTTACGAGTTGTTGTAGTGTGTTCTTTTTCCCTTTATGTGAGGTAAAAATCCAGCGGATACAATGCAATTTGATCTTGAAATTACCAAGACTGAAAGGAAGAATAGGAAGAAAAAGAAACAAGCAACCACTAAAACACCGGGTAAGTCTTCTTCTTTTGATTTTCTTTCAACTGATCAGACTCTTTCAGCAATAAAGTCATGGAATTAAAACCAGCACTACTAAGTCTAATTGGCTCACATCCCTTTGCCGGAATGGATCATGAGGATCCATACACACATTTGTCTACCTTCATGGAACTATGCAGTACTATGGGAGCTTCTGATGAGGATGTTGAAGCTATCTACCTTAGAGTTTTTCCATTTTCACTAGCAGGTAAGGCAAAAACATGTCTTTAATCACATCTAAATAAAAGCCTCAACACTTGGGAAGAGGTGGAAGAGAAATTCATAGCGAGGTTCTTTCCTCCTTCAAGATTTATCAGTGCAAAATCCACCATTGTGACTTTTTCCCAAGGATCTGACGAACCTCTCTGTGAGACATGGGAGAGATTCAAAGCTTTGTTGTGGAGGTGCCCAAACCATAACTTTGATGATGTTGCACAGCTGCATATCTTCTATAGTGGTTTGAAACCTTAAACCAAGATGATCCTTGATGCCTCAGCTGGAGGCACGATGATGTCCAAGAGTCTCGAAGAAGCCATTATAATCATTGACTCCATAGTAGCCAGTGATTATCAAAGTCATCATGATAGAGCTCCGACTCAAAGAAAAAGGTATAATGGAGCTGGACACTCAGAGTGCAATTCTAGCTTAAAACAAACTCTTGATGCAACAAATTGATACCTTAACAAAGCAGATATGCCAACTTCCTCAGCAATATCAGCAAGGTGGACCACAGAAAACACATCAAGCTCACCAAGTTCAACAAATTTTGAGATGTGATTTTTGTGGTGGTAACCATCAAAATGGCCACTGTTCAGCACCTGGTGATGGACAACAAGATGAGGAGGCCCATTATCTACAGAACCAAGCCATACCTCAACAAAACTTTCAAGGAAGCTACCAAGGCTATAAAGGTGGCTTAGGTTCAAATCAGCCTTATGGCTAGAGACCACAAAATTCTGGTTCCACTAACAATTCTTTTGTAAGTCCTTCGAACAACTCTTATGGAGGTTTTTCAAATGGGGGTTTAGAACAACATCAAGCACATCTAGATAGAATGTCAAAGATGGAAGATACTTTAACATAGTTTACGCAGGTATCCATCGCAAACCAGAAGAACACTAATGCTTCTATTAAAAATCTAGAAGTTCAAGTTGGACAACTGGCTAAACATTTATCTAAACATGGAAGTGGATCTTTCTTAGTAACCACACAGGTCAACCCAAAGGAACATTGTAATTTAATTACAACAAGGTGCGGGACTATGGTTGGTTTGAAGGATAATGACAAGAAAAATAATAAAGAAGGAGTTGAAAAAGAAAACGAGAAAAATGATGAAGTGGTGACTAGTGAAAAAGTGGAAGAAAAAGTGGTAAGGGAAGAAGAGAAAAAGAAATCAAATGAATCAAATAAACCCTACTTTTAAAATTTTCTTTTTTCATACTTGTGTTATTTAAATATTTGTTTGCTTGAACTATTTCTAAATATATTAAGATTATCACTTTATTTATTAGGGATTAATTGTCCATGTTCTAAAAAATGACCATTAACTCGCTTGGATGAGTGAACGTCTGCGAGAAAAATACAAAGGGAGTGAAATCAGATTTCACCCCACTTATTTCAAAAAACTCAAAAACCCTTCTTCCTCTTAAAAACATGAAGGCTACACCTTCAAAACCCAGAATTTCATCCAAGTGCCATCCTTTTCTCCAATTTCTGCATTTCACTTCATCTCATTCAAGTAAGAATCATGTTCTATCTAAATTTCACATTTTGTTTATGTGTTATTTGATGATTTGTGCTTTCCTTTCAGTGAAATGCAATTTAAAGTTTTGTATGATTGGATGACTATTTGTTCTGAATCATAATAGGTCTACTCTTGCTTTTCTACTTGTTGCATTTTTCTAATTATTCTCAATCCTTCATTTATACATGCCTAAAATGCCTAAACATGTGCACACCATGTTTTCTTTCAAATTTTGAATGTTTAAACATGTTTAGTTATTAGTTTAGGGATTGTGAATTGAGTTTCAAAATTACCACATTTCCTTAAAATGCAATTACATGAGCTGTTAGTAGGCAAATAAACTTGTTGGGTTTGAATGACCACCATTTTTCTTTTTGGACTTAAATTACTGCATTTGGGCGGATTGAATTGTTGTTTAAAATTCTATTTTGTATTGAAATTTCACACAAATTGACTTCTTGGTTGCTAAAAAAATTGACCAATTCACAATGGCCAGCTATTCTTTGAAAAATAATTTTTGCTAAAATTCTAGTTGAATTTGTCTTTGTTACAGATGGCTCCAAAGAAACTCACCTCTAAGAGAGCTAGGAAGACCACTGTAGGAGAAGGATCTAGCACAACTCCACCTGTAGAAAATGAATTTGCTGGACACCGCTTTCGTAGTTGATGAGAATCCAAAAACTGCCCATGTCTATTTCTATCTTTTCATTCAGATACACTACATGTATGGATTTCATTTTCAATAGAGGGACTTTTGGCATTTGATAAAATTTTGTGAGAGCTTCTCTCTGGGTTCCTTGTTGAACCAATCTCAGACTTATCAAGGTAATCCTTGTGGCGTCTACCCTGACTTATCTTCCTTCATTGGAAGTTGCATCATCTAAAACTCTATAACTTATATCAAGTGATCTACTCCTAGTAAGGATCACATCATCTGGTATCAGAGCTTCAGCTCTTGTTACAGGTTCTATCCTATCCAATTTTTATTTTTTTTTCCTTTGTCATTTGTGTCTTAGTTTTGTGTTTGCATCTTGTTTCATTCTTGTTTACATCTTGTTTCGTTCTTGTTTGCGTCTTGTTGCGTTCTTGTTTGCGTTCTTGCTCATGTTCTTGTTTTCGTTCTTGTTCTTATTTTTGTTTCTTTCAGATTCTGTGTCAAATAAAAATCAATTTGAATTCTGTTTCAAATTCTATTACAAATTTTGTTTGGGAACAATTTGGCTTACTGGAAGAATTTTGGGGGTATAGAGTTTAGTAGGCCATTGAATTTCTCATATTTGTTTGTTTGACTATTGAACGAATTGCCCAATTGCCTATTGAATTTCAACTAGTGAAATTGATTGAGTGAAAAACAGTCTATTATCCTAGATGAATTTTGAAAAAAAAAAGTTGCAGAAAGTTTGAAAAAAAAGTGGTTGTTTGAATCTTTGAACACGAATTTGTGGCAGTTAGAGGTGTTTTATTTTGGCAAAAATTTGTTATCCAATCTATTAGTTTGTTATCTACTATGTTAGTTTGTTATCCTAGTTTGTTATCCAAGTCTATTATCCAATCTATTAGTTTGTTATCCAATTTGTTAGTTTGTTATCCAATCTGCTATTCCATAATTAAGTTGTCTTTCCTGTTCTATTACCTTTGTGCATCCAATTTGATTCATCCAGAGGGAGTGAGTGGTAAAAGGCAAGAGTGAAAAAAAATCATACAAAAGCCTATATTGAGATCATCAAACACGAGTGAACTACCATCAAAGAGAGAAACACATGAGTAGAGTGTGGTGAGTTCATGTAATCTTTGTTTAAATTACTACAGAATTGTTTGTTACTTAATCATGGTAAGAGCTGGTGACAGTGGTGGTGAATATCATCAACTGGATAGATCTCAGTGCTTATTACTGGACGTGATGACTACACAAATGCAACATTTGTTGAACTGTAACAACGAAGAGCTCTACAGACGAATAGAAGGACTAGAGCATCAAATGAATCCAAATGCTGGGAGACCTTATGGTGGGAACAAAAGGGCCAATGATGGACTGAACTAAATGGAGAGGCGGAACATAATTGAGGGAGTAAAACTCAATGTACCCCTTTTCAAAGGCATGAGTGACCCAGACACCTACCTTGACAAAGAAATGAAGATTCACATGTATTCTCTTGCAATGATTATACTGAAGAGTAGAAGGTGAAGTTAGTAGCAGCTGAATTCTCAGACTATGCCCTTGTTTGGTGGAATAAAAATCAAAGAGAGATGATGAGAGAGGAGGGGCAGGAGATAGATACATGGATTGAGATGAGAAGGGTTATACGAAAGAGGTATGTTCCAACTAGGTACAACAGAACCATGCGACAGAAACTCCAGAGGCTGTCCCAAGGAAATTTGACTGTGGAGGAGTACTACAAGGAGATGGAGATGGCACTAGTGAGGGCCAACATTGAAGAGGACACTGAGGACACAATGGCTCGTTCTCTGAGTGGCCTACATCCTAACATTAGAGATGTTGAATTACAGGAGTACGTGGAATTAGATGACTTGCTGCATAAGGCAGTCTGGGTTGAATAGCAGCTGAAGAGGAAAATTGTAGCAACAAGGAACTCATCCAACAATTTCAACCAGAACTGTATCAACAGATCCAAGAAGGAGGGAGGCAACTCGTTTAGTCCACATGGAAAGTCCGCAGTGTCCAATGTTGAAACCAAGCATAATTCTGCTTCATTATCCAACACTAGTACCAGAAACATAAAATGCTTCAAATGCTTAGGCAGAGGACACATTGCTTCTGACTGTCCAACCAGGAGGACCATGATCATGAAGGTAGATGGAGCAATCACCAGTGAATCTGAAATTAGTGAAGAAGAAGAAGAAGTGGAATAAGAGATTGAGGAGGAAGCTATGCAAGGTGATATGCTAATGGTGAGAAGGCTCTTGGGAAGTTAGATGCAACCACAAGACGACACCCAAAGAGAAAATATTTTCCATACCAGATGTACGATTAATGGTAAGCTTTGCTCTTTAATTGTTGATGTAGGAAGTTGTACCAATGTTGCAAGTTCCAGGTTAGTGTCCAAACTGAATTTGGATACTAAGCCCCATCCTAGGCCATACAGACTACAATGGCTTAGTGAAGATGAAGAGGTAAAAGTGACTCAGCAGGTTAAGGTGTGTATCACCATTGGAAGATGCAATGATAGGGTGTTGTGTGATGTGGTTCCAATGGAGGCGACTCATATATTGTTAGGGAGACCATGGTAGTATGACACCAAAGTAATGCATGATGGCTTCACCAACAAGATTTCTTTCCAACACCATGACCAGAAGATTATTCTTAAACCTCTATCCCCTAGAGAAGTGTGTGATGACCAAGTCAAAATGAGAGAAAAAGAGAGAACAAGAGAAAGAAAAGAGTGAGGCACCAGAGAGGAATAGGAAAAAGAATAGTGATACACCTAAGAGAAAGAGTGATACACACGAGAGAAAATTTAATTGTTTAGCAAAGGCGAGTGAGGTGAGGAAAGTCTTACTTGCTCGTGAGCCACTTTATCTACTGTATTGCAAAGACTGTAAAAATTTTACTGACAATTCTAATGAGTTAACCATTTTTGTTTCTCCTAGTGTTGAACCCTTATTGCAAGAATTTAAAGATGTCTTTCCCAAGAAATTCCTCACAAACTACCACCTTCAAGGGGCATAGAACCTCAAATTGACCTCCTTCTAAGAGCTTTATTGTCTAACAGGCCAGCTTACAAAAGCAATCCCCAAGAGACTCAACATAAGGATGCACAGGCTAAAGTTAGGTATGTGAAAAGATTGCATGACTAAGTGAAGGCGCAAATTGCAAAGAAGAATGAAAGCTATGTCAAGCAAGCCAACAAGAACAGGAAGGAAGTGGTACTTGAACCTGGTGATGATTCCGAACATTTGAGGGCAAATGCTTTCCAAGAAGGAAGGAATGATGAGAATCCAAAAACTGCCTAAATACATGGACCTATGACTAGGAGTAGGACCAAACAGTCAGTGGATACCCTCCAATAAATGGTAGTGGGTACACTTAACAAGGCCTAAGTGGAGAAGGATGAAGGCCCAAAGGCAGAGGCACTACTAAAAATATTAATTGTTGCTGAAGGCCCAGACTAATTTGAAGGCCCATGCCAAACATGTTCTATTTTTTATATTTATAATTTTTCGTTGTAATTTTGGCCCAAATTATTTTGAAGCCCCATGTCTATTTCTATCTTTTCGTTCAGATACACTATATGTATGGATTTCATTTTCAATAAAGGGACTTTTGGTATTTGATAAAATTTTGTGAGAGCTGCTTCTCTGGGTTCCTTGTTGAACCAATCTCAGACTTATCAAGGTAATCCTTGTGGCGTTTACCCTGACTTATCTTCCTTCACTGGAAGTGGCATCATCCAAAACTCTGTAACCTGTATCAAGCGATTCGTTCCTAGTAAGGATCACATCAGTAGTGAGGAACATCAGTGGCGCTTTGAAGAGATCAAAGATTGGTCTTTCCTCAAGGAAAGAAGGGTCCAATTAGCTGAGGGTAAGTATATTGAATTCCAAACAGAGATTGCTAAGAGGCACTGGACACAGCTTGCAGAGCCCATGCCTAAATATGACCCTGCAATTGTCATGGAATTTTATGCAAATGCTTGTCCTACTGAGGAAGGTGTTACGGATAAGTGCTCCAAAGTGCGGGGCCAATGGATTCCTTATAACACAGATGCCACCAACCAATTTTTAGGGAATCCATTGATCTTAGAGGAGGGGCAACAGTGTGAATACACGGCAAGAAGAGGTCAGACTATAGGTTTTGATGAAGAGGCTATCGATCAACTGCTTTGCTTCCCAGAACATGATTTTGTATGGAGCATGGCAAGGAAGTGGTTGCGAATCATGCAAACCAAAATGACAACTCTAACTCAAATCTGGATGACTTTCCTTCTCAATAATATCCTTCTGAGTGATCACAACTCTAATCTTACCCTACCTAAATGCCAGCTGGTCTACAACATTATGGAGCATATTACTGTTCATGTGGCCCAACTCATTCAGATGTTATCCATAAGTTTGTTGGTACTGAACCTCTTAGGCACCCAACGAACCCAAAAAAGTCCAACAAGGCACTGTGATTTCCTGCCTTAACTATAGGTCTCTGCCAGTTCTATGGAGTACCAATCACACCAAAAAAACACATTTGGCCTCCAATTAATAGATCATTTATTGAAAAATATTGCATGTCAAGTTAGGTACAACAACAAGAGCAGGATCAACAACATCAACCAGCAGCAGATGCACTACCACCACCACCTCCACATCAGCCACCGTCCTTGGAGTCTATCTCAGCCCCCTAGCAGAGGATGGAGCTCCAGATGCACACATACATGCGTCATTTGGCTGACCAACAGGCAACAAAT
Source organism: Glycine max (assembly GCF_000004515.6). Lineage (NCBI taxonomy): Eukaryota > Viridiplantae > Streptophyta > Magnoliopsida > Fabales > Fabaceae > Glycine > Glycine max. The sequence goes on from NC_038245.2 coordinate 15,831,472, forward strand.
CATAGGGGTCAGATGCAGTTGAATGACAACTTCTACCTTTACAAACTGCGCCAGCATCACCAGGACCCTAGCCCTTACCCTTGGCCTACTCCTGAGCAGTTTAGAGCCATTGTTGCATGGCTTGGAGACAGACCAATTTTTCAAGAGGAGGCAAGACCTACAGATGCTCAAGGAGCTACCCAAGGAGAGTGAGAAAGAGCTGAGGAAGATGAAGAGATGGCAGATTTGGTTGTTTGTTTCATTGGGGGAGACTGAGTGCCTCAGCCATGATCTTCAAAAACTCGTGAACTTATCTTTATGTTTATTTATCGCTTTGTATTAAAATTCAGTACTTTATTACCTTATTTACTTACGCGAGTTTATTTTGACTAATTTGTGTGTGCTTTGATATTTTGTTAGTATAGTTATAGATTATAACTCTTTCTGGGAGTTAAAAAGAAAATTTTTTCTTGAACATAACATACTTTGAAAGAATCAAACAACTAGTATATTTTTTTTTTAAACTTATTTTTTTATCAGAACACAGCAAAAGAATTTTTGAAAACAATGAAGGACTTTCCCAAAAACCAAATGAATTCAGATGTTTTTGCATGGACTTGATAAAAGAACAACTTTCAAAACACTGATCTGATTTGAATATGGAAACGGGCCTTAAGCTTTAGTGACTATATGCAACCATAGATTTTATATTGATATGTTCTATAGTTGGTTTTGCATGAATTTCTAATTGTCATAACATATGATTCATGGATATGATCTAGGAATTCTTTCTTTCTTTACATTTTAAGCCATTGGCCAAACAATTATCCCAATGTATATTATTTTACCATTTGCAAAGCCCTTTGAGCCAAACACTTGATATTTTGTTGGAACACTAACCTAGGATAAAAGTTCCTACCTTACCTTAGGATTAGGAGAGCAAGGTTGTTTTGATGGGAATTTCTATCATTTGGCGGCTAATGTGATGTAAATACTCATTTTTTATGGGTATTAAAAGAAATTAAATATTTATCATAAAATAAAAGAACAAAATTAGAATAGAAAAAAGAAAAAAAATAGAAAAAACAAGTTCTTTATGAATAAATAAATGTTTGAATCATGTACAAAGTTGTTGTAAATATCTGAATAGAAAGAAGTATGATAACTTGGTTGAAACGAAAAAGGATAGGAAAGGATCATTCGTTTAAGTTACTAGCTAGATTTTAATGTCTGCTCTCCTATTCTCAAGGTATGTTTGAATATCTAGAAAAACCAAGACTTCCTTCAAAACCAGGCCCAACCATAAAAAGACATATTGATCCATGATGATTATGCACATTATCTTTGATCCATGATTGGAATTGAGATGAAACACTTGCCCGTGTGAGATTTATATACCTTTGTGAGGTTTTTCTTTGTTTGAATGAATTTGGTGTTTTTGCTCATGTTCTTTAGAAACAAAATGCAAAATGATCTTAATCTCATTTATTGGTTTTGTAAATTCCATCTTTGTGCTTTCATTTCTCATTGTTGCATTTTGAAAAATGTTGTTCTGATCAGTTTGGGGATTGATTCATTACAAAGCATGTTCATAATTTTTTAAGCATATTTATTTCATACTTATACTATTGTTATTTGTAATTTTTCTATACTTTGCTAGAGGACAAGCAAGATTCTAGGTTGAGGGGAGTTGATAAGTGCCAAATTTGTTGGACAAGTGGCCTCAAAAATCTTAAAAAGGGGGGGGGGGGGGGTTGAATTAAGATTTTATAAACTATTCCCCAATTAAAAATTCTAATCAGTTTTTAACCCAAGTCCCAAGATTCCTTTTAAAATGAATTTCTAAATAATAATTCAAATTAAACTTACTGAATAGAAATAATAAGCAACAATAAATAAAAGAGTTTGAGGGTAGAGAAAATGCAAACATAGTTTTTATACTAGTTTGGCAAAGTTCGTTGCCTACGTCTAGTCCCCAAGAAACCCGCTTGGGAGTTCCACTATCTTGTAAATCCTTTACAACTTCTGAAACACACAAGGACAACCCTTCCTTTGTGTTTAGATGCTTTAGAACAAGAGACTCTTAGTGTCTTAGCTCTTTTATTAGAAAGAGAAGAAGAAGAAGAAGATAATCTCTCTTGAAAGAGATAGATGTTTACAATGAAACACTCAATTCCTTATTGAATAACACAAGTGTTTGACCAAGGAATGTTGGATGATAAGAGATTTTTGTTTGAGAGGATTATGCCTTTTGTGAACAGGAAAAACTCTGAAGAAAATTCGTGCCCAAGTCACCTATTTATAGGCCTTTGATGGCCATTCAAAAATCAAATGAAAAGATGTGACTGTTGGCAGATTTTCTAAAAACTTGCCACTAGTAATCGATTACAATATTTGTGTAATTGATTACACAGTTATTTTTCTTCAAAAGATGTGACTCTTCATTTGAAAATATTTGAATTCTAATGTTCAGAGCCACTGGTAATCGATTACATGTTTTGTGTAATTGATTACAATGTTTTTCAAAATATTTTTGAACGTTATAAGCACTGGTAATCGATTACATGAACTGGTATTCGATTACTGGGTTTCAAAATCAGTTTTAAAACTTTGCAAGCTTTGTTCAGAAATGTTTAGGCTTCTGGTAATCGATTACAACCTTCTGGTAATCGATTACAAGAGAGTAAAATGCTTGGAAAAATTATTGTTATGATAGAAACTCACTTGGCCAATCATTTGTGCTTTTCAAAATCTTTTCTAAGAGTCTATCTAAAACCGATCTTAATTCTTATCTTGAGATCTTTGCTTTTGCTTGACATCTTGCTTTATTCATCCTCGAAATTCATCTTGAATGTGTAGAAGCAAGCTTCATGATGTTGAATCAAGATTGATTCAAGGAGTTTTGATGATAACAAAGATGATGACAAAAAGCCCAAGAGAATGAGTTCAAGATTGAATCAAGAACACTTCAAGAATCAAGAGGAAATTTGATTTGAAGATTCAAGAATCAAGAAAAGACTCAATCAAGATAAGTACTAAAAAGTTTTTCAAAACATTGAGTAGCACATGATTTTTTTCACAAAACCTTTTACCAAAGAGTTTTTACTCTCTGGTAATCGATTACCAGTTTATTGTAATCGATTACCAGTAGCAAAGATTGTTTTCATAAAGCTTTCAACTGAATTTACAATGTTCCAATTGATTTCAAAATGGTGTAATCGATTACAATGATTTGGTAATCGATTACCAATGTGTTTGAACGTTGAAATTCAAATTCAAATGTGAAGAGTCACATCCTTTCACAAAAATGCTTTGTGTAATCGATTACAATGATTTGGTAATCGATTACCAGTGATAAGTTTTGAACAAAAATCAAAAGATGTAACTCTTCCAATGGTTTTCAAGTTTTTCTAAAGGTCATAACTCTTCTAATGGTTTTCTTGACCAGACATGAAGAGTCTATAAAAGCAAGACCTTGATTTGAATTTTATGAATTCATTCAATTCATTCAGAACAATCATTTCAATCCTTTACAACTCTTGAGTCTCTTTGAACATCTTCTTGAATTTCTTCTTCTTCTTCCTTTGCAAAAGCTTTCTTAAGTTTTCTGGTTTTCCAAACCTTGAAAACAAAACTTGTGCTATTCATCTTTTTCATTCCCTTCTCCCTTTGCCAAAAAGAATTCGCCAAGGACTAACCGCCTAAATTCTTTTTGTGTCTCTCTTCTCTCTTATCCAAAAGAACGAAGGACTAACCGCCTGAATTCTTTTGTGTCTCCCTTCTCCCTTGTCAAAGAATTCAAAACGACACAGTCTGAGAATTCTTTTGATTCTTCCCTTTCCCATAAACAAAAGATTTCAAAGGACTAACCGCCTGAGAATTCTTTTGTTTCCCCCTTCACAAAGTTTCAAAGGACTAACCGCCTGAGAAATTTTTCTTAACACATTGGAGGGTACATCCTTTGTGGTACAAGTAGAGGGTACATCTACTTTGGTTGTTGTGACTGAGAACAAGAGAGGGTACATCTCTTGTGGATCAGTTCTAGTGGAGGGTACATCCACTAGGTTGTTCGAAGAGAACAAGGGAGGGTGCATCCCTTGTTGATCTTTGCTTGTAAAGGAATTTAAAAGGTTGAAAAGAAATCTCAAGGACCACAGGTCGCTTGGGGACTGGATGTAGGCACAGGTTGTTGCCAAACCAGTATAAAACTCTTGTGTTTGTCTTCTTCTTCCCTACACTCTTTAATTTCCGCTGTGCACTTTAATTACCGCTTTTACTTTTGGTTAAGTTTATATTTATGTTCTTTACTTTCTTAACAACATAGTAAAAGCCTAAGAAGGGTAAATTTTAATTAGTAAAGGTCTAGTAATAATTAATTCAACCCCCCCCCTTCTTAATTATTCCGAGGCCACTTGATCCAACAGAATGATCTTTGAAATTCCTTGGCATCATCAAAATAATTCTTGAAGCTTTGCTTCTAGAAAATTTCAGTTATTTTTGGGATTAAATTGTTAGCACTTATCCTTTAATTGTAATAATTTTCTTATAAACTACCCTTAAATCTAGTTGTTTATATATATTGTACATTTACTAATATTTTTGTTTAAATATGAAAGATTCATTCATGATTCTGTAGGTTTTGATGGTTGTTTGTTAAATCTAGAAATAAAGCCAAAAGGAAGGGCAAAATGATCTTTTCATGAAGGTTTCTGACCCTAAATTCACCCAGGCTAGCATCCAACTCGCCTGGGCTAAGATGTAACTTCAGCCTTAAGCAAACAACTCGCTTGGGCGAGTGGATGCCTTCACCATTAAGCTTCAATTCGCCTGGGCGAGCTCTAGCTCGCTAGGGCAAATTTACCTACACTCCTTCGTTGTTTTCTATAAATAACCATGCATGGTTGAAGAGAAGAGGAGTCCAGCAGCCTAAAAACCAGAGAGAAAATGCAGAAGAAGAAGGAGAAGAGGAAAAGTGGAGCCGAGGCGTTGCAGAGTTTTGACCATGAATCACTTCCTTCGTCATTTCTCTTGTTAGTCTTGTGCTCTGCGCAATGATTGGTTAGTTTTTCTTAAGGATTGGATGTAATCTTTGTACCCTTATGTATCCCTTTTGATATTATATATGTATTAATATTTTCTACTCATTATTGATAATTTCATTTCACTCGTAATGCTTGATTCTATTTGATCACTAGTGTCATGAAATTGGATTTTAAGTGAGACCGGAAAGTAATCTTAGAATTTGAACCGAATGATTTTACTCTTTACGTTACATTGATAGGAATAGAACATAACATTTTGATTGCAAAAAGCACGAGGATCAAATAGAATATTCTTAGGTTCCAAGTGCGAGGAATCGACTTGGGATAACTATGTATGCATCAGTAATGTTAGAAAATGATTTATATATGTTAATCTTATTAAGACACTAAGGGTATGAACGATGAAATTCAATCCTATGTTTTCTTAAATTAATTCTAGTCATTATTATTTCTGTAATTTACGTATTTCCGACGCATTAAATTTCTTATTTCCTGTATTTCCGTTATTTCCATAAATTTGTTATTTTGACTTTTCTTTTATTTTAAGTTGTCTTTAGTTAATCAAACCAAAACAAATGACATTCGATTAAATTTGTACATAACTATTAAACTAATAACCTTTATCCAAATGAATTAAGTAAACACAAGTCCCTGTGGAGACGAATGTAAAACATGAAGGGGTTTCCTAGACTATCAATTATAGGAAACAACAGGATCTTGAAACCTATGATTCTCCCAAAAAATCAATAAACAAACAGATAATAATGCATACCTTTCTCCATAGGAAGGCTTTTCTCTGGTCTACTTTGATTTCCTTGAAAAAGGAGAGAAATAAGATTTCACTTCCTTAGACCTTTCTTTTTTGCCTCTCTCCGTTTGTGATGGCTATGGGTGAGAGAGAACACTTTTCTGTCAGGAAGGGGACCTTATTATTCCACGTTAGAGGGTATTAACCCCCTTTTATAACCACTACTCCCATCAAGTAGCAGTTAACTCTAGAAATTTCTCCTATTAAGCCCAATTACAATTTAGCCATTAATTATTAATTATTTATTTATTAGTTCTTTCATAAGTCACATGTTTCTCACATAAGGCATTAATTCTAACATTCTTCCACTTGGCTCATGTGACATTACTGAACATTATGGACTAAATAAATAAATAGATTAACTAACACAATGCGCATTAAAATGACTAAATTGTTCTATACATTGGGTACATCATAATTTCATGATTAAGAATAGGAACCAATTCGAGTCATGGTGGTTGTACATCATTTAATCGACATAGTCCCTTCCATGTACTACAAATTAGTCTCCTCCTTAATATGACCATTAGTTAGGAGTACATAATTGGTCCAACATAATGTCTTCATTCATGACAAAACTTGTTAACATTACTCTAACACAAACATACATGCAAACATAGAGGACAGGTAATCAGAAACATATCATAATTAAGCTCAGAGTGTCACTAAAATGCATAAGATAAATTACACTTAATGATCATCAATAACAATAATGCTCATACTTTCAACATGTTCTATAATGTCTTGGACGGTAATCCCTTATTCAAAGGGCCAACTATCATAAGGTTTATGCTAATATGTTCTATTGACACTCTTTGTTTCTGAACTTCTTCCTTCATGACAAAGTACTTCAATTCCACATGCTTAGCACCCTTAAAGTATTTGATGTTCTTACAAAAATATTGTTATAGAGTTATCACAATACATTTTCAGCGGCCTAGCAATACTGACGACAATTCTAAGCTCTGAAATAAAGTTCCGTAGCCAATTAGCCTGAATTGTAGCCTCAAAACATGCTACAAATTCAGCTTTCAGATGCAACAACAACTGATGCATACAAAATAGCTTCCATTTGTTTTCGTTCCATATCATTTCTATGACATTGTGTGAGACTAAATTTGTCTCCCTTCTAAATTAGAACAGGTGATGTTAAACACCTTTCCATCTTGAATTTCACTAGTATTTTATTGATATATGCTTTCTGAGGTAAGCCTAACAATCCTTGTGATCTATTACAGAATATTTCTATCCCTATCACATAGCTTACCTCACCCATATCTTTCACTTCAAAGTTTCTAGAGAGAAATTTCTTAGTCTCATGAAGAAGACCAAGATCGTTAGTTGCAAGCAAGATATCATCAATACACATAATTGGAAAAATAATCTTACTCCCATTGACCTTCAGATATATACATTGATCAACAGTATTTTCCTTAAATCCAAAGGAAACAATAGTATCATTAAACCTCAAATACCATTGGCGGGAAGCTTGCTTTAAGAATGTATATTGATTTCTTTAGTTTGCACACGTATTCCTTTCCCTCAACTGAGAACCCCATTGATTGGTCCATATAATCATTCTCTTCTACATCTCTATTAAGAAAGGCAGTTTTCACATCCATCTAATGTAGCCTTAAGTCATAATGGGCCACTAATGCCATGATAATCCTGAAAGAATCCTTTCGTGAGACCAATGAAAATTTCTCTTTATAATCAATGTCATCTTTCTGAATAAATCCCTTAGCAACAAGTCTAGCCTTGTAACATTCAAGGTTGCCATGAGAGTTACATTTAGTCTTGAAGACCCACTTACAACCAACTCTCTTATAACCCTATGGTAATTCTACAAGGTCCCAAACACCATTATGTTCCATGGAATTTATCTCTTCTTTCATGGCATTTAACCACTTCTCAGAATTTTCACAACTTACAACTTGTGAAAACAAAATTAGATCATTATCATTAATGCTTAAGTTTGTTTCTATTTCATGTAGGTATACCACATAATCATTTGAAATAGATGGTTTCCTTTCTTTTTGATACCTCCTTAATGCTACTTCTTGTGGTTCTTCCATAATGGGTTCATTATGTATCATGGGCTCATTATTGTGTTGTGCTTTTTCATTATTGTTTGTAACAATAACTGGTGGAGAAATCACCTTACTGCTAGAGGCACAAGCTAAAGGAATTTGCACTCTAACTTCTTTAATTTCCACTTCTCATGGAAGTGTACTCCCACTGATTTCACCATTTTCAATGAACCTTGCATTTCTAGTTTCGACAATTCTCATACTATGATTAGGACAATAAAACATATACCCCTTTGACTTTTCTGGATAACCAATGAAATATCCACTGATTGTTCTTGCATCCAATTTTCTTTCATGTGGATTATAAATCCTTATTTCTGTCTGGCAACCCCAAACATGCAGGTGCCTTATACTAGGTGTCCTATTTGTCCACAGTTCAAAAGGTGTCTTTGGAACTGCCTTACTAGGAACCCTATTCAACAAATACATGGCAGTTTTCAAAGCATACATCCACAAAGATATGGGTAAAGTTGAATTGATTAACATACTCCTAACCATATCCATTAAAGTTCTATTACGCCTTTCTAATACACCATTTTGTTGTGGTGTACAGGACATTGTGTATTGCGCACAAATGCCACGTTTCTGAAGAAGCTTAGCAAATGGACCTGGGTGTTGCCCAGTTTCATCATATCTTCTGTAATACTCACCACCTCTATCATATCTAATAATTTTCACATTTCTGTCTAATTGCCTTTTTACTTCATTCTAGTAAATTTCTAAGGCATCCATTGCCTGAAAAATTTCAAGCAGTAAGTAGACATAACCATAATGTGAATAATCATTAATAATGGTGATAAAGTATCATTCCTTTCCGAAAGAACTAACATCAAAAGGTTCACAAATATCAGTATGCACAATTTCAAGAAGCTGAGTGCTTCCTGTAGCTCCTTTCTTTGTATGTTTTGCTTGTTTTCCATTAATACAACCCACACAAATATTTAGATTCATAAAATCTAGATAAGTAAGAATTTCATTCTTTATTAATCTTTCCATCCTTTCTCTAGAAATGTGACCTAAACGTTTATGCCACAAGAAAGCAGATTGTTCATTCACTAAACTACGTTTAGTGCCAACATTATGATGCAAAGTTAAAACAGTTTCAGCATACAAATTGTCTAATTTCAATTTATATAAACCATCACAAAGAATACCAATACCAATGAGATGATTATGCTTAAAAAAATTGAAACATCCATTACCAAAATTAAAAGAGTGTTCAGTAACATCAAGTTTAGATAATGAAACTAAATTCATAGATAAACTAGGTACATAAAGAGTTTCCAGTAAATCTAAACGATGTCCAGTGTCAAGTTTTAAACAATAAGTCTCAACTGCTTCGACTAGAGCTTTCACTCTATTCCCCATGAAAATGAACTTCTCATTTGGGCTTATGGTTTGGATTGTAAAGAATCTCTACATAATGTTAGAAACATGAGTCGTACATCCAGAATTAATCCATCATGTATTATGGGGAACTTCAGTTAAGTTTGATTCAAAACATACATGAGCATTAAGCTCACCTTTCTTTTCGAACCAAGACTTACATTTTAGGCAATCCTTCTGGAAATGTCCTGATTTCCTACAAAATTGACAATTATTGCCCTTTGATACCTTATTCTGGATTTGCAAAGAGTCGTCATTGATCTTTAATGACCCTTTGCCTTTATCATGCTTCTTCATAAATTTCTTTCTAGCTCCTTGATTCCCTCGGTGGCTTACATAATGCACTAAGTGGCTTCCTTAATTCTTAAGCCTCATTTCTTCCTGAACTAACATACTATGCAATTCATGCACATTTCATTTATCTTTCATGGTATTATAGCTCATTTGGAATGGGCCATACTCAGATGGTAATGAGTTTAGAATAAACTGAATAAGAAAGTTCTCATTCACAACCATTCCCAAGGTCTTGAGTCTTTCTTCAATGTTTGTCATCTCGATGACATGTTCATGCATAGTACACGAACCATCAAACATCATGGTGGTCAGTGTACTCATTAATGTCCCAGCAAGAGACTTATTAGCTGTTTGAGAGCGTTCTCCCACTAACCCCATAAATTCTTTAGCATTATTGGTTTTAGGAAGACCTGTCTTAATACTGTCTGCAACAGTCATTCTTATGAACATTGGACTAAATCTGTTAGATCTTTCCCAAGCTTTATAATGGGTTTTCTCTTCATTGCTACTAGCATCAATAATAGTAACAAACTTCTCTTCCAACATAGCAAGATCATGATCCAAAACATTGAGGTAAAATTGGACTTGCTCATTTCAGTCAGAGAAGTTAAGCCCATTAAAGTTGACACAGATGATACATAAGAATTTAATGAATTGAGAACATGTATTACATAATAAAATTCACATAAGTGTTTTGAGACATAAAATACATGTCATGCATATGATTCATTCAGATAACGGTCAATGTATATTGATGTTCTCCTTTGGGTGATACACCAACACACAACATACAAACATGATGATGCTAATAAAAATTCTTAACATTATTTGGCAATTAAATATGCATCAAATTAGAAGTATCTATTTCCTTTGGGTATATAAATAAAACTAATGATACACACAAATCGCCTACAATTATATTCATTAATTATAAGAACAACTAATCAACCTTTGGGCGATCCATAAATGTCTTATAACAATGAATTTCAATTACCTATAAACCAATAATCATATAATTTAGCATCCATTATTCTATGAGTAATTGAAATAATCATTAACTTGGAATTAAATAACCTTACAAATTTGGCCACTTTGGTGACTAACAAATTCAACATACATTTAATTCCAACCAAATATAAATGGTCTGCACATACTTATTGCTATTAACAATTCATGGTCATTCTATTAATTTCATTTCAGACCATAAAATAATATTCACATTCATTTGTGTTTTGCATTCAAACACGTTCATGAAAATATGCAACATATACATATTTATTGCTACCAATAATTGCAAAACATTCACGTTAATTTAATTACAGAACATAAACTTTCAATCCTTTAATCACGTTTAATAATCATTTTTGGAAAAAAAAATAAGCAAGTGGGATTGAAAATAGGAAAAAGGAGTTGCAAATAGCTATTTCCAAAATAATCCTTTTCTATCTTTCTCCATTAGAATTGGAACTACACATTAATGGCCAGCGGCAGCTTTTCTATTTTCCTTCCATGAATTGGAATTGAAACTAAACATTTATGGCCGGGGACGCTTTCTTTCTTTCTCCGTTAGAAATAAAAACTGGTTTTTTCCACATTCAATATATATTAAAGGAAAAATCAACACCATTCATTATAATCAAATTAAATTAGGTAGCACAAAAGAATAAATCTAAAATCTTTCTCTAAATTTAATATATACAATTCAAAGTACTCATTATGTACAAACATCATAAGGTTTAGTTAATACCTAATACAGGATGAGAAAACACTACCTAGGTATGCTTTAGTCTTTCAATATTTTATACCACTCATTTTAAGATAATAATAATATTTAAATTTTATTAGGTTTTATGTTTTGTCTGAATTTATTACATTTTCTTAAATTTTAACGGGGATAAACATATTTATGGGTATAGCGAGACGAGGTCAAGGCGGGGAGTTGCATCTCGACCCAACCTTGATCAGCGCAGGTTTTAACTGTTATAACCAGGGCAGAGTCAGACGAATACCCATGGGTTTGAATATTATTACCATGCCTATTTCTAGAAAGCGATGCTTATTTATAATCTATATGAAAGAATTTTTTTTCAAAGTTAGATAACCAATTATAAGCATTAATAATAATAATATACGAAAGATTATATTATTTTTATATCCATTCTATTTATTTATCAATTTTTCATGTGAGTTAAAGTGCATGTAACATGTTCGGGTATGAAAATATAAGTACCAACGGAAAGCGGGTATATGAGTATGGTGAGTTTTTAAAAGTGTGGGTATAAAAATGTGTACTATAGTATCCTACCGATTGTCATCCAGCATATATGTCAGGTATGGTATCTGTTTCTTGAATTTAAGTTTAAATTAAAAATGCATAATTAAAAATGTCATTGCATAAAAAAAGATTTTTTTCATTTTTTTATTGTAACTAGGAACCTATCTAATATATAACTATTTCATTTCTTCCATTTATTGTATTTTAAGAATCATAGTCTATAATTAACCATATATTTATACTGTACAACAATAATTAATAAATAAAAATTATATTTTAATTGTGAATAGCTGATAATATGAATTTAAAAAATATTTTATAAAAAAATTCATATATAATATGTACCTGACACGAGTCCCCCACTCTACTACAAATAAAATCATGTATTACCTTCACGTATTTGGTTAAAGAGGATTTGTGTAAGTTAAAAAAAAAAATTCACTAATTTAGAAGTTATTTTTACTAAAATTAAGTTTGTTTGATATACAAATTTATTTTAATAATTTATTTTTATAAGCTATTTGAAGTATTTTTATCAAGATAAGTAGCTTATGTAAAATAAACTAACTTAAAATTATTAATTTTTTTTGTTCTCAATTATATTTGATTTTGTTTTATTTTATTTAATTTTCAACCTTATTATCTTCTTTTTTATTGTTTGAAAAAATCAGCATATATAATTTTATTTTCTTATACACATAAGACACACAATAGTCAACTCCTCAATTGTCATCCTTACACCGTTTATTAAGGTTGAAATTTTTTTAATCATATCAAATTTATAACTTTTTATTTTTTTTCTAAATAATATTTTTGTTTATTTCAAAACTATATATAATTTCTAAATATACATTTTATATTTGTTATGCATTACTCTAATATTCCCTATAAAATGTTTACTGTCTCCCTTTCTTGAAAAATGTATACAAAATTAAAAAAAAAATAAAGATCAGATACATCTACAAAATAACAATGAATGCTAGCTATTTTAAACTATTAAAACAATTGATAAATAAGAACGAAAAGTTACTTCCAAACAAACAAATATATATTTATAAAAAAAAATTCTACTATCTAAGAAAACATAAACTAGAAAATAAATAAAAAATGATGAAAATGTTAAAGTCCAAGCAAAGCAGCATACAACATTTCATTCCAAGTATCAGGAGCACCAGCTAGACACCAGTGGCTGCAGTCCACATAAGAGGTGCCTTTGCCTGTGTATATAGAAGGGTGTCCATCTATTCTCAGTTGTGTCATCAAAGTAATGTCAAGCAAATATACAGGACATGACATACTACTCAAAATGCCCTTCACAATTTCTACACCAGGATAAGGTGGCTGCGGTCCTTGCCCTGGTTGTGGTTGTTTGAGACACCCTTTACCCCTTCAGAATTAAGGATAAGAGATGAGTCTCTGAATAATACAACCAATTTTCTAATCAACATTGTTAACCATAAAGTTTACGGATCATGTGCATAATAATAATTTTTTTGTGATTATAGGCATTGTGATTTATGTTTTATCTGATTCCCTCTAAAGTCAGCAATTTAATTACTTTAGAAAATAAAGTGATTAATCTTAGTTGTTGATAAGAAAATCAATTTACCTACTGAAATTTTATGTGAGTTTTAGTTTGAGTGGAATGAGCAATTAAACTTACCCAGAATGGGATGCAGCAATTCCTTGGAACAAAACTGTAGTATTTGAGGGATCAATGTTGGCATCAATCCATTGAGACCAAGTTGTTAACCCAATCTTGTAAGCTTCCATGGGATTCATGTCTTTTATTATTTCATTGCCTACTTGAAATTGAACAAATCTGTTTAAACGTAACATGAATTCATTATTAGCCCCTCGCTTAACATTTCTAGTTAATAACATCCTGCATATCTTTAACATCCTACATTAGATATGGGACAAAATATATTTGTCCTCATGAATATATTTTATGTTTGTTTTTTGATAATTTTTTTCTTTAAATTCCTCATAAAATATAATTTTATTTGTAATTCTTATAAATCAGTAGTGAATTTTGGGTTTATTTCTTGATATTTTTTATATTTATTATTAATTTTTTTTCAAAGGAACTAATAACAAATGAATTTTTTATCAGAGTAAATAAATTTTTTTCTAATTAATAGGAATTAAAAAAAGGTTTTAAGAATAAAAAATTGTTATTTTTATCAAGGATCAAAAGGGATTTTTTTATTAAGGACAAAATAAAAAATTCAAATATATTTTAGTCAATGTATATTTATATAGTTAAAAAAATCATTACGTTTTAGACTCTCCTGAGTGGGTCCACCAATGGTAGGTATTGAAAATCAATACATCAACTCCATTCCACATGCGCCCAGATCTAATGGAGTCCAGTTTCACAATCCTTCCGTTTTCTTTGTCATGAACCACATCCACTAGGAACCCATTTTTCAACCACATTATTGAAGCATCATATTCCTATGACCCAAAATAATTGGTACAAGTTATTAATATTCTGGCTAATCAAGCAATTAGCAAGGGTCAAAATTTCCTTTTTATTAAAATTGAAATGCAGAAAACTACCGGGAATGAGAACACATAGAGATACTTTGTGGGAGTTGATAAGGCATAACTTGATTCTGGGACAGCAATGTGAAGCAAACAAGTAAGTGATTGCCACATGTTGTTGCTTATGGAGTCCCCTACAAACATTATCTTTTTCCCTCTGTATCTCTCCAAGAAATTCACCCCGTCAAACCTGTTAACCAACAACATCTCTTGAGAAGGAACAATACCAAAATGCCTTATTATACCAGGTCGATTATAGATCACACAACGTCATTCGATTCAGTTAAAGACCAATGTTTCAAACATGTTATTTACCCCTTGTGAAGAAACATTTTTTTAAGAAAATGCTTATAAGTGATGAAAGATATACAAAATGAAATCTAAACCTTAGAAAAAGTGAAAACATTACCTTGGAAGATCACAACCAGAGGGTTTCCATCTATACTTGAGGTATTCCTGATCTGTTCTACCATTTCTAAGGCAATTGAATCCCTGCCCTATGAAGGGGCAATCTCTTGAGGCATCATAGAGAGGGTAGTAGGAGTCATCAACAACCCAGTTTCCCAGAGAAAAGTCACAACCATTGCCTTGCACATGGTACAGTGGAGATGCCACTAACCACAGAACAGCAAAGGCCAGAGCACATAACCTGAAATAGAATGCCATTTGAAATTGTCCTAATCCTTTTCACACCATGTTTGTTTGCCATTTGTATGCATGGGAGTAGCTCTAGAGAGAGAGAAGCCTTCGTTGAGAGTAATAATATTTGCACAAATTATTGACTTTATAATTTATACGCATGTATGACAAAAGCTATTTATTGTCCTAAACATTTTCACACCATGTTTGTTTGCCATTTGTATACATGGGAGTAGCTCTAGAGAGAAGCTTCCGTTGAGGAGAGTAATAATATTTGTACAAATCACTGACTTTATAATTTATATGCTTATGCATGCATGCCAAAAGCTAATCAATTTTTTGTCTTTTGATCTTTAAAGTAAATATTAATAAATTTATCCACACAAAAATTGGATGTTACCGTTCTTACCTCTCCGAATTTTTGGTTGGCTAAAAAGAAAATATTGAAAAAAAATATTAGTAACACATTTTAATACATTTTTATTAGGATTGTGGGTCCACTATGTATTGATCTCCCTTCATTTTGTAATTTTTATACTAAACATTATCACTTGTGTAAATTTTAGTATTCCATAATTTTGATGGCTAAAATATATTTTTCATCCTTATAAATATTAAAAGTTTGAAATTTGGTTTTGTAAAATTTTAATTTTTTTTTGCCCTCACAAAATTTAAATGTGCGATTTTTTTTGGCTCAGACATAGGTTTTGATTTTCTAAGCCTACGTGTGTCATGACTGATCTTCATCAATGTTCAACACGTGTCCAATTGTTTTTACACATTATTTATTATTATTATTTTTATTGAACCCTAAAGGATCATTTTGTTCCTTTGACCTTCGTTGTCATTAATTTTTGCTTTACTCCATGTCCGTTTGGCTTCGACCTTCACGCATATGGACAAATCTGGATATTCTAGAACACGTAAGAGATTGGGTGCTCCAACATTGTTGGCGTCTTCATTTGTTGTGAACGGTAGAAAGTGTTTGTGTAGAGAACCCATGTTGTTGTTGACTTCAAGAAGCTCTGAACACCTAGGAAGATGTTTATGGAGATGTCAGAATTTTGTGTGGTAAGTGTTTTGGTTGTTGTATTTTATTGTTCTTCATGCTCCTATTTTTTGTTTTCTATGTTCCTGATTTGTTGGTGGTTGTAGGCTCCAAACATGTGCAATTTTTTTAGTGGACTGATGGTGCCATCAATGTGGACCATAGAAGTCAAGAGGATGTTTATGGAAGGGGTGTTGTTAGGTGCACCCAGCAGTATTGCTGATGCACCCAACAACTTCCCATTATTCCAATATTGCCCTCCCGTAAAATTTGATGGAAGAACTTCTTCCGTAACCTTTAACGGAAGAAGTTCTTCCGTAAGATTTTTTTTACATTTTTATGGAAGATGTTCATCCGTACAAACTTTATGGAAGAAGTTATTCCGTACAAATAAACAACTTTTACGGAAGATCTTTTTCCGTAACCTCTTACGGAAGAACTTATTATGTAAAAGCGAACCTGAGACTTTAAGATTATTAGCACAACGCTCTAATCAACCGAGCTAATGAGTTAATTACGTTATAAAATAAATAATATTGATATACATAACACTAAAATTTCTAATGCATATTTAATGCACATGTAAATTTAAATAATACATTTTCTGACAATTAATTTTTATATAAATCTAATAAATTATTTAATCGGTATATTTTTTGAAAAAATAATAAAATAATTATTTAATATATTTTAAATTTTGTAATAATAAAAAAATAATGACCCATCAATAATATTTTTAAAAATATATGGGGCAATCTAAAACATATATGGGGTAATCTATTTGCAAGAACAAAAGAGGAAGAACGAGAAAAATAAAAAACATACATTGAGTGGATGTTGGGAGTGGCAGGTAGGGAGGAAGAAGGGGGAGAGGGAGGGGGAGGTCGTGGTGGCGGTCGCGGTTCCAGCAAACTTGTTGTCCAAAATCATCTGAGACAACTTCCGCTCCACGTGACCCTCTTACTTTCCATCAAAAGTGCTGCAAGCCTTGCCCGAACTCACTGTCAAGGGAGTAGAAGGGGGAGGGGGAGGGAGGAACAAGGGGGGGCAGTTGCAGTAAACTTGTTGTTCAAAATCATCTGAGACAACTTCTGCTCCACATGACCCCCTTACTTTCCATCAAAAGTGCTGCAAGCCTTGCCTGAACTCGCTGTTAAGGGAGTAGAAGGGGGAGGGGGAGGGAGGAACAAGGGGGGCGATTGCAGCGAACTTGTTGTCCAAAATCATTTGAGACAACTTTTGCTCCATGTGACCCCCTTACTTTCCATCAAAAGTGCTGCAAGCCTTGCCTAAACTCGTTGTTAAGGGAGTAGAAGGGGAGGGGGAGGGAGGAACAATGGGGGGCGGTTGCAGCGAACTTGTTGTCCAAAATCATCTGAGACAACTTCCGCTCCACGTGACCCCCTTACTTTCTATCAAAAGTGTTGCAAGCCTTGCCTGAACTCGTTGTTAAGGGAGTAGAAGGGAGGGGAGGGGAAGGGAGGAACAAGGGGGAGAGGAAGGGGAAAGGGGAGGGAGGAAGAAGGGGGAAGGGGAGTGGCAGGAAGGGGGAGAGGGAGGTCACACGATGGCGGTTGCTGCAAGCCTTGTCTCAACTTGCTGTCTCAGAAAGGTACACTTTTCAGCACAAGTCCACAACATGCTTTCAATAAGTTTAGAAATATGTGCAATCTGAACCCTTGAAAAAGGGTCCATCAACTTGCATAGCTTGTTGGGGCTGTTGTTGCAGCAGATCTATGCCACCTTGTTGAACTGGGGGCACAACGATGAAAGGTGGCTGTGGACTATTGGGACTATTGGGTCTTCAAAGAAATTAAGGGACCGACTAGAATGTGCATCAGCAGCAACTTTGGTAGCATCCAAGTCAGGCCAAGATATTGTAGCCTTCATTTACCATGATCTTACACAACAAGGTACGCTTTTCACAGGCCACTGTCTGAGAAAGGCGCCCTCCAATAAAGACGTGAGCCGGTTCCATCGAATAGGCCCTCCAAAAAAAGCACAAAATCCAAAAAAATTGGATTTGGATCATTCAAAGTATGCTTAAAGTCTGAACGTCAAAAAATTAAAATAAATTAGATTTGGAGCATTGAAACAATACATTCAATTTTATTATGGAATTCAAACACGTTGTAAATAGATACAACTTACATGGAAAACAAGAAAAAAAACCTTGCATTCAGTCGTTTAGCAACGTGGCAGCCACGTCGTCTTCCATTTCCATAACATGTTTAGTAAAAACAACTAAAATTTCTATTGGCCCGTATTTTTTCCAGTAGTTGGACTATACTAACACCTTCAACACTTCATCGTTGGTTTTTAGCTCATTAATTTCATATTTTATAACTTTATCTGAATACTCGAAACGACCTGGTTGCCGAAAAAACAATCGTCTTACGGTTTGTGATTCGTGAATTCCATGAGGGGGAATCCATTTAGGTGTAACTTGCTTTATCAAATCCTTCAGTTCATCGATGGTACAACCTGAAGGAATTTCAAATTTCTTCGGATTTTTACCTGTGAACACGTAACCTACAAATTTGTTCTGCGGTGGCATGTTCCACCTCCCGTTGTAATACAAGAGTGCGTCATGAGTAGGGGTCATAGTACGTTGAAGTAAGTTTAATATTCCATCTGTTGTTCTACCAATAGTGCATAACAACTCAATCAGACCAACATACGAAAATTGATCGTTACACATTAACATGGTGTTGACATCATCATCATTTTTCAATTGCATACATTGACATCGAAAATAGTTACCTGTCTCTGTGACTGGCTGCCGGTAGTGAATTTCATTCAAAAATTGTTTGTGGGTTAGATTAAGGGGGATGTGTATTCTGCTTTTCAGCATTGCAAGATCACAACTCTTGGGTACTCGAATGGGCACCGGAGTGGAACTTTGGAAGTAAACCCCACTATCGTTGTAAATAATTGATCCATTTGAAAAAATGAAACCCAACCTTGAGTTTACAATCGTCTGACTGCTTGTTTCTCCTAAAAATACCTTACTTTGTTGTAACAATAGGGAGAAAATGTGAAAGCAGGTAGATGTGTGATTTTGTTAGCAAGTTGCCGTGTCTCGTATATATAGATGATTTCCACCAACAGATTGTTTCACTTTGTTTAAAAAAAACTTACACACACATGAACATGTTTCGTGTTTATCTTCCCAAGTAAACCAATGTGTCTGCAAGCTTTATCGTGCATCACAATGTCTTGTCAAGTCATTTGTCGTGTCACGGTAAGACTTTCAGTTATGTGTTGTCAATTATGATAATGACGTATCATACATGCGTAGATCATTTTAGATGCACAAACAAGTTTAGTCCATATCGCAACAATTAATTAATGTTTAACGATTCATTATTATGCAACAAATTACATTTGACAATGAAGCAGCCATAATACTGAATGTTCAGTCTTCTTTTAGGTCCACATATTCTCTTCTAATTGTCATTAGGCTCATGTATTTCCGTATCCTACCAATATATGCAGTTGGCCACTGCTTTACTTGAGGAAGATAATTGCTTGACCACAACAATGCTACAAGTGGTAAAGGACAATGCTCTTTCAGATAAACCTATTTTGTCTGTGAACAGACATTATCAACTCAAACGAACGACCCAAGCCATTGCATAATTATAAAAAGTACAATAATTATCTTTAATGTACCTGAACAAAATGATTTCCAAAGACGTGGCTGATACATATCATGCGGTGCACAGAAGAATTTGGTGGTGGTTGACTTCTGAGAGGAAAAAATGTCATGCTTTGTTGGCGGGATAACGATACAACAATTACGTTATACCTAGATGCAATGACATATCTCATGTCTGTTATATCCATCCACTTGTCCACGCCAACCTGAAACAAATAAACATACACATGTAAGTAATTTAAAACTTTGTTTTCCTTAAAAAAAATTAGCATACACAACATACTTGGGAAAAATGAAGTCTCCTCCAAAACATATGGACCGATTCCAGAGGGATGCTGGAAACAGCATAGCTAGACAACTCACATGCACAGGGAAGACCGTGCGTCGATCTGATAGAACAACCACAAGAAGAGGGATCATTGCCACAATATTGTATGCGGTCCAACTCAGCAGCAATCTCATTTAAAGCGCACCTTGAAACCATTCCAAGAAGCCTCTTGAATAAGGTTTTTTTATATACATGTCCAACAAAATGTGTGCTTGTTTCGAAGGATGCTTTAATTTGAGTATGCTGCAACGTCATCATGTTGTTCATGGAATCCCAAACACTACACAGGTCTCCAAGGCTACTCTGTAATATTCGTTTTAGAGACCAATGCGCAAATTCAACCCTACATTGGAAACGCACAACAAACAGTTAAAAAAATTACATGCATTTACTACTAACCCATACTACAACCAATGAACATTTTAATACTTGTTTGTTGTTATGTTGCCTAGGCATCACCTTGTTCGTCCATGTTGTAACAAATTTTTCCTTGTGTGGGGTAATCCACATTTCACAGACATAGTCGACGAACATCGGCCATGGTGAACAAGCCATTTGAAACTTCTGAAGGCACTCAGGGAACTATTGTTCCGAAGGACAATCTGCTAGAGTACCCCAACTGTCCATCACATAATTCCAGGTATTTTTTTGCCCTATTAAAGATTTGCACTTGGTCTTTACATTCTTGTCGATGTAAAACTTGCACAACAAGTTGGTGCACTCGGGAAAAACAGTATTCACTGCTTTCATCAGTGCTAGGTCTCTATCAGTGACTGTCATACCCTAATTTCGTCCGGGGACCTTTGCTTGATAACGTGCGACCATTCTTTGGTCCTCGTGAGGTGCTTGGCACCCATCATTAGGCAATTTGTGAAATTCCAGGACATGCCCAAAAAAAACCAAAAAAAATATTGATGCACAATCCGTAAGTTTCCGTGACACACCGGAAATCAAAAGGAAGCGTCGTTGCATAATTAAGTGAGGTTCCGTAACATTCCGTAAGTTAAAAAGGGGATGATTATGTAATCCGCAAGGTTCCGTAACAATTACGGAAAGAAAACAAGTATCGTTACGGAATTCGTAAGTTTCCGTAACTTTACGAAAAAAGAATCACCAAAAAAACAGCAGAGGGGGTGAACTTAGTAAAAATGGGGGTGCAAATAGCACCCAGGCCCATTTGGGCCCTCCAGAAGATTCCTCCAGAGGGCGGTTGCTTCTGGAGGAAGCAACCCTGCTCGCCTGGGCGAGCTAAGCTCGCCTGGGCGAGCTGGGCGGCAAGCATCTCCCCTATTTTGCTATAAATAGGGGAGAAAATGAAGAAGAAGAGGATCCCCAGCCCTTTAGGCACTTCTCTCTCTTTGGAATTTGCTTGGAAAAATTGTTTCCGTGAAGAAAGTCTAAGCCGAGGCGCTTCCGAAACGTTTCCGTAACGTTTTCCGTGAGGAATCTCGCAAAGGTTTGAACCGTTCTTCGACGTTCTTCATTCGTTCTTCATCGTTCTTCGATCTTCAACGGGTAAGTACCTCGAACCAAGCTTTTCGATTCATTCTATGTACCCGTAGTGGTCCACATTGTGTTTCGTGCATTTTGATTCTCGTTTTGTTTACTTTTTATACCCCCTGTTGACGTGCTTAAGCCATTTTACTTAAGTCATTTCTCGCTTAACTTAAAAATAAAATAAATTTCCACCGAACATTTGAATTGCATTATCCGTTAATTTCGGTTAAAATCAATTCCGACCGTTCGGTCGTGCCATAACCACGTTGGAAATCAAAAAGAGGTAAAAAATAATATAATAATCAAAAAGACATCTTTTAGCAAAATAAAGCGGAACATCAATCGGACATTTTCTCTTTGGGAATTCTCATTCTTAATCGAATTGATTAATAACTAAAGTGAAATTAAGGCTAAAATCAACTCGCCTAGTCAAGCTCGTCCACAAAAATAGGCTTTTGAAGTTCGTCATTTCATTTCTCACTAAGTAAAATGGATCATTTTTAAGGTCCAACGCCTTAAAATGATCACCTCTTAAAGTAAAAAAGAATCACTTGATAAGAAAGAACTACGTAGGTCTGAGTTCCTCATTGAGGATACGTAGGAGCAAAAGCCCCGCTTTTGTCGACCACCCCAAGAGATCGTTAATGGTCCAACGCCTTAACGTTTCTCCCCTTTCAAAATCAAAAGACCGTTTAATGGTTCAACACCTTAAATGACCTTTTGTTCAATAAAAACATATTTTGCAAAAAAGACAAAAACAACTTCACCAAACACTTTGTTCCGAAAGAACTACGTAGGTCTGATTTTCTCATCCCAAATTGAGGAATACGTAGGAGCAAAGGGAAACACCCTTGTCGACCACAAAAAAGGAAAAAATATAAAAAAGGCATAAAGGATATAAGAACATAAAAGGGAACATAAAAATCAAAGTCATGTTTGCACATTCGATTAAGGGCTGCCGTCCCTTGGGACGGACGTGTGGGGTGCTAATACCTTCCCCGTGCGTAAATACAACTCCCGAACCTTTCACTAAAAGTTCGTAGATCGCGTCTTTTCCGGTTTTTCCGACGTTTTCCTCAAATAAACGTTGGTGGCGACTCCGCGCGTATTCCTTTCGTGGAACACGCATCCCGCGAGTCTCGCGTCGCCCTCCCGCCGAAGGGTAGGTAGCGACAGTGACAATAACTCCAAGGAGACAATCTTTTCGTAAAAATAGACCTCGGAACCGTTCCAAAGCCCATACAATATTATTCACACGCTCGCCCTCCATATATGCAAAAGTAGCAGAGAAGGTCATCCCCGTTGGTGTCACCCCAACAATGTCAAGCAGTGGGAGTCTGTACCTATTTGTTTTATAGGTATTGTCTATCAAAAACACCAGATGACATCCATTGCATAATTTCACTGCATCTGGGTGACACCAAAACAGATTCCGCACCACAACTTCATCATTCAATCTGTGCCAATGGATATATTGATCACGTTCGAGAAGCTTCATCAGATGTTGCATTTCGGTATCAGCTCCTCTTATTGAAGAACGATATGCACTTCTTGCATTGTAAATTTGCTTGATCGTGGTGCAACTGTCCGGTGTATGGATGTCCAACTAAGGTCTTGGCCAATTCATGGTTGTGCATCCCACAAATTAGCTTCACCATCCAACCTTCACCTTCACACACTGGTTTCCCACGCAGCCTGAAGGGACAACCACATTTCCTAGTCCCAGTGTCTCTTCTAACAAATTCTTTATTCCTACACTTGTACTGACCACTCCTTTCACAGTCAATTAACACAAACAAACTTCTTCCTCTATGACAAGTATCTGTGTTAGACCTAATAATAATTGCAACAAACCCCTTTTCATGGGAAACCGATCTAGCCCACACCAAAACATCATCTCAAGTTCC
The DNA here is from genome assembly GCF_000004515.6 of Glycine max. Lineage (NCBI taxonomy): Eukaryota > Viridiplantae > Streptophyta > Magnoliopsida > Fabales > Fabaceae > Glycine > Glycine max. The sequence continues at coordinate 15,854,976 of NC_038245.2, forward strand.
GAAGACCTACACCACAACCCTCACATATTGATTTTTATACAAAACACAAATTCACCAAACGACTAAAACTAATGAGCATCATTACCTGAGAAGTATTAAAAGCGTCTGAACAATCAACATGGCCTTCATTCACGCCACATTGTTGTTCATCATCAAAATCCATATCGAATTCTCCATACATCGAACTATGATACGTCTATTCATCTTCGTCCATCTTAACAAAAAGTAAAAAAAAAATATGTGCATCATCCACAACTTCATTCAACTCATTCAACATTTTAACAATCCACTAATTAAACATTTAACTACCAAATTTTAACATCGTAAGTACCTACCTAAATAAATTGACAAATATATACATGATACAAAAAAATAACAACTAATTAAACATTTTGTTGCCTATTTTCATAATTATTACTACACAAATAAACTAACAAAAAAGTCTTCTATATATATATATCAACTAAATTCATTTTAGTACCTAATTTTATCGACTAATTCAACATTTAACTACCTAATTTGAACATCATAACTACCTAAATAAATTGTCAAATATATACATCATACAAAACCTACCAAGTAATTTGATATATATTCTACATACTTTATAAATCTATCCTAATTCACCAACTATCCACAAATTGTTGAAAATATTGCATAAATAATTAAAAAATGTTACCAAATTTAAAATATTAACATTTAATCTTAAAAAAACAAAAAAAAACCTCTTAAGGAAGAAATTCTTCCGTGTAGACCACACGGAAGAACTACTTCCGTAGTTGTTTGTCTTTCACTATGGAAGAAGTTCTTCCGTATGTTCCGCACGGAAGAAGTACAGAAGAACTTCTTTCATATTTGTAGATAAACTACTACGGAATATGTTCTTCCGTGAAACCCTTACGGAATAACGTCTTTCGTAGTAAAAGATAAACAACTACGGAAGTAGTTCTTCTGTACGAACTACATGGAATACGGTAGAGCTTCCTCCGTAATGGAAACATTGTATGTACGGAAGAAGTGCTTCTGTATGTATGATTTTGGCATTATGGATGAAGTTCTTCCATATGTATCCTACGGAAGAATTTCTTCCATATTTTCAAATTTCTAAGGAAAAGCTTCTTCCGTAATAGCCTTAACGAAGAAACTTCATCCGCGACAAAAGAAAAATATACAAAAGACCCCATACCTCGTTCGAGTCGAAACCAGTGCAACACCTTCCAAGTACAGAACAACACTAACCCTTTAACAGTTTCAAAAAACCACACTTTAACACAGCAACGGGACCACACCGGAAAAATGACTCTTAAACAATAAGCTAGTTGGGACACAAGAAAAATACGCGAAAAAACAAAGCTGAAAATGTAAGGGAGGAGGGACCACAACTTTCCTTTTAAAGAAAATAACCACAGGGGCAAAATGGGGATATTTAAAAATTGTTGGGTGCACCAGCAGTGTTGCTGGGTGCACCTAGCAACACTAAATTGCTGGTTGAACCACCATTGTTGTTATTATTACATTATTTTGGACACCACAATTTTGTTAATTATTTGTTTTATTATCAATTGCTGAAAATAAAATGTAATTATGCCTAGAACTAAAAAGCACCAACATAAAAAAAATAGGATCCGGACCCTTAAAATTATGACCTAGTACCCCTGTTCGACGTTTTTTAAAATTATGTGAGTCACTTAACACATTCGAGGGGCCCTATTTCTCATGTTTCCACGTCAAGGAACTCAAAAAAATATATTGTGAACTGGTTCCATCAAATCAGACCTGAAAAAAATCACCAAAATAAAAAAAAGGATCCGGACCCTCGAATGTCTTAGGCGGTCATAATTTGAAAGGTCCGAATCCTATTTTTTAATTTATTTTGGTGCTTGTTTTTCAGGACCTATTTGATGGAACCGGTTCACGATATTATTTTTTTCATTCCTTGACGTGCAAACATAAGAAATAGGGTCCCTCAAATGCCTTGCGCGACTCGCACATTATTTTAAAATAACGCCGAACATGGGTACTTGGGCATACTTTCAAGGGTCCAGATCCTACTTTTTATTTTTATTTTTGTGCTTGTTTTTCAGATCCTATTCGATGGAACTGGTTCACGATATTAGTTTTTTTTTGCGTTCCTTGACGTCCAAACATGAGAAATAGGGTCCCTCACATGTCTTGGACGACTCACACATAATTTTAGAAAAATGTCGAATAGGGGTACTTTGTCATAATTTTAAGGGTCTGGATCCTACTTTTTTTTTTATTTTGGTGCTTGTTTTTTACGTCCTATTCGATGGAACCGGTTCACGATATTATTTTTTTTGCGTTCCTTGACGTGCAAACATGAGCAATAGGGTCCTTTGAATGTCTTGTGCAACTCGCACATAATTTTAAAAATACGCCAAACAGGGGTACTTAGCCATATTTTTTACGGTCCAAATCCTTTTTTTTTATTTTGTGCTTTTTAGTTCTAGGCATAATTAGATTTTATTTTCACCAATTGATTATGTAAGTCATAAACACTACACGGAAAATTAAATAATGAAACAAATAATTAACAAAATATGTATTACCAAAATAGTGTAGAAATAACAATAATGTTATGATATACAAAAATAATACACATCATATCAAAAGCTAATCTATGCGCAGTCTACGTCACGCCCTAAGACTTCCAGCATAGGCCTCTCCCTTAGCGAGCCACAGACAATCTTCCATGATGTCATGTAACTCAGTTCCTGCAGTCACCATCCTAAGGTTGAGCACACACACCAAATATGACATTGTTATTTTCAAGGATATAGAAGGCAAGGGTTATATACAAATTTTTGGTATTTTTGGTCTATAATGATTATATACAAGGCAAGGTTTGCACTTAAGAAGTGACAATGTATTTTATATATTCAAACATAGCATGTGAAAAATGTATTTCATACAAGACATGCATAACCATAGCAATTCAAAAATCAAATTCCAAACAACAAAAAATTAAAAATTCAGATTTTGAATCACATTCGGAAGAAGGTTTTTCCGTAACATAAAAACCCTTCATACGGAAGAACATTTCCGTATGAACATTTTCGTATGTTCATACGGAAGAAGGTTATTCCGTAAGAACATACGAAAATGTTCTTCCGTATGAAGGATTTTTATGTTACGGAACAAAGTTCTTCCGTACGTCCATACGGAACAACCTTCTTCCGTATGAACATACGGAATAAAGTTGTTCCGTATGAACTCACAGAAGAAGGTTCTTTCGTCACATAAAAATCCTTCATATGGAAGAACATTTCCGTATGTTCTTACGGAACAACCTTCTTACGTATGAACATAAGGAAGTATGATCTTTCATTTGAAGGATTGCTTCATACGGAAGAACCTTCTTTCGTATGCGAATAATCTCTTCGTCTCCTACCTCTCTCTCTCCCACGCTTTCTCAGACCAAAAACCCATATGTCTTCTACCCTAAAACCACCCTAAACTACATTATACTAGCAGATAAAAGGTGAGGGGAGATACAAAGCACTAACCTCGAGCAGACGCAACAAATGCACCAAAAAGCTTCACCAACGAGCGACAATGGCGGAAGGAAGAAGATGTTGGGTGCGCAGGAGAAGAAACGTGAACTCGAAAGAGAAGAAGAAAAGAAATGAAGGCGGAAGAATATCAAACATCCAAAAAATATTTTTTAATATATTTTACTTTAAGGGCAATATGGCCAATTCATATAATTGTTGGGTGCACCAGCAATACTGTTGGGTGCACCTAGCAACACCCTTATGGAAGGCAAGCTACTTCTGCATGCAAGCCAAGGCACTATTCTAGGACAAACCAACAATCGGAACAATAGTTAATGGAGGCTCAAAGGAAGATAAATAAATTGCAGAAGAAACTTGTTGTTGAAATAAGGAAGAGTTAATGCCACTTTTAGTTCATTATGTTTTGCAGTTGTTTCACTTTTGTATATTAAGTTTTAAAAGTTTTATTCTGGTGGTTTATGTTTTCGAAATGAATTCTTTTGGTCATTTTTTTAATTTTTCGTTAGAAACGTTAGTGTTATATTAACTTTTAAATTTTTAAAAAGGGCCAAAATGATGCATTTTGAAAACATAAAAGATCATAATGAAACATTTAAAACTTAGGGGGATGTATTCAATTAGGATTCCAAAGGATTTTAAAAGACTTTTTCTTTTTTGTAAAAATGTCTTGAGGTATTCAATAAAGATTTTTAAATAATAGAAATAAGTCTTGTAATATTCAATCAATACTATTAGGATTTTTTAAGGAATTCAATAAAATCTGTTGGTATTCAATTAAAATTTTTTATAACTTAAAAAAAGTCTTCTAGTATTCAAAACTACGTATACAAATTTTGATGGATTCTTTTTTTAGGATGAATTTTAATGGATTTCATGAGACTTTTTAGTAGAAAATACACATCAAACAATCTCACCCAAATAGTGAATTCTTATATTTTCTCTAAACTTTTGAAAAGGGTGAGACATCCCTTGTAAGAACAAGAGTGTGGTATCTATTGATTCTTAAGAGACTCAAACACAAAGGGTGAGGGATCCCAAGGTGTAAGAGTGCTCTGTTGTTGCAAAGGATTTGAAAGATAGTGAAACTCTCAAGCAGGTTGCTTGGGGACTGAACATAGGCACAAGAAGTGATCGAACCAGTATAAACCAAGTTTGAAATTTTCTTTTCCCTTATCTCTTTAATTTTATTGTAAATTTACTGTATTCATTTATATTGGTAGAAATCTTAATTACTTGCCTTTTCTCTTTTGAATCAAGGTTTTAATACATTATCATATTTATCATATAAAAAGGAATTAGAGTGTATTAACAAAGAAAAATTTTATAAACTTAGTTCACCCTCTCTCTTGAGTTCATTGAGGCCACTTGGATAACATGCAATATGTAACACCCTGAAATTTCCTTCTACATTTATTTTCTACACATGTAAAAAAATTCACTGTTAAAAACTAGACAATGGAAATTTTGCAATGTATAATTTAATTATATGACTGTGTGATTTAATTTATGATTTGTATGATATTAATTGTATAAGTTTATAGTTATTTTTATTTAGTGGAAATAATTTATTTAGTTAGTTGGCAGAAATTCAAAAAAAATTGCCTCAGTGAAAAAATTCCATCAGTAGCAAAATTGCATCGTGCACTAAGCAATAGTGTAATTTAACTTTGTGTGAGAGTGTTCTTTGTGTGAGGATCACTTTGGGTACATGTATTCCTTGGGATATTAGCATAATAACTTAGGCGGTTAAGAAAAGATTTACTAGTTTTGATAAGAAGCAAAAATACTCATTTTTGGCAAAATCTACCCTTTCAATTTTCGGTAGTTTTGCAAAAAGAAAAACTACCCATCTGTGGTATGGCTTGGTAGGTTAAAATTGGCTGCCAAGGGGGTCATTCAAGTGTCACAAAGCCTTGTCAATGAGAGCTTACACCATAGCTTATTGGCCTTTGTGAAGAAAATCTTTTGAAGTCTTATCCCTTCATTTCTTTTTGCACGAAATTAAAGCTTGAGGGATGGGAGTTCATTTGTTGTTCTTCTTCTTCTTCCCAGCAAGTTCTTTGTGTTCTTGAGCCCTTGAGTCACCAAGTTTAGGTAAATGAGCTTCATTCTTCATCCTAGACTTGATTCCACTTCATTCTCTTGTTCTAGTTTCTCTAATAACTTGGAATTGTCATTTGTTTTACTCATGAAGGGAAACTTTGAAAAACCTAAATATTCTTCATTCTCCTTCAAGATTTCATGAGTTCTTCAAGAGGTAAGGGGGTCTCTCCAACTCTTGAACCATGTGCTTGTTGTTGAACTTCCGTGAACATCATGTTGCTTTAAAATTTTTGAGCTTGCTTTCATGTCCTGAATCTGTGTGCTGAGCTATTTTCTTTGAGTTTTTTATTCCAAAATTGAGTTCTTCGCATGTTAAACCAGATATTTAGCCATAAATTTCACTTAAATCTGAGTTTCCTAGCAAAAGTTACAAATAAAACAAGTTTAAGGACCTTAAGTAAAATGAAAAATCTGCCACGAATTTGGACTAAGAGTTACAGCAGTATGGAATGCTTTTATTAAAGTATTGAACTCAAAAATGAGTTTGTTAGGTTTGAAAATGTAGGGTAGCATATAAGATTAGCTAAATTCCAACTCTCAGAGCATTGAAAGCGCTAAAAATAAGTTAGGAGCGAAACTATGAAAAACCGAGTGATAGAGAGATTTTAGACAATAGATGACTTAATTTTGAAATTTGTGTCTTTGTATAAATTATGTTAGAATTATTTATTTCTTGGAACTACTAATTTATTTACTCTATGTTGCTAAGATAAATGTGAGATCTGATGATTGATGTATGTTTTTATAGGGGGGTATTTCTCTGCTTATAAAATAACTAAAATGCGTGCCTGTATTCAATTATGATTATCGAATGATAAGATCAATAGAGTGTGAACTCCGACAATTATATATGTGGCATGCAAATTTAATTGATAATACATGTATTGTCTACATGTTATTTTTGTATGTACGCGTTGTGGTTTGGGTCCAGGAGTGTTCGACCCTCAACAAATTGTTTGTTATCTCTGGTTAGATAGTCATAATTACATCCATTATGCTTTCCAATTATTTTGTGTAACAAGTGTAATGCCCTGAAATTTCGATAACTGAAAATAGATGTTTGATGTAATTCTTGCATTGTTTGATTAATTTGGATGAGTTGAGGTGGTGTGTGAACTATCTATGTGTGATTGCTAGGTGTGGATGTTAGGTTATGTAGAGGTTGATTGACCTGTGTTGGAAATGTGAGATTTCAAGTTCAATCCAAAAACCTATTTTGGTAAAACCATGATCCCAGACTCATTAAACGTTGGATCTCCTTCAAACTTAAACTGTAGGTTTGTGACTCACATTTGCACTTTTTGACCGTTGGGACTTTCCAAATAATTTCTTTGGATAGCTCGCTTAGTGAGACAAAGACACTAAGTGCAATTCCAACCCGAGAGGGAAATTCACTTAGCGAGACAAGCGTGCTAAGCGCAATTCCAACCCAAAAGGGAAATTTGCTTAGCAAGACAAGTGCGCTAAGTGCAATTCCAACCCGATGAGGTAATTCACTTAGCGTGAAATGTTTTGCTCAACGCCAAAAATGGAGTTTCGCTTAGCAAGACAAGCTCACTAAACGAGATCTACAGATTATAAAGACATCCAACAGAGTAAAAATACGTGTTTTCATGTCTCTCTCTCTAAAAATCTCGCCCAAAAAAAAAACCTAACACCTTCTCCTCCACCACCCTCGACCATTAGTGGCCGCCATGAGCCACCGTTGCTTGCCGCTGGACCACCGCATAGAGAGGAACACTTTAACCGGAGCAGAATCTTCAAAATCCACCTCAAGGATTAGGTAGAGAACAAAGCTCTCCACCCTTCTTTCGTAGTTTCTTCGAGGTAACCTTGATTTCTATGCCTTCTCTTAGCAAGTTTGAGCCTTTCTAAGTATCTCTTGTAATTTGGGCACTGTAATAGGATGTTTTTACACTTCCTTTAAAAAACCTTTGAAAATGAGACGTTGTAGAAGTTACCCTTTTATAAAATTGATGTTGTTTTCGTGATCTTTGCTAAACCCCGGTCACCTTGGCGTGATCGGAATTTCAAAATGACGTCTCTTTGATGTAGACCCCAAAACACCCCTTTATCCCCTTTTTAATTTGATTGGGTATTTGAGCTTGAATGCTGACATTAACCTTGTCCTTGAAATCTATGTTGAATTATCTTCGATTAGGTATATAGAGCTCTACGTTTGGACCAACGGACATGAACGTGAGAAACCTTCGAGTGACACAAAGAGGAGCTAACAGAGAGATATCGATAGGTGAGGGGAGTTTATTGTTTGTTTACCACTTTTGATACCATAATTGGGGTCAGGGAACCCAATTATGGGAATGTATGTTTGTCCCTATGCATTCTGGTTTTCAAGAAAAACTATGTTTTCAACTAATGGGATGTGATATATTTGTTATTGATGAATGAAATTGTGAATGATATTGTTGTTGTATGAGAGTTGTGTTGTCTGAAGACCTAGGGAATGTGAATCCCAGGCATGAAATTATATGTATATATGTGGAATGCGATTACTAATGATGTGGATGAAATTGAGATGAGATGATGTTGATGTTTATGATAATATTGATATAAGATGATGTTGATGATGATATTGAGATGAGATGATGTTGATATTTATGATAATAAGGATATGCGATGATGTTGATGTTGATGATAATATTGAGATGAGATGATGTTGATGTTGGTGTTAATATTGAGATGAGATGATGTTGGTGCCCATGTTTCATACTTCATACTTGCATGGAAATAATATAAACTTTGTCAATAAGTAATTGTAGTTTTTCATGAGGAAAAATACTTGTACTTGGGGCATGTCACTTAGTTTGGAACTTCCTTGAGACTCAGGCTAATCACCATGGGGGGAAGTTTCCTATGCATGATAGGGTGACCTCAACACTTGTTGCCTATTTTTCCTAAGTGAGAGTGTTGCATGGACACGCTTATGCTATTTCCTGATGAATGATACCACATTGCATTTGCGAGTTGAGTCAAGTGCATACATTATTTTGAGCATAATTGATTGATTTGTGGAAAAGTTGATGACTAGCTTGTTAAGTGTATGTTGAATTGATGGGTTATTGAGAATGATTGTGTTTATTGTTATTGTTTTCTTGCCAACCATTTTCATCAAGTGTTTGTTGATTTTTTTATGCAATGAACTCACCCTTGCAATTTTGTACCATGTGGTTGGTACCGGTGATGATGCGAACCTTCATTTGTTATCAACTCAAATGAACACCAGTAGATGATGTTATTGTTTTCTTGCTAACCATTGTCATCAAGTGTTTGTTGATTTTTTTTATGCAATGAACTCACCCTTGCAATTTTGTACTGTGTGGTTGGTACCTGTGATGATGCAAACCTTCATTTGTTATCAACTCAAATGAACAACAGTAGATGATGTGGAGGGAGATTCTTTTGTTGGAGCTGCCAAGCCGACATGATAAAGTTGTGATTATTTTGGGAGAAAGTTGTGTTTTGTTATCAACTCTCCTGTAGCTTGTTCCTTGATTCTTTTGATTTTGGGCATGCAAATCCCAAGTTTAGATACATGTATAAACTAAATTACTTTCTGTCAAGTTAATGATGTATAATGGTTTAAGATACCTATGTGTGTGTGTGTGTACTTATTTAAGTATTTATGTGTTGTTTGGTGAATGTATATCGCGAAAATAAAATTATCTCATTTTTATAATCAAATTAATGGACTTTTCACTTAAAAACTGAAATGTCATGTTTTAGAGTTAGTGATATCATAGCGATGAGGTGGATCGTTACAAGTCGTTTTACCGCTTAAGGGGCCACGACTAGTTCCCTGAGAGTAATATGTTGGCCCGAGCCTCGTCTCTCTTTCTTGTTTTGTTTGTACTCATTCGTTGATGCACTTGGCACGAGGGCTACACGCGCGATGCAACGACAATGTCATACCCTAATTTCATCCAGGCACCATTGTTTGTCGGCATGCGACCTTTGCTTGACCACTTCAAAATGTTTAATACCCATTGTCGTGGAATCAGTAAAGTTTCGAGACATTTCGGAAAGAAAATAGCAAAAAACACAAAAGCGGGGGGGTGAACTTATCAAACACGGGGGTGCGCTTAAGAAACTTCATCCAGAGCATACTAGAAGGGGGTGCACTTATCAATCATGGCGTGCGCTCAGGAATCTTCCTCAAGAAGCCTCTGGGCGGCAACCACCTCCATTTTGTTCAAAAATGGCATCCGGGGCATCCGGGGCTTCTGTAATGCTTCCATAAAATTTTCGAAAACCTTGGGTTAGCATATTTCACTTAATATTCATGAAAGGGAAGAGAAAAAAGAGGAAAATCAAGTCTGAAATACTTCCGTAACTTTTCCATAAAGTACGAAAAGGGGGGTGAACTTAGTAATTGAGGTGCGCTCAGAAATCTTCCTCAAGAAGCCACTGGGCCACAAGCACCTCCTCATTTTGGCTATAAATAGGGGAAGGGGGCTGTGTAAATTGAGCCCTGACCCCTATGCAATGCATTTCAGCTGTTTTGGGTGGAAAAAAATGTGTTTCCTGTTAGTCGGTGAGAGCGACTAACTTTTGTGTATAAAACTTGTATAAATTGTATCAAACTCTCCTAATTTATGGTTATTTTGTAATGTTATAAGTATTTTCTGTTAAGTATAGGTAATAAATACTTAGTATTTTCATTTTGTGTGTTTAATAATCATTTTCTCTCAATTTCAGGTTAATTAGGCAAGCTTTGGAAAAGGTTGTTTTCACCTTCTCGCTAAGCCAATCTCCTGGCTTAGCGAGCGTCCGCTAAGCGCAACACTCCTGGGCTAAGCACGAGGAAGAATCCAGAAGAAGATGAGTTGTACAGGTTCACTAAGCACACCGCTTCATCTCTCTAAGCACACCGCTTCAGTTCATCCACTAAGCGAGAAAGGTGCGCTAAGCAAAAAATCACTAACGTGCGCTAAGCGGTCCATACGTGCACTAAGCGCACAAGCACGAACAAGGCCACCTATTTAAGCCTGAAATCAGATTTTGTGAAGACAGTTTGGACTGGGATTCAGAGCTTTGCATGTCTAGGGTTTCTAGAGAGTGAAAGGTCCAAGTTGTAGAGAGTTTTGAGAGAATGTGTTGTGTGAAGATCTGTAGAGACCAGAGCTTGAAGTAGGAGCCGGTTTGAGAGCTGGAGATGAGTTCGTGAGTGATTAGAGATCATAGAGGTGAAGGAGACATCCTCACCACTTGTCTTTTTGCAATCTTTCATCTTGTTCTTCTCTTTGTTGTTAAGAAGGCTTCCTGGTATGGAAAGCTAAATCCTTTATTGGATCTTCCCTGTAGGTACCTGATGTAAATATATTTCTATCTATTTAATGATGTTTTGTGTGTTCTCTGTGCTATCTGCTTTTCATTCCAGCATGTCTTTACCTTGATCACATAGATGCATGCTTTGTTAGGGTCACTGAACAGTGGAAACTGGTCTGACTCTAAAGTCCTTGATAGTGCAGGGCTGAGTTGTCGTGCTTCACAAGGAATCGGGGTGCGATAAGTTAGTTGAGTATATGTGTCTTGATGCGGTCTTGGTTGAGTTTAGTCTTACAAGAGGAATTTGCGGACGATGCTTGATCAGGATTAGGCTAAATTATCATGAGGAATCGGGGTTTAGTATTTCAGGAGACACCATAAAAACATATGAGCATTGTTAGATAGAGAATATCTTTTTAGGATCAGACACCTATTAGGAAGACCAACATGTTGTCTACGTGTGTTTACACATCATTTCTCTCACGTGATTTTCTTTCTTTTTGCACAGATAGTTTATACACTTGTTCATATTCACACTTACTTTTACACAATAGATGCCTATTTGCTGAAATAGATTACCAAATAACACAAGTTCCACGAGTGTTCGATACTCGATTCTTACCGTTTTATACTACTTGTGCGATCTGATGCACTTGCTGGAAGCCGAACAAGTTCTTGGCGCCGTTGCCGGGGAACTTCTTTTTATTTGGAAAGTTAGCTTGTTTTTAGGTGTCTATTCTTTATTTGTTATTCTTTGATTGTTTTTGTGAATATTCGTTCATAATTTCTATTTGTCAATTCTTGTTTAACTGGATAACCATTGTTCTGTTAGTATTGTATATGCATAGATCTCCCACAAGCAATTTGGTTCCTCTGGACTTAGAAATTGAAGCTACGTTGTGAAGGAACAGGGTTGAGAGAAGAAGGAAACTTCTGCAAGACATAACAATTGCATCCATTCTTGAGGAGGAGACTCATTTCTCCCACTTATTATCACCTGGTTCACCATCATCAAGGGAATCTACCACTCAATTACCTGAAGCCATTACCATGGCAGAAGAGAATGACCAGAGGATTACCCTTGAGGATTATTCAAGTAGTTCAGTACCACAATTTTTTACCAGCATTGCATGTCCTGAAGTACAAGCTAACAACATCAACTATCCACATTCCTTAATTCATTTAATACAGGGGAACTTATTTCAAGGATTACCTAATGAAGACCCCTATGCACACTTGGCAACATTCATTGAAATATGTAACACTGTTAAGATTTCCGGTGTACCAGACAAAGCTATTAGGCTCAGCCTTTTCTCATTCTCATTGTCAGGAGAAGCCAAGAGGTGGCTCCACTCATTTAAGGGCAACAGTCTGAAAACCTGGGAAGAAGTTGTTAAAAAATTCCTAAAGAAATACTTCCTAGAGTCCAAGACTGCAGAAGGGAAAGTTGCAATCTCTTTATTTCGTCAGTTTCTTGATGAATCTCAAAGTGAAGCATTGGAGAGATTCAGAGGCTTGTTAAGAAAAACTCCCACTCATGGTTTTTCCAGCCAATCCAATTGAATATGTTTGTAGATGGGCTGAGACCACAAACCAAGCAACTGTTAGATGCTACTACAGGGGGAAAGATAAAACTGAAGACCCTAGAAGAAGCAACAGAGCTAATTGAGAACATGTGAGCCAGTGATCATGCCATTCTACGAGATAGAACCCACCAACCCACGAAGAATAGCTTGATAGAGCTATGATCACATGACGCGTTATTGGCACAGAACAAGTTGCTTTCTAAGCAACTGGAAATTTTAACAGAAACACTTGGTAAGCTACCAACTAAGTTGTCTATGGGTCAACCTACACACTCTTCTATTTTGCAAGTTACAGGTTGTACCATTTGTGGTGAGGCTCATGAAACAGACCAATGTACTCCCACTAAAGAAAACACTCAAGAAATTCATTATATGGGAAATCAACAGTGACAAGGGTATACTTAAGGAAGATTTTCAGGCTTATAGCAGGGTCCATATAATCAACAAGGATAGTGGAGGACACACCCTGGCAATTAGTTCAACAAAGACTAAAGTGGGCCTTCAAATAGGCCAATCCAACGAGGACCTAACATATTCCAGAGAACTACTAAGCTGGAGGAGACCTTGACTCAACTTATGCAGGTAACAATGTCAAATCATAAAAGCACTGAGTCAACACTGAAGAACCTTGAGGTCCAGGTGGGACAACTGGCTAAGCAGATAGCTGACAAGTCATCCAACAATTTTGTGGCAAATACAGAACAGAATCCCAAGGAGGAATGCAAAACTGTGATGACAAGGAGTAAAAGGTTAGTAGAGGTTGAGGATGAGGATAGTGTTGTGCATGAGAAGAAAACTACTGACAAGAAAAGTACTGATGGCAAGAAAAATGAGGTGAGAGGTGAAAGTAATCAAGAAAAAAAGGAACAAATAATGGTCAAGAATAAAGAATTGAAGGACCAATAAAAAGAAAAAGAAATAGAAAATTAAAAAAATGAAAAAGAAGAAAAAAAATAATAAGAATGCAAAGAAGAGTAGGATGGAAAAAGCTGTGGATGATGGTGTGGAAGTACCTTACCCTGTGGTACCTTCCAAGAAAGAAAAATATTGTCATCTGGCGAGATTTTTAGATATTTTCAGGAAACTGGAAATAACCATGCCCTTCGGAGAAGCTTTGCAGCAGATGCCACTCTACTCTAAATTTTTGAAAGATATGTTAACAAGGAAGCATAAATATATTCATCAGGAAAACATCATAGTGGAAGGAAATTGCAGTGTTGTGATCCAAAAGATCCTTCCACCCAAGCATAAAGATCCTAGGAGTGTAACTATTCCTTGTTCAATTGGGGAAGTCAATGTGGGAAAAGCTCTTATTGACCTGGGAGCCAGTATCAATTTGATGTCACTCTCCATGTGCAGAAGATTGGGAGAGTTGGAACTAATGCCCACTCGAATGACTTTACAATTAGTTGACCGCTCCATTACCAAGCCATATGGAGTAATTGAAGATGTTTTGGTCAGAGTAAAACATTTTATCTTCCTGGCAGACTTTGTGGTAATGGATATCTCTGAAGATACTGACATCCCTGTAATATTGGGAAGACCATTCATGTTGACCACAAGCTGCATAGTTGATATGGGGAAGAGGAAGCTGGAGCTAGGTTTTGAAGATCAGAAAATTGATTTTGATTTGTTTGTTGAAGACAAGCCTGCTCCAGGACACAATGTTTGGTTATAGGTAATGGAAGGAGGTCAACAAGTTCTGAAAGTAGGAACCAAAACATAAGATCACCCAATGAGGTAAAAGCGTCAAGCTAATGATGCTAAAGAAGCGCTTCCTGGGAGGCAACCCAGTTTTAATTTATGTTATCTTTGCTTTTTATGCAATTAAATCATTTGGAACTTGCTATATAGTCTGTACATAGGAGTATATTAGCCAATCTTTGAATGATTAACATAAGGGTTTCAATTTCAAGGAAAAAGGACTGAAAAATAACTTAGAAAAAGATTTTCTGAAAAACAGTCCTTTCGGTAAGCGCAAGCCTCATGCTAAGTGCATCTCTGTTCATGCGCTAAGCTGCGAGTCTTAAGCGCTTAGCGCCCAACCCTTGCATATGAGGCTGATTTGGTCCGCTAAGCTGGCCAAGGTTGAGCTAAGCTAACTTAAATTCGATCTGAATTCAGTTAAGCTTCAGCCTGATCGCTAAGCGACAACTTATCCGTGGCTAGGTGTGACCTATTGTCGCCAAGCGCAATTCCTTATAGCCATAATTGAGGTCCATGATGCTAAGCGCCAGTCATGGCAGCTAAGCGAGATTCATTGCGGCAATATGAGCGCTAAGTGAGTCCCTCTCAGCTAAGCGCATGCTCCTTTGTACTTAAGATGCATCCTTTTAGCTAAGTTGGCCAGAGCCAAGCTTAGCGAGAGTTGCAGCTTTTCTAATCTGCAGACCTTGCTACGCGGACTCACCCTTGTGCTAAGCCAAGTATCTATTAAAAAAAACCGATTTTGAATTTGAAACGTCGGCTAAGCGCACGGGTCCGCTAAGCGAGCCTTGTTGGGAAACCAAACGTCTCTCTTGCTCGCTTAGCGCAGCGGTCCGCTAAGTGAAAGTATCGAAAAACTGCTTAAGTGAGTGTAACAGTAGTTACACTCACATTAGCCAAATTCCAGAAACTTCGTCTCTGCATTCTCTCTCTTAAAAAATTTACACATTTTGCATTTGTGCTTTCTTTTTGCATTTTCGACTTTGAAGCATCAACCATACACAATCCAAGTAAGTTCCATGATTCTTTTTCTCTTTTTCTTGTTTTAACTTTAGGGTAGAAGACTTCAACTATAGCTTTATATTTTTAGGGTTTTTATGTTTTGTTAGAATTAGCATGTTGCATGTCTGATATGCCTTTTAGAGGCTTGAAAAGTGCAAGAAAACGAACTACGTTTTCTGGAAAATGCGATGAACTCGCTAAGCGAGCATGCTACGCTAAGCGAGTTCATCAATACTCATTGTATGTAAGCATTTCTCTGAAGAACTAGCTAAGCGCGCTTACCTCACTAAGCGAGTTCATCTTTTGAGGATGAACACTCATCCTCTTGCTGAACTACCTGTGGCTAAGCGAGACTGAATCGCTAAGCCTAGGTAACTTAATCAATTTTTTTGTTGATAGCCACGCGCTAAGCCGAGCTTTCCTGAGCCAAGCGCAATTAGTTGCGGCATCCGCTGAGCTAAGCGAGCTTCGCTTGCTAAGCTCACAACACCTAGTGAAATTTTTTAAGAGTTGGTGCCGCTAAGTGCAGCCTTTAAGGAGCTTAGCACAAATCCTTGCGGCACATGTTCAACTTAGCGGTCGCTTTCCCACTAAGCCAATTCTGCTGAATCTAAAATTTCTGCAACTTCCGCTAAGCGGCTCCACATGTCGCTAAGCGGTAGTGTTTTTTTTTACAAAGGCCAGCTAAGCGGACCATGTCTCGCTAAGCGACCAGTATTTTTTTCAGTTTTATTTGTCAGTTTTTAAAATTTTGAATAACTATGTCCTGATCAATTGTTTGGTTCCTCTATCCACAGATGGCTTCTTGAAAAAGAAAGAGCATTGGTGCAAGGCCCACAGCTCAATATGACACAAGAAGATTCCACTCCTTCGAGGCATGGACCAGATACACAGACAATGTGCTAGGAAGACATATACTAGTTGAGAGGAAGGTAGAAATATATCATACGGAGTTGGATGAGTTCAAGGCTGAATTGGAGAGGTGTAACTTCCATAAGCGCCTCACCAATTTAGCTGACAGCAGTATCGACCTAGCCTTGGTGAAGGAGTTCTATGCCAACCTCTACAGTCCCGAGGGGCCTTCCCCAAAACAAGTCAGAATCTGAGGCCACTTGTTAAAATTGATGCAGACAGCCTTAACACCTTCCTGGAGACACATGTGGTACTGGCTGTGGGAGAATCCTTACCCGCTTACTCCAGATACTGCAGGATGCCCACTGATATCAGAGAGATTGAGGTTGCTTTGTGTATACCCGGCTGAGGGTTTGTTTTAAATGCTGAAGGCCATCCTGGGAAGATCCTCAAGAAAGATCTGACAACTCTTGCTCAAGTTTGGAGTGTTCTCTCATACTCCAACCTGGCTCCAACTTCCCACACCTAGGATTTGACTTTAGATAGAGCTAGGTTAATTTTTGGCCTAGTCTCTCAGCTGGACATGAATGTAGGAGCTCTCATCTCTGGCCAGATCACATCTATGGCCCAGTCTAACTCCTCTAGACTTGGGTTCCCTACTCTTATCACAACTCTATGTAGGTCTAGAGGGGTTGCTTCTGACAGCCTAGTCTTTGAACGCTTGAGCCCGGTCATTAACTTGGCCTATATCAGGAAGAACTGCTGGAACCCTGATGATCTGACAGTTACTATTAAAGGGGCTAGGAGAGCGAGGGCAAGGCTAGCTGAGGCTCCTTCCACATCTGCAACTCCTCCTCCAGCACGTACCTTAGCAGCTCCTTCTACCCCATCTTCTACAGACTCTCAACATCTTGAAGCCATGCTTCGAAGCATACATCAGGGGCATATTGTTTTATTACAAAGTTTACAGCTGGTAGCACCTCCAGACTCTATCCCTTCTATTGAACAGTTTAATGAATGGGTAGCTTGGCCCGGGACTCAGCCTCCCTTTCATAGGGAGGACGAAGGTCTCACCGCTTAGGTACCACAGCCGAGGGAGGATGAGTCATCCGAGACTTCTACTCTAAAGCCCCTAATTAGAAGGAAGAGGGTAGTTGAAACACAAGAAGCTACAACCACTTCTAAGAAATCTCTTGAGACCACTTCTGAGCCTTTAGAACCAATGCTAGATACAACTTCAATTCAACAGGCAGTAGACCCCTCCACTCCCGAGGATCAGACTACACCAGTCCTGTCTCCGAACACCTCTCCTTTAGCTACCCCTGTGCTTCACTTAACAGATGAGGAGGATGTTCAGACACAGGATACTCAGGACAGATCACAGGATTTTTAAATTCCTGATGATATTTTTGTGCCATTTAGTTTATTATTATTTTAATTATAGTCTTATTATAGTAATTCCTTTTTGTTAGTTTTATTTATGAATAATTAGTATGCTTACTCTGAAGCATTTTGAACAGTTTAACTTGGTTTTTAATGACATGGCAGTGCAACACTTTTATCTTTTTGTGGGAAATGGATGTATGTTTTTATTTTAAATTGAGTGCATAATTTTGATGGAGTTTGTGTTTCTTATCATGAGTTTGAGTAAGTGTGTATGTTAGACAAAGAAAGAACAAGAATGTGAACTTGCAATTAGAATTGTTAGTTAGTAGACAGATCGATTGTGAAAGAAAAGCTTGAACCAAAATCGGTAAGAGTGTGACCTTAAACTATGAGTGAACGACTAGCTGTGAGTAATAATCTTTACATGAATCTCTGAATTTTAGAATGAAATGTATAAATGAGGACATAATGAAGGCAATGATTGTACATACACAAGCTCTTTTGACCAAATAGCTTACCTTGAATGATAATTGCATCCTTTGCTCCCTTTTTGAGCTGAATGATATTGTCAAAAATTTGAACCCTGAACTTAAATATTATCTCCTGATACCTTGTTTAGATTTTAGGAGAGCATATGGTTCAAGGAAAATTTACTCTAAATTTGGGGGAGGAAAGTCAATTAGAATGAAAAGAAAAAGGTTAAGCATCAGCACACACAACAAATAAGTTGTATGTTAAAAAAAAAGAATAAATTGTGTTGTTACAATAATGTCAAAAGCAACTTAAGAAGAAAAGATATTGAGAAAGCTACTTGTATAATACAAGACCATTGGGATAAGTCAAGGATTTGCACTCTCTTAGAATCTAAGCCTTTGAATCCTAGAAAAACCAATGAATTTTTGTAGCCAAGCCTTTGAATCCTTCTGATTCTATTTATACATTTCTGACTTTATGGCATGAGATGAAATTCAAAGATTGGACCTCTTGCTAGTTGTTATCAATGAATAGCTTAAACACTTGTGCTTGAGTGAAATAGTAACCGTGAGACTGTGGTTTAAGGTACTTTCCTTGATATCTATCTTATGCCTAACTTCATCTATCTTTTCAGGTTACATTTTATTCTTCTCTTTGGATAACTGCATATCTTGTGAAAGACAAGTAATGAGGGCATTTTACTCCATTCTCTTATCATGCAATCAGTCACTTTGTAGCATACACCTTTGTACATAGTCACTGTATGTCATTTTCACTTGAGGACAAGTGAGTTGTTCTCTTTAGCTTGAGGACAAGCAAAACTATAAATTTGGGGGAGTTGTTAGTCGGTGAAAACGACTAACTTTTGTGTATAAAACTTGTATAAATTGTATCAAACTCTCCCAATTTATGGTTATTTTGTAATGTTATAAGTATTTTTTGTTAAGTATAGGTAATAAATACTTAGTATTTTCATTTTGTGTGTTTAATAATCATTTTCATTCAATTTCAGGTTAATTAGGCAAGCTTTGGAAAAGGCTATTTTCAACTTCTCGCTAAGCCAATCTGCTGGCTTAGCGAGCGTCCGCTAAGCACAACACTCTTGTGTAGAAGCAAGGCTTCATGATGAATCAACAATGATTTAATGGTGTTTTGATGATAACAATGATGACAACAAAAGATGATGACAAAGGTGATGAACAAAAAGCTCAAAAGACCAAAGAACAACTCAAGTGAATCAAAGAACATCTCAAGTGAATCAAGAACAAGTCAAGAGTTCAAGAATCAAGGAGAATTCAAGACTCAAGAAGAAAGCCTAGAATCAAGAATCAAGACTCAAGATCTCAAGAATCAAGACCAAGATTCAAGACTCAAGATTCAAGAATGAAGAAAAGACTTAATCAAGATAAGTATTAAAAAGTTTTTTTAAAACTTTGAATAGCACATGAGTTTTTGACAAAACCTTTACCAAAGAGTTTTAACTCTCTGGTAATCGATTACCATATTGTTGTAATCGATTACCAGTAGAAAAATGAGTTTGAAAAAGTTTTCAAACTGAATTTACAACGTTCCAAATTTAAATGTGAAGAGTCACATTGTTTCACTCAAAAGCTTTGTGTAATCGATTACACTTATTTCGTAATCGATTACCAGGGTTTATTTCAGAAAAATCTAAAGATGTAACTCTTCAAAAAGGTTTTGACTTTTTCAAAATGGGTTTTAAGTTTTTCTAAAAAGTTATAACTCTTCTAAATGGTCTTCTTGACCAGACATGAAGAGTCTATAAAAGCAAGGCTTTGTTTTACATTTTAATCAAGTCTTTCTAATCAATCTTTCTATCAAGAATCTCTTACAATCCTTTACAAGCCTTGAATCTCTTTGAATCTCTTTGAACTTCTTCTTCTTCTTTGTACCAAAAGCTTTCTGAAGTTTTTTGGTTTTCTAAACCTTGAAAACTTGTGCTATTCATCCTTTTCATTCTCTTCTCCCTTTGCCAAAAAGAATTCGCCAAGGACTAACCGCCTGAATTCTTTTTGTGTCTCTCTTCTCTCTTTTCCAAAAGAAGGAAGGACTAGCCGCCTGAATTCTTTTGTGTCTCCCTTCTCCCTTTTCAAAGAATTCAAAATGACACAGTCTGAGAATTCTTTTGATTCTTCCCATTCCCTAATACAAAAGCGTTCAAAGGTTTAACCGCCTGAGAATTCTTTTGTATCCCCATTCATAAAGTATCAAAGGTGTAACAGCCAGAGATCTTTGTCTTAACACATTGGAGGGTACATCCTTTGTGGCACAAGTAGAGGGTACATCTACTTGGGTTTAACTGAGAACAAGAGAGGGTACATCTCTTGTGGATCAGTTCTAGTGGAGGGTACATCCACTAGGTTCAAAGAGAACAAGGGAGGGTACATCCCTTGTGGATCTTTGCTTGTAAAAGGTTTTTTACAAGGTTGAAAGAAATCCCAAGGACCGCAGGTCACTTGGGGACTGGAGGTAGGCACGGGTTGTTGCCGAACCAGTGTAAAAACTCTTGTGTGTTTGTTTCCTTCTTCCCTACTCTTTTACTTTCCGCTGCGCATTTAATTTCTGCTTTTACTTTTTGTTAAGTTTCTCTTCTACTCCATATTCTCTTAACAACATAAGTAAAAGCCTTAAAAGAGTAATTTTTAATTGGTAAAGTTTTAGGAATAATTAATTCAACCCCCCCTTCTTAATTATTCTGAGGCCACTCGATCCAACATCTTGGGCTAAGCACGAGGGAGAATCTAGAAGAAGATGAGCTGTACAGGTTCGCTAAGCGCACCGCTTCATCTCTCTAAGCACACTGCTTCAGTTCATTCGCTAAGTGAGAAAGGCACGCTAAGCCAAAAATCACTAACGTGCGCTAAGCGGTCCATACGTGCGCTAAGCGCATGAGCACGAACAAGGCCACCTATTTAAGCATGAAATCAGATTTTGTGAAGAGAGTTTGGACTGGGATTCAGAGCTTTGCATGTCTAGGGTTTCTAGAGAGTGAAAGGTCCAAGTTGCAGAGAGTTTTGAGAGAATCTGCTGTGTGAAGATCTGCAGAGACCAGAGCTTGAAGCAGGAGCCGGTTTGAGAGTTGGAGATGAGTTTGTGAGTGATTTTGAGATCATAGAGGTGAAGGAGTGATGTGCCATCATTTTCTTCTATTTTCAAAACCCTTTTTGCACCATTTTAATTATTGATTGGTCTGAATTGTCAAATAATTTGGCAGTTTTATTATTTGGGCTCATTTAGCTAATTTGATGTTTTTAATCTAATTTCAGGAATTAATGAAACATTGGGCTTAATCCGGATTTTGGTTGTGGACTTGAAGAGGGCAAATAAAGCAGCGCTTACCTTAGTTAATTTCTAATTAGGAAATTTCGCAATTTTATTTTATGTTGTTCAGTGTTTATTTCGTTTTGGGCCAGAGTATTGTAATAGGGCCCAGTGACTTTGAGTGACTCTTTTTAAATAGCTGCCTTGGGATTCATACAGGGCATTCTATTCTGTTATGCTATTCATTATTCAGAGCTTTGTTTTAGGGTTTTCATTTTTCTGTTTTGACGTTTCTGAGTTCGTAATGCAATTTTACGTTTTCTGCTTCTAATTACAATTTCATTCTTGCTTCTTCTTCTACTCTCATTTACGTTTCTGTTCCATTTTACATTTCTGTTCGTTTACGTTTCCGTTCATTTACGTTTCTGCTTCATGTTTCAATTGCGTTTTCTGTTTGAATCCATGGAAGGCTAGATTTTCTGGTGTTGTTTCCTTTTGAGGACGAAGCCCAACTCTCTTTGAGGTTTCGCTTGTAATGTGGTTTCCTGGCAGTTCTCCCTTCACCAGTATCCCAAATTCGTGAATATTAATCAGTGCACGCTTCGTGTTCGATTAATTGCCTCTGAGCCTAACTTGCGTTCATGCTTAATGGACGAAGGGCTAACTGGTGTATGTGGTGCCTAATCACGTATTGAAAACCCTAAGTTGATTTTCGCTTAGTAAATTGAATTAGGGTTGGATTAAGTGGTTGACTGTTAGGGACGAATTCTCCAACCCAGGATAAGAGAATGGCTTCTGAATCAGAGGAAACAACCCGTTTTTAATATTAGTAGTTTCGTATTTCAGTTTACTTGTTCTGCTCTTTAATCACAAAACAAACAAACCCCCCCCCCCCCCCAATCGTTACTGTTACTGCAAGTATATTATGAACATTTGGCTTGTCACTGCTCGTTGGGAAACGACCTAGGATCACTTCCTAGTTACTGCATTTTCATGTTTATTTGATTCGGGTACGGCCTCAATCAAATTTGGCGCCGTTGCCGGGGAGCAGTGTCCAAAGGTTCATCATAGCTAGCTAGTGTTGTGTGTTTAATCCTTTCGTGTTTTATGTTTAATTGTTAGTATTGTGTTAGTATGTGTGTTAGTGTTGTTTAGTGTCCTGGTATTTTGTTTAATATGTGTTCTGTTTCAGTTTTTCCATTAAGCGTCTCCCCTGTTTCAATCTTGGGTGTTTTGCTGTGAAGATTGTGCTTGAAAACAGAGTAGTAGTAGAAATCAGCTTGCGGAAAAACAGAGTAGTAGTAGAAATCAATTAGAGACGGATTTTAGCGACCACCCATGCTGAATTATTTGAGATTTTTTTTTTAGTAGCTAGGGTTGTTATTTTTGGCTGAATTTTTTTGTGGTAACTTCTTTTAATCCATATTGTGTGGGAAAAATAGCTAGACTTTTTATTTTTCAAGTTTTATTCACTTATTTTTCTTAACCTACCATTTTTAGCTTTCATAGTTAGACTTTGAATTTTTGTCTGAAATTTTTTGTGCTATCTTCTCATCATTTTATAGGGTTGCTCACAAAATTTTAAGTCATTTGGATATCATTTGAGGGTAGCTGTAGTTCAAACCTACACCTTTATTTACATGACAAGGCAACTAGTTGTGTGCATGCTGAATGTAGTGTATGACTAGAGGCAATCCATCTGACTTACAACCCTTTGATCCTGAGATAGATAGGACATTTCATAGATTAGTTAGGCATCATTTTATACCTTTTGATCATTCTGAGCATTCCATAACTGGTGAATCTGTGCATTCTGTTATTGGTGATTTTGAACATCCTGATCTTGAGCATTATAATTTTGAGCATTCTGATTCTGAGCATTCTGATTTTGCACATTCTGAGAACATGGCACAACCTCCACCTCGTGAGAGGACTCTAAGGGAAATGGCTGCACCTGATTTCACATATGAAAGCTTGTGCATCCAATACCCTGATGAGGATGTCCCATATGTTCTTAAGACTGGACTGATTCATTTGCTTCCAAAGTTTCATGGCCTTGCAGGTGAAGACCCGCACAAACATTTGAAAGAATTTCACATTGTCTGCTCCACCATGAAACCCCCAGATGTCCAAGAGGATCACATATTTCTGAAGGCTTTTCCTCATTCATTAGAGGGAGTGGCAAAGGACTGGCTGTATTACCTTGCTCCAAGGTCCATCACGAGCTGGGATGACCTTAAGAAAGTATTCTTAGAAAAATTTTTCCCTGCTTCCAGGACCACAGCCATCAGGAAGGATATCTCAGGTATTAGACAACTCAGTGGAGAGAGCCTGTATGAGTACTGGGAGAGATTTAAGAAACTATGTGCCAGTTGCCTCCACCATCAGATTTCAGAACAGCTTCTTCTCCAATATTTTTATGAAGGACTCAGTAATATGGAGAGAAGTATGATAGATGCTGCCAGTGGTGGAGCCCTTGGAGACATGACTCCTGCTGAAGCCAGAAATTTAATTGAGAAGATGGCCTCCAACTCCCAGCAGTTTAGCACCAGAAATGATGCCATAGTCATTAGAGGAGTGCATGAGGTAGCTACAAACCCATCTGCATCATCTGAAACTAAGAAGCTTGAAGGCAAACTGGATGCATTGGTTAACTTGGTAACCCAGCTAGCCTTGAATCAGAAATTTGTACCTGTCGCAAAGGTTTGTGGTTTGTGCTCCTCTGCTGACCACCATACAGACCTTTGCCCTTCCATGCAGCAACCTGGAGCAATTGAGCAGCCTGAAGCTTATGCTGCAAATATTTACAATAGACCTCCTCAACCTCAGTAGCAAAATCAACCACAGCAGAACAATTATGACCTTTCCAGCAACAAATACAACCCAGGATGGAGGAATCACCCTAACCTCAGATGGTCCAGCCCTCAGCAACAACAACAGTAGCCTGCTCCTTCCTTCCAAAATGCTGCTGGCCCAAGCAGACCATACATTCCTCCACCAATCCAACAACAGCAACAACCCCAGAAACAGCCAACAGTTGAGGCCCCTCCACAACCTTCCCTCGAAGAACTTGTGAGGCAAATGACTATGCAGAACATGCAATTTCAGCAAGAGACCAGAGCCTCCATTCAAAGCTTAACCAATCAGATGGGACAATTGGCTACCCAATTGAATCAACAACAGTCCCAGAATTCTGACAAGCTGCCTTCTCAAGCTGTCCAAAATCCCAAAAATGTCAGTGCCATTTCATTGAGGTCGGGAAAGCAATGTCAAGGACCTCAACCCGTAGCACCTTCCTCATCTGCAAATGAACCTGCCAAACTTCACTCTATTCCAGAAAAAGGTGATGACAAAAATTTACCTAACAATTTCTGTGCAGGTGAATCTTCTTCCACAGGTAATTCTGATTTGCAGAAGCAGCACATTCCCCTTCTTCCATTCCCTCCAAGAGCAGTTTCCAACAAAAAAATGGAAGAGGCAGAGAAAGAGATCTTGGAAAAATTTAGAAAGGTAGAGGTAAACATACCTCTGTTGGATGCGATAACGCAAATTCCAAGATATGCCAAATTCTTGAAGGAGCTGTGCACTAATAAGCGGAAGCTTAAAGGAAGTGAACGGATTAGCATGGGCAGAAATGTCTCCGCATTGATTGGTAAATCTGTTCCTCAAATTCCTGAAAAATGCAAAGATCCAGGTACATTCAGCATACCTTGTATCATAGGGAATAGTAAGTTTGACAATGCCATGCTAGATTTAGGAGCTTCTGTTAGTGTTAGGCCTCTGTCTATTTTTAATTCTCTATCTCTAGGTCCCTTGCAGTCAACTGATGTGGTAATTCATTTAGCTAACAGAAGTGTTGCCTATCCTGTTGGTTTCATAGAAGATGTCTTAGTTAGAGTTGGTGAACTGATTTTCCCTGTTGATTTTTATATCTTGAATATGGAAGATGGATTTTCTCAAGGATCAGTTCCCATCATTCTAGGCAGACCCTTTATGAAAACTGCTAGAACTAAGATAGATGTTTATGCAGGCACACTGTCCATGGAGTTTGGTGATATAACTGTTCATTTTAATATTCTGGATGCTATGAAATACCCATCTGAAGATCTTTCTGTATTTCGTGCTGAAATAATTGACCATGTTGTTGATGAATACATGACTGATCTTTATTCTAATCTGCATGCCTCTCACTCTTCATGCATTGAGTCTGAAATTGTACTTGATCATATGTGAATTTGATGCTGAGAGTGAATCTGAGAGTGATATTGATTGCATGCCTGGTGGTGGTGTTTTACCTCTTGAGATTGATTTTATAGAGTCAGATAGGACTAACCATGTTTCAGGAAGTACACATACCTCTGACTTTCTTTATGAGGTAAAGGCTGAGAAACCATCTCCTTCTACCACTGTCCAGCCGACCACACCAGAATTGAAGCCTCTGCCATCAAATTTAAAATACGCTTACTTGGATGATAGCAAGAGTTTTCCAGTGATTATATCTGCCTCCCTTGCTGATGAGCAAGAGGAGAAGTTGTTGTCAGTTCTCAAGAAGCATAAGAAGGCTATAGGCTGGACCCTGGCAGACATTCCTGGTATTAGCCCATCCACATGTATGCATCGAATAAATTTAGAAGATGGAACTAAACCAGTAAGACAGCCACAGAGAAGACTCAACCCGATGATTCTTGATGTAGTGAAGAAGGAGATAACCAAGCTTTTGCAAGCTGGAATCATTTATCCTATCTCCGACAGCCAATGGGTGAGTCCCGTCTAGGTAGTCCCGAAAAAGACTGGCCTCACAGTGATCAGAAATGAGAAGGAGGAGCTGATTCCTACTCGGGTGCAGAACAGTTGGAGAGTCTGCATTGACTATAGGAGGCTGAACCAGGTTACCAAAAAGGACCATTTTCCCCTGCCATTCATTGACCAGATGCTTGAACGCCTGGCAGGTAAATCCCACTACTGTTTCCTTGATGGTTTTTCTGGTTATATGCAAATTACTATTGCTCCTGAGGATCAGGAAAAGACCACATTCACCTGCCCCTTCGGCACTTTTGCTTATAGGAGGATGCCTTTCGGCCTGTGCAATGCCCCTGGTACCTTCCAGCGGTGCATGATTAGTATTTTCAGTGATTTTTTAGAAAATTGCATAGAGGTGTTTATGGATGATTTCACTGTATATGGATCCTTTTTTGATGGTTGTTTGAATAGTTTGGAAAAAGTTTTGAATAGATGCATTGAAACTAACCTTGTTCTAAATTTTGAAAAATGTCATTTTATGGTTGAGCAAGGTATAGTTTTAGGCCACATTATTTCCAATAAGGGTATTGAAGTAGATCCTGCAAAAATTTCTGTTATTTCACAATTGCCTTACCCCTCTTGTGTGCGAAAGGTGCGATCTTTTCATGGTCATGCAGGATTCTACAGGCGCTTTATAAGGGATTTTAGCAAAGTAGCCCTTCCACTGTCCAACTTGCTGCAAAAGGAGGTGGAGTTTGACTTTAATGACAGATGCAAAGAGGCTTTTGATTGCCTCAAAAGAGCGTTGACTACCACCCCCATCATCCAGGCACCCGATTGGACAGCCCCTTTTGAGCTTATGTGTGATGCATCAAATTATGCATTGGGGGCTGTCCTTGCTCAGAAAATTGATAAATTGCCCAGGGTGATATATTATGCTTCTAGGACTTTAGATGCTGCCCAAGCAAATTAAACTACTACTGAGAAAGAGCTTCTAGCTATAGTTTTTGCTCTTGAAAAATTTTGATCTTATTTGCTTGGTACTCGCATTATTGTTTATACTGACCATGCAGCTCTAAAGTACTTGTTGAAGAAGGCTGATTCTAAGCCTAGGTTGATCCGATGGATGCTCTGGCTCCAAGAGTTTGACTTGGAGATCCGTGATAGGAGCGGAGCACAAAATCTAGTTGCTGATCATTTGAGTCGGATCGAACGTGTCTCTGATGCAGATTCACCTATTCGGGATGATTTCCCGGATGATCATTTGTATATATTGTATAGTATTTCTGACTCTCTTTCTACTCCCTGGTTTGCTAACATTGTCAATTATTTAGTTGCCTCTGTTTTTCCTCCCTTAGCATCTAAGGCCCAAAAAGATAAGATTAAAAGTGATGCTAAGCATTTTATTTGGGATGACCCCTACTTGTGGAAATTGTGCAGTGATCAGGTCATTAGACGGTGCATTCCAGATCATGAGACTGACTCAGTCCTGCAGTTCTGTCATTCTTCCGCACCGGGAGGTCATCTGGGTGTTCAAAGGACAGCTCGCAAAGTGCTTGATTGTGGTTTTTATTGGCCCATCATCTTTAAAGATGCGTGGAAGATCTGCAGCACTTGTGAGCAGTGTCAGAGAGCAGGAAATACACTTACATGGCGACAACAAATGCCTCAGCAACCTATGCTATTTTGTGAGGTGTTTGATGTCTGGGGTATAGATTTCATGGGTCCTTTTCCTGTCTCTTTTGGTTATGTTTATATTCTCCTTGCAGTTGATTATGTTTCAAAATGGGTGGAAGCCAAGCCCACTAGAACTAATGATGCTAAAGTTGTCGCAGACTTTGTCAGGTCTAATCTGTTTTGCAGGTTTGGAGTACCTAAAGCAATTGTTAGTGATCAAGGAACCCATTTTTGCAACAGGACAATGCATGCCCTGCTTAAAAAGTACGGGGTGGTACACAGGGTATCCACACCATACCACCCCCAGACTAATGGACAGGCAGAAATTTCTAACAGGGAAATCAAGAGAATTCTAGAGAAGATTGTGCAGCCAAGCAGGAAAGATTGGAGTACCAGGCTTGATGATGCTCTCTGGGCACATCGGACTGCCTACAAAGCACCCATAGGAATGTCTCCTTATCGGGTTGTCTTTGGAAAGGCATGTCATCTTCCAGTGGAAATTGAGCACAAAGCATACTGGCAGTGAAGACTTGCAACTTCTCTATGGATCAAGCTGGCGAGGAAAGGAAGTTGCAACTGAGTGAGTTAGATGAAATCCGCCTAGACGCCTACAAGAATGCCAAGTTCTACAAAGAAAAGACCAAGAAGTTCCATGATAGCATGATAGTTAAAAAAGACTTTGTGGTTGGGCAAAAAGTGTTATTGTATAATTCTAGGCTTGGACTCATGAGTGGTAAGTTGAGGTCTATGTGGATTGGTCCTTTTGTTGTTACTAATGTTTTTCCTTATGGTACAGTTGAGATCAAAAGCGACTCCACAAACAAGAGCTTCAAGGTCAACGGACATCGACTTAAGCCATTCCTCACGAACCCTTCTTTAGTGGACGTAGTGGTGGAAGAGACTTCCTTACTCCACCCTACTCTTCCTCCACCATGACTTAGGGAGTTTTTCTTTTCCTATCTCCTTCTTTGCTTTTATTACACTTGTCCGATTCTCTTTGATGATTTAATTGTTTTTAATCTTTTAATTGTGCTACATTGAGGACAATGTGTTGTTTAAGTATGGGGGGGGGGGGGGGAGTGTTATTTGGTTTTGCTAGTTTTGTTGGTTTTGCTAGTTTTGTTGGTTTTGTTAATTTGTTAGTTGTGTTAATTTGTTAATGTTGTTAGTTTCGTCGGATTTTCAGTTTAATATTTTGGGTCAATTTCGTGTGCACGTACGACTTTGCATGTTTTTCTTTGAATTATAGGATATGTTCAAGAAATGGGTAATTGTTTTGAAAATAAAAGTTCTTGACATTTTGTGACTTGAAATCCTTGATTCTTCTCTACATGTCATGATAGTTTTGAAAGCTCAATTTGAAAGTGATGATTTTACCTTTGTGAGAATTTGAGCCATCCATCATTATAATCATTTGGTGTGTTTTGCCCCATTGATTGCTTGCACAATAGCCTTGGCTTGATTCTTGTTGATGCGTCCTAATTCACATGCATATTTGGAAATGATTAAGG
Organism: Glycine max; assembly: GCF_000004515.6. NCBI lineage: Eukaryota > Viridiplantae > Streptophyta > Magnoliopsida > Fabales > Fabaceae > Glycine > Glycine max. Next base: position 15,884,118 of record NC_038245.2, read on the forward strand.
CAATTTTGTTCTTATAAGCTTCTAGCCAAATGGACTTACCTTGAATTAATTCCTTTGATAGCCCTTTTGAGCCTTGTTTCCCTTTCCTTGTTTTGAAGCTCACTACAAGCCTTAAGTGAAAAACCATGATATTACCATATCCTTAAGGAATTTTGGAGCTTTGGAATTGTTTTGGGAATAAGTGTGGGGGGTTTTTGTTTCATTGGACAACTTGTTTTGTTGGCTATGCTTCATGATGTATTTTGGGCCATACTTGATGTACATTGTATATTGGTTAAATGTTGGACATGCTGAATGAAATGTTGTTTCTCAAAGGCTAAAAAAAAAAAAAAATTCGAAAAAAAAAAAGAAAGCAATAAAGTTGAGTGAATAAGATATTAAATGGCACAAGAATGATGAAACTCTTGGTTCTACTCTTCATGTTTAATTTTTATCTTTACTTCTTTTTATTTTTTTCTTAATATGCACTTATTCCCCTTTGCTCCTCTATTCCTTTGGGATTTAGCCACTTATTCCATATTTCTCCATACCTTGTCCTTGGCCCCATTACAACCTTAAAAGACCTTTTGATCCTCATGTGCTTGTGTTTATGGGTTGATTGTCAATTTTAGAATCTTGCCAAGTTTATGTGGTGTTTGCTTTCATGGGTGCTTTGAGGGTAAATAGTAGCCTAAACACTTGAGAGATAGAGTGTATATCTTGTGAGGCTTTATCACTTTTCATTCTTAAGCTGATTAACTATTTTGCCATGATTGGGTTGCTTGGATGATTTTCATGAATGTCTTGATTTTTTCTGGATCTCCTTATGTTAGATGTTACCCATTCCTTTCATTCCTTGATGTTCATTGAGAAATATGTGAATGTTTTTGTTTGTCTCCCTTTCATATCCTTGGACTTTGTTCTTTGTTTCATTTTGCCCAGGAGTGCAAAAGGCTAAGTATGGGGGGTTTTGATGTGCCATCATTTTCTTCTATTTTCAAAACCCTTTTTGCACCATTTTAATTATTGATTGGTCTGAATTGTCAAATAATTAGGCAGTTTTATTATTTGGGCTCATTTAGCTAATTTGATGTTTTTGATCTAATTTCAGGAATTAATGAAACATTGGGCTTAATCCGGATTTTGGTTGTGGACTTGAAGAGGGCAAATAAAGCAGCGCTTACCTTAGTTAATTTCTAATTAGGAAATTTCGCAATTTTATTTTATGTTGTTCAGTGTTTATTTCGTTTTGGGCCAGAGTATTGTAATAGGGCCCAGTGACTTTTAGTGACTCTTTTTAAATAGCTGCCTTGGGATTCGTGCAGGGCATTCTATTCTGTTATGCTATTCATTATTCAGAGCTTTGTTTTAGGGTTTTCGTTTTTCTGTTTTGACGTTTCTGAGTTCGTAATGCAATTTTACGTTTTCTGCTTCTAATTACAATTTCGTTCTTGCTTCTTCTTCTACTCTCATTTACGTTTCTGTTCCATTTTACATTTCTGTTCGTTTACGTTTCTGTTCATTTACGTTTCCGTTCATTTACGTTTCTGCTTCATGTTTCAATTGCGTTTTCTGTTTGAATCCATGGAAGGCTAGATTTTCTGGTGTTGTTTCCTTTTGAGGACGAAGCCCAACTCTCTTTGAGGTTTCGCTTGTAATGTGGTTTCCTGGCAGTTCTCCCTTCACCAGTATCCCAAATTCGTGAATATTAATCAGTGCACGCTTCGTGTTCGATTAATTGCCTCTGAGCCTAACTTGCGTTCATGCTTAATGGACGAAGGGCTAACTGGTGCATGTGGTGCCTAATCACGTATTGAAAACCCTAAGTTGATTTTCGCTTAGTAAATTGAATTAGGGTTGGATTAAGTGGTTGACTGTTAGGGACGAATTCTCCAACCCAGGATAAGAGAATGGCTTCTGAATCAGAGGAAACAACCCGTTTTTAATATTAGTAGTTTCGTATTTCAGTTTTCTTGTTCTTCTCTTTAATCACAAAACAAACAAACCCCCCCCCCCCAATCGTTACTGTTACTGCAAGTATATTATGAACATTTGGCTTGTCACTGCTCGTTGGGAAATGAACAAGGCCACCTATTTAAGCATGAAATCAGATTTTGTGAAGAGAGTTTGGACTGGGATTCAGAGCTTTGCATGTCTAGGGTTTCTAGAGAGTGAAAGGTCCAAGTTGCAGAGAGTTTTGAGAGAATCTGCTGTGTGAAGATCTGCAGAGACCAGAGCTTAAAGCAGGAGCCGGTTTGAGAGTTGGAGATGAGTTTGTGAGTGATTTTGAGATCATAGAGGTGAAGGAGACATCCTCACCACTTGTATTTTTGCAATCTTTCATCTTGTTCTTCTCTTTGTTGTTAAGAAGGCTTCCTAGTATGGAAAGCTAAATCCCCTGTAGGATCTTCCCTGTAGGTACCTGATGTAAATATATTTCTATCTATTTAATGATGTTTTGTGTGTTCTCTATGCTATTTGCTTTTCATTCCAGTATGTCTTTACCTTGATCACATAGATGCATGCTTTGTTAGGGTCATTGAACAGTGGAAACTGGTCTGACTCTAAAGTCCTTGATAGTGTAGGGTTGAGTTGTCGTGCTTTCACTCAAAATTGGGGTGTGATAAGTCAGTTGATTATGTGTGTCTTAATGCGGTCCTGGTTGAGTTTAGTCTTACAAGAGGAATTTGCAGACGATGCTTGATCAGGATTAGGCTAAACTATCATGAGGAATCGGGGTTTAGTATTTCAGGAGACACCATAAGAGCACATGAGCATTGTTAGATAGAGAATATCTTTTTAGCATCAGGAACCTATTAGGAAGACCAACGTGTTCTCTACTTGTTTTTACACATCATTTCTCTCACATGAATTTCTTTCTTTTTGCATAGATAGTTTATACACTTGTTCATACTCACACTTACTTTTACACAATAGACGCTTATTTGCTGAAATAGCTTACTGAATAACACAAGTTCCCCTAGTGTTCGATACTCAGTTCTTACCGTTTTATACTACTTGTGCGATATGCTGCACTTGCCAGAAGCCAAACATTTCCGTGAAGAAAATCCAAGCCGAGGTGCTTCCGTAACGCTTTCAAGACGTTTCTGTGAGCAAATTCGTGAAGATTTTCTGTCATTCTTCACCGTTCTTCAATTGTTCTTTGCTTGTTCTTCGGTCTTCAACCGGTAAGTGTTCGAATCCGAGACTTTCAATTCATTTCTTGTTTTGTTTGCTTTCATCTTCATCTCGTTCACTTTCGATTTTCTTTTGTCCCGCTTTTAACGAGCTTTTTACCGTTTATTTAAGCCGTTATCTTGCTTAATAATTGATAAAATGAATTTCAACCGATCATTTGTGTTGTAATCTCGTTTAATCACTATTTAAATAAAATCCAACCAATCGTTCACGTTGTAACTTCGGTTGAATAAAAAAAGCAAAATAATAATAAAATAATCAAAATAATCTTCAAAAAAAAAATAATAAAATAATCAAAAAAATCAATCGGACGTTTTTCTTTGAAAGTTTCCTTGAATGAATTGACTAATAATCAAAGTGAAACTAAGGCTAAAATCAACTCACAAACCAAGCTTTGTCTGCAAAAGTCACTCAAAAACCGTTTTAAAGTCCAACACCTTAAAATGGTCCTCTTTGCTTTTATTGGTTAAAATGGACCATTCAAAGCATAAAATCAACACATAACTTTATTTCTTTTGCAAGAACTACGTAGGTCTGAGTTCCTCATCGCAATTGAGGATACGTAGAGCAAAAGCCCCGCTTTTGTCGACCACCCCCAAGAGATCGTTAATGGTCCAATGCCTTAACATTTCTCTCCTTTCAAAACCAAGAAATCGTTAATGGTCTAATGCCTTAACGTTTCTCTCCATTTCAAAAATCAAAAGATCGTTTAAAGGTCCAATGCCTTAAACGACTTTTGTTCGGTTAAAATATACCTTGCGAAAAAAGATAAAAACAGCTTAACCAACTGTGATACCCTAATTTCGTCCGGGGACCATTGTTTGGTGGCATGCAACCTTCGCTTGACCGCCCTGAGGTACTTAACACCCATCGTTAGGCAATCCGTGAAGTTCTGCAACATGTCGGAAGTCAAAAGGAAGCATTGTTGTGCAATCCGTAAAGTTCCACAACATTCCAGAAGTGAAAAAGGGCATTGTTGCATAATCCGTAAAGTTTCGCGACATTTCGGAAAGAAAATAGGTGTCGTTACATAATCCATAAAGTTCTGTAACGTTTCGGAAAAGGAATCAGCAAAAAAGGCAAAATGGGGTGTATTTAGTAAAAAGGGGTGTGCAAATAGCATCCAGGCCCACTTGGGCCTTCCAGGGGGTTCCAACAGAAGGCGGTGCCTTCCAGGGGGTTCCAGCAGAAGGCGGTGCCTTCTGGTGGAAGCAACCCAGCTCGCCTGGGCGAGCTGGGCGACAACCACCTCCCTCTTTTCACCTATAAATAAGGGAAAGAGGGTAGAGTAAAAATGTTCAGCCCTTCTGGTATTTAGCATTCTCTCGAAATTAGTGAGGAAAATTGTTTCCATGAAAAAAATCCAAGCCGAGGCGCTTCCAAGACGTTTCCATGAGCGATTTCATGAAGATTCTTCACTGTTCTTCATTGTTCTTCGTTCGTTCTTCATCGTTCTTCGGTCTTCAACCAGTAAGTTCTCGAAATAAAATCTTTCAATTCATTCTATGCACCCTTAGTGGTCCCCACTTATTCCACGTGCTTTTATTTTTATTTCATTTATTTTCCGTATCCCCTTTTTGACGTGCTTTAACCATTTATTTAAGTTGTTTTCTCACCTAATAAATAATGAAATGAGTTTCCACCGATCATTTGAGTTGTAATATCGTTTGATCTCTGTTAAAATAAAATTCAACCGATCATTCACGCCGTAACCACGTTTTAAACCAAAAAAGGGCAAAACAATAATAAAATAATCAAAATATCTTTGAATAAAATAAATCAAAAAAATCAATCGGGCATTTTTCTTTGAAAGTTTCCTTGAATGAATTGACTAATAAACAAAGTGAAACTAAAGCTAAAATCAACTCACAAATTAAACTTTATCCACAAAAATCACTAAAAACCATTAAAGGTCCAACGCCTTAAAACGGTCCCCTTTGCTTTTATTGGTTAAACATGGACCATTCAAAATCATAAAATTAATATGTAAGTTTGCCGTTTTATGTCAAAAACCAAAGAGATCGTTGATGGTTCAACGCCTTAACATCTTTCTCCTTTCAAAAATCAAAAGATCGTTTAATGGTCCAACGCCTTAAATGACCTTTTGTTTGGTTAAAATATATCTTGCTAAAAAAGATAAAAACAACTTAACCAACGTTTAGTTCTCAAAGAACTATGTAGGTCTGATTTCCTCATCACAAATTGAGGATACGTAGGAGCGAGGGAAACACCCTCATCGACCACAAAAAGATGTAAAAAGGGAAAATAAAACATATTGAAGTCATATTTGGACACTTGATTAAAGGCTACCGTCCCTTGTGATGGACGCGTGGGGTGCTAATACCTTCCCCGTGCGTAAATACAACTCCCGAACCTTTCACACTTAAAGTTCGTAGACCACACCTTTTCCGGTTTTTTCGACGTTTTCCTCAAAAAAACGTTGGTGGCGACTCTGCGCATTTTCCTCCCATGGAAGACGCACCCGTGAGCCCCTCGTCGCCCTCTCGCCGAAGGGTAGGTTGTGACACTTGGCTACTCCACTGGGGACTGTTTTTAGAGAGTTAGGCCTTCTAATCTCGTGCAATATCATGACTTCCTCTTTTGTCGGTTTCCTTTTATTTCTCTTACATTCTTATATATAACTCTTTGATGCTTTTAGTGTGTTTTTGAAATGTATGCATGAGATAGATATTTATTCATTTGATGCACACAAACACCAACACTATTTGTGCACACGTGAGTTGAAAAAAAGGCCCTATACCCGGGTCCATGGGAACATAAGGAGTGGAGGTGAATTCGTGGTCATGCTGGGTCTCCGACTTGCTTGATAACAGTGAACCCTCATCTAGAGTTTTTCTCTTTGATAACATATTGTTGCTGGTAGTCCCTACTGCCGCAATATGTTTCCTTGCTTGTGAGTTGCCATATAGGGAATTGGAAAGGAGGATTGGTGTCATACCTTGAAGAAATTGAGCAAGAAGCAAGGGGCCAACCACATTAAGATCTATTGGACTAAGAAGTACTCCAAATTGAGTGAAACACCAAAGAGTGAATAGCCACCACAATTAAGGACTTTTTTTTGTAATTTTGTAATTGGCAATTTGCTTTGCTTTCAAATTTTGTAACAAAAAGGTCTTTCATTGGAAGTAAGTTGGGAGCCTCCAATAGGTCACCCTACATCCATTTGTGTGTAATAATTTTAAGCAATTTTCCCTTAGGATAGTGAGTGTTTTGTTGGGAACCTTAAATGAGGTCATCCAAACACTCTTAGGATCCGCCTAGTTTTCATTTCTTGCACTTTAATTTCTTACTTACTTTCATAGCTTATTCCCTTTACTCTCTATTGTCAAACTGCCTAGGTAGCTTGCCTTTTACCAATTAGTTTTTACCTTGTCTTTCACACCTCTTTTAGTGTTTATTTTGGCTAGTTTCAACCATAATTTCTTTTACCTTTTGTTTTCAAACCCCTAACAAGAAAGAACCATAACTTAGGAACAAACATGAGTCTTCATTCTTCATCTAGTGTTAATGGTGAGGGTTCTACTCCTAAGGACCCTTGAATAAGATATTAGATGAGTTGAGATCCCTTAAGTTGTCAAAAGAAAAACAAGAGAGAAAAGAAAAAGGTAAAAAAAGAGTGGAAGAAATAAGTCAAGATGAAAGAGAGAAAATAAGAGAGGAAGAAAGAAGAAAAATAATGAAAGAAATGAAAAGATAAAAACATGCCTCCTATAGTAGTCATGACTCTTGCAAAAGTTTAAGTGAAGAACTTAGCGACTATTATAGAGGGCGCCATAGTTCACATACTAAACATCACTCCCAAAGAAGAGAAAAGGATAAAAGGCCTCAAGAGGTTAACATTAGCCTCCCATATTTCCATGGAAAAGATAATGTTGAGGCCTACTTAGATTGGGAAATGAAGGTTGAACAACTCTTTGCTTGCCATCATATTAGCGAAGAGAGAAAAGTTCAATTGGCTACCCTTAGCTTTCAAGGGTATGCCCTCTATTGGTGGACTTCCCTTGTTAGGGAACAAAGGATTCATGGGGATCCTCCAGTAGAGTATTGGAATGATCTTAAGAGTGCCCTTAGGAAGAGGCACATTCCCTTCTACTATGAAAGGGAGCTTATGAACAAGCTCCAAAGGCTTAGACAAGGGAGTACAAGTGTTGAAGAATATAGACAACAAATGGAACTACTCCTTTTAAGAGCTGGACTTAGGGAGGAGGAAAGAACAAGCATAGCTAGGTTCCTTAGTGGGCTTAATATGGAAGTGAGGGACAAGGTTGAACTCCTTCCATATAGGGACCTAGATGAGCTAGTCCAACTTTGTATAAGAGTGGAGCAACAACTTAAAAATAAAGCCTTCTTCAAAATCTTATGGCTCTCACTCTTATCCAAGGAAGGACCAAGCCCATGGAATTTTAGGGGCTGTGCCTTCAAAACCCAAGGAAGATAAGGGTAAGACCATAGAGAAATACACCCCTAAGACTAGTTCCCAAGAAAGGACTAGCAACATTAAATGCTTCAAATGTCTTGGGAGAGGTCATATTGCCTCTCAATGCCCCACAAAGAAAACCATGATCATGAGGGGTCAAGACATTTATAGTAGTCAAGAGGAGACTACTTCTTGCCCTTCCTCTAGTGGAAGTAAAGATGAAGTAAGAGGTAAAGAGTCTAGTGAGGAAGTCTACCCCCATGAAGAAGGTGACCTCTTAATGGTTAGAAGGCTCCTTGGAGGTCAATCTTGTGATCTATCTCAATCCCAAAGAGAGAACATCTTTCATACAAGATGCAAAATTTTAGATAAAACTTGTTCTCTCATTGTGGATAGTGGATCTTGTTGCAATTGTTGTAGCACAAGATTAGTTTCTAAGTTGAACCTCACTATCATTCCCCACCCAAAACCTTATAAACTTCAATGGCTCAATGAGCAAGGGGAAATGATAGTTAACCAACAAGTGAAGGCACCTTTCTCCATTGGGACATATAAGGATGAAGTTAATTGTGATATAGGTCCCATGGAGGCAGGACATATTCTTTTAGGAAGGTCGTGTCAATTTGATAGGAATATCATTTACAATGGCCTAACTAATGAGATTACCCTCACCCATCTTGGCACTAAATTTGTGTTGCATCCTCAAACACCTTCATAGGTGGCCAAAGATCAACTAACTATGAAAGATAAGAGGGATAAGGAAGAAAAACTAGAAAAACAAAAGAAAAAGAAGGATAGTAAGGCCTTGTCTTCAAAGGCCAAGGGGAAGGAAAAAGAGGAAAAGGATTCCTCCAAGAAGATTGTTAAGAAGGAAAATCATTTTGCAACAAAAGGTGATATTAAAAGAGCACTCCTTCTTAAACAATCTTTCTACCTTCTCCTATCTTAGCACTGCCACAATTCTTACATTTGAGACCTTACCTCCTTTAAGGGGAATAGAACACCAAATAAATTTAGTCCTAGGAGCAAGCCTTCGTAATAGGCCAGCCTATAGGACTAACCCTCAGGAGACTAAGGAGATAGAGTCTCAGGTTAAAGAATTGTTGGAGAAGGGTTTGGTCCAAGAGAGCCTAAGCCCATGTGTGTGCCAGTGTTGTTGGTGTCCAAAAAGGATGGTACATAAAGAATGTGTACAGATTGCAGGGCCATCAACAACATCACTGTAAAGTATAGGCACCCCATTCCTAGACTTGATGATTTGCTTGATGAGTTGCATGGTGCCAATATCTTTTCAAAAATTGATCTTAAAAGTGGTTATCACCAAATCATGATGAAAAAGAGTGATGAGTGGAAAACTGCTTTCAAGACCAAGTTTGGTTTGTATGAATGGCTAGTGATGCCTTTTGGGCTCACTAATGAACCAAGCACCTTTATGAGGCTTATGCATCATGTCTTAAGGGATTTCATTGGTAGATTTGTAGTTGTTTATTTTGATGATATTTTAGTGTATAGTAGGAGCCTAGATGATCACTTAGGACATCTCAAACAAGTTCTTTCAGTCCTTACGAAAAACACCCTCTATGCAAATATAGAGAAGTGTACCTTTTGTGTAGATAATATAGTTTTCTTAGGTTTTGTAGTTGGTAGAAATGGGGTCCAAGTGGACCCTGAGAAAATCAAGGCCATCTAAGAATGGCCCATCCCAAAAAGTGTGGGAGATATTAGGAGCTTTCATGGGTTAGCAAGCTTCAATAGAATGTTCGTTCCTAATTTCTATACAATTGCATCACCTCTCAATGAGCTGGGGAAGAAGAATGTGGCATTTACCTGGGGTGAAAAACAAGAGCAAGCCTTTGTTTTGCTCAAAGAAAAGCTTACTAAGGCACCTGTTCTAGCTCTTTCTGACTTTTCTAAAACTTTTGAGCTAGAATGTGATGCCTCTGGAGTGGGAGTTGGAGTTGTATTGTTACAAGGTGGGCACCCTATTGCTTATTTTAGTGAAAAACTTCATAGTGCCACCCTCAACTACCCCACCTATGATAAAGAGCTTTATGCCTTAATAAGAGCCCTCCAAACTTGGGAACATTACTTTGTTTCCAAGGAATTTGTCATTCATAGTGATCATCAATCACTTAAGTACATTAGAGGGTGAAGCAAGTTAAACAAGAGGCATGCAAAATGGGTAGAGTACCTAGAGCAATTTCCATACGTTATCAAATACAAAAAGGGAAAAACAAATGTGGTAGTTGATGCCCTCTCTAGGAGACACACATTGTTTTGCTCCCTAGGAGCTCAAATTTTAGGATATGATAATATTAGGGACTTGTATGCTTTAGATGAACATTTCTCTCCCATGTACGAGAGTTGTGGGAAAAAGGCCCAAGATGGATTCTATTTGGCTGAGGGGTATTTGTTCAAAGAGGGAAAGCTTTGCATACCCCTTGGATCCATTAGGAAATTACTTGTGAAAGAGAGCCATGAGGGTGGGCTCATGGGCCACTTTGGGATAGACAAGACCCTTGTCTTACTCAAAGAAAAGTTTTATTGGCCCCATATGAAGAAAGATGTCCATAAGCATTGCACTAGGTGTGTGGCTTGTTTACAAGCCAAGTCTAGGGTGATGCCTCATGGGCTATACACACCCTTACACATCCCATCTGCACCTTGGGTAGACATTAGTATGGACTTTGTCCTTGGGCTTCCTAGAACCCAAATAGGTGTAGACTCTATCTTTGTGGTGGTGGATAGGTTTAGCAAGATGGCACACTTTATACCATGCCACAAGGTGGATGATGCTTCCCACATCTCAAAACTCTTTTCAGGGAAGTTGTGAGACTCCATGGTTTGCCTAGGACCATTGTGTCAGATAGAGATGTTAAGTTCCTTAGCCACTTTTGGAAAACCTTATGGGCTAAGCTAGGAACTAAACTTCTTTTCTCTACCACTTGTCATCCACAAACTGATGGGCAAACAGAGGTAGTGAATAGGTCTTTATCCACCCTTTTAAAGGCTCTTCTGAAAGGCAACCATAAGTCTTGGGATGAGTATCTTCCTCATGTAGAATTTGCCTAAAACAGGGAGGTTCATAGAACCACCAGGCAATCCCCTTTTGAGGTTGTCTATGGGTTCAATCCCCTAACACCATTAGACCTCATTCCCCTCTCACTGAACACTTCTTTTATACATAAAGAAGGGGAATCTAGGTCAGAGTTTGTAAAGAAGTTGCATGAGAGGGTTAAGAACCAAATAGAGAACCAAACAAAGGTGTATTCAACTAAAGGCAATAGAGGAAGAAAAAAGCTAGTTCTTAATGATGATGACTGGGTTTGGCTCCATCTTAGGAAGGATAGATTCCCTACTAAAAGGAAATCCAAGCTTAGCCCTAGAGGGGATGGACCTTTTCAGGTTTTGGAGAGGATCAATAACAATGCCTATAGGTTGGACCTCCCAGAAGAGTATGGAGTCAGCACCACTTTTAAAATTTCTGATTTAATTCCTTTTGCAGGTGGAGCTGATATTGAGGAGGAGGAACTAATAGATTTGAGGTCAAATCCTCTTCAAGGGGAAGGGGATGATGCAATCCTCCCTAGGAAGGGACCAGTCACTAGAGCCATGAGCAAGAGGCTCCAAGAGGATTGGGCTAGAGCTACTGAAGAAGGCCATAGGGTTCTCATGAACCTCAGGGTAGATTTATGAGCCCATGGGCCAAGGTTGGGTCTAATTATCTTTGTACATATTAGACTAGGATGTCATTATATTTGATCCTTGTATTTAGGGCTCCATAATGTAGGTAGGGTACCCTAGAAATATATGATTTTTCAGCCCTTGTATTTTAGGGCACCTAGACTAGTTTTTGTATTATGGGTAGTTTTGTAATTTCACATGAAGTAAGTGAATATTTGATGTGTGTGTTGGGAAATAAAATTTAATTGAATTGGTAGAAGCCCAATCCAATTAAATTTTAGAGGGGGAGGTGAGCATTTGCTTACTACATCACACGTTCTGGTTTTTCCGACGTTTTCCTCAAATAAACGTTGGTGGCGACTCTGCGCGCCTTCCTCCCTTGGAAGATGCACCCGTGAGCCCCACGTCGCTCTCCTACCGAAGGGTAGGTTGTGACAGACAATAGTGAAGAGGATTGGATAGAGATTAAGGAACCATTGGTCATATTTCAGTTACTTTTGGATTAAAATATTAGCACTTATCTTTCAATTGTAATAGTTTTCTTATAAACTTCCTTTAAATCTAGTTGTTTTATGTATATTGTACATTTACTAATGTTTTTGTTTAAATATGTAAGATTCATCCATGATTATGTAGGTTTTGATGGTTGTTTGTTGGATCCAGAAACCAAGTTAAAAGGAAGGGCAAAATGGTTATTTTTCCAAGATTTTAGACATCCATTCGCCCAGGCTAGCAACCAGCTCGCTTGGGCTAATCAAGTTTCTTTAGGCATTAATAATCAACTCACCTGAGCGAGTAAGTGCAGAGTTGTGCTCTAAGCAATGATCGGTTAGTTTCTCCAAAGTGGATTTTCGGCGCTACGGAGTTGTGACCATGTATCTCTTTTGATATTTTATATGTATGAATCTTTTCTACTCATTATTGGCGATCTCATTCTGTTTGTAATGCTTGATTCTATTTGATCACTAGTTTAATGAAATTGGATTTTAAGTTTGACTAGAAAATACTCTTAGAATTTGAACTGAATGAATTTACTCTTTATGTTACGTTGCTAGGAATAGAGCATAACATTTTGATTGCAATTAGGACGAGATTATGATTGTAATGCTAGGGTATTTACTTCATATTCGAGGGATTGATATTCAGTAAATATTCTTAGGATTCTCGAGTATGAGGGATCGATTCAGGGTAATTTAATGTGTGCATTAGTAATCTTAGAAAATGATCCATATATATTAATCTTATTAGGATACTGAGGCTACGAACGATAAAATCCAATCCTACGTTTTTCTTGAATTAATTAAATTCATTATATTGTTTCTATAATTTTATGTATTTCCGATGCACTAAATTCTGTTACTTTAGTTATCTTTCGTTAGATAGACAAACCTAGGATATTTTGATTAAACTTGTACGTAGCTATTGAACTATTTACTTTTATTCGAAGGAATTAAGTAACTCATGTCCATGTGGAGACGATCTCTTTTAGTGAATTCGTAACCTGCGACGACATTGGTACGCATGCCAATAGTCTAACAGATGCGAGAGTGTCGTTTGTTTAGATAACCACACGCAACAATTACGTTCATTGTATGTTTTAATTTTGTTTTACTATTGCTTGTTGTTTATGGCGCTCTAGGAGCAGAGGACTCACCCTTGCAACCACCAATTTTAGGGGAAGATCATGGAGCATTAGTGGTGGATGCTTAGATGGATCAGTCGCTATCGCTACAACTACACGATGAAGGAAAAGGCACGCCTCACACATTTTGGATACATCCAGTGCAATGTTTTGTTGTTAGATGAGCCCCATGTTCCATTGATCACCATAGAGGCTAATGCTTCGTATCACTACCTGTTTAAGTGTACCTCTTAGCGTGATATTACCCATATCATTATCTACTATGCTTACTTTGGACTTGCACAACCACACAACCTATTATGATTTGTGCAGCAGTTCTTCAGACACGGTGTCAACGAGAAACCTACTAGATCTACCTTTTGCCAGGACAGGACCATTAAAGTTTACGAGGATGTTGGAGATTTCAGTGATGATGACAATCTCACACCGTCTGAGATTGCCTACTACATGGATGTTATTGGTGAAGAGATACTTGAGGGAGAGATGCTTTCAACCGACGAGTAACACGATTCCTCAGGAGGTAGTTGTGGGCCTTGGGTACTGACTGCTCTGAGTGTAGGATAGTTTTCCCTTTTTGATGTATATTTGGGGTGGGAAGATTTCTATACTCTGTGACGTAATATTTTGTTGTATAAAACCTTTTGGTGATATTGTGTGATGTTTTGAGGGGGGGGGGGGCGATGGATATTTATTTCTTGTTATGGTTGTTGATGGAAGCTTGCTTGTGGAGCTTCTATGGAGGCTGGATCTTTGAGCTTCAATGAGGTCCTTCAATGGTGATTTTACACCATGGAGATGCAGCGGAAGGCAAAGGAGAAGAGGAGAAGGGAGGCACCATACACTAGGGAATAAGCCAAGGAAGAAGGAGTTTCACCACCAAGAATTGCCTTGGATAAGAAGCTTGAAGAGGATGCTTTAATGGAGGAAAAGAAAGAGAGAAGGGGGGAGCACGAAATTGAAGGAATAAAAGAGGGAGAGAAATGGAACTTTGAAGTGTGTCTCATAAAACTTTCATTCATCAAAGTTACAACAAGTGTTACACATGTTTCTATTTATAGACTTGATAGCTTCCTTGAGAAGCTTTCTTGAGAAAACTTCCTTGAGAAGCTTCTTTGAGAAAACTTCCTTGAGAAGCTAGAGCTTAGCTACACACACCCCTCTAATAACTAAGCTCACCTCCTTGAAAAGATTCTTAAAGAAGCTAAAGCTTAGCTACACACACCTCTCTAATAGCTAAGCTCACCTCCTTGAGATGAGAAGCTAGAACTTAGCTACACACCCCTTATAATAGCTAAGCTCACCCCATGACAAAATACAAAAAAAGTCCCTACTACAAAGACTACTCAAAATTCCTCGAAATACAAGGCTAAAACCCTATACTACTAGAATGGCCAAAATACAAGGCCTAAACAAAGGAAAAAACCTATTCTAATATTTACAAAGATAAGCGGGCTCATACTTAGCCCATGGGCTCAAAATCTACCTTAAGGCTTATGAGAACCCTAGTACCTTCCCTTGGATCTCTGGCCCAATCTACTTAGAGTCTTCTATCCAATGCCCTTGCGGGGTAGGATTGCATCATTCTCTCCACCTTGGAAAGGATTTGACCTCAAATCCTGAGGTTGTTCATACTCTGGGCTCCTTCCCTCAACACCTGTAAAAAGAACAAAAACATATGTATTAGTGGTGTTTGGTATGTTGAAGTAAGGTAAGGTCTGAAAACCCATTTCCTGGGCATCTTCTCATGAAGGAACATGGTTTCTCACCAACTCAATGAGTGGTGCTACAAGTATAGAAAAATATGGGACAAACCTTTTGTAAAAGTTTGTTAAGTCATGGAAGCCCCACAAGCAAGTCTCCATCATTCAAGGTAAGCTTTTTGGTCAAACATAAAGAAAGTCTTCAGAATGTCCTCAGACTTCACTCGGATCTAATGGTAACCTGAACTAAGGTCTATTTTACTAAACACACAAGCTCCTACCAGCTAGTCCATAAGGACATCTATTCTAGGCAAAGGGTACTTATTCTTGATCGTCACCTTATTCAACTGGCGATAGTCTATACACAACCTCATGGTTCCATCTTTCTTCTTCATAAAAAACATTGGTCCTCCCCATGGAGACACGCTAGGCCTCACAAACTGCTTATCCAAAAACTCTTCTAACTACTTCTTAAGCTCGGCTTGTGGAAGCAATGACTTCCAAGATTATTTTGATGATGCCAAAGAATCAAGAGTTAAGCAAGTTCCAAAGAATCAGGACTACATGTAATCGATTACCAGTGTTTCTAAACATTTTGATTTTCAAATTTAAACATGAAGAGTCACATCTTTTGATTTGTAATCGATTACACTATAATGGTAATCGATTACCAGTGACTGATTTCGAAAAAAAAATTTCCAAAAGTCACAATTCTTAAAGTGACTTGTTTCTGAAGATTTTTTCAAAAGTCACAACTTTTTAAGTGACTAGTTTTCACAAAAGTCACAACTCTTAAAGTGACTAGTTTTAAAGAAATTGCCAAGAGTCACAAACTTTAACTTGAGACATCAAATGATTATAAATATGTGACCATGGCACGAATTTCATATACTAACTAAGACTGATTTCTTTCATTCAAAAAGATTGATTTCTTTCATTCATTTCTTTTCATCTTTCTAAAAGTTTTTGTTCAATACTTTCTCTTTCAAGAAAAGTTCATTGACCAAAAACTTGTGCTATTCTTTTTCTTTATTCACTTCTTTCTCTTGTCAAAAGATTCAAAGGACTAACCGCCTGAGAATTCTTTTGTTTCTTCCCTTGTTCCTCTTGACAAAAGATTTCAAAGGACTAACCGCCTGAGATATCTTCTGTTTCTTACAAAAGATTTCAAAGGACTAACTGCCTGAGATATCTTTTTCCCTTTCCCTTTATTCAAAAGATTTCAAAGGACTAACCGCCTGTGATATCTTTTGTATCCCCCTCACAGAGAATTAAAGGGACTAACCGCCTAAGAATTCTTTGTCTTAACACATTAGAGGGTACATCCTTTGTGGCACAAGTAGAGGTTACATCTACTTGGGTTGTTATACTGAGAACAAGAGAGGGTACATCTCTTATGAATCAGTTCAAGTAGAGGGTACATCCACTTGGTTGTTCAAAGAGAACAAGGGAGGGCACATGATCGAAGCCGTATCCGAATCAAATAAACATTAAAATGCAGTATCTAGGAAGTGATCCTAGGTCGTCTCCCAGTGAGCAATGATCAACCAAACGTTTATAACATATATTAACAAAACAGTAACAAAATGCGGGGGGTTATGTTTGTTTTTGTAATTTAAACAGCAAGCAAACTTGAATTCAAAAGATAACAGAACTAAAACATGTTGTTTCCCCTTGATTCAAAAGCAAGTCTCTTATCCTAGGTTACGAGAATTTATCCCTAATTAGTTCAACCACTTAATCCAACCCGAAATTAATTTACTAAGCGAAAATTAACACAAGGTTGTCATTATGTGATTAAGCAACACATACACCAATTAATCCCTCTCACATGTCCATTAAGCATGAACGTTAATTAAGCACAGAGACAATTAATCAAGCATTAAGCATGCACGGATTAATATCAGCAACAAAACAGAATAACTGGTGAAGGGGAAAAACTGATCAGAATTTAATATTAAGAACAAAACCTCAAAGAGAGCTATGCTTAATCCTCAAGAGAAAACAACACTTGAGTTTCAGCCTTCCATTAACAGCAAAAACAAAATGGAATTTGAAGCAGGAAATGAAATGGAAATTGAAGCAGAAAATGAACTGGAAATTGCTACATGAATAGTGCGTGTGAACAGTAACACGAAAAGAAGCTAAAAAATGAAACCCTACAATTCTCTCTCCTCATGAACAGTAACACGAAAACCCTTAAAACCCCTAGCAGTTGGGCTCACTAAAATAAGGTATGGTGGCCCTATTACAAAAATATAGCCCAAAAACAAAATGAAATAAAACTGGACGACAAATAAAATTGTCTGCTCTCTTCAAGTCCAAGCCGGTTCAGCCCAATTCTGGATCCAAGCCCAATTGCTTATAATTCTCCTGAAATTAAATTAAAACACAGAATTAGTCAAGTAGGCCCAAATGATAAAACTGCATAATTAATTTGACAATTATGGCTAATCAGTAATTAAAATGGTGACAAAAAGGGGTAAGAAATAGGAGAAAATAATGACACATCAGTACATCCCTTGTGGATCTTTGGCTTGTAAAGGATTTTACAAGGTTTAAAGAAATCTCAAGAACTGTTGGTTGCTTGGGGACTGGATGTAGGCACGGGTTGTTGCCGAACCAGTATAAATCTTGTGTTTGTCTTCTTCTTCCCTACACTCTTTAATTTCCGCTGTGTACTTTTAATTGCCGCTTTTACTTTTGGTTAAGTTTTTGTTTCTGTTCTTTACTTTCTTAACTTAGTAGTAAAAGCCTAGTTGAATCTAGTAACATTAAGAAGGATAAATTTTTTAATTAGTCAAGACACATTAATAATTAATTCAACCCCCCTTCTTAATTACTCCGAGGACACTTGATCCAACACGGCTAACTCTATAGGAGATATACTATAAGGGGCTATGGATATAGGGCAAGCACCAGGTACCATATCTACATAAAACTTTATCTTTCTCTCAGGTGGTAAATTGGATATATCCTTAAGAAACACTTCACGAAACTCTGACAATGGGAAGGTCACCCATAGAAACCATGGTTTCTATTTGAGCATCTTCTTTCAAAGATTTCATAACTTGGTTGGTGGAGATAAACATCCTATCCCTACTCACTTTAGAATCACCAAACACCACAATTTTATCCAAATAGTTTAACAAGGCATGGTTGGAAGATAACCAGTCCATACCCAGAATAGCATCAATTTGGCTTAAAGATAAAAAAAATCAAGTTAATCAAGAATTTTCTATCAAAAATCTCTACAAGACAATTCAAAGACACAACAGAAGTTAAAACGGAACCACTAGTCGGGGTCTCTTCCACAAGATCATTATTCAAAGAAGACACAAAAAGCTTAAGTTTCTCTACACATGAGTAAGACATAAATGAATGGATTGCACCAGAATTGAATAACACAAGTAAAGGAATCCCACTTATGAAACATTTACCTTCAAAGCTTCAACTCCATGAAGAGTAAAGACTCCTCTGGTGTCCTTTGGGCATCCAGTTTGGTCATTCATACTCCCACCATTTTGCTTCTTCTTGGGATGTGGGCAGCCTTTTTGAATATGACCTTTTTGTCTGCAGTTGGAATAGGTCATGTCTTGTCCTTACAATTTGAAGAGATGTGGCCTGGCGATAAGTGCTTTTTTTTGTTATTTGGGAGATTAAAATGTCAGCACTAATCTTTCTATTGTAATAGTTTTCGTATAAACTTCATTTAATTCTAGTTGTTTTATATATTGTAAATTTATTAATGTTTTTTTTTAAATGGAAGATTCATCCATGCATTCCTTATGTTTTGATGGTTGTTTGTTAGATCCAAAAACCAAGCCAAAGATGAAGGGGAAAAGGGTTATTTTTGCAATATTTCAGTGTACCACTCACCCAGACTAGCAATGAACTCGCTTGGGCTAGTGGAGTTTCTTCAACCTTAAGCAAACAACTCACCTGGGCAAGTGGAATGTCTTCAGCCTTAAGCAACCAACTCGCTTGGGCAAGTACAGCTTGCCTGGGTGAGTTGGTTTGGCACCTCTTGGCTCATTTTGTATAAAAAGCCATGCATAGCAAGGAAGCAAGGATGGAGTGCAGACCAGAGAAGAATAACACAAAGCTAAGAGAGAGAAGAGAGAAAAGTGGAGTAGGAGCTATAGAGAAGTGATCATGGATAGCATCCATCATTGTTTCTTCTACTGATCTTGTGCTCTACACAATGACCAACTAGTTTCTCCAAAGGATTGGATGTAATCTTCATACCCTTATGTATCTCTTTTAGTATTTTATATATGTATGAATATTTCTACTCATTATTGGTGATTTCATTCTATTTGTAATGGTTGATTTTATTTTATCACTAGTTTCATGAAATTGGATTTTAAGTTTGACTGGAAAGTACTTATAGAATTTGAACTGAATGAATTTACCCTTTATGTTATGTTGCTATGAACAAAGCATAACATTAAGATTGCAAATAGCACAAGATTATGATTGTAATGTTGGGATATTTATTTAATATGTGAGGAATCAATATTCAGTAAATATTTTTAGGATTCTCGAATGTGAGGGATCGATTCGAGGTGATTTAATGTGTGCATTAGTGATGTTAGAAAATGATTCATATGGATTAATATTATTTGGAAACTAAGGGTAACGACGATGAAATCCAATCCTACATTTCTCTTGAATTAATTAAATTTATTGTACTTGTTTTCCTAATTTTACGTATTTCTGGCGCACTAATTCCATTATTTCCGTTATTTCTGCTACTTTCCTTATTTCGATAAACCCATGAAATTTTGATTAAATTTGTTATACATAACTATTAAACTGTTTACTTTTATCCGAAGGAATTGAGTAACTCAAGTCCCTCTAGAGATTATCTATTTTATATAATATGTAACTTGTGACAACATTGGTATACTTGCCAATAGTCTAACAAGTTTATGGGGCCATTGTCGAGGACTTGAGTTGCCCACTCAGTTCTTTTGGATTTAAATTTTTAGTTAGATAGGCTATTTTCCTTACTATCATATTTATTTCTTTTATTTTGATTTTGTATAAATTCTTTCTTGTTATATTTTATTTCTGCTAACCTTGGTGCTTACGGTCTATTGTAGTGTGTTCTTTTTCCTTTATGCTAGGTAAGTTTCTACAAATAAATTGCTATTTGATCCAAAAATTACCAAGACTGAAAAGAAGAACAAAGAGAAAAAGAATCAAGCAACCACTAAGCCACAAGGTGAATCTTCTTCTATTGATTCTCCTTCACCAAAACAGCCACTCACAATTGATAGTATGGCAGGAAAAGGAGGGGTAGGAAATAGACCACCAAGGAGGACTCTTGGTGACTATGCTTATCAACAAGGACCAAAGCATTACAAGAGCATACTTATTCCTCCTTTCAGTAACAAGGTTGTGGAGTTGTGACCGTGGATTGCATCCTTTGTCATTTCTCATGTTGATCTTGTGCTCTACACAATGATCGAATAGTTTCTCCAAAGGATTGGATGTAATCTTCATACCCTTATGTATCTCTTTTAATATTTTATATATGTATGAATCTTTTCTTCTCATTACTGGTGATTTCATTTTGTTCGTAATATTTGATTCTATTTGATTACTAGTTTCATGAAATTGGATTTTAAGTTTGCCTGGAAAGTAGTCTTAGAATTTGAACTAAATGAATTTACTCTTTACGTTACGTTGCTAGGAATAAAGCATAATATTTTGATTGCAAATAGCACGAGATTATGATTGTAATGCTAGGATATTCATTTAATATACGAGGGGTCGATATTCATTAAATATTCTTAGGATTCTCAAGTGCGAGGGATAGATTCGAGGTAATTTAATGTGTGCATCAATAATGTTAGAAAATGATTTATATATGTTAATCTAATTAGGATACTGAGGGTATGAACGATGAAATCCAATACAGTGGGTAAGTCCAGTACAAGTAGTTCCAAAGAAAAGTGGTATAACTATTATAAAAAATGAAAAAAATGAGCTAATTCCAATTCGTACTGTTATGGGTTGAAGAATGTGTGTTGATTATAGGAAGCTCAATAAAGCCACCAGAAAGGATCATTTTCCATTGCTATTCATGGACCAAATATTGGAGAGACTAGTAGGCCAACAATTTTATTTTTTTCTTGATGGTTACTCAGGATATAATCAAATCACTATTTATCCTGAAGATCAAGAGAAGACAAATTTTACCTGTCCCTTCTGTGTTTTTGCTTATAGGAAGATGCCTTTCGGTCTCTGTAATGCTCCTGCTACATTTTAGCGTTGTATGCTTGCTATTTTCTTTGATCTTATGGAGAAAAGTACTGAAGTATTCATGGATGACTTCTCTATTTTTGGCTCTTCTTTTGTTTTATGTCTGTCTAATCTTGACACTGTACTCAAGTGGTATGTTGAAACAAATCTTGTGCTCAATTGGGAGAAATTCCACTTCATGGTAACTGAAGGCATTGAGTTGGGCCACAAAATATATGTGCATAGCATTGAGGTTGACAAAGCCAAAGTGGAATTCATTGAAAAAGTGCCTCCACCAGCAAATGCTAAAGGCATCAGAAGTTTTCTAGGACATGTTGGGTTCTATAGGCGTTTCATCAAGGATTTTTCGAAGATTGCCAAGCCTTTGAGAAATCTCTTGAACAAAGAAGTTTCATTTCATTTTGATGAATTGTGTGTAGAAGCTTTTGATACTTTGAAACATAAAATGATTTTTGCACCCATAATCACTGCTCCAAATTGGACACTTGATTTTTAAATAATGTGTGATGCTAGTGCTTATGTTGTAGGAGCAATTCTGGATCAAAGGAAAAATAAAGTTTTCCTTGTCATGCACTATGCAAACAAGGATTTAAATGAAGCTCAAATTAATTATGCAACAATTGAGAAAGAATTGCTTGTAGTAGTGTATGCTTTGGAAAAATTTAGATCTTATTTGATAAGATCTAAGGTTGTGGTTTTTACTAATCATTCTGCAACAAAATATCTATTGGTTAAAGCTGATTCAAAACCTAGAACTTATCCGTTGGGTTTTACTTTTGTAGGGGAGTGAAAATCATGTGTCTGATCATCTTTCTAGGAAGACTAATGATGAGGTGACCACAGAAGGTCCTAAAATTCAAGAAGAGTTTCTTGATGAAAAGCTATTCAACATTGTAGAAAGGCCATGGTTTGCTGAGATGACTAGTTTCAAAGCAATTGGTGCATTTCCTGATGATCTCACTTGGTACCAAAAAAAGAAGTTTGTCAAGGACACTAAATATTTTGTGTGGGGGGATCCCAATCTTTTTAAAATTGGAGCAGATAATCTCTTGAGAAGATGTGTAACTTAGGGGGAGGCAAGAAGCATATTGTGGCATTGCCATAGTTCACATTGTGAAGGCAATTACGATGGAGAGAGGACTACTGCCAAGGTCCTTCAATCTAGTTTTTATTGGCCTACCTTGCACAAGGATGCTTATGAATATGTTCAGAGGTGTGACAACTATCAAAGAGCAAGTGGACTCTCCAGAAGGAATGAAATGCCACTATAGAACATTCTGGAGGTTGAAGCTTTTGACTGCTGGGGGATGGATTTCATTGGTCCATTGCAATCATTTTACTCAAATGAATACATTATATTGGTTGTGGACTATGTAACAAAATGGGTGGAAGAAATAGTTGTGAAACATGCAAATGCAAAGACTATTATTCGCTTCCTCAAGAAAAACATCTTCTCAAGGTTTGGCACACCAAGGGTACTGATAAGTGATGGAGGATCTCATTTCTGTAACATCCAACTCAAGAAAGTCCTCCAGCACTATAGTGTCAGACACAAGGTAGCTTCACCTTACCATCCCCAGACCAATGGGCAAGCTGAAGTTTTTATCAGAGAAGTCAAGAAGATCCTAGAGAAAACAATTGCTTAGTTAAGGAAGGATTGGTCCCGAAAACTAGATGAAGCTTTGTGGGCATAAAGAACAGCATACAAAGCTCTTACAGGACTCACTCCCTTCCAATTGTTCTATGGAAACTCTTGTCACCTACCAATTGAGTTGGAGCACAAAGCTTATTGGGCATTGAAGTTTCTGAATTTTGACCCAAATGCAGCTGGTGCACATAGGAAGCTCCAACTTCATGAATTGGAGGAACTAAGGTTTCAAGCTTATGAGAATTCCAAGCTTTATAAGCAGAGTTAAAAATTATCATGATAAAAAGCTTTCAAAAAGGAATTTTCAACCTGGTTAACAGGTTTTGTTATTTAATTCTAGATTAAGATTGTTTCCAAGTAAGCTGAAAAATGGTCTGGACCATTCGTCATCAATGAAGTTATTGAAAAAGATGATGGTACTCACAAACCAAGAGCAGGGTGAATTGGTTTTCAAAACAAAACAAACTTTTAAAATCAGAGTTGTAAAAACTTCTTTTGTATGAATCGTATCACAAAACTTAATAAACCAAACTCTATCAATACTGATCAATTCACCCTTTACACAAGATCCTTGTTAAAGTTCTTTCTTTCAAAAAGATATTTTCTTGAACCTTTATTAAATTGACCAAGACTAAAATGAGAAAGAAATATTATATCAAGAGAAGAAGTAAACAACCTTTTTATGTTGGTTCACTCTCTATCACTAGAGAAGCCAATCTAGTTTTCTAATCCAAAATCCGAATTAGATTTTCACTATGCATATAGAATTCTTACAAGCAATCACAAGCAATCTATAGTTCCCCCCTAGAAAAAAAGACTTAGGCACCCAACACTAGAGTCCTCTATGAATAAGAACCTAAGAGAAACCTACCCTTAGCCCAAACTAGAAACACCTATTCTAGCATGCCTTCAGAGATTCATGCAAAAACAAAAGGATGTATATAACCATACATAAAAACCAAGATTAAAGATAGACACAACTTGATCAATCCTTTCTGCAAAACCTTTCTTGACTGATAAGGTGGCTTCTTGTACTCATGAAAGTAACACAACTCACTTATCACAAAAGATCTTCACAATCAAGAGATTAGAAGTTGTGAGTTATTGTTTATACGCACTTTTCTTCTCATCTTTCTTTAACTAATAACAGCACGTGATCTTGGCTCAATCAGAAGCTTATTTCATTGTTTTTTGAAGAGAACACAAACTGGTTTATAGAGAAAACAATTATAATCGCCTGTAGTCAATTAAATCTGCAAGGTAATCGATTAATTCAATGAAGTAATCGATTAGATTATCTTTTTAATTGATTAAAGTGTTCTTCCCAAAACCTGGAAACAACTCAAGAATAGTGTAATCGATTAGATACTCAAATTAATCGATTAAAGTATTCTTGTTCACTTTTGAAACACTTAAAGAAAGATAAGTAATCAATTATATCACATGGTAATCGATTAAAGCTGAGACTCCTGAATAAATCAGTCATTGTCTCCAAAACAACTGTGTAATCAATTACGATAAGACTGCAATCGATTAAACCGATACGAGATATAATTCTGCAAGCTTAAGAAAACTTATGTAATCTATTAGGATAAGGTTGTAATCGATTAAAATAGAGATTTATGCCTTCTGTAGAAATTTTCTAACTTTAGAAACTTTCTTCTCACTTACTCATGATGATGCATGATGCATAAAAGATATGATATGGACTAAGATGCAACATTTAATATAACAACCAATGCAAATGCCACCACTCAAAGGAGTTAGGCATGTAAAAGACAAAAC
Organism: Glycine max; assembly: GCF_000004515.6. NCBI lineage: Eukaryota > Viridiplantae > Streptophyta > Magnoliopsida > Fabales > Fabaceae > Glycine > Glycine max. The sequence continues at coordinate 15,908,465 of NC_038245.2, forward strand.
ATCTTCAAGCTTTTCTCCAAGCTTCAAGCTTTAGTCTTCATATTGATCCCCTTATCTCTAACAGTTATGCCACATGGAGAAGTGATATTGGAGGACCCAACCACCAAAAGGACATGGACTGCAAATGGCACCAGAATCAAACACTACTTAGGTGGTGATATTGATAGGCTCACCACTATTGTCCAATTTCAAGAAACCTAACCACAACAAGGACTTCCAGCTTAAAAGACGTTAAACAAGTGCTTCTGGGAGGCAACCTAGTATTTTTGAACTTTGCTTTAATTTGTGTGATCTAAACTTTATGTCTTATATTTCTTGATTATATGTTTGTGTTGTCTAAATTTTATCTTAATTTATGTTTGAACTATATCTAATCTAAACATATAATCAAGTTTTCTACTAAAAAAAAAGGCTACTTTAAACTCGCCTGGGCGAGTGAATGTCAGTTTTCAAAATAAAAAGAGGGGTGGAATCAGATTTTCCCCCACTTCATTTCAAACTTCTTCTTCTCTTAAAATACATGAAACTCTTGCCCTCTCTCTCCCAAAACTCACCCAAGCCACCTAACTTCCTTTCATTAAATTCATCATTTTGAACACACCACTCTATCTCATTCCAGTAAGTATCACATTTCTATCTCTTTTTTTTTTTTGGCATTTCCCTTGTGTTGTTTATTTTTTGTTCTTTTCTTTTCAATGAATTTCAAGATAGTTTTGTGTATGAATGAGTTGATCGAATGCTCAATCTGTGGTCGTTCAAAATGATTCTAGGCCTACTCTTTGCTTTCTACATGTTTACCTATCATGCTTGCACATTATCCTTCATTTATACATGTTTTTACATGCACACACCTATTTTATTTTGAATTCTAAATGAATGATAATCTTTACACATGTCCAACCATTATTATAGGTCTTGGATCGAGTGGCCTCAAAATAATTAAGAAGGGGGGGTTGAATTAATTATTCCTAAACCTTTACTAATTAAAAAATTACTCTTTTAAGGCTTTTACTAAATTGTTAAGAGAATGAGGAGTAGAAGAGAAACTTAACAGAAAGTAAAAGCGGAAATTAAATGCACAGCGGAAAGTAAAAGAGTAGGGAAGAAGAAAACAGACACACAAGAGTTTTTATACTGGTTCGGCAACAACCCGTGCCTACATCCAGTCCGCAAGCGACCTGCGGTCCTTGAGATTTCTTTCAACCTTGTAAAAATCCTTTTACAAGCAAAGATCCTCAAGGGATGTACCCTCCCTTGTTCTCTTTGAACCTAGTGGATGTACCCTCCTCTAGAACTGATCCACAAGAGATGTACCCTCTCTTGTTCTCAATCAAACCCAAGTAGATGTACCCTCTACTTGTACCACAAAGGATGTACCCTCCAATGTGTTGAGACAAAGATCTCAGGCTGTTAAACCTTTGATACTTTGTGAATGGGGATACAAAAGAATTCTCAGGCGGTTAGTCCTTTGAACACTTTTGTATTAGGGAATGGGAAGAATCAAAAGAATTCTCAGACTGTGTCGTTTTGAATTCTTTGACAAGGGAGAAGGGAGACACAAAAGAATTCAGGCGGTTAGTCCTTTGTTCTTTTGGAAAAGGGAGAAGAGAGACGCAAAAAGAATTCAGGCGGTTAGTCCTTGGCGAATTCTTTTTGGCAAAGGCAGAAGAAAATGAAAAGATGAATAGCACAAGTTTTCATGGTTTGGAAAACCAGAAAACTTTGGAAAGCTTTTGGCAAAAGGAAGAAGAAGAAGTTCAAAGAGACTCAGAAATCAATTGGCAAAAGTTTGTTGTTTAAAGAATGAATTGGAAAGAAAGACTGAATGAATAATTGTTTTGAAAAGCAAATCAAAGCCTTGCTTTTATAGACTCATCATGTCTGGTCAAGAAGACCATTTAGAAGAGTTATAACTTTTAGAAAAACTTAAAACCTTTTGGAAGAGTTACATCTTCTGATTTATTCAGAAACAGTCACTGGTAATCGATTACCAAATTAGTGTAATCGATTACACAAAGTTTTTATGTGAAAAGATGTGACTCTTCACATTTGAATTTGAATTTCAACGTTCAAAGGTACTGGTAATCGATTACCAAAACATTGTAATCGATTACAGCTTTTTGAAAATAATTGGAACGTTGTAAATTCAATTTGAAAACTTTTTCAAAACAATTTTGCTACTGGTAATCGATTACAACAATCTGGTAATCGATTACCAGAGAGTAAAAACTCTTCGGTAAAAGGTTTTGTCAAAAACTCATGTGCTATTCAAAGTTTTGAAAAAAAATTTAATACTTATCTTGATTGAGTCTTCTCTTGAGTCTTGAATCTTGATCTTGATTCTTGAGATCTTGAACCTTGAATCTTGATTCTTGTCTCTAGACTTTCTTCTTGAGTCTTGAATTCTTCTTGATTCATATCTTGAACTCTTGAATTGTTCTTGATTGATCTTTGATTTACTTGAGTTGTTCTTTGATTGTTCTTTGAGCTTTTTGTCATCACCTTTGTCATCATCTTTTGTTATCATCATTGTTATCATCAAAACACCTTTGAATCACCTTTGATTCACCATGAAGCTTTGCTTCTACAATCTCCCCCTTTTTGATGATGACAACTTCTGAAATCGAGAAACACACACACTTTTTCCTAGTCAATCACTCACATAAGTTCTCCCCCTTTGTTTTTGAATTTGTGCATATCTTAAAATTAAATTGATTACTCATGTAAGTTCTTGATTTTAATCTCATTTCTCTCCCCCTTTGGCATCAACAAAAAGCCAAAGTGCATAGTAAATTTGAGTATGCAAATATAACTAAACATTCATACTGCATTCATGAAAAACCATCAATCAAATCATGAAGTAAGAACCATGAAGCAACAATCATAAATAGACTAACTATGAAATCCACATAGTCAAATAACATACTTGTTCAACCATACCATGCAAATAAGGAAATAGTAAATTGTTCAAATACCATAATAATATAGCCAAAATACAAGGCTGAAAATCAAAGTACTAATAATATTAAAATATAAGTCTAAGATGATGGTGGCGGCGGTGGTGGAATATCAAAGCTTGACCGAATGTAAGATGCATCTTCTTCAACCTTAGTCATTCTTGACACCATTTCATTGAAGTGCATATCCACTTGCAATTCCAAGGTATTAAACCTCTCACCAACAAAGGTTTGAAGACCATCAAACCTTTCCATAATCTTCGAAAGAAGAGATGAATCTTCTCCTTCATGTCCTTCTTCACCAACATTTCTAGCACCCTTCTTCACCCAAGAGCCATCATGCTCCTTTTTATAACCAAAGGATGCTATGAATGAAGCGCCTATAAGGAATGATCTCTTGATTGGAACATAAGGTTCAGAATCAAGAGGGATGTTGAAGTCTTGAAGGAAAAGGGTAACAAGATGAGGATAAGGCAATGGGGCATTCAATCGCAATGCCTTATGCATGCGATATCTAACAAGGTGTGCCCAATCAATTTGTAAACCTTTATGAAAGGCCCACATGACAATGAGATCTTCTTCAGAAACCAGAGCAAGGTTTGAAGATCTAGGGAGTAAGATGCGAACAATAAGGTAATGGAGGATGCGGCTCTCAAAAGCCAATGAACCAGCAAGAAGTCTTCCGGTCATATCCGCTTGGTTGGTGCGAACTAACCGGCGAGCATCATGCACAGAGAAATCAAATTTTCATTCATCAATTAGTGCACCCTCAAAAGGTACACCTTCACTAGGCAATTTTGTTAAATCATAAAATAGGGATTGGTCAATGACCATCTTAATCCCATAAACTTCAAACATTAGGGTACCTTCATGGATTTCTAAATTAGAATAGAAAGCTTTGACTAATTCAGAATAGACAGGTAATTTCAGAGACATGAATGGAATAAGATTGGAGTTTCAAATGCTTGGAAGAATTCAAAATTCTCATTTGAAAAGAACTCCATATCTATGAATTTTGGGTCTACAATGGAACGAGATGAAAAGAGGTTTGTGTACCGTATACGTTGTTCCTCTGATAAGAATAATGATCCAGAGGGAATGGAAGGAGGAATTGGGGCTTCCTGTGACCCGGAATGCTGCTGACTCTGACTCGAAGTTCCTTTCTGCTTTTTCGATGGTTCCGCCATTTGAGGAGTTTTTTCGGGATTTCAATCGGTTCAAATGAAAGAGATTGAAAAAATATGAAGTTTGGGCATTGTGGGAAGTGATTTGGACAAGAATTGAGTGAGATATGGCTGGAAGAAAAATTGGGGGCGAGGGTTTTTGAGAGAGAGAGAGGTTGCAGGTTTCAGAATTTGAAATTTGAATATATAGGTGCAGGGACGCGTTGTAATCGATTACACAAATATGGTAATCGAATACTAGAGAGAAACTTTGCCAGAAATAACTGCTTGTAATCGATTACACTATTATGGTAATCGATTATCAGTGGTTATTTTAGCCAGAAAACAAAAACAAAAAGCTTTCTAGGAGAGAAGAAGTTTTGAGTTACGATCAAAGTATTTTTTATGAAAACTATATTTGAAAATACTTTATGAATAATTTTCAATCATGTAATTTACATATCATGTCATCCAAAAATATTTAAAACATGAAGATAATCAATTTTATCAAAAACAATCAAAACACAAGTATGAAGAATATTGATTTTATTTAAATATATGAATGAATATTTCATGCAAATAGGATGAAATCAATCAAGCAAATATATTCACGATTTCAAACAATCAAAAGACAAACAAATAAAGAATTGTTAGTCATCATAATCAAATTGCTTGAATAAAAATTTCAACTTTAAGAGAAATTTTAATAAGATAATGGTTTTGATATTACCTTTTTCAGGATTGAAGTGTCTAGATCTTCAAAGATGATTATGAAAATGAGGGTAAATTTTTCACGATATACATTCACCAAACAATGCACAAATACATGAATAAATACACACACACACGCACACACACACACACGCAAATATATATATATATATATATATTAAACTACTATACATCATTTACATGTGAGAACATAATTTAATTTTTACATGTATTTAAACCTCAGATTTAATGCCCAATAAAAAAGAATCAAGGAACCAACTGCGGAAGAGTTGATAATAAAACATAATTCTCTCCCAAAATAAATTCCAACGTTATCATGTTGCTTAACAACTCCAACAAAAGAATCTCCCTCCAACATCACCTACTGCTGCTCATATACTCCCATGAATGAAGGTTCACGATCATCAAAGGTACCAATCACATGGTAAAAAATTGCAAGGGTGAGTTTATTATTAAAGATCAACAAACACCAGATGATAATGATTAGCAAGAAAACAATAACAGTAACCACAATCATTCTCAATAATCCATCAGTTTAACATATATTTAACAAACTAGTCATCAACATTTTCCATAATTCAAATCAATTATGCTCAGAATGATGCATGTACTTGAATCAACTCTCAAATGCAATGTGGTACTATTCGTCAGGAAATAGCCTAAGCGTGTTCACATGACACTCTCACATAGGAAAACTAGACAGCAAGTGTCGAGGTCACCCTGTCGTGCATAGGCCATCCCCCCCCCCCCCCACCCCCCAAGGTGATTAGCATGAGCCTCAAGGGAGTTCCAAATTAAGTGGCATGCCCCTAAGTACCCGCATTTTTCCTCGTGAAAAGTCACAGGTACTTACTGACAAAGTTTATACTATTTCCATGCAATTATGAAGTATGAAACACGGGCACCATCAATGCACTACCGTGGGTAGTTAAAAATTCTAAGCAATCCCCTTCCCTCTCCAGGAACACTTGGAATTTTTAAACCAATCCCTTCCCTCTCTAGGGATATCCAACACTACACCCCCCATGTACATACACGGCATACATCCATCATGATGGCACCATCAACTTCAACGTCATCTCATCTCAATGACATCATCAACCATCTCATCTCAAAATCATCATCAACACCAATAATCATCCCATTTCAATACCATCCTCAACATCATCAATCACCTCATCTCAATATCACCAACATCACAAGTAATCACATTCCATATATATATATACATATAAATTCATGTCTGAGATTCACATTCCCCATATTTTCTCCTCCTTCAAGTGCTTCTAGAAAATTTTGCTAAATAGACTCTAAATTATAGATGAATTAGTGTTAAGCAGCAATGCACTTAAAATGTCAATAATCCTCAAGGGTTCCATCAATTAATCTTGAAATTCCTTCTTACTTTGTTCAACTTCCCACTTATTTGTTTCTTTGAAGAAGCTCAATACCAGATAAGCTAAAATAGTGAACTTCTGATATTCATATGTTAAAGTTTATAGCTAACATTCCACCCTAACAAATACATTTGAAGAAAAATCATAAACAATTTATTCCTCTAGGACTTTTACCACTCAATATATTTTTGAATGCATGGGCTACTATTTTTAGTTCATAATATTGGTTTAATAGAAACAAATCAAGACATCATATATGAATTTCAATTCTAGAAACTTTCAATGCATACTGTCGCAACATGCCCTTTTGCGGGCGAGCGAGGCGAGGCTCACAGGTGCGCTTTCCAAAGGAAGAAAGATGCGCGGAATCGCCACCAACGTTTATTTGTGGAAAACGTCAGAAAAATCGAAGGAAACCGGTCAAAATAAAAATTCTAAGTTCGGGAGTTATATTTACGTTTGAGGAAGGTATTAGCACCTCTCACGTTTGTCTCAAAGGACAACAACCTATTTTTTAGAATTGTGGAAATTATGTTACCTTAACTTTTATTTCTTTTTATTTTTTGAGGTCGACAAAAGCGGGGCTTTTGCTCCTACGTACCCTCCATCAAAGAGGAAATCAGACCTACGTAGTTCTTTCTTAAGCGTGAATCAAGTGATTCTTTTTAGTTGAAAGGTGATCATTTTAAGGCGTTGGACCTTAAAAATGATCCATTTTACTTGGTAAGAAACTGAAATGATAAACTTTCAAAACCCTATTTTTTGTGGACGAGCTTGACTAGGCGAGTTGATTTTAGCCTTAGTTTCACTTTAGTTATTAGTCAATTCAATTAAGAATGAGAAATCCCAAAGAGAAAACGTCCGATTGATTTTTCGCTTTATTTTATTAAAAAGGTATTTTTTGATTATTATATTATTATTTCACCTCTTTTTTTATTTTCAACGTGGTTATGGCACAACCGAACGGTCGGAATTCATTTTAACAGAAATTAACGGATGATACAATTCAAATGATCGGTGGGAATTTATTTTATTTTTAGATTAGGCGAGAAACGACTTAAATAAATGACTGAAGCACGTCAAAAGGGGGTACGGAAAGTAAATGAAAACGAGAATAAAAATACATGAAACAAAATGTGGACCACCATGGGTACATAGAATGAATTGAAAAGCTCGGTTTGAGGTACTTACCAGTTGAAGACTGAAGAAAACGAAGAACAAACGATGAATGACGAAGAACGGTTAAAATCTTCGTGTAATTACTCACGGAAACGTTATGGAAACGTTACAGAAGCGCCTCGGCTTGGATTTTCTTCACAGAAAAAATTTTCCTCAACAATTTCGAGAGAATAAGAAGTGCCAAGAAGCCTGAACCCTTCTCCCTTCATTCCTCCCCGTATTTATAGCAAAATTGGGGTGGAGCTGGCCACCCAGCTCGCCCAGGCGAGCAAGGTTGCTTCCTCCAGAAGCAACAACCTTCTGGAGGAAGAATCTGGAAGGCCCAAGTGGGCCTGATTGCTATTTGTACCCTTTTTTTACTAAATGCACCCCCTTTACCTTTTTTGGTAATTATTTTTCCGTAACATTACGAAACTTTACGAATTTCGTAACGATACTTATTTTCCTTCCACAAGGTTACGAATCTTCACGGATTATGTATTTACTCTTTTTTAGCTTTCGAATAAGTTACGAAAACTCACGGATTGCGAAAAACACCTCCTTTCGATTTCCGTCACATTACGGAATTTTCACGGATCGCGTAAGCTTGCTTCCTTTTGATTTTTGGCACGTCTCGGGACTTCACATATCGTGCAACAAAGGGTGCCAAGTATCTCGAAGCGGCCAATCAAAGGTTGTATATCATCAAATAATAATCCCTGGACGAAATTAGGGTATGACAGTTGCCCCTCTTTACTTACCTCATATCGGAGATAAGAGGAAAGCAAAGATAAGACACTGATTTCGTCCGTCCTGCCCTTTCCATGATGACAACTCTCGTCTCTACTCCTTCTCTCTTTTTTTCTGCACAAAACAAAACAAACAACAACAAGAACAATGAATATAATATACATATACACATGTTTGGCGAAGGAACCCATCCGGAAAATAACAGAAAAACATATTTCCTAGTCACCAGAGGCTCCGCGCTTGATAACGGAGGACACATGAACAGCGCTAGGCAATGAATTCATGGGTCTCCGAATAAAAAGTGGAGAATGGAGAATTGGCGAACAGCGCTACGCAATAACTTTGCGGGGCTCCAGACTCGTAGGTGGAGGACACATGAACAGCGCTAGGCAATGACATTCATGGGGCTCCGAAAAAAAGTGGAGAATGGAGAATTGGCGAACAGCGCTACGCAATAACTTTGCGGGGCTCCAGACTCGTAGGTGGAGGACACATGAACAGCGCTAGGCAATGACATTCATGGGGCTCCGAAAAAAAGTGGAGAATGGAGAATTGACGAACAGCGCTACGCAATAACTTCGCGGGGCTCCAGACTCGTAGGTGGAGGACACATGAACAGCGCTAGGCAATGACATTCATGGGGCTCCGAAAAAAAGTGGAGAATGGAGAATTGGCGAACAGCGCTACGCAATAACTTCGCGGGGCTCCAGACTCGTAGGTGGAGGACACATGAACAGCGCTAGGCAATGACATTCATGGGGCTCCGAAAAAAAGTGGAGAATGGAGAATTGGCGAATAGCGCTATGCAATAACTTCGCGGGGCTCCAGACTCGTTGGTGGAGGATGCATGAACAGTGCTAGGAAATGACATTCATGGGGCTCCGAAAAAAAGTGGAGAATGGAGAATTGGCAAACAGCGCTACGCAATAACTTCGCAGGGCTCCAGACTCGTTGGTGGAGGATACATGAACAGCGCTAGGCAATGACATTCATGGGGCTACGAAAAAAAAGTGGAGAATGGAGAATTGGCGAACAACGCTACGCAATAACTTCGCGGGGCTCCAAACTCGTAGGTGGAGGACACATCAACAGTGCTAGGCAATGACATTCATGGGGCTCCGAAAAAAAAGTTGTTGGCAGGACCGAACGGTCCACCGGGTTTTTCCACCTAAAAGGCAAACATGCTTTTTTCAAAGAAAAATAAATCATTCGCGAGAGCACCATATCTTAGAGAAACAATATACTTGTGCCAAGGGTAATCTTCCTTGTAACCGAGAATGAAGGGCAGGATGTCAACTTTTAGCTTTTAAATGAACATGCAGGGGAAACATCGGGCTAAGCTGAAAATAAATCACTCATAGTGTATAAAACTCACACAGGCAAGTGTTTTATCCTATTCCCAAACCATAACTGCACCATGACTCACACAGGATGTCAAACGTACGATCACGGACCAATAGGATTTTCTCGAGGGAAGTGTTTTTGGAGAGGAAGCTGGGTGTTTCGATCTTTTCCTCTTTGTTCATGTGGGGTGGGATATCGCCAGTCGAGAATGGCAATCTGAAAGGAAGAGACACCAAAAATGGGTTTTCCTTTGCCGGCAGTCACTTACCTTGCCGAAAATTTATCTGGTCTGAAGATCTTCCGTTCTCTCTCTTCCATTGATTGAGAATTGCTTCTTTTCCATTTTTACTTCCTTTCGACCTTTGATCGGGAATCCTTCTCTTTCTTTCTTTTTTATTGTTCTTTTCTTTATTTTCATCTTTTTCTTTTTCCTTCTTCCCATTTCTTCCTTTTCTTTCTTTTCACTTCTCCTTCTCCACCCCTTTCTTTGGGAAATCGGGTTTTAGCATTCTATTCGCTCTCCCTTGAGGAGATTCCGCTGTCCTTTGCTTCAGGGGAAAGGATGAGGATTCTTTTTTATATAGGCCAAGGTTCAAAAAGGTCTAAGGTTGTGTCTCGATGGGGTCTTTTATCGTGGGAACCCCAATCTTGATATCTGGGGCGAAACAAATTTGGGTGTCAAGGTGTCGATTTCGGGCCGAACTTCCATATTATTCCATAAGGCACGCATGAAAATGATGATTTGAAAACAACGTGCAAAATTAGTCATGGCTACAGCCAGGTGGGCACTCAAGCATCCCGTTTATGGTATTGTGATACTACGGTTGGGAATTTACACAGACAGACCCAACGTTTCCAAGTTATGTTCTTTCATCAGTTCAATGAATTCATCCATTCTTATCTCGGTTTATTCCAAAAAATAAACTCTTAGCATCAGTCCCTTGTTTCCAGAAGATATGTTTGCTCTTTACAAATGATTTATACTTCTTAACTATAACATGTCGACCTTTGCGGTCTTTCTTTCTTTTTCCTTTTTGTTTCATTTTTATATATTCACAAAATTATACACCTATGGTCCTCTATGAAGAAATTCTCTTTTGTATATCTACACTCTTATACATGACAAACTTTTTCTGTATACACATTGGAACTCTTTCTTTTTACGTCACACGGTCTATATACGAACCCTATTCATGTTCAAAGATTTTTTTCGTTTTCCCCAACACACACCTGTGGTTCATACAAAAGTTTCTTTATATACACTCGTTGCTCACACACACAAGAATTCCTTTCCATACATTATTTACACACACAAAATTCTTTTCTACACATTTTCCTTCTACATTCATATATGAGAAACATTTTTCTTTTTCTTTATATATGTAGACATTTATTCACAACGCTTCTTTCTTTTTATCATGATTTTGGTTCATTTTTTTATTTTGGACGACGTTCCTAAATGAAAAATTCTACGCGATTTCGAAACTTCAACAAATACTATTGACAACAACGAAGTAAATACTAACGTAACAGTTCAAACGATATGTATGTACAAAACAAAAGTCAATCAAAACGAAACAAACGTTAGTCCCTCAAGTCATAGAAATAAGATAACATACAAATGATAAATGATGGAACATACGAATTTGGGGATCCCGCGGTCATGTGGCTCCGCATGCCACTAGACCCTTGGGTCACAGTAACAAAAAGTGGGGTGGTCGACAAAAGCAGGGCTTTTGCTCCTACGTATCCTCAATTTGTGATGAGGAACTCAGACCTACATAGTTCTTGATAATTGTGAGACAAAAAATAGTCTCGGTGTTTTCTTCACCAAAATGCGAACATACTTTAGTAAAGAGACAAAACTTCCAACTGATCAGAGCAACATATGCTTTTTGGATGAAAAACAATGTGTCTATCGGGGAAGGAGAGTATGCTGATGAAATTTTCTCATAACCGTAAATGAGATTTTGGATGTTAGCATTTCGTTTCTAAATGACCATTTAGAGGAAACACTGGGTCCAACAAAAATAGGAGAAAATCACTCAAAGTGTATCAACCTCACACAGGTAAGTGTTTTATCCTAATTCCAAACCATAGATATGTCGTAATTTGATTTTTCAAATCATTTCCTATCAAATCAAAGATTACATGCGTGATCATGGATCAATAGGACTTATTTTGGGAATGGTTTTTAGGTGGGGAATTTGGATTTGAGTGTTTTTGCCTTTTCCTCTTCTGTTTTTGTTTAGTGCGTGGTGAGAAAGTCGCTAGCGCACAGGATTTTGTCGGCAATCAAAGGGAGAGGACCACTTTAGTTTGTGGTTTGCTTTTTCTTGTTCACTTGGTGACAATTTTGTATTGTTCAGATATTGTCTGGCCCAAAGACCTTTCTGGATGTTTCTTCAGTTTTCTCCCGATCCTTGATCGGGAATTTTCTTTCCTTTTTTTTTTTTTTGCTTTCTCCCCTTCTTTGATTGGGAATTTTCTCTTTTTCTTCTTTTTTTTGTTTTCTTCCGAGGGCGAGGATTGAAATTCTCACCCTAGGTCAAGGTTTATGATAAGTTGGGATTTTGGCTCAAGGCTTGTAGAACGGCTGGTCATGATATATGCCAAGGTTTGGCCAGCGGCTCGGGGATAAAAGGGATGTCCTACATTATTTCCATGATACACATGCAACAATGATGATTAGGAAATTTTATGCAAAACTGGTCATGCATGCACCCATGTGGACACTCAAGCATCAAGTTTTTATGGTCATGTGACACTAGGGCTCGGGATTCATTTTCCCTATTTTAAGTCAACCCAGTGTTTCCAAAATATGTTCTTTTATCAAATCATGCATTCATCCGAGTCCATTTTGGGCATTCGGAAAATTTTCACAGCATTCACTCTTCAAGTGTGTACACACATTTTTTTCAAAAACTGGTTAAGATCAGTAAAATCTTTCAAAGAAAAGTTGGAAATTATCTCTTTTCACAAGCATGTTGTTTTTTAGCTAGACAACTTTTTATTATTATTTTTTTATTTTTTATTTTTTTTTCTTCCTTCTTATTCTTTTCTTGCTCCCTCTCTTTGCTCTTTTTTTTCATGAAGTATTTTGCTAACTAAACATACGTATATTTTTGTGAGGTATTTTGCTATATACATGCGTGTCCAAGGTATCTTGCTACCTAAACATACATATATATGTTTTTGTGAGATATTTTTGCTATATACATGCATATCCAAGGTATCTTGCTACCTAAACATACATATATATATATTTTGTGAAGTATTTTTCCTACATACATGCATATCCAAGGTATCTTTCTACCTAAACATACATATATATATTTTGTGAAGTATTTTTTTGCTACATACATGCATATCCAAGGTATCTTTCTACCTAAACATCATATATATATTTTTTTGTGAGGTATGACTACCTTCCGAGCTTATGCTTGTTTTATTTAAATTCCTAGGATCATGAGCAACTAGGTATGTCCTGCTATGACTTGAGAAACAAAAGTGATCAAATAACAAGCAGAGATTTAAAAGGTACTAGGTTGCCTCCTAGTAGCGCTTCTTTAACGTCTTGAGCTGGACGCATGATGGCTTATCGGTCACGGACCTAGTACTTTGCTTACCTTTGACTTTGGACTTGGTCGCCTATTGGTCGGCCATGGGTCATAAGCAACGCTCTAACCTTTTTGTGGATGAGCTGAGGTGAACTCTAGAGGTGATGGCGGTGCATCTGTTGCCCGCTGCTGGCCATCCCCAGGCTGCTGTGGTGTTTCGCCCTGCGCCTGCCTGGAGACGCAGTACTTCTTGATGAAAGCTCGATTAGTAGGGGGCCTGATGCCCTTGCTGGAGGTGACAGGCACTCCGTAGAACTGACAGAGACCCGTAATTAGAGCTTGACAACTCCAAGACCTTGTTGGACTTCTTTGGGTCCACTGGGTGTCTTGCAGGCGCGATCCCTGCAAACAATAGAAGAAATCAAAAATCAGTTGAGCGAGGTGCATACTTACCTATGTCATGATGACGTGACCTTGCCGGGGGGAACGGGCACCCTGTAGGACTACAGAGGCCCGTAACCAGAGCTGGAAACCCCAGGGCCCTGTTGGACTTCTCCGGGTCCACTGGGTGTCTTCGTGGGTGCCATTCCTGCAAACAATAGATGGTATCAAAAATCAGTTGAACCATATGTATACTTACCTATGTCACGATGGCATGACCTTGTTGGGGGAACGGGCACCCGGTAGGACTGACAGAGGCCCGTAACCAGAGCTGGAAACCCCAGGGCCCTGTTGGACTTCTTCGGGTCCACTGGGTGTCTTGTTGGCACGATCCCAGCAAACAATAGATGACATCAGAAATCAATTGAGTCATGTGCATACTTACCTATGTCATGACGGCACAGACCAACTGATACATCTGCAGGGGGAGATTGGCATTGTGGTCGCTGGGCAGAATGTTGCTAAATAGCAACGTCATCCACGTAAGGGTGGTCATGTTGGTGCGCATGGTCCGCACTCGTCTTTTTGCAACAGCACGGGGGAAATCTTGCCCCGGTATGCATAGTAGATGCGTGATAGCCTCCCTCTCTGGATGTGCTCGCACAGTTGGTCGCCCTCCAATATTAGGGGGTGGCCCAGGAACTGATAAAAGGAAACTACTGGCCCCTTAACCGGGAGAGCAAGTCTCGGTTAAGCATCTAAGGGCAAAGGACCTTATATTCTTCTAAGGTGTGGATATGGAGCACACTGAAAATGAGGACGCGTAGCCCTCTAAAGGAGAGGGCGTGCAGCCCTCTGTAGGCGAGGATGTGCAGTCCTCTGATGGCGAGGACATACAGTCCTCTAAAGGTGTTAGGTACTAGTACCCAAGGGTCCACCTTTATGAGAAAGCAAGAGATCGACTCATCGAGAGGGCCGGTCATCCAAAAAGATTGGACACGAGATGTAGGGAATCTATGTAGTTAACATGATTTTTAGGGATGCAGATGCATGCAACCTTTGTTGTGAAACTTGGTAACGCTGACCTCATATGAAACAATGTAATGCAATGGAAAGTTGTACAATGTTCATGACATTCTTTCCCTATTTTGTGATTTTGATTTTGATTTAATCTTTTTGGAAAACACAGATTGATTGTCCTTTTGAAAAAAGTGATAATTCATGCAACCTCATCCTATCTTTTTGTAAATCTCTCCGGGAACTCCCTCAGAGTGTATGTTCTTTTTTATTTAGTCACTTGACCATTTTGGAGTGACGGCAATGGAGCCGTTTGAAGTTTAATCAATCTATTGAAATTCCAGGGCTTGTCTCCCTTTTTTTCTTGTTTAAAAACATCGACGGGTGAGAACTTTTGATCTGCCCCTATGTTCACCTGAGGCTCATGCACGATGCCCCTCATTGCCCCAGTGTAAGGCTTTGAGGTACCAATTGTTATCTTTCATCATGACCTTGTAGCTGGGAACCTATTAGGTGAAAACTTCTAATCTGCCCCTAGGTTCGCTTGAGGTTTTTGCATGGTGCCTTTCATTGCCCCAGTGTAAGGCTTAGAGGTACCAATTGTTGTCTTGTTTTCACAACCTCGTAGTGAGGAAGAATGAAAGAAGCAGTTGATTCTTGCAAAAAGAATTTTCCAACGACGAGAAATAGTTGAAGGATTTTTCAGTTGATGGATTAAGCCAAATGACTCCTGTGTAGAAGCAAGATGTTTTGATGTCTTGATGATGCTAAAGGATCAAGTGCTTCTAAGTTTTATTCAAGACAAGAATCCAAGAAAATCAAGATATATGATCAAGTTGATCTCTAGAATCTTTAGGAAGAAGTTTCCAAATTGAAAAAACAAAAGGTTTGACCAAAGAATTCTATCATTTCAAATTGAGATTTGCTCTCTGGTAATCGATTACCAGCAGTTGAAAATGTTTTAATTCAAATTTTTAAAACCTGTAATTGATTACACAAGTCTTGGAATTGATTACCAGAGGGGATTTTCATAATATAATTCCCAAGAGTCACATCTATTCAAATGGTTTATGAATGGCCATCAAAGGTCTATTTATATGTGACTTGGAAACACGAATTTAAAGAGAGTTGCCAAAAAGTTTTATCCTCTCAAAAGATTAAGAGTTTTTTTGAACTGAAATGTTTTATCCTCTCAAAAAGATTCCTTGGTCAACCACTTGCATATTCAATAAGGAATTTTGATTGATCTTCATTGTACAAGCTATTTCTTTTAAGAGAGATCTCTTCTTCTCTTCTTCTTATTTCTGAAAAGGGATTAAGAGACCGTGGGTCTCTTGTTGTAGAGGATTCTTGAACACAAGGGAAGAGTTGTCCCTGTGTGATTCAGACTTAGTAAAAGGAGTTTTACAAAGAGAGTGGAAAATCTCAAGCGGGTTGTTTGAGGACTGGACGTAGGCACAGGAAGTGGCCGAACCAATATAAATCAAGTTTGCATTCCTCTCTTCCCTTAAACTTCTTTTATTTATTGCTATTTATCTTTTGCTTTAAAGAAGTTTATTTTGAATTGTCTTTTGAGTAATTCATGTTTAAGGGTGCATTGTTAATCCGAAGAGAGTGAAAGTTTAATTGGGGAATAGCCTTCGTATCTTAATTCAACCCCCTTTTTTTCTTAAGGTAACTGAGGCCATTTATCCAACATCCGATTCTTGATAACTCACTTCTCTCTAAAAAGACAAACTTTCCGAAATGATAAAATGAGGTCACATGAATGTCCTTAAAACACAGTCAATCAAATGTTTTTTTTTCTTTTTGAACACTTTTTTTTATTTTTATCTTGAAACTTATTTGTTTTGAACTTTACTCGTTGTTTTACGGCAGCCCCACCAACGTGCCAGACGAGTAATCTCTGATTGAACGGTCTTGGAAGTCCAAACTCAGGAGCACAGGTTGCTTGAGCAAACAGACCAATGGCTTGCACCCATATTCCGATGAAAGTTGAATAAGCAAAGATGCGTTTGTGAGAGGATGAGGGACAAAGATATCAACTTTATCCATTTCATTTAACATTGTAACTTTGGTTTACAATAATGGTACAAACTTGAAAATCCTGATGATTCATTAGAGACATCTAACAACAGCTTTCAAAATTGCTCCATGTGTGGCATCTCTTGTCAATGTCAGGATTTACACGCGATTCTCCTCAAATTTCAGCCAGCCTGCATCAATTAGACCTTGCACCTTACGCTTCAGAGCCCTACAATGCTCAATGGAACGCCCCGGGGCTTCTCCGTGACAAGCACACGTTGCGTTCGAATCGTATTCTCGGAGAAATGGAGGTTGATGAACCTTGGCTGGGGTTATGGCTACCATTGAATTATCAAGTAGATATGGGAGCAAGTTAGCATAGGACACTGGAATTGGGGTGAATTCTACAGGCTTTTTCACTGCAAAATTCATTTCTTGGTTGGTGTTTTGGTTTATGCTAAAGGTGGTGTTTGTCATTGGAAGTGCGGTAGGTAGGCTTTGTGGTTGATTTTAGGGATGGCCTTTGTGGATGACTGGGTGGTGGGTAATGAGAAGGGTTGTTATTGGCTGAGTAATGACATTGTTGGGTTGGTGGGAAATTTGGTCGTATAAGAATGGCAGTCACAACATAGGTTTCTCCCTCCTTCTCATTCTCTTCACTTGCCCCAGTTTTTTCATTCGTCCAAGCAGGATGACTAAATTTTCCTCTTTTCAGACCCACATCGATCCTTTCACTGGCAAAGACCAAATCCGCAAAGCTTTGAAGGTGCGTAGCCCACCATCTTTTCATACTGGTAATGTGTCTACTATCATTGTCATCATTTTTTTCGTCATTGAGGTGCCACTTGAGTTGTCAGGTTCTCCACCTTTGGGCGTATTCTTTGAAAGATCCGTGCCCCCTTTTTGCACATGTTTTGTAGTTGCATCCTATCTGAAGCCATTATACCGACACTGCCTAATGAAGGCAACCATTAGGTCCTCCCAGGAATGGACTCGGGAAGGTTCCCAGTTAGTGTACCAGGTAACAACTACCCCAGTAAGACTTTCTTGGAAGGAATGTATCAACAATTCCTCATCTTTTGACAATACATCTTTAGATGGTTCTTGGGGCAAGTAGTCCCCTTGTACTCGTCAAAGTCCAGCACCTTGAACTTGGGAGGGGTGATGATATTGGGTACTAGGAACAACTCTTCTAGGTTAGCAAAGGCATAATCTTCACCTCCTTCAATGGCCCTGAGCCTTTCCTCTAGATGATCCAACTTTCCCATTTCTGCCATAGCATGAGGGTTTTTACTTATTGTGGAATGCAAGAGGTGTAGTTGTGGGTGATACTGAAGACCCTCCAAAGTGTTTTGCGGGGGTATACCACCAACTTCTTGCCCTTCAGTGGCATATCCGAGGCAAGGCTCGAAGTCGGCTAGATTGTGGTGGGGAATTTCATGTGTCTCCCCCACGGTTTAAGAGACATGTGCATGATCAGTTTAGGATTGTTGGCTCTCAATGGGTATAGGAGCGGAGTTATTGACATTCTTATTGGGAGTGTACGCCACATTGGGTGGCGTATAGTTGAGAGGCAAGCCATGTGGCGGGAAGGCGTGCTCGTTTTGAATTCACACATCATGGGGGCCGCCCGTACTTCCCAAATCTTGCCTACCATAGCTGAGGTTGGATGATTCATTTGGTTGAGGCCAGATGGGGGCATCGGGTTCACCTTAGCAACAGTGCTGGTAGCGGTAATTGTAACCGCATTGGCTTCCATTATCTTCTTCATGCTCATCATGGCCTTCATCATTGTGGCCATCTTCTCTTTCATGGCCTCCATGTCGGCCTTCACCTTCTCTTGCACCTCCTCTGCTTTACCCATTACTCTAGCTCTAGCACAGGTTCGGTAAGGGCACCGTAAAGCATGTTTTTTTTCTTTTTTATAACAACGATTAAGTTTTTCTTTTTCAAGGAAAGAATGCAATGAGCAATGCAACCAATGAATAACATGGATGTATGCGAATGATGCACAGTTGAAGTATTGTGAATTTTACGCAGGATATGGGGTTGAATCAATTTAGATTTTCAACATGGTCCAATGAAATCTTCGTCAAGTTTAAACTGCAAGTAACAAGGACATTAATAGTCCTAAATGTGTTTGGCAGTAGACGAAGCAGCGATGTAACCCGATCCATCTTCTGCCCCAATTTTTTGCAAGATGGTTACTTCCATGCTTCAACTTGATTTGATGAACTTTTTCGTAAAAGCACGAGCTTGGTTCAACCCCATAACCCAGGGAATGGAAATTTTGATCGCCAATACTTCAACAACATTTCATAGGGATGAAAGATTCGGGAATACGCATGCTATGCATGGAAAATGTAATTATGAGATTGAAATGCCCGAAGAAACATCATTTCCTAGTTAACCATGCATTAGGTACCATGCTCAATCATTTTGTTTTGTTGTTTGTGTTTTTTTTATTTATTTTAGAAATGGATTTATGATCCCAACATGGTTGGCTCATGGTACCTAACACATGCAACTAAGAATGTAGCGTGATTTTTCGCGTTTTTTTTTTTGTTTTTGTCTTGCAGGGGAAAACGCAAGGGTCACGCATGAGCAAACATGAAAACAATTAGTATGCAATTTGTAGATAAAAAAAGTTTGTTGAACGCATATGCATGATGATGCAATGACTCATGCAAAATGTGATGCTGGAATATGACAACGAACAAATGTAGGAACGATATGTTCATTATGATGCTGAAGAGATGTTTATGCGATGCATGATATGAATGCATTTACGGACACGAGAGCCCGGAAAATCATCTCTCCTCACTTGCACCTTTAGGGGCGCAGCGCCCCATGTGTGCAGTTAAGAAGATGATATGGATCTTCCGACTTCCCACTACAAAAGACGAGACCCATATACAACGCATGTGAGACGGTATGATGCAGATGCGCATGCATGAAACGGAAAGAAAACACAACAAAGGGGTAATTTACATATACGAGACCAAAAAGATCCATCTTTTTAATACTACGTTTTAGGCATTATGGCGCCTCAACGTGTGTATTAAAAAGTGATGTATCACTCTAGAGAAACAAAATATCACTAGCAAAACGTGCTATTTGCAGAAAAATGCATGAGAATAAATGGCACGGAGCGTGTTTGCTCTATGGCCCTATTTGGGAACCTATAGGATAATATCTAGGGGTCTCTAATAATTACTCCCAAAGATTCATAACTCACACGGCTGTTTTCTAGAGGTATCATCACTCAAGATAATAATATTGTGGCGGTATGGAATACCAGCAACAACACATTATAAAGAGAGAAAGCTCTAGACGAGGTTTCACTATTATCAAGCAAGTCGGAGACCTAGCATGATGATAGATTCACCTCCACTCCTTAAATTCCCATGAACCCGGGTGTAGGGCCCCTTTTTTTTACTCAAACCCGTGGGTGCTTAGAATGCAGTGTAAAGAATGCGAAATAGACAACAGTTATTTACATTTTACACAGTTCAACAAATGCACACACAAAGTTTCACAAATCCACAAATCCTTAAAATAGGCCTAACTCACAAAAATGTCCCCAGTGGAGTCGCCAACTGTCGCAACATGCCCTTTTGCGGGCGAGCGAGGTGAGGCTCACGGGTGCGCTTTCCAAAGGAGGAAAGATGCGCGGAGTCGCCACCAACGTTTATTTTTGGAAAACGTCGGAAAAACCGAAGGAAATCGGTCAAAATAAAAATTCTAAGTTCGGGAGTTATATTTACGTTTGAGGAAGGTATTAGCACCTCTCACGTTTGTCTCAAAAGGACAACAGCCTATTTTTTAGAATTGTGGAAATTGTGTTACCTTAGCTTTTATTTCTTTTTATTTTTTGAGGTCGACAAAAGCGGGGCTTTTGCTCCTACATACCCTCCATCAAAGAGGAAATCAGACCTATGTAGTTCTTTCTTAAGCGTGAATCAAGCGATTCTTTTTACTTGAAAGGTGATCATTTTAAGGCGTTGGACCTTAAAAATGATCCATTTTACTTGGTAAGAAACTGAAATGATAAACTTTCAAAACCCTATTTTTTGTGGACGAGCTTGACTAGGCGAGTTGATTTTAGCCTTAGTTTCACTTTAGTTATTAGTCAATTCAATTAAGAATGAGAAATCCCAAAGAGAAAACGTCCGATTGATTTTTCGCTTTATTTTACTGAAAAGGTATTTTTTGATTATTATATTATTATTTCACCTCTTTTTTGATTTCCAACGTGGTTACGGCACGACCGAACGGTCAGAATTCATTTTAACAGAAATTAACGGATGATACAATTCAAATGATCGGTGGGAATTTATTTTATTTTTAGATTAGGCGAGAAACAACTTAAATAAATGACTGAATCACGTCAAAAGGGGGTACGGAAAGTAAATGAAAACGAGAATAAAAATACATGAAACAAAATGTGGATCACCACGGGTACATAGAATGAATTGAAAAGCTCGGTTTGAGGTATTTACCAGTTGAAGACTGAAGAAAACGAAGAACGAACGATGAATGTCGAAGAACGGTTGAAAATCTTCACGTAATTACTCACGGAAACGTTACGGAAACGTTACGGAAGCGCCTCGACTTGGATTTTCTTCACGGAAACAATTTTCCTCAGCAATTTCGAGAGAATAAGAAGTGTCAAGAAGGTTGAACCCTTCTCCCTTCATTCTTCCCCCTATTTATAGCAAAATAGGGGAGGAGCTTGCCACCCAGCTCGCCCAGGCGAGCAAGGTTGCTTCCTCCAGAAGCAACAGCCTTCTGGAGGAAGAATCTGGAAGGCCCAAGTGGGCCTGATTGCTATTTGTACCCCTTTTTTACTAAATGCACCCCCCTTTACCTTTTTTGGTAATTCTTTTTCCGTAACGTTACGAAACTTTACGAATTTCGTAACGATACTTATTTTCCTTCCGCAAGGTTATGAATCTTCACAGATTATGTATTCACTCTTTTTTAGCTTTCGAAGAAGTTACGAAAACTCACGGATTGCGAAAAACACCTCCTTTCGATTTCCGTCACATTACGGAATTTTCACGAATTGCGTAAGCTTGCTTCCTTTTGATTTTCGGCACGTCTCGGGACTTCACATATCGTGCAACAAAGGGTGCCAAGTATCTCGAAGCGGCCAATCAAAGGTTGTATATCATCAAATAATAATCCCCAGACGAAATTAGGGTATGACACATACTAACACAGTTAAACGAATAGTGAACTATCTTTCGGGTTGGGTTCATAGTTCAGTTACACCACTATAAGTCAATGACAGACAATTAATTTCAAGTTCCTTATCATTATCATCAAATTCTCAAATATAATAGTAGCATGTGGATGTTTTTTGAAATTCTGATACCAGGGGACAGATGTCGTACAGGATGTCACGACATCACGCTTCAGAACATGCAGATTATATGTGTCCGTATGAACAGATTAAACAAGTAAATAACACAAGAGAATTGTTTACCCAGTTCGGTGCTACCTCACCTACATCTGGGGGCTACCAAGCCAGGGAGGAAATCCACTCTCAATAGTGTTAGTTCAAGGTCTAACAGCCCCTGTTTACAACCTTCTCACCTAACCACTACCCGTGCGATCTCTACCTAAGAGCCACTCTTAGATATGAGAACCTCCGCTCACTCCCTCTCACTCACACTCCCGTGTTTACAATTAAGTCAAAGACACACCAGAGATCAACTCTGAACAAAAGAGATCAACTCTACACACTAGAGATCAACTCTAGACACAAGAGATCAACTCTACACACATAGGTCCAACACTTGATGTTAGGGTACCATCAAGGTGGCTCACAAAAGACTCAAGTCCCAAAAACTCACAAAATAACTCTTCAATCCCGGACTTGGTACAGAACTCGTGCAGCCTCCATGATTATATAGCCGTGTACGATTCTGGGCTGCAACTCCTTGATGCTGGAGGAGATCTATCTTCTTCTGAAAAATCTGCAGTTAAAGAACTAAAAGATAACTTTTGATCTTTTAGTTTGAATCTTTAATCTTTAATCTTTAATCCCTGAACGAACTCTTCTACTTTGAAATTCGAACTTTAATGATCTTTTAATTCGTTCCTAAAGATAGATCATCTTATCTCTTGCTAACTGCACAATGATCTGTTAAAGATATAACAGATTTATATGTCCAGTATTATCGGGCCGGATGTCAGGACATCGTGTCCGACATCGTGGATCCTGCAGCTTCACTTCTGCACTTGACTTTTATCTTGCATTGTACAGCAACTCCAGTATTCTCGGGCAGGATGTCAGGACATTGTATCCGACATCGTGGATCCTGCAACTTCACTTTTGCACTTGACTTTTATCTTGCATTGTACAGCAACTCCAGTATTCTCGGGCAGGATGTCAGGACATTGTATCCGACATCGTGGATCCTGCAACTTCAATTCTTCATTTGACATTTTATCTTGCCTTGTGCATTGTGCAGCCCGATCTTATTCCTTGACATACCGTTGGACATCATGTGCAGCAACTCCAGCTTTCCTTTATTGTCTAAGTGCTTATGTTTTAACAAAATCTTAGCCAATCTTTTAAAGCTCAGTAGAGCCAAACACTAACAATCTCCCCCTTTGGCAAATTTTGTCTAAAACATACTTAGACACTTCCTGAGCAGGTACGAGCAGTTATGCAAGTGGGATCAGCAACTTCCATTATCAGAGTAATCAAGCACAGCGGAAATTCTTCAAGTTGCAAATCTACAAGTCTTCTCCAGGATGTCAAGACATCTCTCGTGACATCAGCTTTCTGCTACTGCTCCCCCTGTCTCCATGCTTACTGCAGCATCTTCTATCAGCTACTAGTCTTTTCCAGGATGTCGAGACATCTCATGTGACATCCGCTATCTGCTCCCCCTGTCTTCATGCTCTTACTGCAGCATCTTCTAGTAGCGTACATCAGTCATCATCAGCAGCAGTCTCCCCCTCAAAATCGTATACATACAACTCCCCCTCAAGATCATGAATCATGCATAACTCGTATCCTACTATCCTACTGCCATACATCATACATTCAACATAATCATGCATAATAGCAAGCATAATACTATTACTCCCCCTTTTTAGACATAAATTTGGCAAAAGTAGGATGCATGAAATTAAAGTGCAGATATTACAGACCAATAACAATCAATTGTTCAAAGGGACATGCCCCTTTAGCTAATAAAAGTGAAAAGCAAAAATAAGGGTCTGATGATCATGGGGTGGCTTCAGAATCATCATCTGATTCTGTCTCTTCTGCTGCATCTTCCTCTTCCTCAGCAGCTTCTTCTTCTTCCTCGGCTGCTTCTTCCTCTTCTTCGGCAGCTTCTTCTTCTACTTCAGCTGCTTCACCATCTTCCTCAGCTGCTTCACCATCAATGCCACTTTCTGAGAGCCTTTTGATCAGCCGTTCCAGCTCCATCTTCTTCTCTGTGTTGGCTTTGATGGTTGCTTCCAGCACCTTGCATGTGTCCTTGAGTTCTGCAATCAAGGCATCCTTGGACACAGCACCTGAAGCAGCAGCTTTCCCTGATGTCGAGACAATGTCTGGGACATGTGTCCCCTCAAACAGTTTATAGTGCAGGGATAGAGGAGATTCTCTTTTCATCACAGAGTCAGTGTAGTTTAACATATTGGGATGCTGACTCAACATAATGCCACACAATACAGTAGGGAAGGCAATGGGTAATTTGACAGCAAATGATTCTGAATGCTTAACAGTTTGATCAAAAATATAGTTTCCAAAATTCAATTTGGATTTGGTTCCAACAGCATACAGAAATTTACCCAAACCTGTGGCAACAGTGGAAGTATGATTGGTGGGAACCCAGTTTGCAGCTCCAATCCTGTGCAGAATTGCATACTTCACACTTAGCTTCCCTGCTGAAAGCTTCCCTTTCTTCGGCCAATGCTGGACTCGTTTGGCAGTGATTTCCTTGGCAATTTGATGCTCAGAAACATCAATATCTATCACTCCATCAGTAGGTCTGCCCAGATATTTGTTGATCACAGCAGGGGAGAATCTAACACACTTTCCTCTGACAAACACTCTTTGATAATCATCACCTTTTCTGTTTGATATGTCAGAGGGAATGTTGACAATGAATTCCCTGACTAGACCTTCATAACAGTCTCCCAACTTGGTGACTGTCTTCAGTAGTCCAGCAGCCTTGATGAGGTCCATGGTCTCCTTGCAATCCAAGGCATCTCTTCCCAGTTCTCTTTCAACCGCAAGTCTGCGTTGATACACGAATTTCCACCTTTCTGCAATGCCAGGTGCCAACCTGTTGGCAATGGGTTCTTCATCAGATTCGACTTCTTCTAAGTCAATGAGGTCACCTGGAGCAGGTTCTGGTGCCCTTGGTGCAGGGGTCTCCTCTGCGGCTTGATCATCTTCCTCTGTTGATCTCTCTTTGCTGGGGGAAGAGAGTACTTCATCATTTGGGCCGGAAGATGTTGGAACATCTTTCTCAACATCAGGCATAGAAACATTCGGGGTGGAAGATGTTGGAACATCTTCATCAGCTTCAGGCACAGAGGCTTCTTTCAAAATGCTACTCACCATACTGCGGATTTTCTTGTCCATCTCCGTGTCTACTTCCCTAGAACTTGTTGCAAGGCTAGGGTTTACAGCAATCTTCACTCCCTGTTGTCTTCTGGGAACCAGTTTCTCAGGGACAGAAGCTTGACCAGGAATTATTTGTATGGGTTGGATGTTGAAATCAGGTAGTTCCTGGTGCGGAGATGATGGTACAGCGGGTGAACCAGGAGCTGCAGTTTCTTTTGGTGAGGTAGCCATGGAAAAGCAGAGCGTTTGGAATGATTTCGTAAATCTCAGAAGGCTATTGGGAAATGCTGGTGAAAACACGAATGCCAAGCAGATATAAATTTGAATGAAGAATGTAGAGGGGCGTGTGAGGCAACGGTCGAATTTGCTTTGTGGTGAACGTGCTATTAATGTTAAGTGATTCGTTTGGGCACGTTCAGATTGCAGTAGCTGCTATAATTCCTCTAGCAGACAAATGCCCAGCTTGCCCCTCAGTTTTTCAAACTGATTTGCATCCAAAGCCTTTGTGAAAATATCTGCTATTTGTTCCTCAGTGTCAACATGCTTCAGTGTGATCACTTTATCATCAACAAGATCTCTGATATAGTGATGTCTAATGTCAATGTGCTTGGTTCTGCTGTGTTGAACAGGATTTTTAGAAATATTAATAGCACTCATGTTGTCACAGTACAATGTCATGACATCTTGTTCGACATTGTACTCCTTCAGCATCTGCTTCATCCAAACTAGCTGTGAACAGCTGCTTCCTGCTGCAATATACTCGGCTTCTGCTGTAGATAGGGACACACAGTTCTGCTTCTTGCTGAACCATGAAATAAGATTGTTTCCCAAATAGAAGCATCCACCAGAAGTGCTTTTTCTGTCATCTGCACTTCCAGCCCAATCAGCATCACAATACCCAACCAGCATTGAATTTGAACAATGACAGTACATAATCCCATAGTCACTAGTGCCATTTACATATTTCAGAATTCTCTTTACTTGATTCAAGTGACTTATCTTGGGATTGGCTTGATATCTTGCACAAACACCTACTGCATAGGTGATGTCGGGTCTGCTAGCTGTTAAATATAATAAGCTCCCAATCATGCTTCTGTACAAACTTTGATCAACACTGGTGCCTGCTTCATCCTTTGACAGCTTCAAGTGAGTAGGTGCAGGTGTCCTTTTATGACTGGCATTCTCCATCCCAAACTTCTTGACAATGTTCTTTGCATACTTGCTTTGAGAGAGGAACATGGAGTCTTCCATCTGCTTCACTTGGAGTCCCAGAAAATAAGTCAGCTCTCCAACAAGACTCATCTCAAATTCAGATTGCATCTGTTGGACAAAATGTCGAAGCATCTCATTCGACATCCCTCCAAACACAATGTCATCAACATATATCTGTGCAATCATCAAGTTTTCAGCATCTTGTTTGACAAAGAGAGTCTTGTCAATTCCTCCCTTCCTATACCCTTGCTGAGTAAGGAACTTTGTCAGCCTTTCATACCAAGCTCTTGGAGCTTGCTTCAATCCATAGAGAGCCTTCTTGAGCCTGTATACATGATCTGGATGAGTTGGATCTGCAAATCCCTTTGGCTGCTCCACATAGACTTCTTCATGCATAGCATTTATCCAGAACTCATCAGTCAGTGCCTCTTTCACATTCTTGGGCTCAATTCTGGAGATAAAGCATGAGTTGGAGACAATTTCAATCTCCCTTGATCTTGTAGTGACTCCTCTGTTTGGATCTCCTATAATCAGCTCCTTGGGATGCATTTTCTGGATTCTAATGGAGGGTCTCTTGCCAGGTTGGTTGATGTTTGATTCATCTGTAGCAGAATCAGAGTTTTCTGCATTTTCTCCACTTTTAGCTGCATCTGCTACATTGTCTCCCGATGTTCTGACATCTTCTTCGACATCCTTCTTTCTTGCTGGAGACAGATCATCAACAACCATATTGATGGATTCCATCACTGTTCTGGTTCTGGAATTGAATACTCTATATGCTCTGCTGTTTGTAGAGTATCCCATGAATATTCCTGCATCACTCTTGGGATCCATCTTTCTCCTTTGCTCTCTATCTGCCAAAATGTAACATGGACTTCCAAAGATGTGGAAGTGCTTGACAGTTGCAGAGGTGTCTGATTTCTCTCTGATAAAGTTGACCCAGGTAAATCTGGAGAAATCATCCACACCAACATAGGCATACCTCTTTCCTCCAAGGCTTTCAACCTGCATAGGCCCCATCAAATCCATGTGATGTAGTTCCAGCACCCTGGAAGTGGTCTGATGTTGAAGCTTCTGGTGGGACATCTTGACTTGCTTTCCAATCTGACATTCACCACAGATTCTGCCTTCTTCTATTTTCAGATTGGGAATGCCTCTAACAGCACCTTTGTCAATGATTTTCTTTATGCCTCTTAAGCGCAGATGTCCAAATCTTTGATCCCATATTCTGACTTCATCTTCTTTGGAGGATAGACATGTGGAGGAGTAGCTGGTTTCTTGGGGTGTCCATAGGTAACAATTGTCCTTTGACCTGCTGCCCTTCATTAGAACTTCACTCTTCTCATTTGTCACCAAGCATTCTGACTTTGTGAAGTTTACATTGAATCCTTCATCACACAGCTGACTGATGCTGATCAAGTTTGCAGTCAGTCCCTTCACCAGCAGTACTTTGTTCAGACTAGGAAGTCCATCATGAACTAGCTTTCCCATTCCAATGATCTTTCCTTTAGAGCCATCTCCAAATGTCACATAGCTAGTGGAGCAGGGCTCAATGTTCAGCAGGAATTCTTTGACTCCTGTCATGTGTCGGGAACAGCCGCTATCTAGGTACCAATCTTCCTTAGCTGATGCTCTAAGTGAAGTATGAACAACAAGACTGACAGCCTTGTGTTTTGGAACCCACATCATCTTCTTTCTGCTGTTGCTACTTTGAGTTCCATGATGTGGATGGCCATGTAGATGATAGCAAAAGGGCTTTATGTGACCATACTTGCCACAGTAGTGACACCTCCACTTCTTTCTTTTGCTCTTTTTCTGCTGCGTTCCATGATGTCGAGACCGATGTTGTGACATCGTGGCTCCAGTCCTGTTTTTGGCAGGAACAAATTCTGTCATGGTCGTTCTGCCAGCAGACTTAGGATTAAATCCAAGTCCTCTCTGGTTTCCAGCATTTTTTCCAAGCAGCAGCACCTCATCAAGCGTATCTGAGCCTTTATTCAGCATCTTTATTGATTTGGTCATGTTTTCCAATTTAGAGTTCAGAAAACCGACTTCTCCTTTAAGCTCAGAGATCTCCTCTTTATGTGCCTCCTTCTCAGCCTCCAGATCTGCAATGATCTTCTTCAGTTGTGCTTCCTGCTGAAGAATCTTCTCACTTCTGATGCATAGTTCTCTATAGGATGTAGCAAGCTCATCAAAAGTGATTTCACTGTCAGTATCACTTGAATCTTCAGCAGTTTCAAATCTCCTAGTGAGTGCATTCTCATCTCTGTCAGAGTCACTTTCCTGTTCACTCTCTGTATCAGATCGACATACAGAAAGTCCTTTCCTCTGCTTCTTGAGATGAGTGGGACATTCAGCTATGATGTGTCCATAGCCTTCACACCCATGGCATTGAATTCCTTTGCTGTGACTGGGCTTTACATCTGACTCTTTCTGGTATTTACTGCCTTTCCTGATGTCGAAAGGGATGTTCTGGACATGTGGCTTCTGCCTTCTGTCCATTCTGTTCTGCACTTTGTTGAACTGCTTACCAAGGAGCACAACTGCATTAGTCAGACCTTCATCAGTATCCAGGTCATACTCACCTTCTTCTCCTTCATCATTGGACATGAAAGCCAGATTTTTACTCTTCTTTTCAGCCCTATCCGAGAGTCCTAGCTCAAAGGTTTGAAGAGAACCAATGAGTTCATCTACTCTCATGTTGCAAATGTCTTGGGCCTCCTCTATTGTAGTGACTTTCATGTCAAATCTCTTAGGCAAGGATCTGAGGATCTTTCTCACCAGCTTTTCATCTGTCATCTTCTCTCCCAAGGCAGTGCAAGCATTGGCAATTTCAAGAATGTTCATGTGGAAGTCATGAATACATTCTTCCTCCTTCATCTTCAGATTTTCGAATTTTGTAGCCAACAGTTGCAATCTGGACATCTTCACTTTGGAGGTTCCTTCATGAGTGATTTTCAGGATCTCCCATGCATCTTTGGCCACTGTGCAAGTGTTGATCAGTCTGAAGATATTCTTGTCAACTCCATTGAATAGAGCATTCAAAGCTTTGGAGTTTCCAAGTGCCAATTCGTCTTCTTCTTTAGTCCAGTCTTCTTCTGGCTTCAATTCTTCAGTGGGCTTTCCTTCTGTGTCCAGCATCTTGGGATGTTCCCAGCCTTTGATGACAGCTTTCCAGGTTCTGCTATCCAGTGATTTGAGGAAGGCCACCATTCTTGCTTTCCAATATTCATAGTTGCTTCCATCGAGAATTGGTGGTCTGTTCACTGGTCCGCCTTCTTTCTCCATGTTCATCAGAATTTATCTCCCTAGATCTCACTCTGTGATTTCGAGTGTTGGCTCTGATACCAATTGAAATTCTGATACCAGGGGACAGATGTCGTACAGGATGTCACGACATCACGCTTCAGAACATGCAGATTATATGTGTCCGTATGAACAGATTAAACAAGTAAATAACACAAGAGAATTGTTTACCCAGTTCGGTGCTACCTCACCTACATCTGGGGGCTACCAAGCCAGGGAGGAAATCCACTCTCAATAGTGTTAGTTCAAGGTCTAACAGCCCCTGTTTACAACCTTCTCACCTAACCACTACCCGTGCGATCTCTACCTAAGAGCCACTCTTAGATATGAGAACCTCCGCTCACTCCCTCTCACTCACACTCCCGTGTTTACAATTAAGTCAAAGACACACCAGAGATCAACTCTGAACAAAAGAGATCAACTCTACACACTAGAGATCAACTCTAGACACAAGAGATCAACTCTACACACATAGGTCCAACACTTGATGTTAGGGTACCATCAAGGTGGCTCACAAAAGACTCAAGTCCCAAAAACTCACAAAATAACTCTTCAATCCCGGACTTGGTACAGAACTCGTGCAGCCTCCATGATTATATAGCCGTGTACGATTCTGGGCTGCAACTCCTTGATGCTGGAGGAGATCTATCTTCTTCTGAAAAATCTGCAGTTAAAGAACTAAAAGATAACTTTTGATCTTTTAGTTTGAATCTTTAATCTTTAATCTTTAATCCCTGAACGAACTCTTCTACTTTGAAATTCGAACTTTAATGATCTTTTAATTCGTTCCTAAAGATAGATCATCTTATCTCTTGCTAACTGCACAATGATCTGTTAAAGATATAACAGATTTATATGTCCAGTATTATCGGGCCGGATGTCAGGACATCGTGTCCGACATCGTGGATCCTGCAGCTTCACTTCTGCACTTGACTTTTATCTTGCATTGTACAGCAACTCCAGTATTCTCGGGCAGGATGTCAGGACATTGTATCCGACATCGTGGATCCTGCAGCTTCACTTCTGCACTTGTCTTTTATCTTGCATTGTACAGCAACTCCAGTATTCTCGGGCAGGATGTCAGGACATTGTATCCGACATCGTGGATCCTGCAACTTCAATTCTTCATTTGACATTTTATCTTGCCTTGTGCATTGTGCAGCCCGATCTTATTCCTTGACATACCGTTGGACATCATGTGCAGCAACTCCAGCTTTCCTTTATTGTCTAAGTGCTTATGTTTTAACAAAATCTTAGCCAATCTTTTAAAGCTCAGTAGAGCCAAACACTAACATTTTTAAAGAAATCCTAACACATTCATAATGTAGGACCTGATGCAATCCTACCCCACCCCCTCCCCAAGGGCATTGAATAGAAGACTCCAAGAAGATTGGGCTAGAGATGCAGGAAAAGGCCCTAGGGTTCTCATGAGCCTTAGGATAGATTTTAGGCCCATGGGCTAAGTACAAGCCCACTTATCTTTGTACATATTCTATTAGGGTTTCATTATTTTTGGGCCTTGTATTTAGGACTTGATAGTGTAAAGAGGGTACGCTAGTAACGTAGGATTTTTCAGCCCTTGTATTTTAGGGCACCTAGACTAGTTTTTGTATTAGGGGTACTTTTGTAATTTCACGTGTATTAAGTGCACTATTTGATGTGTGTGTTGGGAGAGAAATTTAATTGAATTGGTAGAAGCCTAATCCAATTAAATTTCGGACCAGCCTAAGGGGGAGGTGAGCATTTGCTTTCTACACCCCATTGTCACATCATATAGTCACACTTTGTGCATGTCCTTCATGCTTTACATGCCTCATGACACCTAAGCACATTTAGAGGAGAATATTGGATTTGATCTTGGATTAGTGGGTTGAACCATAGCTAAAATTCACTAATCCTAATTAGTGAAATTTTAGCTCCAAATTCGGTTCCACAAATTCAAATTCAAATTGAAATTCAAGTGAAATTTGAATAGAAATTCAAATTTCTCTCTAATTTTGTGACACTTAGGCAATAAATAGAGGCTTTGTGTGTGCATTTTTTTAACTTTCATTTTTAGAAATTAGACTTCAAAGTTTAGACCTCATCTTGCCTCTTCTCTCTCTCAAAATTTCATTCCCCTCTCTCCCTCTCCCTCCACTCATCTTCTCTTACCTTCAAACTCTTATTCATGGCTTCCTATGGTGGTGAGCTTGTTCTTGACTCATCTTCTCCTTCAAGTAGCGTCTCCAATCAGCTTTCCTCCTTCTCCATTCCACTGCCATTGATCTTCAAGAAGCAAAGGACTCCATTGATGAAGAAGATCCAAGGCCTACAAACTCTACATGGAGTCACATCAGGACCCTTAACAAAGAGCTATCATATATCCTTATCTCCATACACTGCAACATTTGATAATAAAGAATTGAGATT
The DNA here is from genome assembly GCF_000004515.6 of Glycine max. Lineage (NCBI taxonomy): Eukaryota > Viridiplantae > Streptophyta > Magnoliopsida > Fabales > Fabaceae > Glycine > Glycine max. The sequence continues at coordinate 15,940,481 of NC_038245.2, forward strand.
TTAGGACCCTACTCATCCACAAACTCAAATAAACAATCATTATTACTAGCACTCGCCACAATATTTGTTCCAACTAAAAGTGGGAAAATTTATAACCAAATTCCTCTAAAGAAAGAAAAATAGCCCTTAAGATCTTTAGTTAATTAAATAATGACCAAATTCTACTAAAGTACAAAACATAAGATTTTATATGAATTTACACATGAAAACAAAATCAAGGTAAAAAAAGTATGGTAAAGATACCTTTATTCGTGTCTTATACAGAGAAAAGAAGAAAAATGCCACACATCAACATTCCAATTAGACTTTGTCTTAAGGCTAAGGAAATGAAAAGCAAAAAAGTGATACGTATACTATCCTTCCACCATACTATCTCAGTTAAAACGAAACATGGTATCTTCATAATCATATGCAACCCCAAACACATAGAAGAATGTATCAAACTCTAATAATCTTCAAACCAATTTAATTACTTGCATGACAGGAGGACAAAAATTGAGAAAGTGAATTAGCTAACATTAACATAAAACTAAATTACCTTAATGGGTTTGAATTTAGATTTCAAACTAAGGCTAGGATCCTCAACTTCTTTTGTCACTAATATTTGGCTTATTTTTAAGGATCCTCAACTTCTATTGTCTCTCATTTTGTTTAAAGTTAAGAAACTTCTACTTCTATTGTTAGTAATGTTACGGTTAATTTATATAATTTTTTTTTGAAAGAGGTTCATATATATTTTGTATTCATTTCTTTAAAATGTGTAGAAGGGAATATGTATGTCATGGAAATAATCCTGTCAAACAAAAGGAAAATGGACCCAAAGCTTATCATAATCAATGCAATACTTTAATTTTTAATTTAAAATATCATATTTTGCAAAACACGTGATATTAAACTAATTTCATGCATTTTTATGATATTTTTTATTCTTACTCGTCACATAATTCATTTCACACTTTTTCCACTTATATATTTTTTGTGCAAAAAAATATTATAAAAATTGAGAAATTTTCCGGAACAACTCTCAGAAGTCAATTTCCTCTTTTATTTGGCAATTAAGGTCCAGAGTTCAGAAATTAACATACACGTCATCACTGACCGACCCCAAACAAAGCACTCATTCACCAAAAAAATAAATAATAGAAAAAATAAATTAAACGCAGCCACGAATGACCATGAGCCACACCAATCAATTTGCAAGCATATTCACAATCACGCCAACATAGCAACAACATCAGCCACGAGCAATACAACAGGCAGCACATGTACCCGAATCATCGACAACAACTCCTCGATGTCCATTTCGGTTCACTACTACTGCATTCGCCTTTTCAACAATTCCCCCTTTCCTGGGTAAAAAGACGACGACACCCCCGAGAGGCTAAAACATAGAATTAGAATCCAAACAAAGAAGCAAGCAAATAATTAAAATATGTCTCTGTTCTGAAACAAGAAAACTACAAAGGAACGACAATTGAATTGAATTTGTTGTTCAAGCGAGTGTAGGATTCTCTGCAGGAGAAGTCCTCCACACGATGTCCTTGAGCGCTGGCCGAAGCTCCTTGCTGCAGAACTGGTTATACTCCAAGGTGTCACCGTTGTCTTTCTTAACCTCCACGACCAAAAACGACGGCGTCACGGCGTACAAATCCGCAGCAATAGCGAGTTTACCTTTTCGCCCATTTTCTTGACCCTGCAACCTCACCTTAGTCTCGCTCTTTTTCACGTCGAACTTCACCGCCTTCGCTAAATCTTCCAATCTCGAAATCACGCTACTCGCGGGGCGCGTGGTGGCGAAACGTAACTCTTTCTCCTCCCTCTTCTTCTCCTCGAACAACGGCGACAAATCGAACCCTTCCGAAAGGGAAATGATGTGAAATGCATTCATCGTAGTGGAAACTTCTTGCTCCTGATGTTTAATCTTTTCCTCCAAGTTCAATTCCTCTCTTTTCTTTCCCACCAAGTTCTTTGGCACGGGTTTCTTGAACCACGACGAGTCCATGATTTTCGAAATCGTGATTCGCGTGTTCGGGTTCGGGTCGAGGAGCTTGGTGATGAGCCTCCGTGCCTCGGAGGAAAACCACGGTGGACACTTGAAGTCACCGCGGTAAATTTTCTTGTACAAAGCCACCAAGTTTTCATCCTGGAAAGGTAAAAAACCAGCAAGAAGTACGTAGAGGATTACGCCACAAGACCAAATATCAGCCTTGGCGCCGTCGTAACCTCTTTTTCCGATGACCTCAGGCGCAACGTAGGCCGGCGTGCCACACGTAGTGTGCAGCAGGCCGTCGTGCCTGAGATGCTCGGAGAAAGTGCTGAGGCCGAAGTCAGTGACCTTGAGGTTGCCATCGTCGTCGAGGAGGAGGTTCTCCGGCTTGAGGTCGCGGTGGAAGACGCCGCGGCTGTGGCAGAAGTCCACCGCGGAGATGAGTTGTTGGAAGTAAAGTCTGGCGGTTTCCTCCCGGAGCCGGCCTCTGGCGATCTTGTTGAAGAGCTCGCCGCCGCGCACGAGCTCCATGGCGATGTAGATCTTGGACTTGCTCGCCATGACCTCGTGAAGTTGAACGATGTTCGGGTGCTTCACCATGTTCATGGCTGAGATCTCTCTCTTGATTTGTTCCATCATGCCTACCTTCACCACCTTCTCTTTTCCCACCACCTTCATCGCCACGCTCTTTCCGGTGTTTAGGTGGCGCGCGTGGTATACCTTCGCGAAGCTTCCGTGGCCTAACAGCCGCCCCAGCTCGTACTTCCCGTGGAGCAGCGTCGAGTTAATCGCGTCGCCGCTGTTGCTGTTGCTTTTCTCTCCCATCATTAAAATAAAAAATAAAAAATGAAAAACACTCTACTATACTACCTTCTAGTCTTTTTTTTTTTTTACTACTAGAAGTTGTGATTTTTTTGGGGTTGGGGATTGAAAGGATAAGTGGTGGATGAGATTCTTCTTTTTAGTTCACCCGTCTTCGACGTGCTTCCGGTGGCAATTTCTGCCGCCGATTCTGCGTTTGGCTTGGCCGCTTAACTCAGTTTTCTTAAGCCGAAAGCCTCTCATCTCTATTCATTCCCTGGTCCAGCCGGGACCGAAACAAACAACACTCCCCGTGGTTTTTCGCAATTATTGAATCGCACTCAGTGGCTTTTTTCTTTTCCTCTTTTTTTTTTTTTCTCTCTGGTTCCATGCACTCAGCCATTTATAGGCGAAACCGAAATTGCGGTTTTGGCCCTGGGATGAAATGAGCATGGACACGTGGCGTGATTGCGGAGGGGATGGGGGATTTGATCGGGAATGTTGGGATGCTGGCACGTTTCCGTGTTGGTTTCCTGTTTGTGAGGAGCACCGTGGAAATGGCAAAAAGGGTTGTTTTAGGTGTGGGGTAGGGTTGCTAATTAGTTCTTGAATGAGTGACACATGAGAGATGAAGGTTAGAAAGAGAGCGAATGTGGTAAGAATCTTATGGTTTTTGTTTTGCAGCAACAAAAAAAAAAAAAAGATGTGAGATGGTCCCCGCATGACAGCGATAACATCTACGAACCCATACTCTTTATTATTAATCAATCATCTACTAATGCTACTGATTGACCTAGCTAATGATCAAGATTCATTCTTGTAATCCAATATTTTTCTATTTATTATAAAGAGGATTATTACTATTTTCATTAATCGAATTGCCACACCGTTTTCAATTTATTATTAATTTAAAAAATTATTTTTATTTACATATCATTTAAAAATGAAGAGAGTGTTTATTTTTACTTTTAATTATATATATATATATATATATATATATATATATATATATATATATATATATATATATATATATATATATATATATCTGTGTGTGTGTGTGTTTAAATAATTTTAATTATCAATAAAGGAAATATGTTTATTAGCAAGTTTCATGTTATAAAAGGGGATATAACGATAAGGAGCTTATCTTTGTACTAATTTAACGAGAAGTACATCTAATTAAATTATATAAAAACTATTTTATTTATGATATGGTTTACTAATTTAAAAAGTTATATAACTTTATGAATTAATCTTCATCATCCCTAATTAGATGAATATATGATCTTGATTTTTTTTTTCTTTTTATCCTCTCATACGATTACTTCTATGATGTGACATTCCTTTCAAAACAATATTAAAAGTGTTATTAGAAATATTTATAAGTTCAGTTTGATTCGATTTGATTTTTCGTCAAAAAGTCATTTGAATCAAACTTAAAGAATATATGTGATTCAATTTTTTCGGTTTTCATTTAAAATAAAATTCGAACCAAACCAAATTAGTATTTTATGATTTAATTTAGTTCAATTCAGTTTTTACTAAAATAATATTTCATTAAAATTTACATACTTTCTTTTCAAATTTTAAATTAAATTATATTAAAAACTACTAATAACAATTTATAAAACTTATTAATATGCTAAAACTTTTACCATAAAAATATGTCAAATTTTCATGAATTTTAAACTAAACATATCTTACAAAGTCGTCTATAAAAGATAGTGGTATACATTGTAAAAATATTTATACATAATTCTACAAAAATATTATAAAACTCTACTAATGTACACACAAAATGCATAACAATAAAGTAATAAAAATGTTAGCATAAGTGTTGCAATTTAATTCAAATTGGTTCGGTTTCAAAAAACACAAACCGTAAATCGAATCAAACTAATCGACTTGAGAAAAAAAAACCATCCAAACAAATCTAAACAGAATCGGTTTTGTTCGATTTTTAGTTTTTGTTTTGGATTTAAACTCCTCTAATTGTTATAAACATAAAATTACTTAAGAAATGGTTAAAAATTTTCATAACAATTATTTGATGGTCTCCATGGTCTTCATCATAGAATTTATTTCAATTGTATGCAAAAAAAACTTATGCAAGTACATTACATGATTGTTAGTATGCTCATGCTTTATCTTAGGTTTGAAGAAAGAGCGATGACTTTCTTTAGGGGTGTTCATGGGTCGGGTTGGTTTAGGTTTGAGAGAAAATGAAATTCAAACCAATTGATTTTAATTGGTTTGGTTTGGTTCAGATTTCAGATTTTTTTTTCGTCTAACTCGAACAAAACCAAATCAATGTCGAACGGGTTGGTTTAGTTTGGATTATCGGATATCCAATAAAAAACAATAAAAAAATTTGTTTCAAAAAAATAATAATAAAAAATAACAGTTTGTCCCAAAATTAACATATAATCATATGAAATACACCAAATTAGTCAAATCCATTGTGAAGAGGTCTGAAAATCAAAGTTTAATTGCCAACACCGATTGGGTGGAGGTTCGAAGGAGTCTCAAAAACTCAATGACCATCATGAGGAGCCATAATGACAAGTGGAGGAGACTCTATGAATGTGCGCATGCGGCGCCCTTTTTGGGTTATGTGAGAAAGGGGAACTAAAGTGTTAAAGTGAGTCTCTATGTGTGATGGACATAAAACGCTAAGAAGATACACAAAACAACATAAAAATATAACTAACTTCAGCATTTAAAAAATAATAAAAATTAATAATTTATATATATATATATATATATATATATATATATATATATATATATATATATATATATGGTTTGGTTCGAATTTGAAAATTCTCAATTCGATACCTGAACCAATTGTCATCGATTCTAATTGGTTTGATTAGGTTTGGTTTGGACTCGAACTAGAAAAAAACCCAAACCAATTTAATTGATTTGGTTTGGATCGTTGGGTTGATCCAGACTGATGAACACCCCTAACTTTCTTTCATAAGGCTAACAAATATTCTTAGCACATGAGGTCCCACTAATTTGATATCGGCCCATTATATATATATATATATATATAGAGAGAGAGAGAGAGAGAGAGAGAGAGAGAGAGAGAGAGAGAGAGAAAGAGAGAGCACGACTCCTATGAGAACAACTAACAATAATTATCATATCAATATTAAAAATAATAAACGATTGAGATTAAAATATTAAAAATTTCAAATTAAAATTCAATATATCATCAAATCTATAAAAGATTAACTAAACAACAATTATCACGGTGGTAACAATAATGAAGATCATGTTGGTGGCGACAACGGTGATCATGGCGACGATCACGATGGTGGTGACTGTTGTGGTAGTGATCTTGACATAGTTAATTTTATTTCTTTTGATGAGACTTTAATATGTAGCTGGTAGAAACAATAAAGAGGGAATTTTATCAAAGAGAAGAAAGAAGCATTTTGAGATAGGGGTTGGGGTAGGACCTTCAACAATGATAGTAGAATAACTGTTAAGTCAAAAGACATTTATATCTTAAATTTGAATTATGACTCCTAATTATTTTTATTAGATGTTAATAAATACAAATGATTAAAGTTATGTCTGATGTGTTATCAGATCATGGCATGTATTCTTGTGTCTTAGTTTTTCAGACAATACATCCATATAAGATGATCTGGCATAACATTAAGCAATGCATTTAAGACCTTCATTTAATATTCTCTGTCTGAGATTCTCTCTTGTAGAAAACATTCTCCTTGGATCTGTCAAAGTTCTATGAAAAATAAGAGAAGTCCACACTCTGGAAGTGTTGATCTTCATTAAAAGGCATGCTCTATTGGTACAGACTTGCTATGATGGAAGAAGTGAATTTCCTACTAAAGTGTAAGACACACCAACCTATCCGTATGGACTTTGCATGAAGAAAAAATGTGAATTTAATGCATTAAATACTCAAACGACCTTAAGACTTAAGATGAAGAACAAAGTGAATAATTCAATCATTGAGAGACAAAAGATACTTGTAGATAGGCTATAAATAGAATAAGCTTTGATGATACAAGATACAAATCAACTTGCGTGAATCATTCATTCTTTCTTTCTTGTAAAGCTTTTTGTAAATCTTTGTATAGATACTAAGCTCTTAAAACTCCTAGTAAACCTTGAGAGATCGAAAAGACTGAAGTAATAAGAGATATATCCTTTTGTAAGATGATATTATATTAGTCATTGTGCAAACTTCCAACAAATCTTGTTGATTTGTTTAAAGCCAACAATGGCTTGGTAGGAAAAAAAATATTAAGTTAAGTCAAGTTCGGGGTAAGTAAGAGCCAAAAGTGACATTGAAGAATACTTTGTAACTTTTGATAAATTAGTGAAAATGATGTAGTTCCATGTGGAGCTTGTAGGCCTTGGATCTTCTTCAACAATGAAGTCCTTTGCTTCTCGAAGTTCAATGGCAGCGGAATGGAGAAGGAAAAAAGATGATTAGAGACACCACTTCAAGGAGAAGATGAGTAAAGAAGAAGCTCACCACCATAGGAAGCCATGGATAAGAGCTTGAAGGTAGGAGAAGATGAGTAAAGGGAGAAAAAGAGAAGGAGCATGGAATTTTGTGCCTCAAAAGAGGTCTGAACTTTGAAGTGTAATTCTCAAATGATCAAAGTTGAAAAATGCACACACATGGCCTCTATTTATAGCCTAAGTGTCACATAAAATTGGAGGGAAATTTGAATTTCTATTCGAATTTCACTTGAATTTGAAATTGAATTTGTGGAGCCAAATTGTGGAGCCAAAATTTCATTAATTATGATTAGTGAATTTTAGCTATGGTTCAGCCCACTAATCCAAGATCAAGTCCAAGATTCTCCACTAAGTGTGCTTAGGTGTCATGAGGCATGTAAAGCATGAAGAACATGTACAAAGTGTGACTATATGATGTGGCAATGGGGTGTAGCAAGCAAATGCTCACCTCCCCCACTAAAATTTAATTGGATTGGGCTCCTCCCAATTAAATTAAATTTATTTTCCAACACACACATCAAATATTCACTTAATGCATGTGAAATTATAAAACTACTCTTAATACAAAAACTAGTCTAGGTGCCCTAAAATACAAGGGCTAAAAAATCCTACATTTCTAGGGTACCCTACCTACATTATAGAGCCTGAAATACAAGGCTGTTTGTGGCCGGCAAGTGCACCAGATCACACAAGTAGTATAAAACAATAAGAACTAAGTATCGAACACTCGAGGAACTTATGTTTTCTGGAAAGCTATTTCGATAAATAGGCGTCTGGTATGAAAATATAACTGTGGTTATGAACAGGTATTTAAACTCTCTTGGCAAAAAGAAAGAAAATCACCTAAGAGAAATACTGTGTAAAAACAAGTAGAGAACGCATTGGTCTTCCTCATAGGTTCCAGATGCTAAAAAAGATGTTCTCTATTTAACAATGCTCATGCGTTCCTATATTGTCTCCTGGACTGCAAGACCTCGATTCCTCATGATAGCCTAGCCTAGTCCTAATCGAGCCTCGTCCACAGATCCCTCTTGTAAGACTAAACTCAACCAAGACCGCATTAAGACACACATACACAACTAAGTTCTTGTACCCCGATCCCTTGTGATAGCACAACAACTTAGTCCTGTACTACCAAAGACTTTAGAATCAGACCAGTTCCCACTGTTGAATGACCCTAAAAAAGTATGCATCTACGTGATCAAGGTAAAAGCACACTGGAATGAAAAGCAGATAGCACAGAGAACACACAAAACATCATTACATAGATAGAAATATATTTACATCAGGTACCTACAGGGAAGATCCAACAGAGGATTTAGCTTTCCATAGTCTGAAAACCTCCTTTACAACAAAGAGAAGAACATGATGAAAGACTGCAAAAGCACAAGTGGTGAGGATGTCTCCTTCACCTCTAGGTTCTCACAATCACTCACAAACTCATCTCAAGTTCTCAGAACGGCTTCCGCTTTGAACTCGCATCTCTACAGATCTTCACACAACAAAATCTCTCAGAACTCTTTGGAACTTGGACCTTTCTCTCTCTAGAACTTCCTAAACATGCAAAAGCTTCAAGCCAAGGCCAGATTCTTGTGCATGCAGAGGCTTCTTCAAGAAAAACTCCAAACTCCCTTTGCAAATCTGATTTCAGGCTTAAATAGGTGGCCTTGTTCATGTTTGTGCGCTTAGCGTAGATCTGGATCGCTTAGCACGCCTAAGTGGATTTTGGCTTAGTCGCTTGTTTCGCTTAGCGGATGAGCTGAAGCGGTGCGCTTGATGACCTGGAGCGGTGCGCTTAGCGAACTTGACAACTCATCTTCTTCTGGATTCTTCCTCGCGCTTAGCCACTGAATGTCGCGCTTAGCAAATGCTCGCTAAGCCAGTAGATTGGCTTAGCGAGAAGGTGAAAACAACACTTTTGCCAATTTGCCTAATTAACCTGAAATTGATTATTAAACACAAAAAAAAGTATAAATTATCTATTACCTATATTTAACACAAAGTACTTATAACATTATAAAACAACTATAGCTTGGAGAAGTTTGATACAAAATGCACAAGTTTTATACACAAAAGTTAGTCGTTTTCACCGACTAACAACTCCCCCAAATTTACAGTTTTGCTTGTCCTAAAGCAAAAGAGAACAACTCACTTGTCCTCAAGTGGTAAAACATGCAGTGTTTATGTACAAAGGTGTATGCATCAAAATTTATTGATTGCATGATGAGAAAGATGAAGCAATGTGTACCTATCACTTGTTTTCACAGAATATGCAGCTAGACAAATAGGAGAACAAAATGTGAACTATATCGTTAGATGAAGTTAATCATAAGACAGATATCAAGGAAAGTAGCTCAAACCACAGTCTCACGGCTACTATTTCACTCAAGCACAAGTGTTTCAACTATTCATTGATAACAACTAATAGGAGGTCCAATCTTTGCATTTCATCTCATGCCATCTGTGACATCCTGGAAATTTCTATCCGAAATTTTGTAAACGATGCATTTTCAATGATTACATATAAGTATTATTCAGTGTATATATATATATATATATATATATATACTTTTGGTAGAAGTAGGTATATTGGGGGAAAGATACGCGGGTTAGGCTAATTAACGAAGAGAACTCCATAACTGGATAGTTATAGGTTAATTCTCAATTAATTAGTCTAAAAATTATCGTTTTGCGTGCAACTTAAAATTTAACGAAACCAACCTCTGAACCATGCTCGGGGTTTCATTCTGAGCGTTCTGATATATATATATTGCCTACTTTTGAAAACTGGCCTCGACGGGTGATGTGCCATCATTTTCTTCTATTTTCTAAACCCTTTTTGCACCATTTTAATTATTGATTGGTCTTAATTGTCAATTAATTAGGCAGTTTTATAATTTGGGTTCATTTAGCTAATTTGATGTTTTTAATCTAATTTCAGGAATTAATGAAACATTGGGCTTAATCCGGATTTTGGTTGTGGACTTGAAGAGGGCAAATAAAGCAGCGCTTACCTTAGTTAATTTCTAATTAGGAAATTTCGCAATTTTATTTTATGTTGTTCAGTGTTTATTTCGTTTTGGGCTAGAGTATTGTAATAGGGCCCAGTGACTTTGAGTGACTCTTTTTAAATAGCTACCTTGGGATTCGTGCAAGGCATTCTATTCTGTTATGCTATTCATTATTCAGAGCTTTGTTTTAGGGTTTTTCGTTTTCTCTGTTTTGCTGCTTCTGAGTTTGTAATGCAATTTTACGTTTTATGCTTCTAATTACAATTTCGTTCTTGCTTCTTCTTTTACTCTCATTTACGTTTCTGTTCCATTTTACATTTCTGTTCGTTTACGTTTCTGTTCATTTACGTTTCCGTTCATTTACGTTTCTGCTTCATGTTTCAATTGCGTTTTCTGTTTGAATCCATGGAAGGCTAGATTTTCTGGTGTTGTTTCCTTATGAGGACGAAGCCCAACTCTCTTTGAGGTTTCGCTTGTAATGTGGTTTCCTGGCAGTTTTCCCTTCACCAGTTATCCCAATTTCGTGAATATTAATCAGTGCACGCTTCGTGTTCGATTAATTGCCTCTGAGCCTAACTTGCGTTCATGCTTAATGGACGAAGGGCTAACTGGTGTATGTGGTGCCTAATCACGTATTGAAAACCCTAAGTTGATTTTCGCTTAGTAAATTGAAATAGGGTTGGATTAAGTGGTTGACTGTTAGGGACGAATTCTCCATAACCCAGGATAAGAGAGTGGCTTCTGAATCAGAGGAAACAACCCGTTTTTAATATTAGTAGTTTCGTATTCCATTTTATTTGTTCTGCTCTTTAATTACCAAACAACCAAACCCCCCCCCCCCATCTTTACTGTTACTGCCAGCATATTATGAACATTTGGCTTGTCACTGCTCGTTGGGAAACGACCTAGGATCACTTCCTAGTTACTGCATTTTCATGTTTATTTGATTCGGGTACGGCCTCGATCAAATTTGGCGCCGTTGCCGGGGAGCAGTGTCCAAAGGTTCATAATAGCTAGCTAGTGTTGTGTGTTTAATCCTTTCGTGTTTTAATTGTTAGTATGTGTGTTAGTGTTGATTAGTGTCCTGGTGTTTTGTTTAATGTGTGTTCTGTTTCAGTTTTACCATTAAGCGTTTCCCCTGTTTCAGTCTTGGGTGTTTTGCTGTGAAGATTGTGCTTGAAAACAGAGTAGTAGTAGAAATCAGCTTGCGGCAAAAACAGAGTAGTAGTAGAAATCAGCTAGAGACGGATTTTAGCGACCACCCATGCTGAATTATTTGAGATTTTTTGTTTTAGTAGCTAGGGTTGTTATTTTTGGCTGAATTTTTTTGTGGTAACTTCTTTTAATCCATATTTTGTGGGAAAAATAGCTAGAGCCTTTAGTTTGGTCAGATTTGAAAGTTCCAAAAAACTAGCAAATTTTGTGTTTGTCAAAACTTCAAACGGCCATAACTTTTGCTCCGGTTATCAGAATCGCAATTATTATATATGCATTTGGGGTAGAAAAAAATCTCCATCGTCCAAAAAAAAGCGATTCTGTCAAAAGTTTTTTATTTTTCAAGTTTTATTCACTTATTTTTCTTAACTTACCATTTTTAGCTTTCATAGTTAGACTTTGAATTTTTGTCTGAAATTTTTTGTGCTATCTTCTCATCATTTTATAAGGTTGCTCACAAAATTTCAAGTCATTTGGATATCATTTGAGGGTAGCTGTAGTTCAAACCTACACCTTTATTTACATGACAAGGCAACTAGTTGTGTGCATGCTGAATGTAGTGTATGACTAGAGGCAATCCATCTGACTTACAACCCTTTGATCCTGAGATAGATAGGACATTTCATAGATTAGTTAGGCATCATTTTATACCTTTTGATCATTCTGAGCATTCCATAACTGGTGAATCTGTGCATTCTGTTATTGGTGATTTTGAACATCCTGATCTGGAGCATTATAATTTTGAGCATTCTGATTCTGAGCATTCTGATTTTGCACATTCTCAGAACATGGCACAACCTCCACCTCGTGAGAGGACTCTAAGGGAAATGGCTGCACCTGATTTCACCTATGAAAGCTTGTGCATCCAATACCCTGATGAGGATGTCCCATATGTTCTTAAAACTGGACTGATTCATTTGCTTCCAAAGTTTCATGGCCTTGCAGGTGAAGACCCGCACAAACATTTGAAAGAATTTCACATTGTCTGCTCCACCATGAAACCCCCAGATGTCCAAGAGGATCACATATTTCTGAAGGCTTTTCCTCACTCATTAGAGGGAGTGGCAAAGGACTGGCTGTATTACCTTGCTCCAAGGTCCATCACGAGCTGGGATGACCTTAAGAGAGTATTCTTAGAAAAAATTTTCCCTGCTTCCAGGACCACAGCCATCAGGAAGGATATCTCAGGTATTAGACAACTCAGTGGAGAGAGCCTGTATGAGTACTGGGAGAGATTTAAGAAACTATGTGCCAGTTGCCCCCACCATCAGATTTCAGAACAGCTTCTTCTCCAATACTTTTATGAAGGACTCAGTAATATGGAGAGAAGTATGATAGATGCTGCCAGTGGTGGAGCCCTTGGAGACATGACTCCTGCTGAAGCCAGAAATTTAATTGAGAAGATGGCCTCCAACTCCTAGCAGTTTAGTGCCAGAAATGATGCCATAGTCATTAGAGGAGTGCATGAGGTAGCTACAAACCCATCTGCATCATCTGAAACTAAGAAGCTTGAAGGCAAACTGGATGCATTGGTCAACTTGGTAACCCAGCTGGCCTTGAATCAAAAATCTGTACCTGTCGCAAGGGTTTGTGGTTTGTGCTCCTCTGCTGACCACCATACAGACCTTTGCCCTTCCATGCAGCAACCTGGAGCAATTGAGTAGCCTGAAGCTTATGCAGCAAATATATACAATAGACCTCCTCAACCTCAGCAGCAAAATCAACCACAGCAGAGCAATTATGACCTTTCCAGCAACAGATACAACCCTGGATGGAGGAATCACCCTAACCTCAGATGGTCCAACCCTCAGCAACAACAACAGCAGCCTGCTCCTTCCTTCCAAAATGCTGCTGGCCCAAGCAGACCATACATTCCTCCACCAATCCAACAACAGCAACAACCCCAGAAACAACCAACAGTTGAGGCCCCTCCACAACCTTCCCTCGAAGAACTTGTGAGGCAAATGACTATGCAGAACATGCATTTTTAGCAAGAGACCAGAGCCTCCATTCAGAGCTTAACCAATCAGATGGGACAATTGGCTACCCAATTGAATCAACAACAGTCCCAGAATTCTGACAAGCTGCCTTCTCAAGCTGTCCAAAATCCCAAAAATGTCAGTGCCATTTCATTGAGGTCGGGAAAGCAATGTCAAGGACCTCAACCCGTAGCACCGTCCTCATCTGCAAATGAGCCTGCCAAACTTCACTCTATTCCAGAAAAAGGTGATGACAAAAATTTACCTAACAATTTTTGTGCAGGTGAATCTTCTTCCACAGGTAATTCTGATTTGCAGAAGCAGCACATTCCCCCTCTTCCATTCCCTCCAAGAGCAGTTTCCAACAAAAAAATGGAAGAGGTAGAGAAAGAGATCTTGGAAACGTTTAGAAAAGTAGAGGTAAACATACCTCTGTTGGATGCAATAAAGCAAATTCCAAGATATGCCAAATTCTTGAAGGAGCTGTGCACTAATAAGCGGAAGCTTAAAGGAAGTGAACGAATTAGCATGGGCAGAAATGTCTCCGCATTGATTGGTAAATCTGTTCCTCAAATTCCTGAAAAATGTAAAGATCCAGGTACATTCAGCATACCTTGTATCATAGGGAATAGTAAGTTTGACAATGCCATGCTAGATTTAGGAGCTTCTGTTAGTGTTATGCCTCTGTCTATTTTTAATTCTCTATCTCTAGGCCCCTTGCAGTCAACTGATGTGGTAATTCATTTAGCTAATAGAAGTGTTACCTACCCTGTTGGTTTCATAGAAGATGTCTTAGTTAGAGTTGGTGAACTGATTTTCCCTGTTGATTTTTATATTTTGAATATGGAAGATGGATTTTCTCAAGGATCAGTTCCCATCATTCTAGGCAGACCCTTTATGAAAACTGCTAGAACTAAGATAGATGTTTATGCAGGCACACTGTCTATGGAATTTGGTGACATAACTGTTCATTTTAATATTCTGGATGCTATGAAATACCCATATGAAGATCTTTCTGTATTTCGTGCTGAAATAATTGACCATGTTGTTGATGAATACATGACTGATCTTTATTCTAATCTGCATGCCTCTCACTCTTCATGCATTGAGTCTGAAATTGTACTTGATCATATGTCTGAATTTGATGCTGAGAGTGAATCTGAGAGTGATATTGATTGCATGCCTGGTGGTGGTGTTTTACCTCTTGAGATTGATTTTATAGAGTCAGATAGGACTAACCATGTTTCAGGAAGTACACATACCTCTGACTTTCTTTATGAGGTAAAGGCTGAGAAACCATCTCCTTCTACCACTGTCCCGCTGACCACACCAGAATTGAAGCCTCTGCCATCAAATTTAAAATACGCTTACTTGGATGATAGCAAGAGTTTTCCAGTGATTATATCTGCCTCCCTTGCTGATGAGCAAGAGGAGAAGTTGTTGTCAGTTCTCAAGAAGCATAAGAAGGCTATAGGCTGGACCCTGGCGGACATTCCTGGTATTAGCCCATCCACATGTATGCATCGAATAAATTTAGAAGATGGAGCTAAACCAGTAAGACAGCCACAGAGAAGACTCAACCCGGTGATTCTTGATGTAGTGAAGAAGGAGATAACCAAGCTTTTGCAAGCTGGAATCATTTATCCTATCTCCGACAGCCAATGGGTGAGTCCCGTCCAGGTAGTCCCAAAAAAGACTGGCCTCACAGTGATCAGAAATGAGAAGGAGGAGCTGATTCCTACTCGGGTGCAGAACAGTTGGAGAGTCTGCATTGACTATAGGAGGCTGAACCAGGTTACCAAAAAGGACCATTTTCCCCTGCCATTCATTGACCAGATGCTTGAACGCCTGGCAGGTAAATCCCACTACTGTTTCCTTGATGATTTTTCTGGTTATATGCAAATTACTATTGCTCCTGAGGATCAGGAAAAGACCACATTCACCTGCCCCTTCGGCACTTTTGCTTATAGGAGGATGCCTTTCGGCCTGTGCAATGCCCCTGGTACCTTCCAGCGGTGCATGATTAGTATTTTCAGTGATTTTTTAGAAAATTGCATAGAGGTGTTTATGGATGATTTCACTGTATATGGATCCTCTTTTGATGGTTGTTTGAATAGTTTGGAAAAAGTTTTGAATAGATGCATTGAAACTAACCTTGTTCTAAATTTTGAAAAATGTCATTTTATGGTTGAGCAAGGTATAGTTTTAGGCCACATTATTTCCAATAAGGGCATTGAAGTAGATCCTGCAAAAATTTCTGTTATTTCACAATTGCCTTACCCCTCTTGTGTGCGAGAGGTGCGATCTTTTCTTGGTCATGCAGGATTCTACAGGCGCTTTATAAGGGATTTTAGCAAAGTAGCCCTTCCACTGTCCAACTTGTTGCAAAAGGAGGTGGAGTTTGACTTTAATGACAGATGCAAAGAGGCTTTTGATTGCCTCAAAAGAGCGTTGACTACCACCCCCATCATCCAGGCACCCAATTGGACAGCCCCTTTTGAGCTTATGTGTGATGCATCAAATTATGCATTGGGGGCTGTCCTTGCTCAGAAAATTGATAAATTGCCCAGGGTGATATATTATGCTTCTAGGACTTTAGATGCTGCCCAAGCAAATTATACTACTACTAAGAAAGAGCTTCTAGCCATAGTTTTTGCTCTTGAAAAATTTCGATCTTATTTGCTTGGTACTCGCATTATTGTTTATACTGACCATGCAGCTCTAAAGTACTTGTTGAAGAAGGCTGATTCTAAGCCTAGGTTGATCCGATGGATGCTCTGGCTCCAAGAGTTTGACTTGGAGATCCGTGATAGGAGCGGAGCACAAAATCTAGTTGCTGATCATTTGAGTCGGATCGAACGTGTCTCTGATGCAGATTCACCTATTCGGGATGATTTCCCTGATGATCATTTGTATATATTGTATAGTATTTCTGACTCTCTTTCTACTCCCTGGTTTGCTAACATTGTCAATTATTTAGTTGCCTCTGTTTTTCCTCCCTTAGCATCTAAGGCCCAAAAAGATAAGATTAAAAGTGATGCTAAGCATTTTATTTGGGATGACCCCTACTTGTGGAAATTGTGCAGTGATCAGGTCATTAGACGGTGCATTCCAGATCATGAGACTGACTCAGTCCTGCAGTTCTGTCATTCTTCCGCACCGGGAGGTCATCTGGGTGTTCAAAGGACAGCTCACAAAGTGCTTGATTGTGGTTTTTATTGGCCCACCATCTTTAAAGATGCGTGGAAGATCTGCAGCACTTGTGAGCAGTGTCAGAGAGCAGGAAATACACTTACATGGCGACAACAAATGCCTCAGCAACCTATGCTATTCTGTGAGGTGTTTGATGTCTGGGGTATAGATTTCATGGGTCCTTTTCCTGTCTCTTTTGGTTATGTTTACATTCTCCTTGCAGTTGATTATGTTTCAAAATGGGTGGAAGCCAAGCCCACTAGAACTAATGATGCTAAAGTTGTCGCAGACTTTGTCAGGTCTAATCTGTTTTGCAGGTTTGGAGTACCTAAAGCAATTGTTATTGATCAAGGAACCCATTTTTGCAATAGGACAATGCATGCCCTGCTTAAAAAGTACGGGGTGGTACACAGAGTATCCACACCATACCACCCCCAGACTAATGGACAGGCAGAAATTTCTAACAGGGAAATCAAGAGAATTCTAGAGAAGATTGTGCAGCCAAGCAGGAAAGATTGGAGTACCAGGCTTGATGATGCTCTCTGGGCACATCGGACTGCCTACAAAGCACCCATAGGAATGTCTCCTTATCGGGTTGTCTTTGGAAAGGCATGTCATCTTCCAGTGGAAATTGAGCACAAAGCATACTGGGCAGTGAAGACTTGCAACTTCTCTATGGATCAAGCTGGCGAGGAAAGGAAGTTGCAACTGAGTGAGTTAGATGAAATCCGCCTAGAAGCCTACGAGAATGCCAAGTTCTACAAAGAAAAGACCAAGAAGTTCCATGATAGCATGATAGTTAAAAAAGACTTCGTGGTTGGGCAAAAAGTGTTATTGTATAATTCTAGGCTTGGACTCATGAGTGGTAAGTTGAGGTCTAAGTGGATTGGTCCTTTTGTTGTTACTAATGTTTTTCCTTATGGTACAGTTGAGATCAAAAGCGACTCCACAAATAAGAGCTTCAAGGTCAACGGACATCGACTTAAGCCATTCCTCACGAACCCTTCTTTAGTGGACGTAGTGGTGGAAGAGACTTCCTTACTCCACCCTACTCTTCCTCCACCATGACTTAGGGAGTTTTTCTTTTCCTATCTCCTTCTTTGCTTTTATTACACTTGTCCGATTCTCTTTGATGATTTAATTGTTTTTAATCTTTTAATTGTGCTACATTGAGGACAATGTGTTGTTTAAGTATGGGGGGGGAGTGTTCTTTGGTTTTGCTAGTTTTGATGGTTTTGTTAATTTGTTAGTTGTGTTAATTTGTTAATGTTGTTAGTTTCGTCGGATTTTTAGTTTAATATTTTGGGTCAATTTTGTGTGCACGTACGACTTTGCATGTTTTTCTTTGAATTATAGGATATGTTCAAGAAATGGGTAATTGTTTTGAAAATAAAGTTCTTGACATTTTGTGACTTGAAATCCTTGATTCTTCTCTACATGTCATGATAGTTTTGAAAGCTCAATTTGAAAGTGATGATTTTACCTTTGTGAGAATTTGAGCCATCCATCATTATAATCATTTGGTGTGTTTTGCCCCATTGATTGCTTGCACAATAGCCTTGGCTTGATTCTTGTTGATGCGTCCTAATTCACATGCATATTTGGAAATGATTAAGGCAATTTTGTTCTTATAAGCTCTAGCCAAATGGACTTACCTTGAATTAATTCCTTTGATAGCCCTTTTGAGCCTTGTTTCCCTTTCCTTGTTTTGAAGCTCACTACAAGCCTTAAGTGAAAAACCATGATATTACCATATCCTTAAGGAATTTTGGAGCTTTGGAATTGTTTTGGGAATAAGTGTGGGGGGGTTTTTGTTTCATTGGACAACTTGTTTTGTTGGCTATGCTTCATGATGTATTTTGGGCCATACTTGATGTACATTGTATATTGGTTAAATGTTGGACATGCTGAATGAAATGTTGTTTCTCAAAGGCTAAAGAGTAAAAAAAAAAAATTCGAAAAAAAAAAAAAAATTCGAAAAAAAGAAAAAGAAAAGCAATAAAGTTGAGTGAATAAAATCTTAAATGGCACAAGAATGATGAAACTCTTGGTTCTACTCTTCATGTTTAATTTTTATCTTTACTTGCACTTATTCCCCTTTGCTCCTCTATTCCTTTGGGATTTAGCCACTTATTCCATATTTCTCCATACCTTGTCCTTGGCCCCATTACAACCTTAAAAGACCTTTTGATCCTCATGTGCTTGTGTTTATGGGTTGATTGTCAATTTTAGAATCTTGCCAAGTTTATGTGGTGTTTGCTTTCATGGGTGCTTTGAGGGTAAATAGTAGCCTAGACACTTGAGAGATAGAGTGTATATCTTGTGAGGCTTTATCACTTTTCATTCTTGAGCTGATTAACTATTTTGCCATGATTGGGTTGCTAGGATGATTTTCATGAATGTCTTGACTTTTTGGATCTCCTTATGTTAGATGTTACCCATTCCTTTCATTCCTTGATGTTCATTTAGAAATATGTGAATGTTTTTGTTTGTCTCCCTCTGATATCCTTGGATTTTGTTCTTTGTTTCATTTTGCCTAGGAGTGCAAAAGGCTAAGTATGGGGGGTTTTGATGTGCCATCATTTTCTTCTATTTTCTAAACCCTTTTTGCACCATTTTAATTATTGATTGGTCTTAATTGTTAATTAATTAGGCAGTTTTATAACTTGGGCTCATTTAGCTAATTTGATGTTTTTAATCTAATTTCAGGAATTAATGAAACATTGGGCTTAATCCGGATTTTGGTTGTGGACTTGAAGAGGGCAAATAAAGCAGCGCTTACCTTAGTTAATTTCTAATTAGGAAATTTCGCAATTTTATTTTATGTTTTTCAGTGTTTATTTCGTTTTGGGCCAGAGTATTGTAATAGGGCCCAGTGACTTTGAGTGACTCTTTTTAAATAGCTGCCTTGGGATTTGTGCAAGACATTCTATTCTGTTATGCTATTCATTATTCAGAGCTTTGTTTTAGGGTTTTTCGTTTTCTCTGTTTTGCTGCTTCTGAGTTTGTAATGCAATTTTACGTTTTATGCTTCTAATTACAATTTCGTTCTTGCTTCTTCTTTTACTCTCATTTACGTTTCTGTTCCATTTTACATTTCTGTTCGTTTACGTTTCTGTTCATTTACGTTTCTGTTCATTTACGTTTCTGCTTCATGTTTCAATTGCGTTTTCTGTTTGAATCCATGGAAGGCTAGATTTTCTGGTGTTGTTTCCTTATGAGGACGAAGCCCAACTCTCTTTGAGGTTTCGCTTGTAATGTGGTTTCCTGGCAGTTTTCCCTTCACCAGTTATCCCAATTTCGTGAATATTAATCAGTGCACGCTTCGTGTTCGATTAATTGCCTCTGAGCCTAACTTGCGTTCATGCTTAATGGACGAAGGGCTAACTGGTGTATGTGGTGCCTAATCATGTATTGAAAACCCTAAGTTGATTTTCGCTTAGTAAATTGAAATAGGGTTGGATTAAGTGGTTGACTGTTAGGGACGAATTCTCCATAACCCAGGATAAGAGAGTGGCTTCTGAATCAGAGGAAACAACCCGTTTTTAATATTAGTAGTTTCGTATTCCATTTTATTTGTTCTAAATTCCCAAACGCCCAAACCCCCCCCCCCCCCCCCATCGTTACTGTTACTGCCAGCATATTATGAACATTTGGCTTGTCACTGCTCGTTGGGAAACGACCTAGGATCACTTCCTAGTTACTGCATTTTCATGTTTATTTGATTCGGGTACGGCCTCGATCAACGGGTGCAGAGAAACGCGAGGAACTGGAACCAGAGAAATGGCACGCAAACTGAGGCAGGATTTTAGCATTTCAAAGGTCAGATTTTTCTCTTCTTGTGACTGGGTATGAGTCACATCAAGAAAAAAAATGGACCCTTTTTGCTCCACTCAAAAGAAGACATGTGGCACATCTTTTGTTTAAAAAAAAAGAAAATAGGAAGCATTTTAAACACAAGCCACGCTCTCTCTCTCCTCACTCAACCCCAAAAATTCAGAAGCTTTTCTCCCTCTCTTTCTCACGTTGCTATTCCTTTCTTCTTCCTCACCATTGAAGCTCCATCAAAGCTCCAACCTTTGTACACCATTTCTGCTCCAAATCGCGAAAGAAGGCCATTTTCGGAATCGTGAAGCACACCTCTCCATTGTGGGACTTCACATTTCAGGTTTGGGTAGACTTCTTCCCATATAAATTTTCGTGGGCATGGGGTTTTGGGAGATATGGTGGGTAGTTTTACTAGGTTTATGCCTTATGATAGTTATTTGTGAAGAAATTTGATGAAAGCATGCTAAATGTGTCATGTTTGGTATGAGTCAAGCTTACCCATTCTGTTTTAGGGTTTTTATGATGATGCTTGTGATGCTTGTGTACTGAAATGGCTGATGGAAAACTGATAGAGATGAAGGGTAGAGTTAACCTAGGGTTTAAAAGTGAGAATGTAGTGATATGAGTGGAAAAGTGTGATGCTTTGAGGATTTGAAAAGCCAAATCTGGATTTAGTGGTAATTGGAGGTTAGAGTGAGGTAATCCTAGTTTGAAATGTCATTTAGGACTGTGGGAAAGCTTGGGCTGTGCAAAGGAGGAAATTGAGTGACCAAAGTGAAGGCAAGAGCCATTTCTAGGGTAAATTGGGTGTTAGGAGTCAAATTTTGATTCGGTAGAGTTTTCATCGTAAAACCAGTTTGAGCAAGTTTAGATTAATTTTATAGACTTGTGTGAGATGAGAGTTTGCTCCAAAATTACCCCATTCTCATTTTCACTTCTCAAACCATGAAAATCCACTAAATTGAGGGGTTTTAGATACCTAGATATTGAGTTACTTTGGTCTGAAGCTTGTCTTTGGTTTAGATGTGATTTATACATGATTTAGGACTTGTAGGATCTAATTTGGGCAAAATTGGATGAAGGAAAGAGTGATTTCGAAAATCTGCACTATTATGCAGAATTTTGCTGTTGAAATGTGCAGCAAAATTTTGTGCTTGTGCAGAAAATGCTTATGCATGGCTGCTTGTGGAAAGGGTTGTACATATTGGGTTCTGGACGTTTTCTAGAAGATCCCAACGGTCAAATTGTAGACTTATGTACTAGGGACCTCCAGTAAACTTTTCGAGCCGATCCAACGGTGAAAGAATTGGAACAAAGAGAATGTTACTGGGGTATTTGAGTAAGGAAAGTTGTGGTATTGGTATGTGTTTTGGGCAGATTTTTCTGCCTTTGCCCTGTTTTCTTGGTTTTGATAGTTCAAAGAGGCTGCACTGCCCTCTCACTCCCGACTTTGGGACGCCCCTTTTTTTTTCTTTTTCTTTTTTTTGAGAGGAACG